>NC_034186.2:44747495-45473971 GCF_002021735.2 Oncorhynchus kisutch | reverse complement strand
GAGAGAGAGAGAGAGAGAGAGAGAGAGAGAGAGAGAGAGAGAGGAGAGAGAGAGGAGAGAGAGAGAGAGGAGAGAGAGAGAGAGAGGGAGAGGAGAGAGAGAGAGAGAGAGAGGGAGGGAGGGAGGGAGGGAGGGAGGGAGGGAGGGAGGGAGGGAGGGAGGGAGGGAGGGAGGGAGGGAGGGAGGGAGGGAGGGAGGGAAAAGGGGGAAGTGCGAGAGACAGATTGAGCGTGAGAGCAAGAGACAGAGGGAAAGAGGGATTGAAAGAACGAGAGAATGAGTGAGGGAGTGAGTCAGAGAGGGCTGAATGGAAATACATCCCTCTCATCCTTGGTTAGTGGTGGTTGAGAGGGTTAAGAATGTGTGTGTGTGTGTGTATATGCATTTGTGTATGTCCGTGCATTTCTGTGTGTGTGGCGTGCATGTGCATGCGTCCATGTGTGTGTGTAAGGGGAATCCTACTGCTGTCCTCTCCCTGGGCCTACTTACAGGCCCTTGATGGGAGTGTGGGAATGAAACAGAGAGCTGGCACACTAACAAGGTCCAGCAGCAACGCCGGATAGGGCTGTGCCACGGGAATGTTGGACAGGACAGAGGGAAGCTTATTCAACCTCTGGCTAGAGTGCATGCCAGCGTACCAGTGCTCACTGTGTCTGTAAAGCAGTAGTCCACTTAATCTGTCTCTGGATGATTGAAGCTGCACCCAGCAGCACAGTGTCAGTGGTGGCAGCGTGCGCGTGTGTGTGTCAGGCTCCAGTTGGTAAAGTAAAGTGAAGGGCTACAGTGTTTGCTTCCCATAACCACTCTACCGCATCCTTGGCAGTTGGCACTGACCATGTCCACACATGGTAATGATTCTGGGCCACAGACCATGCCAACCATGCCTGACCACTACCTACCTATGTCTCTCTTGCTCTCTTTTGCTCCCTCTCTTCTCTCTCTCATCTCTCTCGTTCTCTCTCTCGCTCCCTCTCTCTCTTTCACTCCCTCTCTCTCTCGTGCCCTCTCTCTCTCTTTTGCTCCCTCTTTCACTCCCCCCCTCTCTCTCTCGCTCCCTCTCTATCCTTCTTTATCGCTCCCTCTCTTCTCTCTTTCTCTCTCTCTCTCTCTTGCTTGCTTTCTCTTTGTCTCCATTCTCTCTCTCATGGCATGGCTGTGGGCTTTCTTGGCTGGCAGGAGTGGGATCTGGCATGGTTGGGGAGACGCTCTTGGCGCCTGGCTCACATCCAGCAAAGGGGGGTGGGGGGCTACACGTGTGCATGTAGTTTGCGTGCGGGTCTGCAAAAGATGGAAGTTTTGACACCTGATACAATTGAACATAGCCAAACCCAATAAGAAAGTAGTTGGTTAAATTGAATTGTGACAATACAATGTGTGGTTGTAATATAGTTGGAATACCATTTTAATTTAACCTACCTATCCCCGTATGAACAGTAGAGCTACTTACATGTGGAGTGTTTGTTCATGATACCCATATGCTTTTGTTAGTAAACCCCATTATACCATGCTGTGACTATAAATGCGTCCAAAATGACACCCTATTCCCTATAAAGTGTACTACGTTTGACCGGTGCCCTGTATAGGGAATAGGGTGCCATTTGGAACACATTCCCGTAAGTAAGCATTTCCATCAGGTTTCAGGTATGACCCAAGTGCAGACTGTGTTGAAGTAACAATGTTTCTTGCGACCACAGGGGCAGGCAAACGACAGTTCAGGTCAGGCATAGGTCGGTAATCCAGAGTGGGGGCAAAGGCACAGGACGGCAGGCAGGCTCAGAGTCATGACAGGCAAGGGTCAAATCCAGGAGGGCGAGAAAAAGAAAGACTGGGGAATAGCAGGAGCTAAGAGAAAACGCTGGTTGACATGAACAAACAAGACGAATTGGCACAGACGGACAGAAAACACAGGTATAAGTACCCAGGGGATAATGGGGAAGATGGGCGACACCTCGAGGGGGGTGGAGCCAAGCAAAAGGACAGGTGAAACAGATCAGGGCGGGACAATTTCACTGTTAGTCTACACCTGTTGCTTTTACGAAGCATGTAACAATTTAAATTTGAAATCAGCATAGTGTGCAGCGTGTTGATGTTTTCCAGGTCTCAGGTCAGTTTGATGGAGCCCAGGGGCCTGATATCTGGGCCTGGAGGTTGAGCAGATCTGACCAAGGGTCAGGTTGTGAAGAAAACACAAGCAGCCCTTCTCCTCCTCTCCTCCAGCTTGTATTTGTATTTGTATGTGTTAAGGATCCCCACCAAGGCAGCATCTACTCTTCCTGAGATCCAGAAACATTAAGGCAGTTATATACAGTTCAATATATTACATGACATTACATTTCATAACACTTTTCACACCACATTAAGTGTGTTCCACTACCCCACTACTCAGGCCACTACTCTGCTATCATTCAATCAATCAATCAAATGTATTTATGAAGCCATTTTTTACATCAGCCGATGTCGCATAGAGATCCCCAAAGATTGGAAAGCTGCCGCGGTCATCACCCTCTTCAAAGGGGGAGACACTCAAGACCCAAACTGCTACAGACCTACATCTATCCTACCCTCCCTTTCTAAGATCTTCGAAAGTCAAGTTAACAAACAGATCACCGACCATTTCGAATCCCACCGTACCTTCTCCGCTATAAAATCTGGTTTCCGAGCTGGTCATGGGTGCACCTCAGCCACGCTCAAGGTCCTAAACAATATCATAACCGCCATCGATAAGAGACAATACTGTACAGCTGTATTCATCGACCTGGCCAAGGCTTTCGATTCTATCAATTACAACATTCTTATCGGCAGACTCAACAGCCTTGGTTTCTCAAATGACTGCCTCACCTGGTTCACCAAATACTTCTCAGACAGAGTTCAGTGTGTCAAATCGGAAGGCCTGTTGTCCGGAACTCTGGCAGTCTCTATGGGTGTTGCACAGGGTTCAATCCTCGGTCCGACTCTTTTCTCTGTATACATCAATGATGTCGCTCTTGCTGCTGGTGATTCCCTGATCCACCTCTACGCAGACGTCACCATTCTGTATACTTCTGGCCCTTCTTTGGACACTGTGTTAACTAACCTTCAGACGAGCTTCAATGCCATACAGCTCTCCTTCCGTGGCCTCCAACTGCTCTTAAATGCAAGCAAAACTAAATGCATGCTCTTCAACCGATCGCTGAACACATACCTACCCACCCATCCATCATCACTACTCTGGACGGTTCTGACTTAGAATATATGGACAATTACAAATACCTAGGTGTCTGGTTAGATTGTAAACTCTCCTTCCAGACTCACATTAAGCATCTCCAATCCAAAATTACATCTAGAATCGGCTTCCTATTTCGCAAACAAAGCATCCTTCACTCATACTGCCAAACATACCCAAGTAAAACTGACTATCCTACCGATCCTTGACTTCTGCGATGTCATTTACAAAATAGCCTCTAACACTCTACTCAGAAAATTGGATGCAGTCTATCACAGTGCCATCTGTTTTATCTCCAAAGCCCCATATACTACCCACCACTGCGACCTGTATGCTCTCGTTGGCTGGCCCTTGCTTCATATCCTTCGCCAAACCCACTGGCTCCAGGTCATCTATAAGTCATTGCTAGGTAAAGCCCCGCCTTATCTCAGCTCACTGGTCACCATAGTAGCACCCACCCGCAGCACGAATAGGAAGCAGGAATATTTCACTGGTCACCCCCAAAGCCAATTCCTCCTTCGGCCACCTTTCCTTCCAGTTCTCTACTGCCAATGACTGGAACGAACTGCAAAAATCACTGAAGCTGGAGAGTCATATCTCCCTCACTAGCTTTAATTAGCACCAGCTGTCAGAGCAGCTCACAGATCACTGCACCTGTACATAGTCAATCTGTAAATAGCCCATCCAACTACCTCATCACCATATTGATAATTTTTTATTTTATTTTGCTCCTTTGCACCCCAGTATCGCTACCTGCACACTCATCTTCTGCACATCTATCAACCCAGTGTTTAATAACTTATCTAGGATAGGGCATGGATGAAAAGCATGCCAAAATTCAACTGCCTGCTACTCATCCCCAGAAGATAAGATATGCATATTATTAGTATATTTGGATAGAAACCACTCTGACGTTTCCAAAACTGTTTGAATCATGTCTGTGAGTATAACAGAACTTATGTAGCAGGTGAAACCCCGAGGACAAACCATTCAGATTTTTTTTTTTAGGTCACTCTCTTTTCAGTGATTTTTCATTGGGAATCCAGATTTCTAAGGGACCTTCTTGCAGTTCCTACCACTTCCATTGGATGTCACCAGTTTTAGAAATTGGTTGAGGTTTTTCCTTTGTGTAATGAAGAAGTAGCCCTGTTCAAAGCGAGGGTCACTTCATGTGTACTGTTTGACAGAGACACATGACCAGAAAGCTAGCGTCAGTTTGTTTTCTTCCTGTATTGAACACAGATCATCCCGTCTTCAATTTTATCGATGATTTACTTTAAAAATACCTAAAGTTGTATTACAAAAGCAGTTTGAAATGTTTTGGCAAAGTTTACAGGTAACTTTTGAGATATTTCGTAGTCACGTTGCGCAAGTTGGAACCGGTGTTTTTCTGGATCAAACACCGGAATAAATAGACATTTTCGATATATATGAACGGAATGAATCGAACGAAAGGACCATTTGTGATGTTTATGGGACATATTGGTGTGCCAACAGAAGAAGCTCGTCAAAGGCATGATTTATATTTTTATTTCTGCGTTTTGTGTCGTTTTCTCTCTTTTGTTTACGGAGGTGCTATCCTGAGATAATAGCATCGTTTGCTTTCGCCGAAAAGCCTTTTTGAAATCTGTTGGCTGGATTCACAACACGTGTAGCTTTAATTTGGTATCTTACATGTGTGATTTCATGAAAGTTAGATTTTTATAGGAATTTATTTGAATTGGGTGCTCTGCATTTTCTCTGGCTTCTGGCCAAGTGGGACGCTACCGTCCCACATATCCCAGAGAGGTTTAATTTGCCATAGTGTAATAATTTTGCCACTATGGCCTATTTATTGCCTCACCCACCTTATCCTACCTCATTTGCACACACTGCATATAGACTTTCTCTATTGTATTATTGACTGTACGTTTGTTTATTCCATGTGTAACTCTGTGTTGTCGTTTGTGTCGCACTGCTTTGCTTTATCTTGGCCAGGTCGCAGTTGTAAATGAGAACTTGTTCTCAACTAGCCTACCTGGTTAAATAAAGGTTAAATAAAATAAATACATTTTTTTTAAAAGCGCTATACAGAAACCCAGCTTGAAACCCCAAACAGCAAGCAATGCAGGTGTAGAAGCACGGTGGCTAGGAAAAACTCCCTAGAAAGGCCGGAACCTAGGAAGAAACCTAGAGAGGAACCAGGCTATGAGGGGTGGCCAGTTCTCTTCTGGCTGTGCCGGGTGGAGATTATAACAGAACATGGCCAAGATGTTCAAATGTTCATAGATGACCAGCAGCGTCAAATAATAATAATCACTATTATTCTACCACTATTATACTACCGCATATCTACAATACAAAATCCACGTGTAGGTGTAAGCGCGTGTCTGTGCCTGTGTGTGTGTCTCTTCACAGTCACTTCTGTTCCACAAGGTTTATTTTTAGTTACCTGATGTGGAATAGAGCTCGACGTAGCCACGGCTCTACGTAGTACTGTGCACCTCCCTTATTCTGTTCTTGACTTGTGAAGAGACCTCTGGTAGCATCTCTTGTGCGGTGTGCATTGGTGTCCGAGCTATGTGCTAGTAGTTTAAGCAGTCAACACTTAAAACACTTCTACCAAAAACAAGTGGTGATGAAGTCAATCACTCCTCCATTTTGTGCCATGCATGTTGCTAACGTTAGCTCTTGGTGTGCATTTAAGGGCCAGCCGTGCTGCCGTGTTCTGAGCCAATTGTAATTTTCCGAGGTCAATCTTTGTGGCACTTGACCACACAAGTGAACAGTAGTCCAGGTACGACAAAACTAGAGCCTGTAGGAACTGCCTTCTTGACAGTGAGTGTTGTTAAAAAGGCAGTGCAGCATTTTATTATGGACAGACTCCCCATCTTAGCTACTGTTGTATCAACACGTTTTGACCATGACAGTATACAATATAGGGTTACCCCAAGCAATTTAGTCACCTCAACTTGCTACATTTCCACATTATTTATTTCAAGATTTAGTGTATGTTTATGGTTTAGTGAATGATTTGTCCCAAATACAATGCTTTTAGTTAAAAATAAATACTTATTTTCCACCATAACTTGCAAATAAATTCATTAAAAATCCTACAATGTGATTTTCTGGATTTTTTTCTCTCATTTTGTCTGTCATAGTTGAAGTGTACCTATGATGAAAATTACAGGCCTCTCTCATCTTTTTAAGTGGGAGAACTTGCACAATTGGTGGCTGACTAAATACTTTTTTTGCCCCACTGTAGCTGTAGCTTTAGCTCATTTGTATTCATTATTACAGGAAAATAAACTCACAACATGATCATTAATTACAGGTTAATGGCAAGCTAATTACAGAAAATAGCTTGTGGTTGTGAGTATGACAAAATAAAAGCAGGGCATTATACATGAAAATGTTAGAACTTGGACACTGTCCCGTTGGCCTAACGTTATGTCCTAATTTGACTTTGGTGCAGGTCATGTTGTTCTTCACATTACCATCTCTGGTAAACACACACTATATCAAATAAAATCAACATTTATTTGTCACATGCACAGGATACAGAAGGTGTAAACGGTACAGTGAAATGGTACCTTGTATAGTGGAGTATTTTATTTTGACATGTAGCTAGCTAAACAATTAACCATCATCCCAACTCTTAACATTACTACCCTGCGTGAATCTGCAGGTAGCTAACCAACTAGATTCAATGTTAGCTAGACAGCTAACATTAGGCTATAACTAGCAATGCAAATGGCTCTGAGATACCTATAATGTTACTACACAGATCCAACACATAACATTAGCGAGAGAGCCAGCCAGCTAATGTTAGCTAGCTAGCTAACAGTACGCTCTAACTTGCAAAGAAAACTACTTTCTGACAAGATTAGAAACGTGTAATATCTGAAAATGTAGCTAGACTCCCTTACCCGTATACACGGATGAACGCTTCTCCCTCTCTGTCACGGATGCCATGGTTGCCATGGTTCATTTGCATGGTTGCCATGGTTAGTTTGTAGTCTGGAGACAGGTGTTTTATACAACAGCCTCCTGTGTGTTCTCTTTTCGACTCCCTCTGCATATTTGTAATCAAACGCCAGAATTTTCTCCATCTCCTTAGCTATCATACTCTGCTACCACCGGGAATTCCACTGATTTCAAAACTCTGTCCTTCAAAAAGTAGAGAGCAACACATTTGCAGTTATTTGTGATATCTTTCAAAAAAGGCTGCGTTAGAAAGGATTACCTACACATACTGAGCAGCCCTTTGTTATTGACAGAAGCGTGTTACATGGCAGACCAATCCAAACTCATCTCTCGGCATGTCCAGCCCATCCATTATCTCAGCCAAGCATGGCTAGTGGGAAGGTTCATGACTTTTTCCGTGGCTAAATCAACTAGGCTTGTAATTTACCACTTTTATTTGTATTTAAAGATGGCATACAAATTTGTTATTGAGGCACATGAAAGTTTACATGTTCCAAAAAGCATTTCTGCTAAAAGAAAAACGCATTTTGATTAAAAAAATGTATGTTTACGTTCAAATGCCTCTCCTGTGAAGTAGGAGCGCGACATATGCCTAGGTTCCTGAAACAAGTCACATATAACAGGGAGTGTAAAGCCATAACACATACGTTTTTCCAGAAGCAGATTATGATCAATAATGTCAAAAGCCGCACTGAAGTCTAACAAAACAACTCCCACAAACTTTTTATAAATTTTCTCTCAGCTAATCATCAGTAATTTTTGTAAGTGCCGTGCTTGTTGAATGTCCTTCCCTATAAGTGTGCTGAAAGTCTGTTGTCAAACACCATTTTTCCCCCAAAAGTTTACTAATAGTTGATAACAGGCTGATTGGTCGACTATTTGGGACCGCAATGGGGCCTTTATGATTCTTGGGTAGCGGAATTACGTTTACTTCCCTCCATGCCTGAGGGCACACACTTTCTCGTAGGCTTAGATTGAAGATATAGCAAATAGGAGTGGCAATATCGTTAGCTATTATCCTGAAAAAGTTGTCAGACCCCGGTGGCTTGTCATTGTTGATAGACAAACATATTTTTTTCACCTCTTCCACACTCACTTTACGGAATTCAAAATTACAATCTTTGACTTTCCTAATTTTGAACGGTTATACTTGGATGTGTATTGTGTAAGGGTTCTCGTCCTCCTCTTCTGAGGAGGAGTAGCGAGAAGGATCAGAGGACCAATGCGCAGCGTGGTAAGTGTCCATAATGTTTTTTAATCAAGACAATAGAACACTCAAACAAAACAACAAACGATGACGTGAATATACAAAACCCAAAACAGTACCGTGTGGACCACACACTCACACGGAAAACAAACACCCACAACCCAAAAGTGAAACCCAGGCTACCTAATTATGATTCTCAATCAGGGACAACAATTGACAGCTGCCTCTGATTGAGAACCATACTAGGCCGAACTCAAAAACCAACATAGAAAAACAAACATAGACTGCCCACCCAACTCACGCCCTGACCATACTAAAATAAAGATATAATAACAGAACTAAGGTCAGAACGTGACATATTGTCAGCATTTGTTGCTGGCATGTCATGCCTAAGTTTTCCAGACTTGCCAAGGAAAAAAATCATTAGAGTAAATTGACGATAACAGTGGGTTTTGTGATAAGCCATCTGATTCAATTAATGATGGAGCCTTGTTACCCAAAATGTCATTTAAGGTGCTCCGAAGCTTTTTAATATCATTCTTTATCTAATTTATCTTTGTTTCATAGTGTAGTTTCGTCTTCGTTTTATTCAGTTTATTCTTGATTTCTCAATTTGCAGTACGTTTGTTCAGCTGCAAGACATATCAGAGGACTACTCATGCTTATGTTATCAATGGCGAGTGTGTATGAGTGTGTGTGTGTGTGTGTGTGTGTGTGTGTGTGTGTGTGTGTGTGTGTGTGTGTGTGTGTGTGTGTGTGTGTGTGTGTGTGTGTGCGCGCGCGTGTGTGTGTGTGTGTGTGTGTGCACGCGTGCATGTACTTTGCGTGCGTGTCTGGGAACGATGGAATTCTGTTTTCATAGTTTTGACACCTGATACAATTGAGCGTAGCAAAACCCAATAATAAACTAGCTGGATAAATCTAACTGTGATATGAGAATACAATATGTAGTTGTACTGTAGTTGGAATACCGTTTCAATATAACCTCATAGCAACTATCCCTCTATGAACACGAGCCTGTGCGTGTGTGCCTGTATGTTCTTGTGTGTAGCTCCACAATGAAATAGGGTGCAGGCCAGGCAGCAGGCTGTTAGCCAGCCTGCCAGCATAGTGGAGTCTGCCATTAGCACAGTCAGTGTAGTCAGCTCAGCTATCACCATTGAGACCGTGTCTGTGCCTCGACCTAGGTTGGGCAAAACTAAACATGGCGGTGTTCGCCTTAGCAATCTCACTAGGATAAAGACCACCTCCATTCCTGTCATTACTGAAAGAGATCATGATACCTCACATCTCAAAATAGGGCTACTTAATGTTAGATCCCTTACTTCAAAGGCAATTATAGTCAATGAACTAATCACTGATCATAATCTTGATGTGATTGGCCTGACTGAAACATGGCTTAAGCCTGATGAATTTACTGTTTTAAATGTGGCCTCACCTCCTGGCTACACTAGTGACCATATCCCCCGTGCATCCCGCAAAGGCGGAGGTGTTGCTAACATTTACGATAGCAAATTTCAATTTACCCCCCAAAAAATGACATTTTCGTCTTTTGAGCTTCTAGTCATGAAATCTATGCAGCCTACTCAATCACTTTTTATAGCTACTGTTTACAGGCCTCCTGGGCCATATACAGCGTTTCTCACTGAGTTCCCTGAATTCCTATCGGACCTTGTAGTCATAGCAGATAATATTCTAATCTTTGGTGACTTTAATATTCACATGGAAAAGTCCACAGACCCACTCCAAAAGGCTTTCGGAGCCATCATCGACTCAGTGGGTTTTGTCCAACATGTCTCTGGACCCACTCACTGTCACAGTCATACGCTGGACCTAGTTTTGTCCCATGGAATAAATGTGGTGGATCTTAATGTTTTTCCTCATAATCCTGGACTATCGGACCACCATTTTATTACGTTTGCAATTGGAACAAATAATCTGCTTAGACCCCAACCAAGGAACATCAAAAGTCGTGCTATAAATTCACAGACAACACAAAGATTCCTTGATGCCCTTCCAGACTCCCTCTGCCTACCCAAGGACGCCAGAGGACAAAAATCAGTTAACCACCTAACTGAGGATCTCAATCTAACCTTGCGCAATACCCTAGATGCAGTTGCACCCCTAAAAACTAAAAAAATGTCTCATAAGAAACTAGCTCCCTGGTACACAGAAAATACCCGAGCTCTGAAGCAAGCTTCCAGAAAATTGGAACGGAAATGGCGCCACACCAAACTGGAAGTCTTCCGACTAGCTTGGAAGGACGGTACCGTGCAGTACCGTAGAGCCCTTACTGCTGCTCGATCATCCTATTTTTCTAACTTAATTGAGGAAAATAAGAACAATCCGAAATTCCTTTTTAATACTGTCGCAAAGCTAACTAAAAAGCAGCATTCCCCAAGAGAGGATGACTTTCACTTTAGCAGTGATAAATTCATGAACTTCTTTGAGGAAAAGATTACGATTATTAGAAAGCAAATTACGGACTCCTCTTTAAACCTGCGTATTCCTCCAAATCTCAGTTGTCCTGAGTCTGCACAACTCTGCCAGGACCTAGGATCAAGAGAGACGCTCAAGTGTTTTAGTACTATATCTCTTGACACAATGATGAAAATAATCATGGCCTCTAAACCTTCAAGCTGCATTCTGGACCCTATTCCAACTAAACTACTGAAAGAGCTGCTTCCTGTGCTTGGCCCTCCTATGTTGAACATAATAAACGACTCTCTATCCACTGGATGTGTACCAAACTCACTAAAAGTGGCAGTAATAAAGCCTCTCTTGAAAAAGCCAAACCTTGACCCAGAAAATATAAAAAACTATCGGCCTATATCGAATCTTCCATTCCTCTCAAAAATTTTAGAGAAGGCTGTTGCGCAGCAACTCACTGCCTTCCTGAAGACAAACAATGTATACGAAATGCTTCAGTCTGGTTTTAGACCCCATCATAGCACTGAGACGGCACTTGTGAAGGTGGTAAATGACATTTTAATGGCATCGGACCGAGGCTCTGCATCTGTCCTCGTGCTCCTAGACCTTAGTGCTGCTTTTGATACCATCGATCACCACATTCTTTTGGAGAGATTGGAAACCCAAATTGGTCTACACGGACATGTTCTGGCCTGGTTTAGATCTTATCTGTCGGAAAGATATCAGTTTGTCTCTGTGAATGGTTTGTCCTCTGACAAATCAACTGTAAATTTCGGTGTTCCTCAAGGTTCCGTTTTAGGACCACTATTGTTTTCACTATATATTTTACCTCTTGGGGATGTTATTCGAAAACATAATGTAAACTTTCACTGCTATGCGGATGACACACAGCTGTACATTTCAATGAAACATGGTGAAGCCCCAAAATTGCCCTCGCTAGAAGCATGTGTTTCAGACATAAGGAAGTGGATGGCTGCAAACTTTCTACTATTAAACTCGGACAAAACAGAGATGCTTGTTCTAGGTCCCAAGAAACAAAGAGATCTTCTGTTGAATCTGACAATTAATCTTAATGGTTGTACAGTCGTCTCAAATAAAACTGTGAAGGACCTCGGCGTTACTCTGGACCCTGATCTCTCTTTTGAAGAACATATCAAGACCATTTCGAGGACAGCTTTTTTCCATCTACGTAACATTGCAAAAATCTGAAACTTTCTGTCCAAAAATGGGTTAGACTACTGCAATGCTCTATTTTCCGGCTACCCGGATAAAGCACTAAATAAACTTCAGTTAGTGCTAAATACGGCTGCTAGAATCCTGACTACTAAAATTTGATCATATTACTCCAGTGCTAGCCTCTCTACACTGGCTTCCTGTCAAAGCAAGGGCTGATTTCAAGGTTTTACTGCTAACCTACAAAGCATTACATGGGCTTGCTCCTACCTATCTCTCTGATTTGGTCCTGCCGTACATACCTACACGTACGCTACGGTCACAAGACGCAGGCCTCCTAATTGTCCCTAGAATTTCTAAGCAAACAGCTGGAGGCAGGGCTTTCTCCTATAGAGCTCAATTTTTATGGAACGGTCTGCCTACCCATGTCAGAGACGCAAACTCGGTCTCAACCTTTAAGTCTTTACTGAAGACTCATCTCTTCAGTGGGTCATATGATTGAGTGTAGTCTGGCCCAGGAGTGGGAAGGTGAACGGAAAGGCTCTGGAGCAACGAACCGCCCTTGCTGTCTCTGCCTGGCCGGTTCCCCTCTTTCCACTGGGATTCTCTGCCTCTAACCCTATTACAGGGGCTGAGTCACTGGCTTGCTGGGGCTCTCTCATGCCGTCCCTGGAGGGGGTGCGTCACCTGAGTGGGTTGATTCACTGTTGTGGTCATCCTGTCTGGGTTGGCGCCCCCCCCCTTGGGTTGTGCCGTGGCGGAGATCTTTGTGGGCTATACTCAGCCTTGTCTCAGGATGGTAAGTTGGTGGTTGAAGATATCCCTCTAGTGGTGTGGGGGCTGTGCTTTGGCAAAGTGGGTGGGGTTATATCCTTCCTGTTTGGCCCTGTCCGGGGGTGTCCTCGGATGGGGCCACAGTGTCTCCTGACCCCTCCTGTCTCAGCCTCCAGTATTTATGCTGCAGTAGTTTATGTGTCGGGGGGCTGGGGTCAGTTTGTTATATCTGGAGTACTTCTCCTGTCCTATTCGGTGTCCTGTGTGAATCTAAGTGTGCGTTCTCTAATTCTCTCCTTCTCTCTTTCTTTCTCTCTCTCGGAGGACCTGAGCCCTAGGACCATGCCCCAGGACTACCTGACATGATGACTCCTTGCTGTCCCCAGTCCACCTGGCCATGAAGCTGTTCCAGTTTCAACTGACCTGAGCCCTAGGACCATGCCCCAGGACTACCTGACATGATGACTCCTTGCTGTCCCCAGTCCACCTGGCCATGCTGCTGCTCCAGTTTCAACTTCCACCTGACTGTGCTGCTGCTCTAGTTTCAACTGTTCTGCCTTATTATTATTCGACCATGCTGGTCATTTATGAACATTTGAACATCTTGGCCATGTTCTGTTATAATCTCCACCCGGCACAGCCAGAAGAGGACTGGCCACCCCACATAGCCTGGTTCCTCTCTAGGTTTCTTCCTAGGTATTGGCCTTTCTAGGGAGTTTTTCCTAGCCACCGTGCTTCTACACCTGCATTGCTTGCTGTTTGGGGTTTTAGGCTGGGTTTCTGTACAGCACTTTGAGATATCAGCTGATGTACGAAGGGCTATATAAATAAATTTGATTTGATTTGATTTGATTTGAAGTACTGTGTATATATATACAGTATGTATGTGTGTCCATCAGACATGCTTTACGGCGGGAGGGTGGCTGTGGTGACACAAGGCAGGTGCAGAGGGAGGGGACTATTTAGGGGACTATTTTTAGCGCCGTTGAGAAAGCGACCGTGGGAGGAAAACAACAAG
Organism: Oncorhynchus kisutch; assembly: GCF_002021735.2. NCBI lineage: Eukaryota > Metazoa > Chordata > Actinopteri > Salmoniformes > Salmonidae > Oncorhynchus > Oncorhynchus kisutch. Next base: position 45,460,201 of record NC_034186.2, on the reverse strand, counting down.
GTGAAAGGTAAAGAGAGAAACTTAGGTCCCAAGTGGCACCCTATCCCCTGTAGTGTACCATGTTTGACCAGGGCCCATAGGCCTGTCCAGAGCCCGCTATCAAGGGGGTAGAGTGCCATTTGGGACGCGACCCGCTCTATCTGTTGATCTCTGTCTGGTCAGCACAGTAAGGGTCAATAGGTCATGAGGAGTGGGGGTGGAAGGGGGAGTGTGCCGTAGAGGCAAGACACATGCCTAACCTCTCAGCACTCTGTCCCAGCAGGGATCCCTCTTCATTGGCGGGTCTGAACTGCCAGGGGCGCACCTGTGTGTGTGGGGGAGGGGAGTGTGTGATTGTGTGTTACTTTGTCCGTGTGTATGTGTGTGCGTGTGTGTGTGTGTGCACACGTGTCTGTTTGTGTGTTTTGAAACTTTGGTAGGCGAGTAGGCTTATTTTTGTTTTGTCGAACTGCTGGGCTTTAGCCAAGTGAACTTTACAAGACTACCATAAACCACTGTATACAGTCAATTCTTTAAATCCTGCCCCTGAGATATTCTTCTGTTTATGCCCCTCCTTGACCCTGCTCCGCTTCCGCCACTATCCAGGGTATTGCGCTACACTGTAGCTCCAGTAGTGAATCATTAAAGTAGAGAAACTCTGTACATATATTCTGGATCTAAGTGTTTGTGCTAGAGAGAGAGAGCGGGAGGGAAGAAAGGAAGTGCAAGAGTGCCAGAAAAGGAGAAAGAGAGCAAAACTGAGAAAGGGGGAGGCGGAGAAAGAAAGAGGAGCGAATGAGAGAAACGAGATAGGCATGAGCAGCCTCTCTCTTCCTCAGGCACCGTGGCCTTTCCTGCCAAGGAGTAGAGGAGGAGGAGTGGTGTGTGTGTGTGTGTGTGTGGGGGGGGGGGGGGGGGGGGGGGTTGTTGGCATAGAAACAGTCTGCAGGAAGTGGTAGTTCCAGGCGGCGCGCCGCTGGCAGCAGCCCTTCACTGACTTCCTGTGTGCGCACACACACACAGACACACACACACACAGACAAGACTCACTCACATAGGGCGGGAGCGGGGCAGGGCGCTCGCCGGGAGAACGCCAGGGGAGATGGAGAGAGAGAACGAGGGAGGGGGGAGCGGAGGAGGGAAGGAAGGAGGGAGGGAGGGAGGGGAGGCAGCCGAGTTCAGTAGAGAGCAGCACTTTCCCACAGTCTGGGGATTTGACACATGGCTCTCATACATTCCACAGCCTGCGGCCGGCCGGGCCACGGCCCCAACCATCAGCACAGGGAGGAGGGGAGAGGGGTGTGTGTGTGTGTGTGTGTGTGTGTGGGGGGGTGTGGGGGGGGGGGGGGTGAGGGGGTAGGAAGGTTCCGCCCTTGGCACTCGCAGCCGATGTGGAGTCATGGGAGGGAGGCTGCTTGTGTGTGTGCGTGCGTGTGTGTACACGTCTCCCACGCTGCTGCTGCTGCTCTTAACCCTTTCCTGGACATTGGCTCACTCTCAGGCAGTTGTTTTGAAGGGAAGGGAGATCTGCTTTCTAAGCCAGGCCAGCTGTTGTCTATGTGTCCCTCCTGCTGACTCTGCCATTAACGGACTGACTAATGGCTATAAAGCGTGTTGTTGCTAGTTTGGTTTCTCACTTATTGTCTTATCATTGTAAATAATTCATTGTTTTGAGGTTGTTGTGTTATTGGTGTTAAGTAAAAAAAATCATGTGTTGGCATTAGCTCAGAAGTAGACATTTTACCCGGGTATTATCAGTGAAAGCATTGTTTTGATTTGATTTCTAGGCTCAGTTTTTTTTCTCTTTAAGATTGATTGTTGAGTGCAACCTCCTGACTAGGTCTTTTTCCGCTTATTGAGCTCAGCTGGTATTGATATCAAGGGCTTTTGACTGAAGGAGACCTTTGTCTATCTGTCTTGGCCTCAGCACTTAACTCAGGGTACACAGAAGTTATGACTTCATGCAGGCACGTGCACAGATAGTGATCTACCTTAGCAGAACACATGCCCCGTTGCCCTTCTAGTCTCCAAAGTGACATTTTGGGTGGTGGTATAATTTCCGGCAAAAAAAATTGGGGCTATAATTTTTTCTGCCATTGTTTGGAACCTACTGCCTGCAAGTTGTTGTCAGTTCGCTACCCTCCACCCTGTCCGTTGGTTGCGCCTGTTGATCTGCCCTGTATGTTGGTTGCCCCTTTTTCCCAGTCTACCCTGTACAGAGATTGCAGGCACCTGGTATCCAAACATACATGGCTTGAGAGATGCGTAGCTACCTAGTTTAAATATCAACAGTACTGCCACCCCACTGGGCACAGGCGTCAGTTCAAGGTCTAGTTTTGATTTACATTTGGTTGAGTTGTCAACTAACGCGAATGCAACATGAAAAAAATAACTATTCACCGTGCCATTTAGGTTAAAAGGCTAAATGCCCTTAGGTTGATGACTTTTCCAATCCGTTTTCCACATTGTTTCAACATCATCACATAGATTTTGGGGGTTGAAATTACGTGGAAACAACATTGATTCAACCAGTTTTTGCGCAGTGGGACAGCAGCATACCTCTTGATTAACACTTGATTTACCCTACATCATCATCAATAGTCTCTCTGGTTGGCTGATACGTGAGGCAGAAAGACATAGAGGTTACTCAAAACCTGTAATAACTACCTAGCAGACTTACATCAATCATCAACATCAGTGATCAGCTGATAGTCCACCCTCTTCTCCAGATGTCAATCATGTGTTCAGGAAGCACTGTCACTAGCTTCCTTACAATGTGTGATGATGAGTGAGTGTGTTGTTGCAGAAATAAATAGGCCTATGACTATTTTTCATTTTAAGCACCTGCAAGGTCATGGTAGTGTGTATGACTGGTGCAGACTTATTCAGATTGCCAATCAGTACAAGACCTTGCTGTAATTTGCCACAATCGTAATGAAAATCTGTCTCCCAGGCTCCCGAGTGGCTCAGCAGTCTAAGGCACTGCATCTCAGTGCTAGAGGCGTCACTACAGACCCTGGTTTGGATCCCGGGCTGTATCACAACCGGCCGTGATCGGGAGTCCCATAGGGCGGCGCACAATTGGCCCAGTGTCGTCCGGGTTAGGGGATGGTTTGTCCGGGGTAGGCCGTCATTGTATAATAAGAACTTGTTCTTCACTGACTTGCCTAGTCAAATAAAGGTCAAACATAAATAAAAAGAAATAACATGTCCCATGAAACATTTTCTTTTCTTCAACTCCTTTCTCTCTCTCTCCTCCTCCTTTCTATCGCTCTCGCCTGTTGGTCTGTGATGTCTAGGCCAAGGCCATGTGGTCCGTCCCTTTTAATCTCCCCCTACGCTTCCCTAACTAAACGTTTTGCTCAGTGCGATTTTAAAAGGAACCCGAGGTCACCCTCCTCACAATTACAACCATGCCGGGGAAAAAGACGAGTGCGCTGCTCTCTGCTCGACAAAACCCCAAAGTGCCCCTGCACACACACACACACACACACTCACACATACCGGGTTCAAACTCCATAGAGTCGATGTCCGCGCCTGCGTGAAAATCAAATTAGCATAATATAGAAATCCCCATCAAAGTCTATCTGTTTAAAATAGATATTTCCGTTTTTTTTGTTGTTGCGCGGGCTGCTTCTCAATCCACCACATTCGCCAACGTCAGCCTTTCGCATCTGCGGCGGAAGTTGGCAGAGCTACAGCGGTGTTTGTCCGACCAGGAGACATCCCAAAAATTGGTCGTCACTCTAACGTCTATAGCATCTGAAAGGTTTGGACTACAAACTAATATGGCCCCACCATCGAAAGCTGAGACGTACATGTCGGTGTTTTTTTGTTCTACGACCCCCACAAGCTTCACGGGACTCGTCTGAAGTCGGTTTCGCCGATATGTCAACTTCTGACTGTAGCGTCAGAGCGGTTTGGCCTACAGACTAATATGACCCCGCCATCGAAAGCTGACGCCCGCAAGACTCACAAGACTAATCTGACGGTGACCAGGTACCAGTTTTTAAAAAATGAATGGAAGTATGGAAGTACTTTAGTGCCAAAGAAAATGGTTAAATATGGGCTTTCCTGTATCTCTCAGATATAGGTCGGACACTATTTCCTTTTCATTAAATGTTTTTACTATATGTTAGGCCATGAATGAATATGATATTCAATATATTTTCTATGGACTAATAGCAGTAAGGACAAATTCATTGTTTCATCACATATTTTGTATAATATGTTTTTGTATACTTACAGGGGATCCTAAAATTCGAAAATCAAATAGCTACATGATCCTTGTTATGACCTACTTAAAACAAATGCATATAGCTTTAGTAGAACGTGGTCAAGTTTACTGTTGAAGCTGCCTCACCCGTAGCTAGCTAGCTTTAAAAAGTGTCCGTGTTATTAGCCTTAGCCTACTTAGCTAGCTCGAACCAGCTAATCGACGACAATGGATACCAGAAATTGGTTTCGCCAAAGTACCCAAACACAGGAGAAGGAGAGTAAGGAAGAGCAGCAGCAGCATCAAACAACCGAGGCCGCCGCCAAGCCCAGCAGCGATGACGCTGCCGAGCTCCAGCTAGCTCCGTGTGCAGAGCCTACCCGCCCCTTCCAAAAGCACCGCCAGGATAATGGCTCCACAGCCACCTCAAACTCTGATTGTTCCTGATGATCTTGGAACAGAGGAACCAGCCCAGGTTACGCCCAGAATCATACCCTAGACTTGAATCCGACCATTTCTGTCCAAAAAAAGTGAATTATATAGAAACTGGTTCATAGGAAGAAAGTGTCTGGAAAACTCAGTTACTGCAGATGCTATTATGGTTTTCGTGATAGCCCATTGGTTGTCGTTGCTGTAAATGGATCTGAGCGTATTGGAAATGTGTTTGTGGTAGGCTGTCATAAATTGGTCGCGAGTGGCATGATTTTCTATGTTTGAAGCGGGCCTGTATAGGCCTATTTACGGCTGCATCTCACTGTAGAATGTTGCAGAATTTTTTGGGGGGGGTTATTTGGATCTTCATGCACCTTTTGTTTACTGCGTTTGTTTACTGTTAAAGTAACTAGCCTAAATATAGATTGTGTCATGCTTTTATCAATTTGACATTTTGTTTACTAGGCCTCGTACTTGGTACCGGTGTCCCGTTCTGTTCACATTCGTTTGCATTCGCAGCTAACGGTATTCTAAGCCAATCTGCTATTCTTTTTGTTTTGTTTGCATACATGAATAACTAGGCTACCACTTTCAGGATTTAGTTAGCTTTATTTTTGGTAGGACAGATGAGTGCACTCACAGACGCTGTTTGTAATAAGTGAATTGCCCTATTTATCTTTTAGGCCATGTTCATCACCAAAACGGCCTAGCTGTAGGGTGCTGTCCATTGTGCTGATAGGCTACAGATTTCAAAAGCGCTCAGTGATCTCAGAGTCTCTGCACTTTAACTGTGTGTCTATCGTGGTATAGTGTGATCACACACTGAACAAAAACATAGATGCAACATGCAACAATTTCAAAGATTTTACTGAGTTGCAGTTCATGTAAGGAAATCAGTCAATTGAAATAAATCCATTAGGCCCTAATCTATAGATTTCACATGACTGGGAATACAGATATGCATCTGTTGGTCACAGATACCTTTAAAAAAAAGGTAGGGGGTCAGAAAACCAGTCCGTATCTGGTGTGACCACCATTTGCCTCATGCAGCGCGACACATCTCCTTTGCATAGAGTTGATCAGGCTGTTGAATGTATCCTATGGAATGTTGTCCCAGTCCTCATCAACGGCTGTGCGAAGTTGCTGGACATTGGCAGGAACCGGAACACGCTGTTGTACACGTCTATCCAGAGCATCCCAACATATCCAATGGGTGACATGTCTGGTGAGTATGCAGGCCATGGAAGAACTGGGACATTTTCAGCTTCCAGGAACTGTGTACAGATCCTTGTGACTTGGGGCCGTGCATCTTCGTGCTGAAACATGAGGCGATGGCGGCGGATGAATGGCACGACAATGGGCCTCGGGATCTCGTCACGGTATCTCTGCATTCAAATTGCCATTGATTAAATGCAATTGTGTTCGTTGTCCGTGTCTTATGCATGCCCATACCATAACCCCACCTCCACCATGGGGCACTCTGTTCACAACGTTGACATCAACAAACTGCCTGCCCACAGAGTGCCATCTGACCGGTGCAGACTGGGATTAATCGGTAAAGAGTCCACTTCTCCAGCGTGGCAGTGGCAATCAAAGGTGAGCATTTACCCACTGAAGTGGGTTAAGACACCAAACTGCATTCAGGTCAAGACCCTGGTGAGGACAATGAGCACCCAGATGAGCTTCCCTGTGACGGTTTCTGACAGATTGTACAGAAATTCCTCGCTTGTGCAAACCCACAGTTTCATCAGCTGTCCGGGTGGCTGGTCTCAGACGATCCTGCAGGTGAAGAAGCCAGATATGATAGAGGTCCTGGGCTGGCGTGGTTAAACGTGGTCTGCGCTTGTGAGGCTGGGTGGATGTACTGCCAATTTCTTTAAAACGACGTTGTAGGTGGTTTATGGTAGAGAAATTAACATTCAATTCTCTGGCAACAGCTGGTGGACATTTCCGCAGTCAACATGCCAATTGAACGCTCCCTCAAAACTTGAGACATCTGTGGCATTGTGTTGTGTGACAAAAGTACACATTTTAGTGAGGCCTTTTATTGTCTCAAGCACAAGGTGCATCTGTGTAATGATCATGCTGTTTAATCAGCTTCTTGGTATTCCACACTTGTCAGGTGGATGGATTATCTTGCCAAAGGAGAAAAGCTCACTAACATGTAAACAAATTTGTGCATAAAATATGAGAGGAATAAACTTTTTGTGCTAATGGAAAATTGATGGGATCTTTTATTTCAGCTCATGAAACTTTACATGTTGCATTTATATTTTGGTTCAGTGTATTTATGGCCCCCACAACTGCCCCCTTAGTCCCTTTATCCTGGAGTCGTGTGTGTGTGTGTGTAGACTGCGTGTGTGTGTTTTAAAGGGGTCAATTAGGACTGATGAGTGAGGGCAGAGGGGATATGAGTGGATAGGAAAGGGATGGGTGGGAACCAGTGGGGATCTGCATGACTCAGTGTGTGAGGTCAACGTGTGTGTGTTTGCTTGTGTGTGCGCGTGCCCGTGTGTATGTATATTGTAACAAGGATGGCTGGGTACAGGAGTGGTCTCCTCGCTTGCTCTCATCTCTTGCCAGTTTCATTGTTTGTCAATGGAGCTGCTGCTGGTCATATTTCCCAGGTGTTGAGTTGGTGCCACTCCCTAATTCTCATTTGGTTTGTGTACATTGTTAGGCCATACTATATGAACAGTAGAATCCATTGTAATTCATTCCAAATATTTTGTAAAGATCCACTGTGGTTGCAGCCGTGGTTGCATCCCCAATGGAAACCTATTCCCTACATAGTGCACTACTCTTTTTTTTGACAGAACCCTTAAGAAAAGGGGCCCTGAGTCTGAACTATTTCCTCTGTGAAGGGTCTTTCCACTGTGCATCAGTCATGACGTGGAGGCTTACCACCGTTTTGTCTCACACCACTGCCTTTTGATCCGTGTGTGTGTATGAGACAGGGGCAGCAAGGGGAACTCTGAGGCCTCCTAGTCGTTCGTTGTGGCGAATCGGGATGTCTGGTGTTTTTTCGAGAGAGACAAAACGTCTCTTTGTTTCCAGATGACTGGACACTGAAGGCCTCCTGTCGGCCTGTCACCCAGACCGAGATAAGGTGTGCTGAACACGGCTAGTCACACAGGGGCCCTCACACACACACACCCCTGCTCGCTCTGTGTCCTGCTCAGGGTGGATGTGGCGGGTCTTTGATGTTCCCTCGAGATGTTTTGTTCGGCTCGGCGGGCGCCGGGCAGCACACACACAGACACACACACACACCCCTCCTCTGTGTGAACGTGGAGGATTAGTGGCTCCTTGAGTCCCTCTAATGAAGCCTGTTTGATGTGGAGTGCCCAATTACCGCTCCGTGCCGGAGAACCAGATCGGCATAGCAGTGTGGCCAACAGCCCCCCCCGGACCGTCGGACAGAGTACAGGGGGACAGCCTCCCCTTGCCAACCTCTCTCACAGCAGGCTCAGGTGCACAGCCTTTCATGACGTTGACATACGTAAATTAGTACATTAAGCACGAGCAGCAGGGGTAGCGTGGCTCGTTACAGTATAGGAGTGTATGACTGTGTCCAAAATGGCACCCGATTCCCTATGTAGTGCACTGCTTTTGACCAGGGCCCATAGCGGCTAAAGTAGTGCAGTATATAAGGAATAGGGTGCCATTTGGGATGCATCTGGAGAGACGGAGCACATAAAGAAACTGTTGAAATGTGCTCCAACCATTCAGCCCCCTTATCTAAACATGGGTAAATATTTGGTTTGTGGGAAGGGAAGGACTTAGATGTGTTAGCACAAGGAGCCTGGCGGATCTGCTGTGTCCACTGTGTGTGTGTGTGTGTGTGTGTGTGTGTGTGTGTGTGTGTGTGTGTGTGTGTGTGTGTGTGTGTGTGTGTGTGTGTGTGTGTGTGTGTGTGTGTGTGTGTTTGGGTGTGTGAGTTTTAGAGGGATTGCTGTTGTACTGTACTGTAGTGTGTTGTACACAGGGTTGGGTATGTTACGTTCCAAATGTAATCTGTTACAGTTACTAGTTACCTGTCCAAAATTGTAATCAGTAACAAACCTTTTGGATTACCCAAACTCAGTAAAGTAATCTGATTACATTCAGTTACTTTTAGATTACTTTCCCCTTAAGAGGCATTAGAATAAGACAAAAATGTATGTTACCAATTGAACAACATCTATTGCAGGATAAATCAATGTTAAAGTTTACATAGCTGGCCATATATGGATGTTACATTTTACTTTATGGGTTGGTTATGTAGGCTTCTTCTAACCCATCGCTTTCTACCACATGTAATAATACAATTAAATTACATCTTTACATAAAAAAAGTCTATCAGAATTACAGTCATTCCAATGAATGTTATACCCCTTGATCTTCAAGAATAGGAGTTGAAAACATGGAAGTACAGATTAGTCAAATTGTTTCACCTGAGCATGACCCCGAAACTAAGGACTTATTAGCCAGCCCTACTCTGTTGTTTATGATTTTGTTGTCATGGAGGACTGATTGTGCTCATTGATTCGAGTTGGAAAATAAATGCTGCGCTCATGGAATGGCCTGCTTTCAGCACTACTGAAAAGTGCTATTTACATGTGAAAAATGAATGCCATATGCTGCATTTGCTATTGGCCTATTGTTTACCTGTCGGTGACACGTAGATGTCTTGATAATATGCAGCTGTTCAAAGGGCAAATCCACAGATGAAACAATAACAAAACGGAGGCCCCGCCTCTGTTTTGGTAAAAAAAAAAAGCTGAGGGATGGGCCTGGAGATGTCACCACTCCCAGATGAACAGACAGAGCTATGGCTGCAGGGACTGACCATCCATGATATTAAAAGTCATCTAGTTTTTCAAAAGCATATGTAATCTGACTACAATATTTCTGCTGCTAACGTAACGTGTAACAGATTACATGAAGCCCGTTACTCCCCAACCCTGGTTGTGCACAAGTCCTTTTGTATGTATATGGTTAAGTATGTATTCTGGCATGCGTGTGTGTGGTGGTGGTTGCAATAAGGAATGAATATTGTACATGTGAGAATAGCCTTCCAGACATTCTCGTGTGAGACAAATGTGTTTTGTGTGTGGGTGCACATGTGTATCAGTAGCAGTGTGTGGGTAAAATCACTAGGAAAGCCATATTACAACCTAAAAAGACAGCAACACGTACGTTTGTTTCGTCAGAAAATCGGAGAGCAACATCTGTCCGGTGAAGTCCACAAAACATGTTGCGCGAAACAAACAAAAGTTAATTAAACGAGCTACGGATTGGTCAAGCAAGACAATGTTTCTGACAGTTTCCTCAACAACTGACAGTTTCCTCAACAACGACGGATTTAGAACCACAGAGATTTACCGCAAGTCAGCACAAAGAAAACCAGTCAACTTTAACATTTAAATGTCATTAAATCAAATAGGCTATACAGTATATGCTTAGTCTAACGCAGTGAAAGCAAACCTAAAGATACAAAAAAGAACGATTTAGTCCAATCGATGTTGCTAAATAACATGTGGCTGTCCATGGTACCGAGTACAAAAAACTCACTTGACTCACCCTACTTGTAGACTAGTTGAACACCAATGCCATCCTCCTCTCTTTCATGTTGGCAAAACAGGCTATGACTCGGTCATACAGTAGGACACACTTTTTGTTGCCATAGGCTATCTGGCTAAAATGCTGGCTAACTTCCTCGCATGGGCAACCAGCTAAGTTAGCTAGCTAGTTAACGTGAACCCACTAGGCTACATATTGAACTTCAATCATCTCAGGCCAGTGGCACAACATATACATTTATGGTTCAATCAAAATCATTGGCCGTACAGAGAAGTCCAAATCCCCCTCTCCATCCATGGCTTAGGCAAGGGCCAATTTAGCTAGCTAGCTAACGCAGGACACAAGCATACTGAACATGTCTACCTTTTTCTGACAATGACGTTTCGCTTTTGATGTGATTCGAGTGGCGTGAAGCCAAATCTAAACTTGCCTCCCTTGAGGGGTGCTGTTTCTGCACCAGGACTACCTCAGATCAACGCTGATTGGTTAATTATTTTATCAAGGGAGGTCAAATGCTTGCTGACATTAATCAATCAAATGCAACATGTCATACTCTTTTTGTTCAGACAGCATCAGATACATGGGCTACACATATTAAGACAGAAGGGCGCTGTTTGCCTCGCTTGGATGATACTGTGTGTGTGTGTGTGTGTGTGTGTGTGTGTGTGTGTGTGTGTGTGTGTGTGTGTGTGTGTGTGTGTGTGTGTGTGTGTGTGTGTGTGTGTGTGTGGCAGAAACAGAGAAGAAATAAAGAAAACGCACGCACTGCTCATTCAAGTGTTTGTTTTAGTGTAACATCTTACCTTCTATGTTTAGTTATATATATGTCATTATAGATATGTCTTTAATTGTAGATTTTGAGTTGAAGATACAGTACAGATATTATTACTATAGGTGAATCATAGCATCTGACGTTGATCAGGAATGATCCACAACTGATTACTGGCGGCAGGGTAGCCAGTGGTTAGAGTGTTGGACTAGTAACCGAAAGGTTGCAAGTTCAAATCCCTGAGCTGACAAGGTACAAATCTGTCGTTCTGCCCCTGAACAGGCAGTTAACCCACTGTTCCTAGGCCGTCATTGAAAATAAGAATTTGTTCTTAACTGACTTGCCTAGTTAAATAAAGGTAAAATAAAAAATAAATAAATTACGGTACTAAGCCAGATGGAATCACATTTTTGTGGAATATTTGGGAAATGAACAGAGAAGGATGGCCGTTGTTCGGTAGTCAGTGGTGATAGGACGGCCACTCTCTGCTTTTAACCATTTGGTTTGTTTTGTCATATGGCAACCCTACAGTAATATGGTTATCTGTAATGTCCGTGCTGTGATTAGACCAGAAGCATCTTTCTGTAATCTAAGCAGTAAGGGGAAGACAGTGATGCGTTCACATAGACAGATGGGATGTTACATGGAGCTTGAGAGTCTGCTATCACACCATAGGCTTTCTAGTTAGTGTTCCTGTTGTGTGTGTGTCGTGTGTCATGTGTTGTGTGTGTGTGTTGTGCGTGTAGGTCGTGTGTGTACGTGTGTGTGTGTGTGTGTGTGTGTGCATATGCGTGTGTGTGTGTGTGTGTGTGTGGTGTACCGTGACAGGGAACATCCTCAAATCTGAGTAATGGAGTGTGTTTGCAGTATTACCCTGGTAAAACCTGTTGTTGGAGAGTGCTGGAGTGACATTGTGTGACAGTGACATGACAATGGAATAATAATAATAATAATAAGAGCACTCACTCATTATAACGAGTGAATACATGTGGATGATGTAGTATGAATCAGACACAGAGAGAGAGAGAGAGAGAGAGAGAGAGAGAGAGAGAGAGAGAGAGAGAGAGAGAGAGAGAGAGAGAGAAAGACTCAGACATAGGAAGCAGAAGATAACACACCCATACTGGTGTGGCTGTGCAGTTTTTGTTTTTGGGGGGGAGGGGGTCTAGCTGTGTGCCAACGGGGTCCTGTTTGCATGTGAAAGCACGCGGTCGGTCGTCCCCGGAGGGCCTAGTCGTTGGGCCAATCTTATCTGGCGCGTGCCTGCACTGCCCTTTCCCACACTCTGCACGTACATCTGCCAGGACCGGGAGAGAAGGCGGCTGGGGGGGGGGGGGGGGGTATCAAAGGGGGGAAATGTCAGGGGGGTGGCCTCCTCGGCCCTGTCAACAGTACACTGACTTGACAGCCATGACATAATGTTCCCTCAATACAGTTTCTCTCCCTCTCTTTAAAGACTCCACAACAAGGGCCTCTTTTAAAAAAATATAATGTCACATACTTGGCTTTTCATCAGTGACCCCCCTCCATCCTCCTCCTCCCTCTATCCCCCCTTCCCTCCCTCCTTTTCTCGAGCCAAAGACCCCCTCTTCACCCCCCTTGTGCTTTTCACTTTGATTGGGGTGTCTTACAGGGTTTTGCCCCCTCGACCCGCCACCCCATGAATGGGAAATACGGGGCAACATTGCAGACATATTTCAGAGATCAAATGGCATTTCCCAATGTGGTTCAATGGAGGGTCTCTCACAGCGAGGGGTGAGGGGAGGGGACAGCTATGGGAGGGACAGGACTCCTCCCACCCATCTTAACCCCCCCCCAATAAGAGTTCTTCACAGGCTCACAGTGGTGGGTATGAGACTATAAAGGATACATGGGGAGCGAAACACACTTGAACTAACCGTGGTTCGTAGCGGGTTAGTGTTGCTTTCACACTACTGTAAAGGGTTGGATCTTTACAGTGAATACAACTTTTCTTTCAGAGTACTACATTTCTTTATGTGAATGGCCACCACTCACCCCTACAGATGTGATGTGAAATATGTATTACATACTGCACAGTAAAGTGTGTGTGTGCGTGTGTGCTGGCCTGCGTGCCAGAGTGTTTGTGTGTACTCTTTGATTCCTCTGTGCCGTATAGTGTGTGGGGGGATATACAGTAGCTACCACTGATAGGTTCCAGAGGTGAGCAGAGGGAAGCCCGGCAGTCTTGGAGGCGCAGCAGGTCCTACCTCCTCGCGCCTCCCCCTCGTGCCTCCTCGTCCCCAGAAGGGTTAGGGAATGCCGAGGGGGGCTGGAGGTGGGGGGTGCGTCCGCCCCCGCAGTTGGAGTGGATCGATGCAGCCAGCTTCCACACCAGCAGGCCCCTCGCCCCCAGGCACTATGTCTAAGAATGAGGGTAGGAGGGTGGGAGGGGAGTAGGAAGTATGCCTAGACTGACTCACTCCCTCCCTCACACACATACTCTCTCGCACACACGCCGGCACACACACACACACACCGACACACCCACACACACACACACACACACATACACACACGCACGCACACACACACATACACACACACACGCACACACACACACACACATACACACACTGCCAGGCACACATACTCCCTGCCCCTGCTCGTCTGCGTGGGGGGCCCTGCAGGCAGTCTGGGCCCTTTGTGTGTCCTCTGCTTCCTCTCTCTCGCACACACAAGCATGAACGCGCCCAACGACTGAACACACACCGTGAGCAAGCAGAGCTGGGAGGTGATGCGGTGTGTTAGCTCGCTCTTCTCTGATCCGGCATGTTGATGATGAAATGCAGCCAGATGTGCAGAGGGAAACTGTTCCAGAGTCAGAGGGTTCAGACCTGACACGAACCGTTGACTGATTCCTCCTCTTCCTCATTGTCGTCGTCATCGCCGGCATCATCACACATTTTCATCATCTTTCAAGCCCCTCCTCCTCCAATCCACTTTCCACCTTTTCCTCATCACGGTCAGACGTATCTTCATCTTTTTCCAGCTTTTTTGGGGGGGGGGGGGGGGGGGGGGGGCTAGTTGAAATGTAGTGCGAGGGAGTGAGAGAACAAACGAGACCGTCTGCAACTGACTGAAGCAATTCATTGTCATTTCCACTGCCTTCTGACCAGCTGTCATCGTCATCGTCATCATCCAGCAAGAGGTACTGTCTCTGTCTTTGTCAAGGTCCGTTGGAATGTAAAATAACCTCGCTCAAGAGCACTCCACCAACACATTTGGATTTTGCGATAACAATGAACACCATTGCAGTTAACTCCTGCTTAATGCGTTGCGAATAGCAGTGGCTTTAACAACAGGGCAGGGCAAGAGTCTCTGACGCAATCTTCGGCACTCTGGTTGCCACCGGGTCGTGGTTGTGTGTGTGGTGGAGCTTAGTGTACCGCATGTTTTTACGTGCATAGCTCCCAGCCTCTCACGTGGCTGGTGTTCCAGTCCCACCCCCCTCCCCTGGTTACTGCCTGCCCCAAGAGAGGGAAGACAGTGGGTTCAGCTTCAGATAACAGAGGTTTCATCAACAACAACACAGTGAAGAATGTAGCCTATGTCCCACAATTAATGCTAGAATCCTTAATTGAGCCTGTAACAAAGCAGACTGTAACCCTGTAACCCCGTCTCTGTTTTGGTGAAAAATAAAAAAATAAACTGAGGGATGGGCCTGGAGAAATGTCACCACTCTCAAATTCCTCCACTCTTACAGATAAAGGGGTCTAAAAGGGTTCTTTGGCGATCCCCATAGGAGAATCATTTTGGTTCCAGTTAGAACCCTTTTTGGTTCCAGTTAGAACCCTTTTTGGTTCCAGGTAGAGCCCCATTTGGTTCCAGGTAGAGCCCCTTTGGGGTCCACGTACAACCGTTTCCACAGAGGGTTCGACATGAGGACAGCCGAAGAACTGTTTAAGTTTCTAGATAACACCTTTTTTTTTGTGCAGACAGAGCTATGAATGCAAGGACTGACCATCCATGATATCAACATTCCATACTGAGAAACTGATATTTCTGTCAATAATAAAACCCTTTCGTGCGGTAAAACGAACCCTTTCGTGCGGTGAAATGATTGGCTGGGCCTGGCTCCCCGGGTGGGTGGGCCTGTGCCCTCCCCAGCAGTGGTGTAAAGTACTTAAGTAAAAATACATGAGAGTACTCATTAAGTAGTTCTTTGGGGTTATCAGTGTTTTTTAGACAACTTTTACTTTTACTTCACTACATTCCTAAAGGATTTTCCCTGACACCCAAAAGTACTTGTTACATTTTGAATGCTTAAAAGGAAAGTAAAATGGTCCAAGTCATGCACTTATCAAGAGAACTCGTGTTCTGCCTACTGCCTCTGATCTAGGAGACTCAATAAACACAAAAGCATACTTTGTAAATGAGTGTTGGAGTGTGCCCCTGGCTATCCGTAAACTTTAAAAACCATTAACGGGTGCCGTCTGCTTTGCTTAATATAATTAATAGAAGTAATTTGAAATTATTTAGTTTTTATACTTGTGTGTGTGTGCGTGTGTGTGTGTGTGTGTGTGTGTGTGTGTGTGTGTGTGTGTGTGTGTGTGTGTGTGTGTGTGTGTGTGTGTGTGTGTGCGTGTGTGTGTGTGTGTGTGTGTGTGTGTGTGTGCGTGTGTGTGTGTGTGTGTGTGTGTGTGTGTGTGTGTGTGTGTGTGTGTGCGTGTGTGTGTGCGTGTGTGTGTGTGTGTGTGTGTGTGTGTGTGTGTGTGTGTGTGTGTGTGTGTGTGTGTGTGTGTGTGTGTGCGTGTGTGTGTGTGTGTGCGTGTGCGTGTGTGTGTGTGTGTGTGTGTGTGCGTGTGTGTGTGTGCGTGTGCGTGTGTGTGTGTGTGTGCGTGTGCGTGTGTGCGTGTGTGTGTGTGTGTGTGCGTGTGTGTGTGTGTGTGTGTGTGTGTGTGTGTGTGTGTGTGTGTGTGTGTGTGTGTGTGTGTGTGTGTGTGTGTGTGTGTGTGTGTGTGTGTGTGTGTGTGTGTGTGTGTGTGTGTGTGTGTGTGTGAAAGAGTGGGAGAGAGAGAGGCCGACAGGTGTGCGGTAGGTAGTCAATTCAGATGCCCTGTGTGATGATGGCAGAAAATTAGCCTGTGCAGAAAATTTCCCCGTAGATCAAGAAGATAAGGCAGCGCACACACAATCACACGCTTTCTCGCTCCGGATCAGGCAGGAAGATCACACACAATCTCTGTCACAGTCTCTCACGTCAGGCTGCCCAGCGTGTCCAGTAATCCCCCCTCTGTAACATTAATTATAAACTGGTGCTTTGTGCCCCGCGGGCCAACCATGACTTTCCCAGGACAATTAAAGTTACTAAGTTTAAGAAAAAAGTTGGTGGAGGGAGGGCTGGAAAGAGGGAAGGATGAAGGAGAGGAGCAGAATGTGGAGAGACTTCTGTCTTCCAGCGCAGTGGCTGGAGGTGGGGTTGGGTTTAGGGCAGAGACTGGACTGAGGGATGGGTTTGGCTGGTACTTAGGGCTGGGACAGAGAGCTGGGTCTGGGGTTGGGGCTGGGTGGGTAAATGCCTGGTTGGGCAGACATGGATTAGGCTCTCGCTCTCTCTCTCTCTCTCTCTCTCTCTCTCTCTCTCTCTCTCTCTCTCTCTCTCTCTCTCTCTCTCTCTCTCTCTCTCTCTCTCTCTCTCTCTCTCTGGGGAGTAATTGGCCAATGCGTGGGAAAATCGACCCTGTTGTACTTCTCCTCCCTGTAAGCTCCTGAAAATCTCTCCCAGTAGCTGCTGCGCTTTAATAGGCCACTGAATCACTAAGGCTTGCATCCCAAATGGCACCCCATTCCCTACACTGTGCACTACTTTTGATCAGGGCCCACAGGGCTCTGGGGCCCATAGTGGACTTCATTTTGACCAGAGCCCTACATACGGAATAGGTAGCCTCAGCTAAACCCTGTCTGACTGGCTCTTCACTTCCTGCCAAGCGTGACTAGCGGTAACGGGGGAGTGGGAATGCCTACGCCTTCCTCGGGCGGAGAGTGTGGGGGGGGGAAGGGAGTAGGGACATAGGGCATGGGTACAAGGGGGAGAGGGGTTAGGAGAGGGAAGAAGGGGAAACTCTCTGGAGCTCCACATGTGCGTAGGGGTTATGGTTAGGGGTCGATTCAGAACATACTTGATGCCTCCTCGTCTGGAAGGACTGTTTTATCAATATGGCAACAATTCCAACTAGGCCTACCAGAGAGCTAAATGGAGTTATTTTATAATCGTATTGCTCTGAACGCTCTCAGGTCTATGAAGGGCTATCAATTAAGTGTCTAGGGCCGCCACACTCAACTGGTGGGTCCCGGTTGTTTGTTTTGGAACTCGGTCGGGCTTCGACCCCTGGTATCACATCAACACACATAAGACTTGGGAAAATGTGTAGAAATGCAGGAAATGTGCTTTAAAACAATAAACAAATGATCTGCCCCACGCAAACTGTGTAGAATTGCTGAGAATTAGCTTTAACAAAATGTTTTATCTTCACCAACAACAGGGATGTGAGCTGTTTGGGGTTGCCTGGGCTGCGAGATGGGAGCTTGTTTCTGCACAGATAAATTACAATATCCACCCGGACCTTTTCCTCCTAGGAAATTTGTGTGACCGGACCTTCTCAAATAGTACTGGTCTAGGGTGTAGGGATGTCGGGCTTGATTTAGAATTCAACCATTCTAATGAGTCCTGTCCGTGTGCTTCCCTCTCTCTCACTCCCCCATGATGACCAAACTCCAATGTGCCCAGAGGCCATCGCCGGTCCACCTCCACCCCATCAAAGGTCCCTGATCTGTTTTGGGGGTAAGGACCTATTGATGAGCTTTTAACTGATAACAGCCCTTCTCTTATCAGCAGTGCAGCCACTGAAGTGGCACATTTGACAGATGTTGTTATCCATAATGGATCTGTTAGGTCTGTTAGGAGTCTGTTTAATTAATCATGTTAAGCCCAGGGGTGAAAGTAAGCCGGTCGGGTACGGTGTCCCGGCAAAATAAGTCATACCAGTAAAACGTGAGCCTATCACAATAAGGAACACAACATATAGGTTATTACACCATGATTTTACATTACCGCATGCCAGCTCCATGAAAAATGGGTGATATTTTGTTTTTTTAAACTTATTTTGTACATAATGTTGCCGCTACCATCTCTTTTGACCGAAAAGAACTTCTGGACATCAGAACTGCGATTGCTCACCACGGACTGGAATAATTATTTTCTTCCTTTAACGAGTCTGACGAGCCCGACGTGAATGATATACTGCTCTCCCGGGAACAGGCCCAGATCCCCGTGATTTGCGTGAAGGGAAGGCGGAGAAAAAGGGGCCAAAGTATGGGCTGCCTTTTGGGAATTCATAGGCAATTAAATAAACCCCACCTCCTTCCATTCTGCTAGCAAACGGGCAATCTTTGGAGAATAAAATAAATGACCTACGCAGAAGATTAAACTACCACCAGGACATTCAAAACTGTAATAACTTATGCTTCACGGAGTCATGGCTGAACGACGACACTATCAACATACAGCTGGCTGGTTATACGCTGTACCGGCAAGATAGAACAGAGGCTTCTGGTAAGACAAAGGCCGGCAGACGATGTATTTTTGTAAATAACAGCTGCACGATATCTAAGGAAGTCTCGGGCTATTGCTCGCCTGTGGTAGAGTATCTCCTGATAAGCTGTAGACCATACTATATACTATAATACATCTGTATTTTTCGCAGCTGTTTACATACCACCACAGACTGAGAATGGCACAAAGACTGCATTGAATGAGCTGTATTCTGCCATAAGCAAACAAGAAAACGCTCACCCAGCTACTAGGAGACAGCGCCCATAGCGGCCGGAGATTTTCATGCAGGGAAACTTAAATCTGTTTTACCAAATTCCTATCAGCATGGTAAATGTGCAACCAGAGGGAAAAAACTCTGGGCCACCTTTACTCCACACACAGAGATGCATACAAAGCTCTCTCTTGCCCTCCATTTGGCAAATCTGACCATAATTCATCCTCCTGATTCCTGCTTACATGCAAAAATTAAAGCAGGAAGCACCAGTGACTCGATAAATAAAAAAGTGGTCAGATGAAGCAGATGCTAAGCTGCAGGACTGTTTTGCTAGCACAGACTGGAATATGTACCGGAAATCCTCTGATGGCATTGAGGAGTACACCACATCAGTCATTGGCTTCATCAATAAGTGCATCGATGACGTAGTCCCCACAGTGACCGTACGTACATACCCCAACCAGAAGCCATGGAATACAGGCAACATCTGCACTGAGCTAACGGCTAGAGCTGCCACTTTCAAGGAGCGGGACTCTAACCGACTAAGAACAACAGCCGAGAGCTGCCCAGTGACACGATCCTACCAGACGAGCTAAACTACTTCTGTGCTCGCTTCGAGGCAAATAACACTAAAATATCCTTGAGAGCACCAGCTGTTCCGGAAGATTGTGTGATCACGCTCTCCGCTTCCGATGTGAGTAAGATCAGGAAGTGCCTCTTATTTTGAAACCCTTCTGTTCCTACGCATGTCTAGACTCCATTTAAAGGGATATCAACCAGATTCCCTTTTCTGTGGCTTCCCTAAGGTGTCAACAGTCTTTAGACATAGTTTCAGGCATTTATTTTGAAAAATGAGCGTGAAGGATCACATTGTGTAAGTGGAGAGGTGGGCGCTCTCAGAGTGAGTTTGTGCGCAATAAAGTAAAGCCGCCATTGTTCCTCCCGCTGTTATGGAAAAATCTACACACTCGGTTGATATATTATCTAATATATATTTTAAAAACTACCTGAAGATTGATTATTAAAAAACGTTTGACATGTTTCTGTGGACATTATAGATATTATTTGGAATATACGTCTGCGTTGTGGTGACCGCTCTTTCCTGTGGATTTCTGAACATAACGCGACAAACAAATGTCGGTATTTTGGGTATAAAAATTATCTTTATGGAACAAAAGGAACATTTGCTGTGTAAAAGGGAGTCTCGTGAGTGAAAACATCCGAAGATCATCAAAGGTAAACAGTTCATTTGATTGCTTTTCTGATTTTCGTGACCAAGCTTCCTGATGTTAAGTGTACATAATGCTATGCTAGGCTATCGATAAACTTATACAAACGCTTGGATTGCTTTGGCTGTAAAGCATCATTTCAAAATCTGAGACGACAGGTTGATTAACAAAAGGCTAAGCTGTGTTTCGCTATGTTGCACTTGTGATTTCATGAATATGGCTATTTGTTAGTAATATTATTTGACTGTTGCGCTATGCTATTCAGCGGTTGCTGACGAAAATGATTCCGCTACAGGGATGGGTAGCGTCAAGAAGTTTTAAACAGGTCAACATTCACAAGGCTGCAGGGCCAGACGGATTACCAGGACGTGTACTGCGAGCATGCGCTGACCAACTGGCAAGTGTCTTCACTGACATTTTCAACCTCTCCATGTCCGAGTCTAATACCAACATGTTTTAAGCAGATCACCATTGTCCCGGTGCCCAAGAAGACTAAGGTAACCTGCCTAAATGGCTACCGACCCTTAGCACTCACGTCTGTAGCCATGAAGTGCTTTGAAAGGCTGGTAATGGCTCACATCAACACCATTATCCCAGAAACCCGAGACCCACTCCAATTTGCATACAGCCCAAACAGATCGACAGATGATGCAATCTCTATTGCACTGCCCTTTCCCACCTGGACAAAAGGAACATCTATGTGAGAATGCTATTCATTGACTACAGCTCAGCGTTCAACACCATAGTGCCCTCAAAGCTCATCAATAAGCTAAGGACCCTAGGAGTAAACACCTCCCTCTGCAACTGGACCCTGGAATTCCTGACGGGCAGCCCCCAGCTGGTAATGGTAGGTAACAACACATCCGCCACGCTGATCCTCAACACAGGGGCCCCTCGGGTGCGTGCTCAGTCCCCTCCTGTACTCCCTGTTCACTCATGACTGCATGGCCAGGCACGACTCCAACACCATCATTAAGTTTGCCGATGACACAACAGTAGTAGGCCTGATCATCGACAACGACGTGACAGCCTATAGGGAGGAAGTCAGAGACCTAGCCGTGTGGTGCCAAGACAACAATCTCTCTCTCAACGTGATCAAGACAAAGGATATGATTGTGGACTACAGGAAAAAGAGGACCGAGCACGCCCCCATTCTCATCAAAGGGGCTGTAGTGGAACAGGTTCCTTCCTTGGAGCTTCAAGTTCCTTGGTGTCCACATCACCAACAAACTAACATGGTCCAAGCACACCAAGACAGTCGTGAAGAGGGCACGACAAAACCTATTGCCCTTCAGGAGACTGAAAAGATTTGTCATGGGTCCTCAGATCCTCAAAAGGTTCTACAGCTGCACCATCGAGAGCATGGTTGCATCACTGCCTGGTATGGCAACTGCTCGGTCTCTGACCGCAAGGCTCTGCAGAGGGTAGTACGAACGGCCCAGTACATCACTGGGGCAAAGCTCCCTGCCATCCAGGACCTCTATACCAGACGGTGCCAGAGGAAGGCCCTAAAAATTGTCAAAGACTCAAGCCATCCTAGTCATAGACTGTTCTCTCTGCCAAGTCTAGGTCGAAGAGGCTTCTATATCTCAAGTTATAAGACTCCTGAACATGTTATCAAACGGCTACCCAGGCTATTTGCATTGCCCCCCTCCCTCTCTCCCCCTATTTTACACCACTGCTACTTTCTGTTATTATCATCTATGCATAGTCACTTTAATAACTCTACCTACATGTACATATTACCTCAACTAACTGGTGCCCCCCCCCCGCACGTTGAATCTGTACCGGTACCTCCCCTCACTGAACTTCTGGAGAGAGTTTGCTGCACTGAAAGTAAAGGGGCTGAATAATTTTGCACGCCCAATTTTTCTGTTTTTGATTTGTTAAAAAAGTTTTTTAATATCCAATAAATGTCGTTCCATTTCATGATTGTGTCCCACTTGTTGTTGATTCTTCACAAAAGATACAGTTTTATATCTTTATGTTTGAAGCCTGAAATGTGGCAAAAGGTCGCAAAGTTCAAGGGGGCCGAATACTTTCGCAAGGCACTGTATATAGTCTCGCTATTGTTATTTCACTGCTGCTCTTTAAATTCTTGTTACTATTATTTCTTACTCTTATCTGTATTTCTTTTAAACTGCATTGTTGATTTGGGGCTCGTAAGTAAGCATTTCACTGTACGGTCTACACCTGTTGTGTTTGGCGCATGTGACTAATAAAATTTGATTTGACTTGATATACGCTCCAAATTGTGTTGTGTTTCGAGGAGAACTCTTCCATTTTCCTATGGTGGAGATGAGTGGCCAATACCAAGTCACGCGAGCAGGCAACAAGTGGAGAATGTCATTAGGCCTACAATACATGTTTAGGTGTTTTGTAACAGATGTCTCTTTCCATTCATCAAATTACGGGTGAACAGTGCAGGGGCGGCAGGTAGACCAGTGGTTAGAGCGTTTGGCCAGTAACCGAAAGGTCAAATACCCGAGCCGACAAGGTGAAAAATCTGTCAATGTGCCCTTAAGCGTGGCACTTAACCCAAATTTGCCAAATTTGCTCCTGTAAAACAACACATTTCACCTCCACCGATCCAGTATGTGCAAAAAAAAGAAATGCTTGAATTATTTTTTTGAAGTGATTGTTTGACAATCAGATAAAAACATCATGGCTGGTTGTGTTTATGCCGCGTGTAATATATGTTAAAAACAACAAATCTTCTCTAGGCCTATTTTTTATTTAACTAGGCAAGTCAGTTAAGAACAAATTCTTATTTTCAATGACAGCCTAGGAACAGTGGGTTAACTGCCTGTTCAGGAGCAGAACGACAGATTTGTACCTTGTCAGCTCGGGGATTGGAACTTGCAACCTTTCGGCTGGTAGTCCAATGCTCTAACCACTAGGCTACCCTGCCACCCCATAGATATCATATGAAATTAATAGGAATCCTGTATGTAATTCTATGATTACACCTAGCCTAGTTCCATACCGGTAAGATATCAAACCTACTTTCACCCCTGGTTCAGCCACCTCAACCCAGGTCACAGGGTGCACGGTAAAGATGCCCCTAGTTGCTGATCCTGGGTTAGTTTTGCATCTTGGGTTAGGATTTCTTTCTGATTTACACCAGTGCTAACCGGGTCGGGTCAAGGGGTCGTTTGGGAATCAATTCAGTATTCGTCTCAGACAGTCCAGGGCTAGGTAGAACGCTTGCTCTGGTTCTGACTGGCTCGTGCAACACAAGGCCAAAGAATACAGTCCCCACCTTTGACACACCTGAAGGAGGTTGAACCAACAAAATGGAGACGACACCTGACACATCGGTTCAACTAGTGCTAGTTGCGCTCGAGGCGGAATGGCTACGTTACCAACCGGAGGAAGATCATTTTACTAGCTAATGGAGGGCGTGGACAGGTAGTGCACGGGTCGACAGAGGTATTTTTGGAACTATGAATCCTTTGGGATTTAAGATGGAGCAGCTCCTCTGCTTGTTTTAACAGTGGAGGCGTTTTTTAATTTTTTTTATGCGAGCCCCCCAGGCAGTTTACAGTGCCTTGCAAAAGCATTCACAACCCTTGGATTTCTTCGCATTTTGTTGTATTGTAAAGTGGGATGAAAATGTCAACAGTCTCTCTATATCACGTTTCCGGTGAGACCCAGATGGAGACCAAGTCAAATGAACAACAGTTTATTAAGCCAACGGGCGGGCGAAAGACTGGTCAAGGGCAGGCAGGGTTCAGTAATCCAGGTAGATGGGGCAAAGGTACAGGACGGCAGGCAGGCTCGGGGTCAGGGTACGCAGAGGTCAGTAATCCAGGTAGATGGGGCAAAGGTACAGGACGGCAGGCAGGCTCGGGGTCAGGGTACGCAGAGGTCAGTAATCCAGGTAGATGGGGCAAAGGTACAGGACGGCAGGCAGGCTCGGGGTCAGGGTACGCAGAGGTCAGTAATCCAGGTAGATGGGGCAAAGGTACAGGACGGCAGGCAGGCTCGGGGTCAGGGTACGCAGAGGTCAGTAATCCAGGTAGATGGGGCAAAGGTACTGGACGGCAGGCAGGCTCGGGGTCAGGGTACGCAGAGGTCAGTAATCCAGATGGGTGGGGCAAAGGTACAGGACGGCAGACAGGCTCAGGTTCAGGGCAGGCAGAAAAGGTCAAAACCGGGAAAACTAGAAAACAGTTAGACAATCGCAAACACAGGTGAAACAGATCAGAGTGTGACACTCTAATCTTGTGTTTTTAACGGATCCCCATTAGTTCCTGCCAATGAAGCAGCTTCTCTTCCTGGGGTCCCTCAAAAATAATGGCAGTTATATGCAATTCAAAATATTAATTTGATATTACAAAATATTGACATTACATTTCATAACACTTTTCAAAACACATTCAGTGTGTGCCCTCAGGCCATTACTCTCACTGCTCTAGTCATCCTTCCAAACTGAGCTGCAGGACAGGAATCAAACGGATCAGAGATGTTACCATGAGACCATTGGTGATTTAAATAAAAGTTATAGATTTCAATGGCTGTGGTGGGAAAGAAACCTGAGGCTGGATCATCAACACTGTAGTGACTCCACAATAATCATTTCAGGGAAAATAAGAATATAAATATACACAATCAAAATATTCTAAAACATGCTCCTTGTATGCAACAAGGTACTAAAGTAATGCTGCAACTAACAGAAAAACGGCAAGTAAATATCATTTTTGGCCTAAATGCAAAGCCTTATGCTCGGTGAAAACACAGCACATCACTTGGTAACTGCTTTCTTATTTTCAAACATGGTGGTGGCTGCATCATGGTATGGGTATGCTTGACATCGGCAAATACTGGGGAGTTTTTCAGGATAAAAAGAAATAGGATGGAGCTAAGCACAGGCAAAATCCTAGAGAAAAACCTGCTTCAGTCTGCTTAACACCAGACACTGGCAGAGGAATTCACCTTTCAGCAGGACAATCACCTACAACACAATCTATTGCAAGACTTGAACATAGCTGTCGAGGAATGATCCCCTACATTTTGACAGCGCTTGAAGAATTATGAAAAGACCAATGGGCTAATATTGCACAATCCAGGTTGTGTAAAGCTCTTAGAGACTCACAGCAGTAATCACTGCCAAAGATGTTTATAACACGTATTGACTCAGGGAGATGAATACTTACGCAACGACTATATTTTACATTTAATTTCTATTCATTTTCCATTCAAAGAAAAAAATCCACTTTGACATTCGAGTATTTCGTGTAGATGGTTGACAAAGTCAATTTAGAATGAAAATCATTTCAATCCAGCTTTGAAACACAGTAGAATGGGAGGTAATCCAAAGTGGTATGATTAATTGGGTTGACGGTAATGGAATCTTTTTTAGTATAGCCAAACATCTTCGACAAGGTCAGCCCATGGACTACCATGTGATTTCTGCTTGTGAAGCAAGCTACAGTACTCCACCACTAAGAAAGGGCAAAAGGATCATTAGACACACGCGATAGGAGACACAGCCAGTAAACACAAAAGCAGCACTATGCGCTGAACAAAATTAAGAATTTAGCAACCAAAACCTGGTAGTGCTAATAGCGATCGCCTGACAAATGTGTTGTCGCGCTTCACATTTGTGTATACGGAAAACAAACACTTATTTTAACCTGAGAATCTGAGGTCACCACACCTGACTCCAAACCCCAAAAACCTGAGGCTCTTGTTAAGCGTCAATGGCCTGTCTATAATGCTTCTTCCCATTGGTCTTTGTGTTGTTCTGGTCTAAGTGGGTGGAGAAGTGAAACCTGTTGGCTGAAACCAGCCAGTATCAAGACTGTAGCCAGAAGGCTTAATGCTGGCGATCTAAATGGGTCTGACAGTTATGGGCCTATGTCTGCTTGCACCCTATTCACTTCACTACTTTACACTACTTTTTACCAGGGCCATAGGGCATGTCAAAAGTAGCGCACTGTATAGGGAACAGGGTGTCACTTGGGACGCAGCCTAGGTTAGCTTGTCTCCTGGCCGAAAGCCGATGCTGTTATCTGACAGGCCTGCCATGTTGACTGGGCAATAATGGGGCTGGGTGGGGTGGGACAGAGAGGAGAGAGAGGGGCAGATAGGGTTAGCATGGTCATGGGGGAGAGACTTCTGTCAGGGGCCGGCAAGGTGAAACCTGGTGCGGAATGTGGTAGGGATGAGGTTGTGTGTGTGCATGTGTGTGTATGTGTGTGTGCGTGCATGTGTGTGAGAGAGATAAAAATGTGTGTGTGTGTGTGTGTGTGTGTGTTTATGTGTGAGTGAATGGTTCAAGTCTGAAAGGGGATCCAGCAGTCTGGCCTCTCAGGACCAGATTGTGATGTCTTGGAAACCACCCTCAGGCTTCTGGGTAATGGGAGACAAACTGACCGTAAACATAACAACAGGAGGAATCATGGTTGGTTAACTCGGCTCACTTTCTAACCTGTAATTCGAGGGTGCCATGAAAGTATGACTTTTGACCTTCTCAATAGAACCACTACAAAATGGATGTGGGCCCTCTACTGGCTCTACTGGTGTAGGATTCTGTTGCGTTGTTGAAATTATATTTACTCAGCGTGTTCAGTAACTTCAGTAACATTTGAATACAAATGTTCTCCCCCCCCCCCCCTCTCTCTCCGTCCTCCCATCTTGAATATCCTCACTTATCTTTACACTTTCATTTCAACCTGCTGTATACACTTATTTAACATATTCCACTAATGGGAGCAACACACACAAACACTATCCGAGTGGAATCCACTTGGCATCACCGCGCGCTGAATACCCATCAACGTGGAGGAGCTGGAGACTTGAAAGGGGGGCGCAAACAAACGGGATAAACACATTCCTGTGAAGAAGCCGGGTATAGAGAGGTGGGGGGATGGGGGGGGGGGGGGGGGGGGGGGGGGGGGTGTTCAAGGAGCATTGTTGCCATTATGCAGGAGGGTTCCGAGTCTCTTCCCAGCGCCTCAGATCTTGCAGGCAGCAACCACTTGACCTTTCCAGCAACTAAAGGAATATGACAGGCGTGAAGCCGCCAAGAAAAAAAGGGAGAAAGCGAGAGCAAGAAACAAAAGCCACACAAAGTGCAGCCCGCCACCATAACAGTTAGTTTGCAATCAACGTCAGTCAACTCTCCCGTGGGGACAGTTTGATTTCCACTTTTCAAATTAGGTGTTTATTTCGGGCCTGATAATTGGGAGGCTAAACTGAGACAAGAAGGAAAAAAGTTGAAATGGGAACAAAACTGAGGGAAAACAAAGGGGGGGGGGGGAATCAAGGAAAGAATTGAATAATGTACTGGTGATGAAGAGGGAGTAGGGCTTGGGGGAGGTGGAGGGGGGGGGGCTGAGGTGAGGGGGCGGAAGGGGGGTGAGTTTCTTTAATGTTTCTGGCAGCGGACCAGCTGAGGTCTCAAGGTTATCCTGGCTTTGCAAACTCCCACGGGAAAGGTGGAACGAGAGGGGGGTGTGCAGGGCTGGACGGAGGGGTTTGAGGGAGGAAGGGAGGGAGGCGGGGGGGGGCTTCACATTTCTCCAGGAGGGAGGTTAATGCTCTGGGGGAGTAATCCTGAGGCCCATGCCTGATAAGGATGGTCTTGGCCCAGGTAAAAGAGGACGGGTACTAGAGAGAGAGAGAGAGACAGGACCCCCGTCCAGGGCCTCCCACCAGGCTTCATTTAGAGGACTGGTCTCTGGCCTACGATAGACAGGGATGGAAAGGCAACAATGGGGTTAGGTTAGGTTGCCCTGTAGAAAACTGTGTGCTGATGGGCCCTCGCTGGGCCTCAGAACTGAGTTTGATTTCAATAGGCATGCATTAGGACAACTTCTTCATAACAGCGTATAACAGCTTAATAGCAGGAAGGTATTCAAACACATTCAAAGTAGTGATCAGAGAGAGATTATCTTGCACGATTTCATTGATCGATCTCATTACAAAAAACAGGTCCTTCTTGCACTTTCCCCCACCCCCCACCATCATATAGCGCTGATATGAGGCAATCACTGGGGCTGAATGGAGCTCAATGAGAGATCCTCATCGATACTACAGTGTGTTTGTTTACTAAAACAGGCCCTATTAGCGATAACGATTGGCACAGAATTATTCCTGTCAGTTGAAAGAGGGGCCATTGTGGCTCACCTCTATCTACCGTCAGCAAAGGGGGCTCCTTGAAGAGGAAATTGAGAGTGTTTATGCACCTGTGGTCCAATGCGCCCAGCTAGCTCGCGCTCCGCTCACCATAAACAAGCAACACCTCTGCTGCGATACTCGGGTAAATAGTTTCTCACATTGGGTGTCTTTAGGTGAAGCTGGAGATGATTGAAGGGATTTACGGCAGACGAGAGGGGTAAGCATCGTCAAAGGATGAAAGAGAAACTTGTTACCTACATAGTACCCACAGCACCCTGTTACCTACATAGTGGACTACTTTTGACTCCGTCTTGATGTTTATGTGGAGAAAACGTAGGTATCCTACATGGCACTTGGAAAGCTTGAGCCATCTTTCAGGATCCATCTTTTCCATTGGTACCAACGGACCAAGTTGATCGCCTAAAGAAGAATGGATATCTTGATACCAATGGACCAATACCCTTATAGTAACACCTACCCTATACCTTGATAGCAATGGATGGAATGTATATCTAATCCGACATCCATTTCACAGTTTGATGGTGATGATGCACCAGATATCTTGTATCAGGAGAGATAACAGTCATCTTGATTACTTCACATTTGCATTTGGCTTCCTTACCAGTGGTACTCTAGTATTCCCAATCCTCCCCCTAGGCCCTATAAGCAGGCAGGCAGGCAGGCGAGCAGAGCGGAGCAAACCCACAGACCGGCCCAACTCACCAGAGCCTCTCTCCAAACAACCATATCACACACACACACACACACACACACACACACACACACACACACACACACACACACACACACACACACACACACACACACACACACACACTGTTTTACTCACCCTGAACCCTGACCCTAGTCGCTGCAGCCTCCCCCTCACATGCAAATACAGGCCCTGCTCCGAGAGGCATCAGAGAGAGAGGGAAGGAGGGATGGAGAGAAGGAAGGATAGACCCCTGAAGGCAAAAAGGCGCTCCCCAGCCTCAGAAGCGAGAGAGTGCAGCAGCCAGGAGAGGCTCCAGTCCACACAGCCCAGCATGCGCATGGGGCTTTTAATGAAAACGCTTCTCTCTCTTAGCCAGCCAAACACACCTTGCTAGCGCCCATGTCTGCTGGGCTGACAGTGACCTGCACTGATCTTGGTGTGTGTGTGTGTGTGTGTGTGTGTGTGTGTGTGTGTGTGTGTGTGTGTGTGTGTGTGTGTGTGTGTGTGTGTGTGTGTGTGTGTGTGTGTGTGTGTGTGTGTGTGTGTGAGTGTGTGTGTGAGTGAGCGAATCGCTGCTTACCATTTTCCTTGCTCCCAGGCTCCTTCAGGGCCTCAGCTCTTTCCTCTGCTGTGGTGTGTGTGTGTGTTCCTTAGCGCTACTGTGAGAGGGGAGGTGGGTGATGTCTGTATCTGGAGAGGCTCCAAACCCCCTTCTCTTCTCATCCCTCTGTCCTCTCCTCCCTGAATGTTCTCTGTGCTTGAAGGATCTCTCAGTTCTCCCCTCCTTTCAGTCCCTGCTTTGATCCCCCTCTCTCTCTCTCTTGCTTGCTCTCTCTCGCTCTCAGCCTCGTCTTCCTCGCTCACAGCAGCCAAGCACAGGTCCTACTCCACTCCCACTGATAACAAACAAACATGCACACAGACTCACACAGACAGACACACACACACACACACACACACACAAGACACAGCACTTTTCTCAAAGTTCTCGGAGCATTTTACATGATGATACTGTATGGGAGTAACTCCCCCCCCCTTCCCTCGTTCCTATCACCAGGGCTTGTTAGCAGACGCCACCGCTGCTCACCAATGGCTTACGCATTAAAGCATGAGCTGTCTGTGATATCGGGACAGATTATTTGTGAGCGCAATATCTCCCACTTTCACACGCACTTTAGCCCCACAATCAACCCCTCTGATTGCATTATTGCCGTGTGGAGGTCCATGGTTGAGAGGCCTCAATAAAGATACAATCGTGGGAGGGAGGGAGGGAGGGAGGGAGTAGTGTATGAGAAAAAAGGAAGCGAGAGAAAATGGGAGGGAGAACGGGAAATATAGAGGGGAGAGAGAAGGGGGAGACAGAGGTGTGGAGAGACAGGGAGGAGAGGCTGGAGGGGAGATGGAAAGAGAAGAGGGGGAGACAGAGCGAGAGGGAGACAGAGGTGTGGAGAGACAGGGAGGAGAGGCTGGAAGGGAGATGGAAAGAGAAGAGGGGGAGACAGAGCGAGAGGGAGACAGAGGTGTGGAGAGACAGGGAGGAGAGGCTGGAGGGGAGATGGAAAGAGAAGAGGGGGAGACAGAGCGAGAGGGAGACAGAGGTGTGGAGAGACAGGGAGGAGAGGCTGGAGGGGAGATGGAAAGAGAAGAGGGGGAGACAGAGTGAGAGGAGTTAGAGATATTGGGGGAATTCAAGGAGGGATTGGAGAGACTGAAGGGAAGGGGGAGAGAGGGGGGAAAGGTACGATGTAGGGAGAAGGGATGGGTCTAGTGTGGTGGCTGTTTGGGGGACCCACTATGTTAATAAAGTTGTAACAAACAACTTTGTATATTAGAAATAATGTCAAATCAATATAGCCCTTATTTTCCTTTAACTCAATGTTTATATACAAACTCAATATAAAAAAAAGAAATGTCCCTTTTTCCGGACTCTGTCTTTCAAAGATAATTCATAAAAATCCAAACTTCACAGATCTTCATTGTGGAGTGTTTAAACACTGTTTCCCATGCTTGTTCAAGGAACCATTAACAATGAATGAACATGCACCTGTGGAATGGTCGTTAATAAGACACTAACAGCTTACAGATGGTAGGCAGGTAGCCTAGTGGTTAGAGCGTTGGGCCAGTAACCAAAAGGTTGGTGGATCGAATCCCTGAGCTGACAAGGTAAAAATATGTCGTTCTGCCCCTGAACAAGGCAGTTAACAAACTGTTCCTAGGCCGTCATTGTAAATAAGAATTTGTTCTTAACTGACTTGCCTAGTTAAATAAAGGAAATTTAAAAATTAAGGCCACAGTTATGAAAATGTAGGACACTAAAGAGGCCTTTCTACTGACTGACACCAAAAGAAAGATGCCCAGGCTCCCTGCTCATCTGCGTGAACGTTCATTATGCATGCTGCAAAGACGCATGAGGACTGCAGATGTGGTAAGGGAAAAAATTGCAATGGTGAGATGCCTAAGACAGCGCTACAGGGAGACAGGACGGACAGCTGATCATCCTCGCAGTGGCACACAACGTGTAACAACACCTGCACAGGATCGATACATCCGAACATCACACCTGCGGGACAGGTACAGGATGGCAACAACAACTGCCCGAGTTACACCAGGAACACACAATCCCTCCATCAGTGCTCAGACTGTCCACAATAGGCTGAGAGAGGCTGGACTGAGGTCGTAAGGCAGGTTCTCACCAGCACAAACCCACTGTCGCTGGACCATACAGGACTAGCAAAAAGTGCTCTTCACTAACGAGTCATGGTTTTGTCTCACCATGGGTGATGGTCGGATTTGTGTTTATCGTCGAAGGAATGAGCGTTACACAGAGGCCTGTACTCTGGAGCGGGATCGATTTGGAGGTGGAGGGTCCGTCATGGTCTGGGGCGGTGTGTCACAGCATCATTGGACTGAGCTTGTTGTCATTGCAGACAATCTCAATGCTGTGCGTTACAGGGAAGACATCCTCCTCCCTCATGTGGTACTCCTCCTGCAGGCTCATCCTGACATGACCCTTCAGCATGACAATGCCACTAGCCATACTGCTCGTTCCGTGCACAATTTCCTGCAAGATAGGAATGTCAGTGTTCTGCCATGGCCAGCGAATAGCTCGGATCTCAATCCCATTGAGCACGTCTGGGACCTGTTGGATCGGAGGGTGAGGGCTAGGGCCATTCCCCCCAGAAATGTCTGGGAACTTGCAGGTGCCTTGGTGGAAGAGTGGGGTAACATCGCAAGAACTGGCAAATCTGGTACAGTCCACGAAGAGGAGATGCACTGCAGTAGTTAATGCAGCTGGTGGCCACACCAGATTGGGACTGTTACTTTTGATTTTGACCCCCCCCCCCTTTGTTCAGGGACACATCATTCAATTTCTGTTAGTCACATGTCTGTTTATGTCTCAGTTGTTGAATCCTGTTATGTTCATACAAATACTTACACCTGTTAAGTTTGCTGAAAACAAATGCAGTTGACAGTGAGACAGTGAGAGGACTTTTCTTTTTTTGCTGAGTTTATATATACCTTTGATAGCCAAAGACATCCCGTCAATGACTGTGTGTGAACAAAGCAAATAGCATCCATTTAAGGGCTGTGACTCAAACGGTTTTCCCAGAGCTATTTAGTGATAGTGAAGTTCACACATCGCAGCAGGTAACACTCGTGGGACTGGAGGCAGCCAGGTGTAGCCGATGAACTCCGAGAGCCCTGAACTCCCGCGAAAAAGGGAGGGACCGTGAGACCCTGGGCTACCTGAGCTCAATTCAGCATTCAAGACCTCTTGCAACATGAGCGTGAGAATGTAATTCAGGCAGAGAGGGTTTCAGAACCAACACTTTATTGTGTTCTTAACATCAATACAGTTGTTTTGGAACTCTGTCAGTGCCATTGTACAGGGCGAAATTAATCAGGTGTACGTCCAAGACAAATGGAGAGATGTTACTGTTGTTGACAGTGGCTATAGCCTATGTAGACATGAAGAACTTATGGATATTATAGATAATCATTCTACGGTACTATTGGAGCTAGTAACATAAGTGTTTTGCTGCACCTGCCATAATGCCTGCAAGTCTGTGTATGCCAGTGGTGTAGTGGTGTCAAGAGAACTGTGTACACTTGTTTCAAAGAATGTCCAAACGCCCCGCCCGGCGAAACAGTGACATACTCTGAATTACCTAAAAAGATACATTTTTTTCCTCAGTCAGGCCAACCCAAGATGTACTGGGCAAGTACACTAATAGTAGGCCTACCATTGAATTAGATCAACGTTTTAAAAAATGCACAAGTTTGCGATTTTTCCCAAATTCTTCAGATTTTAATTCTCAAAGTCACACCTTTTTTTAACAGGAAAACAACCAAAGTGTACATTCTAAGTCCATAACAATGCATAAACCACATCCTGAGAAATTTAGATTTTTTTTATTTTGAGTATTTACCCATTAGCAGTGTTTCTGTACCACATTAGTTGGTGTTTCCTAAAGAAATGGCTACTGGATTGATGCAAATAATCATATCATTCTGACAGTTAGGCTACTTTGTAGCTAGTGTGGTTGCGACCCATCATGTTCATGTTCATGTTTTGAGCCCCACCTGTTTGTAAACAAATATATGCAGTACCAGTCAAAAGTTTGGACACACCTACTCATTCAAGGGTTTTTCTTTTTTTTAAACTATTTTCTACATTGTAGAATAATAGTGAAGACATCAAAACTATGAAATAACACACGTGGAATCATGTAGTAAGCAAAAAAGTGTTAAACAAATCCAAATATATTTTATATTTGAGATTCTTCAAAGTAGCCACCCTTTGCCTTGATGACAGCGTTGCACACTTTCGGCATTCTCTCAACCAGCTTCACCTGAAATGCTTTTCCAACAGTTTGAAGGAGTTCCCACATATACTGAGCACTTGTTGGCTGCTTTTCCTCCACTTGAACTCATCCCAAACCATCTCAATTGGTTTGAGGTCGGATGATTGTGGAGGCCAGGTCATCTGATGCAGCACTCCATTACTCTCTTTCTTACAGAGCCTGGAGGTGTGTTTTGGGTCATTGTCCTGTTGAAAAACAAATGATAGTCCCACTAAGCACAAACCAGATGGGATGGTGTATCACTGCAGAATGCTGTGGTAGCCATGCTGGATAAGTGTGCTTTGAATTCTAAATAAATCACAGACAGTGTCATCAGTAAAGCAACCCCACACCATCACTCCTCCTCCTCCATGCTTCATGGTGGGAACCACACATGCGGAAATAATCCGTTCACCTACTATGCATCTCACGAAGACACGATGGTTGGATCCAAAAATCTCAAATTTGGACTCATAAGACCAAAGGACAGATTTCCATCGGTCTATTGTCCATTGCTCGTGTTTCTTGGCCCAAGCAAGTCTCTTCTTCTTAAGAAAATACGGAGCATAGGGGTTGGTAATGTTCTCTAGTTGCGCCGTAATTGGCTCAGTGTTCTGTCACTCAAGGGGACACTACTTCAACGCAAAATCTACAGGGAGAGTACGAAAATTCAAGGCCCATGGGTGCTGACATAGAGTTACATTAGAAGTGCCCATCCAAGAAGACTCAAGGTCATTGGCCACAGATAAAATTATGTCAAATCACATTATATCTACCGTAGCTTTGACTGGACTGATTATGTCAACATCATACTTTCAAAATTTTAGCTAGCAAGCTAGACAAGCAGACATCTCCATGAATCACATCAAAAATCTACCTGCAAATCCTTTTCAATCCTTGTCAAATGAAGAGAAATTATAGATAAAATGTATCGGTGCTCATTGGCCATTGGACAAAAACATTGCATAACAAGTTGGAAATTGCAAATTCAACAATGAGTGGTTTGGAAGGAATCAGTGGCTAACTGCAAGCGTTGTAAAGCAATCACTAGCCTGCTATTCAGTGGAGTGGGTGAAGGGTCCAAGTCGGGGTGCAAGGGTCTCTTTTCCAAACATTCAACACCATGGGCCAGAAAAGTTTGAACACATTGGCAATGTGTCAGTCCAGCATGACTTCTGCCACGTTCAAAACAACGGTAAACTTGGATCTGGGAAATCTCAGACTTCAGTGAGTTTAAAACGACTGGGACAATACGTTTTGAACGGTCATCCAACTTGGAAATCCAAGTCGGGAACTCATGCCTCTTTCTAGAGTTCCCAGTTGTCTGAAAAGGACCGTAAATCCAGAGAATGCCAGACTTTGATGACAAAGTTTGATGACAAAATTTTCCCTCAAGGACTGCTGCATCACCTTCCTGTTCAAGTGAGCACAGCACAACAAGTTGAGTCCAAAAATGTATTGTATTCTGCTACATAAATGGTGTCATATGCCAGGGAGATATGTGTATGGTAGCTAAGAAAGTAATACTAAGTGTATGTTGTGTAGTAAGCTGTTAGTAGCCCATTTGCCTCACCCTAATAATTTGGTCTATTTTCCCCTCTTAATTTCGCCTACTGTTCTGACTGGGTTGTGCACATGCAGCCTATAGCCTGTTTTAGAGAAATGTAATCATTGAATATTGTAAGAGCGTCCATTGTCTGGTTATATACCCCCTTTATTTATCCTGCAGTTCTGACTTGTTGGACAGGGAGAATACTGTAAGAATGGCCCATGTGCTGAATTCTGTAGCTATTTCAAAAGTGCTGAACAAATAGTTATATTGTAACGACCCTGGGTTTATAAGCACGGAAATCGACTCAGCCGCACGAGCATGCTTTTGCGGCACAGTCGATAGCGCGCCGGACCTTGGGCTCGAAGGTCGAGGGTTCGAGACCTGCTCCCTGCTGTTCCATTACAACATTGACTATGTTCGTCCTAGCTCGCTCATTAATGTCTTAATCGAAATTATGCATTGCCTCTTATCCACTCATCCCCTTATGCCATAGTTTGTGCATCTGAATTGTCAGTAGAAACGACATTTGTCTAAGTAAGTCAGCCATATTGTTACGTTCTGACCATAGTTCTGTTATTTTATTCTTTATTTTAGTATGGTCAGGGCGTGAGTTGGGGTGGGCAAGTCTATGTTTATTTTTCTATGTTGGTTTTTGTGTTCGGCCTAGTATGGCTCTCAATCAGAGGCAGGTGTCGTTAGTTGTCTCTGATTGAGAATCATACTTAGGTAGCCTGGGTTTCACTGTGTGTTTGTGGGTGTTTGTTTCCGTGTGAGTGTTTGGGCCACACGGTACTGTTTCGGGTTTGTATATTTCAAGTTTATTATTTTGTTCCAGTGTTCAGTTGTGTTTTTTGAATAAATCAATATAGACACTTACCACGCTGCGTTTTTGTCCGATCCTTTACTCCTCCTCAGACGAAGAGGAGGAAAGCCATTACACATATCAGCTATGTTTTTATAAAAGGCAGTAAATGGGGCTGCCAGACATGGTTCCACTGATAGCCAGGTGTAGCGGTGGTAAGTGGTAAGGTGCTGAAAAGAAAGCTCTGCTTTTGGGACAGCTTTATGTAGGCCCTAACAGTTTGTGGGCACCGTTTGTCACCATTAAGGTGCAGTTGATGTATTGTTTAGTGTTGTGTTGTGCTTTGCTGGCATATATACAATTTTTATTTGATTTATTTTTGCCCTACCAAGATTCACATGCTAAAATCGCCACTGCTTAGGTCTATCAATCGCATCGCTATATATTTTTTTATATTCCTTAATTGTTTGAAACCTGGACGTTTTACTTCATATTATGAGGCATATCTTACCTTACTTGAACGTAACCTACAGCCAAAATCCCACCATAGAAACGTGGAGTCAATTATTTTTTTAAAGACTTAGTCATATGCTTTCTCCTGTTCTTTTTTGTCATATTTATTATTATTTTTTACTTCCTTTCATTGTATCAACCAAAGTCATTATCCTAGTCATATTAGCAAACCATGATAGTTGTTGCATATTTAAATCCCGACTCTTTCTACATTTATAACGGGTTTTTACATCTCTGTCCACGAAACCTCTGGTACGTGCATTTTAGAACGGCGTTGCACTTTTGCAAAATTGCATTTTGGAACATTCCCGCGAATGCCTACCAATGC
Organism: Oncorhynchus kisutch; assembly: GCF_002021735.2. NCBI lineage: Eukaryota > Metazoa > Chordata > Actinopteri > Salmoniformes > Salmonidae > Oncorhynchus > Oncorhynchus kisutch. The sequence continues at coordinate 45,423,343 of NC_034186.2, read as the reverse complement.
GCTTAAAATGTGAAGAAATCATCGTTTTCAACATTTAAACTGAACATTCTGATCTGTTCCATCAGCCGTTTTAATTGAAACGGCGTAAACCTCCACTACGCTACTTCGGTATGTATCAGTGGGGTTTGAGAAGTGAATATAAGCAATGCCCACGGAAAATGAGTGGGTGTATGTCGTATACCTGCGTATACCCCCTACTACAACACTGGTGTATGCAACTAATACTCTTTGTTTTGACATGTTTTTATTTTTAATCACTGATTTTACACCATAATATTTAGACCCTTACCAATAAGGAATACATGCGCAATTACGCAAAAAAACGTATTCGACAAACTGTTGCCATATATTCAATTTTCGAAAGTATCGAATTTAATGCGTATAATTTTCTTTAGGTGCTTGTGAAACTTTACAGCTAGAAGTGCTCCTAGGCAACGCTCTCTGCTGAGTCTATCGAATTCTTGATCTTGCGGGCAGCCGCGAGCAACATCCCGCAGCAGCGCCTTCCCCAGTCGCTTGCGCGCCACGTGTCGCGGGGTTCTGCAGCAGCTGGAGATCACGCCCGCACATCATACAACCAGGGGAGCCCGCTGAGGAGCGCGCACGCCCCGGGCTGACGGAGAGAGCAGAGCATACACAACCCCTGCCTTTCTGTCGTTAACGGCTGTATGCTATTACTATTGCATGGGGCACATAACATAATTATTGTGTAAAAGTTGAAAATATTGACTTTATGATTTTTAAACAGTAATATAATAAAACATTATGGACTTTTAAACTTTTATTTACAAAACGTCCTGCGGGATTTAGTCGGCGTCGCGCACACTTTTCTTGACTTCCCATGACTGAATTTAAGTGTCGGCTATATTCACTTCAAATAGCCTAACTATGTTTATATAATCGTCAGCCTGTATTTTTAATTATTTTAATTACTAGTTTTCAAGTGTAATAACTTGGGAATTACTAAATGTATGTGTTAAAACTATCTGTGTGGGGGAAATTATCCTAACGATTAAATTTACAGCTCGAGCTTGCGTCTGTCTCTCCGATAAGGATAAGGAAATGTAATTATGACCTGAAATTCAATGCGTAGCCTAACTTCTGCCCGACCAAAGGCGATGCAGGCAATGCATCGCTCTAATCGTGTGCTCTCACTCAGAAATATCTCTGCTCTGGCTCGCATTCCGATAAGCCCGATCGAGCTCTCAGTAGGCGTGGTTTTCCCAGGCTTTTAAAACAGCAGCTGCTATTTACCTTCCCTGTAATGTAAACCACCACCGCCACCCCTAGCCCAGCAGCCAAACCTCAACCACTGCGCTCATAAAACATCCTGGCACGTGCTCCACATTCACAATAGCGCTCGCATGCCGACAGATGTCAAAACGCCAAATTTGTACAGCGGTGGGGCGCATTAAAGAAATACTGCTCCAATCTTGACAGGTTAAAGTTGAGATGGTTCTTGATCTCACGCAGTGCAAAACTTGATCGAGGTTGTAGTTCTCAGCCTCACTGCAACACAGGGCAATCTAAGAGGAGACAGCCAGGTTCTTTCCCCAAGATTACATCTAATGATATAAACTGTAACAATACTAGGTTATTACATAATAGCCTAACAAGTAGGCCCGCACTGTAGTTAAGAACTATACATTTGGTTTCTTGAACCATTGCATAAATTACTTAAACTATGCTATTTCCTTAAACACTATTGTTGGAATAGGCTATCTTCTGTGAATGTACCACATTTACCGGCTTGTAGTCCACAAGTATGTGGAAGTATAATACAAGCAGCCTATGTGGAAAAGTGTATTGTTTGTATAGTTCTATTGGGTGCTAGCTAGCCACTAGTATCGTGTGTAGTGTTCCCCTCCTGTGCGTATCGCCTGAAAGTTGGGGATCAGCATGCCAAGTCAAGTCAGCCCTGCACTCTGTGTTGGTAGTCAGGGGCTCAAGTGTTAATATGTAAACGGAATGATTGAAGGCAGTCCCGGTTGTGCCCTAAACCCGGCCGCGCGCCATTGGCCACCCGCTCAAACGCCAAACAACCAATGGAAGAGCGCTGAACACGAGCCATCCTCCCCTCCGGCCGCGTGTCCCTCACGCTGATTGGTAGAAAGTTACTGTGGGAAAGAAAGTTTGGGAAGTTTCACACGAGCCGTTCGCGTGCAGTCCCAGATATAAATAAGACCAACACGAAGTGCCTTTACATTCTACTCAGACGCAGCGTCCGTTGGCAGACAGTGGTCTTTCGACTCCGTGACATAATTCAGCCCTCTCTTGGGGACAGTTGTCTCTCGCGCATAGGTGCACCACCACACAGAAAGGATTTTGTTCCTCCGGAATTTGGAATTTTATAAGAGGGTACTGCGAAGAAGTGCCGACTGCTTGTCAATAACCACCAACAGTGGACTGTAATACCGAGTTGCCGTGCATGTGTGGAAGGGATATTTCAGACGGACAGAAGATGCCTGCCGATATGATGGAAAAAAACTCATCCTCTCCGGTTGCTGCTACCCCAGCCAGCATGAACACGACACCTGATAAACCCAAGACGGCTTCCGAGCACAGGAAGGTTAGTACTCGGTCAAAGCATTTTTACAAATGCCGATATTCTCTCTCCGTCTCTCCAAAATTACACACGAGCAGGTATAGCGAAACATGACCCATTCATCCACCTTGAGCGAGTTCCATCATTCTAACAATTTATTTTATTTGTTTTCTCTAGTCATCCAAACCTATCATGGAGAAAAGGAGAAGAGCCAGAATCAACGAAAGCTTGGGACAGTTGAAAACACTTATCCTGGACGCGCTCAAAAAAGATGTAAGTGTTCTGTTTATTACGCTCATAACAAATGCATTATTACCATCTCAATACTATATTAACTTTATTGAAAACCTTAACGCCAAATACAATTTCCATCGGACAATCTTCAACCCTAACAATATGACTCTTCACATTACAGAGCTCTAGACACTCAAAACTTGAAAAGGCAGACATCCTGGAGATGACGGTGAAACACCTCCGGAACCTCCAGAGAGCGCAAATGACTGGTAAGTGACTGTAGCTGCTCGCTGAATACCCGGGGTGATTTCTTCCAGACTTCCTTCTGCGGATTAGATAATGATAAGAAGGCGGTAGTCGGGTTACAGACTTGGCCCACATCCTCACTCACATATTGTCTCTGAATATAGCTATTGAATAGACTACTATATCTCAATTATCAACCCATTTAAGTTAGCCATCGGTGAGCCTTAGAATATAAATTTTTAGTTTGAGCAATGTTCGTGTTCGCAATTCAAATTTGTATCATTTTTCTCGATACTCTCAGTGGTTTATAATTGTCTCTCTTTCTCCCAAAGCTGCGTTGAACACTGATCCCACCGTGCTGGGGAAATACAGAGCTGGATTCAGCGAGTGCACGAATGAAGTCACCCGGTTCCTATCCACCTGCGAGGGGGTTAACACCGAGGTCAGGACGCGGCTTCTCGGTCACTTGGCCAGTTGCATGACGCAGATCAACGCTATGAACTACCCCACACAGCACCAGATTTCAGCCGGGCCTCCCCACCCCTCCTTCGGCCAGTCCATGGTACAGATGCCCAACTCATCTCCGCAAGGCAACGTGATGCCCCTGCCTTGTAAAGGTGGCTCTCCCCAGAGCATGTCACCAGAAGCCACTAAAGTATACGGCGGTTTCCAGCTCGTACCTGCCACAGACGGACAATTCGCCTTCCTCATCCCCAACGCAGCTTTTGCACCCAACGGTCCGGTTATCCCGGTGTATGCGAACCAGGTCAACACGCCTGTTCCAGCGGCAGTGTCCCCCGGTGCACCGACAGGCAACTCGGACTCAGTGTGGCGACCCTGGTAGATAAAAATAAATAAAAAATACACAGTGAAAATACTTTTCTAATGACACTCAGTTCGATCATTGTTCAATGTTACAAAACATTTGTTTTGATTTTGTTTTTGTACTTTCAATGCGTTAAGATGAAAAGATGCACTATATTTGTATAGCTTATGAGGGAGTGAAGTTCATATTGGAATGAGATTTGTATTGTTGAAGTCTTTTCACTGCATTTTATATTCGAGGTGTCTTTTGTACTGTGTGATGCCAAAGATATGTTGAATGCCCTTGACGTAATTCTTCGTTTTGGAAGACAAATAAATTTGTAAAGATATTGAAAAACATCTGCTATGATTTTGTCAACAGAAACCTGACCACCAAATAATGGCCTACATAATTCTTAACTTTTGTTTTGAGCTGTGTAGCGAAGATACACTTGAGAATAATGTGTTATACATTCTATAAGAGAAAATGGCTATCATATTCTACCAATATTTTTTGCGCAAAAGTCATATTTGATATTGAGTTGTGCATAATCGTTTATGTTCTGCTGCGCGCAAAACCCATGCACATTCAACCAATTGTAAACTAAACACAGCCACTTGTTGCTCCAGGAATGGATCACAATTTAGTCTTATGTTGCGTAAAAGTAGATAATTCTTCGCACCAACACTTGCATACAAGTATCATAGACTATGAAGTGGGGCATTTCATTTTATACACAAAGATTTTGCGTAAAATGCAATCGCACAAAGACCGTTGCTTCTGGCTTCTTTCAACAAGAAACGTGCCTGATTTGAACCAGAGTTGCCCAGGTGTATCCGAATCCAGGTGTTGCTCGGTGAGATGAGAGGTGAGGAGAGGAGGGGGAGAGGGGGAAACAACACTGAACATGTGTGAAATAATGAGGCCCTTTAGGCCTGAAGGGGATACCAGTTTGATAAAAAATTACATTCCTCGATAAGTATTCTCAAAGATCACATATATCCAAGAGAATATTTAATTTTTTTGTCCTTGAATAATTGTATTTGTAGGCTAACTTTGAATTAGTTATATCAACATCTCTCCCGCTGTTCATGTCATAAGTGGCCAATGAACCTTGAATCAAATGTATTGTTATTTTAATTTGTGTAACACCAACGAATGTTATTTTATCCACATAATCAGATGAGACTATTGTCAAGTATATGTCAAGTATATGTGAGTCGGACTTTTGAACAGGAAAGCCTGTTTTGAAACCTTTTGCAGCAGAGATAGCGAGTGTTCAAGGATTTTAGAAGCCATGTGCGCCATCTAGCAACACAGGACGGAAGCGCAATCTCATTGCGGTAGTATTGATCAATGGTTACTACCAGATATCAGCCACGTTAGCCCCTGTCATATAAGTAAGTGTATGGTCCTCACGTCTCGTGTAAAATGTTGACCTTGGTTGAAATGCAATATATCAATACATAGACTATACTTATAATAGGGCTTTATTATTATATTCACAGGACAACGTATCATTTATGGTACACCAGCGTAGATGCATGGCAGAGACCTGATGAAAAAGATACCGGAACCGTTCTATGGTAAGTGCCTTACTCAATGACGACACAGAATATAAAAAAAGACTGCACGGTAGATTACATTTCTTCATCTGGGATTTAATGTCACTCGGCTGTACATGAAATGGACAGTAACCTCTCATGATCCCTAAACATTCTTACGTTTCCCACAAAATACGCAGATCGAAATATAGTCTACATTTGAAGTACTTCAGGTGGTGTTTTAAAAAGAACCTCACGCTACAGAATAAGAAGAAAGGCTATGGGCCGTTCTGACTCGGCTTACTTTACAGGCAATGTATTGGAATGCACTCTATGTGTTGCTTTTACTTTGTCAGTGGCTCATACACTATATGACCAAAAGTATGTGCTCGTCGAACATCTCATTCCAAAATCAGGGGACATTAATATGGATTTGGTCCCCCCCCCCCTTTGCTGCTATAACAGCCTCCACTCTTCTGGGAAGGCTTTCCACTAGAACATTTCTGCGGGGACTTGCTTCCATTCAGCCACGAGAGCATTAGTGAGATCGGGCACTGATGTTGGGCGAGTAGGCCCTGGATCGCAGTCTGCATCGCAATTCATCCCAAAGGTGTTCGACGGAGTTGAGGTCAGGGCCCTGTGCGGTGTGTAAGTCAAGTTCTTCCACACCGATCCTGACAAACCATTTCTGTATGGACCTCGCTTTGTGCTCGGGGGCATTGTCATGCTGAAACAGGAAAGGGCCTTCCCCACACTGTTGCCACAAAGTTGGAAGCACAGAATCGTCTAGAATGTCATTGTATGCTGTATTGTTAAGATTTCTATTCACTGGTACTAAGGGGTTTAGCCCGAACCATGAAAAACATGCATTAGGGCAGGTAGTGTTCTCCTGGCATCCGCCAAACCCAGATTGATCCATCGGACTGCCAGATGGTGAAGCATCATTCATCACTCCAGAGAACGCATTTCCACTGTTCCAGAGTCCAATGGCGGTGAGTTTTACACCACTCTAGTCGACGCTTGCATTACACATGGTGATCTTAAGCTTGTGTGCGGCTGCTCAGCCATGGAAACCCATTTCATGATCCAGACGAACAGTGCTTGTGCTGACATTGCTTCCAGAGGCAGTTTGGAACTCGGTAGTGGGTGTTGCAACCGAGGACAAACGATTTTTACTCGCTACGCGCTTCAGCACTCGGCGGTCCCATTCTGTGAGCTTGTGTCGCCTACCACTTCGCAGCTGAGCCGTTGTTGCTCCTAGACGTTTCCACTTCACAATAACAGCACTTACAGTTGACCAGGGCAGCTCTCGCTGGGCAGAAGTTTGAATGAACTGACTTGTTGGAAAGGTGTCATTCTATGACGGTGCCACGTTGAAAGTCACTGAGATCTCCGGTACCGGTCATTCTACTGCCAGTGTTTGTCTATGGAGCTTGCATGGCCGTGTGCTCGATCGTGTACACCTGTCAGCAACGGGTATGGCTGAAATAGCCAAATTCACTCATTTGAAGGGGTGTCCAAATACTTTTGTGTATATAGTGTGTCTCTGGGTAGAGAGTGCAGTGAGCAACCCCTGTACTGCCTCCTTTGTGTAATGTCTTTGTTCTGAGGAACACCTTGATGCTAAGAAGTGACAGAGGGAAGACATGCTAAACACTGCTGCCACAGCGGCCATGCGGGGAGCGTTCTGCCCAGGTGTGTGCCACCTCCAGCTATTCAAGTGTGGTCATTTCAAGGGGGGCACCGCAGGTGTTTGCAATTACCAATCTGCTAAGAGGCAGAAAGTGTGGCTAAGTGCCATCATTTTACATTTCCATCACACCTTTTACAGGGCCGGGGCTGCGCTATTAAAGCCATGTGTTTGTTGGACGTTGGAGACAGGACAGGCTACCACTCTGGGTAACACAGTCAGTCCCTGTGAGCCAGAGGTCCCCCCCCCACACACACACACACACACCTACCCGCCCACCATTACACACAACGTTCCCACAACGTCCCATGTCCACAGCCCATTTCCTGTCCTAGCCCAGGGCCACAGCTGGATGCGGGCTGTCTAGGAGGCACGTGGTGCAACCCGGACGACACCCAGCTGCCTCCCCCCTCCACCTCCCTTCCTCCCCTCTACCTCCCCCAATAATCATCATCAGCCCCCCCCCCCCCTCCAGATAACAGCTTTACGAGGCTCTCCGATTACCAAGCGCAGTGGCTACGCTGCCGAACTGACCGCACACATGTCACAACACGACCGGGGGGGTTAGCTGCCATGCGTGTCCATTAACATTTCCCACACTCCGCGCGCATGCAAAATAAAAAAAACTCTGCTTCCTCCTTGGCTCCTAAGTGCTACCATATGGTGCGATCTCTCTCTCTCTCTCTCTCTCTCTCTCTCTCTCTGTCTCTCTCTCTCTCTCTCTCTCTCTCAGCCCGTCACTTGGGCTGTCTTTGATTGTAGCCCAGACAAGCACGAGCTTTATGATTTAAGCCTAGGGCTTGCTGTACCAAGCCCTGGACTCATTTTGAAGCCAAACCCCCCCCCCCCCCCCCCCCCCCCTCCATCTCCCCTCCTCACCCCTCCCCTCGCGCCCCTCCTGCAGTTGCAAGGGAAGGCTGTTTTCTGGCAGGAAATGAATAGCTCCCAGATGAGCGCAGGAACCTGAGAGGTCGTGAGAACGAGGCGAACCCCCCTCTGCAGCCGGCCTGTTGCCAGCCGCCGGGGGAATGTGGGAGAGCGTCTCTCTGACACACGCGTCAACCCTCCCTCCCCGCTCTCCCTCCCTGCTGCCTCTCTCCCTGCCTCACTGGCTGCCTGGCCTGGCCTGGAAACTGGCCTGACTGACAAGGGAGCAGCCCCGGAGTAGGGCAGAGCGGACAAGGGGAAGGAGGGAGGCAGGGTGAGGGTAGGGTGGAGGGGGTTGGCAGGAAGTGCTGGATCTCTGCTGCACCCAGTCCTAGTGTTCGCACGCACCCACACACACACACACACACACACACACACACACACACACACACACACACACACACACACACACACACACACACACACACACACACACACACACACACACACACACACACACACACACACACACACCAGGCACAAGTGCACATGCCCCCTTTGCCCTTCGTGTCTCCAAAGTGGTACAATGCCTCTCAGAATAGTTTTTTTGGGTATACATTTTTTGTCATTGTTGTTCGGAACCCACTACCCGCAAGTCATCGTGATGTTGTCAAGGTCGCCTCCCCCCAGCCCGTACGTTGGTTGTGCCTGTTGATCTGCCCTGTACGAAGCTCGCACACGCATGTTTGCATGCCCAAACACGCATGACTTGAGAGATGCGGTCACCGGTCAAGTGTGTCTAGCTAGCTAGCCGAGTTGAAATATCAACAGAACTGCCACAGCAGCATAACATTTGATTAACACCAGATAGCACTTGAATTAGCCTAAAACATCATAATATTGGGCCTGGTTGGCTGATACGCGCAGCAGAGAGAGGCAGAGAGACATCGCCGTTGCACATGTACAGTGTGTCAGGTCAACAGCAACACAGGGTAGTCTACACTCTAGTTAACTACCATATTAAAATATCCACGCGAGCCACTAGCCAGCTAGCCATGTATCATGAGTCAAAATGATGAATATTATATTCTTAAAAATATATAAAATACTTTATATAAATAAAGTTTTTTGATATGCGCGCTGAATATGAACCCCCCCCCCCCCCCCCCCCCCCTCTTCGTGTGCAAAACATTTTAGTGTCTCCCCTCTTGACGGAGACAAAGATTCAAAGTTTGAACGTTCATTTCCAGTTTTCTGCCATGACTTATGCCACGTTAATAATATGATGTCTGAGTGAGAGTGACTAATAAAATCCATTTTGGCCCCCTGGAGGTCAGGGCCCCTGGACACGTGCCCTTATGGTAATTCGTGCCATGATTATTACAAGTTTAGATAGCTGGCTAGACAAACTTACCAATGAAAAAAAAAACATTTGCTGACATGGGCTAATTGAGTGACTGTCAGTGGGTGACATAACAAGAGGAAAACTGCTGAGGCACAGACAGCCAAATGTCTAAATTTCACCTACTATTCTAATGCTCAACAGTAAATTGAGACCCTGACTGACATTTGGGTCTGGGGCCCCTTAGAGGCCGGGGGCCCTAAGAGACCGCTTATGTCGCTTATGGATGGGGCTGGCCCTATACACACACAGATACAAACACACATACATACATCCCGGATCCAGCTCACACAGACTAACACATTCAGCCCTAACCAAACACACTTCGACAGGTGCTCCTGTGTTTCTCTCTCTCTCTTTCTCTCTCTCTCTGCTCCAGCTGAGTTGAACTGATACGTATCATTCCTCATTCTGTTGATACGATTGAGGATTGATTAGTTGACTGAATGTGTCACAAATCAACATTGCTGTCGAGCTTTGGGGGTATAGGATTTAGGGTTTTCATTTAAACTAAAACACAACACAAGGTTCATCATTATATTATTTTTTAAACATGTCAAAGTTGTATTATGTTGTTTCAGCTGACTGCTGACTGGCTTACATCTATCTAACTCCCAATGGCATCACCTCTCTCTCTCTGTCTCTCTCTCTCTCCCCCACTCTCTTCCTCACTCTCTAACTCACTCTCTGCACCACCAGGCTCCACAGCAACCTATGTGGCTCAAGTAAACAGGAATCAGATTTCGACACAACACCAGTGTTGTCTGTCAGCGTACCCACTTCTCCCCTAGCGCCCAGGCAAATAGCGCATCCGGCGGCCACAACAATAGCCCACCAGAGGGCTTTCTCTGCCGGGCCATTCAAACGTCAGCCACCGCGTTTGAAGTCTGAGATGCCTATGCTAATCAGCTAGCGATGGACGACTAGCGAGACAAGCTAGCTGGAGTTTTCTCACCAAACCCTCTGTCACAAAAAAAAGGACTCTGGTCTCCCATACTCTTAGCAAAAAAAGGTGTTCTCGTGTACAGATAATGCTCCTTCAGCTGTCCCCATAGAACCCATTGAAGAACCCTTTTTGTTTCCAGGTAGAACCCTTTTGGGTTTCATGTAGGACCTTTCCCACAGAGGGTTCTACATGGAACCAAAAAGTGTTCTACATGGAACTAAAAAGGGTTCTCCCTGGAACCAATGAGGGTTCTCCTATGGCAGGGTTCCCCAACTCGAATTTGGCCCTCGGGTGGTTTCATTTATTCTGAGCAAAAAAATAAATAAAATGTAAGCAAGGTTTGAAATGATTATGTTTTAGTTAAATATGATCAGTTTGAGTTTCTTGCGGTCAATTTGCAGTCTACAAGTTATTTGTAATGATGTTCTGCCCGTCGACCATCCGTTCAAGCAGAAATCGGCCCGTGGCTGAATCTAGCTGATGATCCCTGTCCTATAGGGGACAGCTGAAGAACACTTTTGGAACACATAAAGGTGGTCTGTGTCACCCGTCGTTGCTTGTCCCTTGTTTCCTTCTCTCCTTTTCTAACCCAGAAGCCTTTAGAAGTGGCATTTTCCCTCCTCCCCCCCCCCCCCCCCCCCCCCCCCCCCCCCCCCCCGCCCGCAGCCGGTCAACAAGTTGTTGAGGACGTGGAGGGACGGCGAGAGAAGGTGACATTGTAACATGGCAAACATGCCATCCCTCAGTCCGAATGTCGGCCCGTCATGTTGCCTTTCAGCGTGACTGGGATGACTGTCACTGTTTTTACACAGACTCATTGTAGGACCTGTCCTACAGCACTTACAGTGCCTTGCGAAAGTATTCGGCCCCCTTGAACTTTGCAACCTTTTGCCACATTTCAGGCTTCAAACATAAAGATATAAAACTGTATTTTTTTGTGAAGAATCAACAACAAGTGGGACACAATCATGAAGTGGAACGACATTTATTGGATATTTCAAACTTTTTTAACAAATTAAAAAACTGAAAAATTGGGCGTGCAAAATTATTCAGCCCCCTTAAGTTAATACTTTGTAGCGCCACCTTTTGCTGCGATTACAGCTGTAAGTCGCTTGGGGTATGTCTCTATAAGTTTTGCACATCGAGAGACTGAATTTTTCCCATTCCTCCTTGCAAAACAGCTCGAGCTCAGTGAGGTTGGATGGAGAGCATTTGTGAACAGCAGTTTTCAGTTCTTTCCACAGATTCTCGATTGGATTCAGGTCTGGACTTTGACTTGGCCATTCTAACACCTGGATATGTTTATTTTTGAACCATTCCATTGTAGATTTTGCTTTATGTTTTGGATCATTGTCTTGTTGGAAGACAAATCTCCGTCCCAGTCTCAGGTCTTTTGCAGACTCCATCAGGTTTTCTTCCAGAATGGTCCTGTATTTGGCTCCATCCATCTTCCCATCAATTTGAACCATCTTCCCTGTCCCTGCTGAAGAAAAGCAGGCCCAAACCATGATGCTGCCACCACCATGTTTGACAGTGGGGATGGTGTGTTCAGGGTGATGAGCTGTGTTGCTTTTACGCCAAACATAACGTTTTGCATTGTTGCCAAAAAGTTCAATTTTGGTTTAATCTGACCAGAGCACCTTCTTCCACATGTTTGGTGTCTTCCAGGTGGCTTGTGGCAAACTTTAAACGACACGTTTTATGGATATCTTTAAGAAATGGCTTTCTTCTTGCCACTCTTCCATAAAGGCCAGATTTGTGCAATATACGACTGATTGTTGTCCTATGGACAGAGTCTCCCACCTCAGCTGTAGATCTCTGCAGTTCATCCAGAGTGATCATGGGCCTCTTGGCTGCATCTCTGATCAGTCTTCTCCTTGTATGAGCTGAACGTTTAGAGGGACGGCCAGGTCTTGGTAGATTTGCAGTGGTCTGATACTCCTTCCATTTCAATATTATCGCTTGCACAGTGCTCCTTGGGATGTTTAAAGCTTGGGAAATCTTTTTGTATCCAAATCCGGCTTTAAACTTCTTCACAACAGTATCTCGGACCTGCCTGGTGTGTTCCTTGTTCTTCATGATGCTCTCTGCGCTTTTAACGGACCTCTGAGACTATCACAGTGCAGGTGCATTTATACGGAGACTTGATTACACACAGGTGGATTGTATTTATCATCATTAGTCATTTAGGTCAACATTGGATCATTCAGAGATCCTCACTGAACTTCTGGAGAGAGTTTGCTGCACTGAAAGTAAAGGGGCTGAATAATTTTGCACGCCCAATTTTTCAGTTTTTGATTTGTTAAAAAAGTTTGAAATATCCAATAAATGTCCTTCCACTTCATGATTGTGTCCCACTTGTTGGTGATTCTTCACAAAAAAATACAGTTTTATATCTTTATGTTTGAAGCCTGAAATGTGGCAAAAGGTCGCAAAGTTCAAGGGGGCCGAATACTTTCGCAAGGCACTGTACATGGGATTCTCATGCTGACTGACGGGGGAGGGATCCATCCAAGGCCGTAACAACAAACACAGAGGCTGAGAGACAACAACTTCTCCTTAATGGACGTCTAATCAAACGCCAAAGGACAAAGTTGAAAATGTTACCTCACGCACGCGCATACACACGCACGTACGCACACGCGCGCATCGTTGAATACGACCCTAAAGACTTGAGGTCTTAAGTAAGTGGGCCTGCATGTCGTTCTATTGTCTTGCGTTCTTATGCATCAGGGTCGGTGTTCACAAAGTGTCCCAGAGAAGGAGTGCCGGTCTAGTTTCAGAACCCCGCTATTATTCGTTTTGATCTCAAGGGCAAAGCTGATCCTAGATCAGCACTCCTACTTGTTTTATGAATGCGGGCCAGGACCTAGATAATCGGACAAACAGTACAGCACAGTCCCCAGATCAGTCAGTCAGTGTGTCTGGTCATGTTTCCATGTGTAGGATCATATGACAGGACGTTATCATGCTATAGTTCCCCAGTGTTCCCTCCTGGTTTCTCAGCACTGCAGCCTACTGTCCCTCTGTTTTGTCTGGCTCCATGTTGCGAGTCTTTGGTTCGCAGCAACGTATGAGCCTCTCCGAGAGATAAAACTCCCGGATGTGCATCCCAAATGCCCCCCCCCCCCGGGTCAAAAGTAGTGCACCATGTAGGGAACAGGGTGCCATTTGGGACCCACCCCGGGAGTTCTAGACCTAGACAGGCAGGTGTGGGAGCACGGATATCTGCTCCCGACCTCCCGGGTCAGAGTAAGAAACTACTGAAACCCCGGGGGAACAGTGAAACCCAAACGCTCGCCGCAGCAACACCAAGCGTGATCTATGAGCTTCCCTCACATGACTGTTTTTAGTGTGTGTGTGTGTGTGTGCGCGTGCGTGCGCCCGTTTAACTGCTCCTTTGTGGCGGCCGAGGCCCTTAAAGATGGGAACAGAGGACCCGCTTCTATTCAACACATCAACATTCCGGATGTCCCCCGGCGTCTGCTGTCCAATTACAGAGCTGGGATGGAGTTACCGCTGCTGTGTTTGATTGTAAAATAACATATTTGCGAGCCCTGTCACGAAATGAGGACGAGGATGAGAGTGACGATGAGGATGATGGTTGAAGCCGTAATAACAACGCTACCACCCGCTCAGGGGTATGTGAGGAGGACAGATAGCTGTAAGTGATTGGATGAAACCCTTCCCTTGACTGTCGCCGAAATACGGACTTAACCATTCAGAGGTTGAGTATGTTAACCGACCCGTCAGTGGTTTCATGGAGTAGCTTTCATTGCAATGTATATTCTTCATTCAGCTGTGTGTGTGTTGGTGTGAGGCTTTGATCCTGTGTGTGTTTTTCTCTGTGTGTGTGTGTGTGTGTGTACACAGGCATGTGTCTGTGAGGCTCTATTCCTGGTATGGCAGTGGAGGACAGGTTGCATTTGGCTCGGACAGAGAAATCCCTTATCAACAGAGGCTAGAAACCCAAATCCACATCACTCTAGGCACTGTAGGACATATCCACCGAGTGAATGCCCATACAGTATGTCAGTAAACACTGTCCCAAATTCAGTCCCAAATTGAGCGTCTTTCGGGGGTGCTTACATTATACCTCAATCCCCCAAAATCACATAGAGACAATTTTCTCCCAAAGCAGAGGCGTCTTTAAATTAATTTTTTTATTTTTTGTTGGTTCCCATGAATGTCGGTGTGTCACGATAGAGACACATTGTATCATGCCAGAGCTCCGAACTGCTCCGAGCCGCCTGCTCTGAAACAGAGAGACATGAAATGGAATTATCCCACCTTCCTCTCACGCCGCGCACGCTAACCAGTCTAAGCCCGGCACGGCTGCTGTGGACCGCGGGCTAATCCTCTTTCCCCTTGCAGCCAGTGGCAGGAGATGGTGCTGAGCCGGAGCAGAGCTGGCCACCAAGATAGGGCCGCGCTGTGACGAGCCGCTAAAACCACCGTGCATGCAATCTCCGCCCGTGTGTGTGAGAGTGTGAAGGAGACTGTGAGTGTGTTTGTGTCTGTGTCTGTTTGTGAGAGCGTTCGAGCGTGTGTGCGTGACAGAGGGAGAGAAAATGTGTGTGTCTGTGTCTGTCTGTGAGAGCTTTTGAGCGTGTGTGCGTGACAGAGAGAAAATGTGTGCCTATGTCTGTCTGAGCGTGTGTGTGCGACAGAGACAGAGAAAATGTGTGTGTCTTTGTGTGTGTGTGTTCTTGTCCATGTGTGTGGGTGTGAGACCATTTGAATGCTCGTGTGTATGTTGGTGTGTGTGTGTTCCATTCCATCTCACAAAGAGTCTCTCCTACCTAACTTCACCTTTCTGTGAGCGTATTCTGTCCTACACCCACCGTTCGCTGTTATCTTAGCCTCCGTTTCATCTTCAATGTGACGAATGTGGACTAGGGGCGGTGGTTATTGTTGTTGGAACAACACAGCAAACTTGTAAAAACCCAGTTGACTTGAATGTGATTAACCAAGGAGCTCAAAAGTAACCACCTAGACTGGGGGTGTGTAGTAGGCTTTGGATTGACTTAGTTGCGTGTGGTCTGATGCAGTCATGTGGTAACAGCAAAGGGCCGTGCTTAGGCACTGTTGCGGTGACCGTGTTACCACCGCACTGGCAGTCATGAGTCATGACCGCAGTAAAAATCCAAGGTGAACGTTGAATCACGGTAATCTCTTATGATCTCTGGACATGCATTGATAGTACCCAACTCAGTAAATGTGGACTTGAACATACGATAGCTACGGTAGATTCAATTTTTGATTCTTTCTACACTTTTTATGTAGTTCTCTTTGTACATACAGTATGAGAGTGCCCATATGATATACTTTCACCTTTTACCTTTTACCATCAGGTCACTAATGGCCAGGTACTCTATTGTCCCCGATACTCCATTGTCCCCACTAACCACTCTGACATCAATGCAAATGCAATCTAAAAATCACATCAAACACTTATCATCAGAACAGTATCATGCTTTTAAAACTCGCCTCACTGCGATGGATCAGTTTGAAGAAAGAAGTTCAGCGACAGGTTGAGACTGAGTGGGGAGAAACGTGGACGTTGTCGAAGAACCGAACACAACGACGCGGACAGCGCTTTCTAAGGCGATGATTCATCCAGGACACCCATGTGCACATTAGAGCCTACCCATACGCATTGACCTATATATGAGCCCCCCATTTTTTTTACATTAAAATAATGATTGTGCCGTTTTACATTACATAGCATACTGCATATTACACACGGCAGAAAAATACGGGGGAAAAAATTGATTTAAGATGTCTTTGGTACATAATTGTTCTAGCCCGTACTCCCACAATTAAACTAATTCTAGTAATCACCTTTGAGTGCGGACTGGATTATTATGCATATTGGATGGGCTGCTTACATTTTGCTATGCTCCAGACTTTCTATCCTTGAGTCTGGGAGAGAATGTATAGGCCTAGCCGATGCTGTTGGTTCATTATTTTGTGCATTTTTGTATTTGAATAACCTAGTAATTGTATTTAAAAAAAACAGTTTCATAATCAACTTTATCTCCTCCTCTCTCTCGCCCCTTTCTCCGGCGCACAGAGAGAGGGGCTGTCAACAGACCTGTCTAAAATAATTCCTGGATTTATTATGATAGTGTACATTCAATTGATTTGTTATACTTAAAAAAAAATGTAGATGCTCCAAAGGTGCGCATCAGCGTCACCAGCATCAGGCCTGGAGATGCTAAATATGTTTAGGAAAAACGTCAATTACGCTCAATTACCCGTGAGACTGGCAGTCTTTTGCATGACATTAACTGGCTGACAAAATGTCATGACCGCCACAGCCCTAACCGTGCTCACAGAAAGAAAAAGATTGTAACGGTCGTCTGATGTGCAAGGATCGGACCAAAGCACAGAGTGGTAAGTGCTCATGATATTTATTAAATCAACAAAAAGCTGTTAAGCTGTCCCATAAGGTAGACGTTGATGGCAGTACTGTTGTTTTCTGTTCCGGAATCACTTGTAAATAAACACCTTTGCACAGAAGAACTTTTGCGGTTCCGCCATCTTTTTATTTTTATAGAGGTTAGGTTATCCAGTTTAGCCATCTGGCCTACTCTACGTGACACACTCGATCAAAATAAACCAAGAGAGAAACGACAACGAACAGTGCTGTCAGGTGCAGAAAACACTAAACGGAAAACAACTACCCACAAAACACAGGTGGGAAAAGGCTACCTAAGTATGGTTCCCAATCAGAGACAACGATAGACAACTGTCCCTGATTGAGAACCATACCCGGCCAAAACAAAGAAATACAAAACATCGAAAAATGAACATAGATTGCCCACCCAAATCACACCCTGACCAAACCAAAATAGAGACATAAAAAGCTCTCTGTCAGGGCGTGACAAAGAAAGAAGAGAGGGTAATTGACTTGTAACACATTTGGTAAAAGGTGAAAGGTGAAAGTATATCATGTGGGCACTCTCATACTGTATATACAAAGAGAACTAAGTAAAAAGTGTAGAAAGAATCAAAAATGTAATCTACTGTAGTTATCAAAGGTTCAAGTCCACATTGGTGTCTGACGTAGATGTCGGCCACCTTGAGATGTGACCAAACCCTTCTAGTGGCCTTGGATCCCCATGGATCCCCATGGATCTGACTGGACCTCAAAAAAGCTAACCAATGACCCTGAAGGAAGAACGGATGAAAACGGAAAAAAAGAACAGATGAGAGAAAATCTTTGTAGAACTTCTGCATACATGCACAGGGTTCTGTGCGTTATCATATTTTTGTTGGAGTATATAGCTATTTCCACCTATGCTGCTGCAGCCTTTAGCTAAGATCCACGACACTCTTAAGTCTTGGCTAGCTTCGTGCCAGCGAAGGAAATGGCACTGGGTTTTCTTCTCCACCAAGTTATTCCCCAATGGTCAGAGCACTTCTGCTCAGAATAGCCATTGTCCACTGAAGTGACCTTCAGATACAAGCCTTGCATTAGACAACTACTATAAACGTTACAAAGATGCGGTGAGCATTGGTGGGCAGGCTTGTCTATTATCTACGGCGTCTACTTTAGGACATTTACCCAATGTTTAAAATGACAACTAGTTCATATCATGAACCGTGTTAAACAAATCTTGACCAGTGTAAAGGCCAGATGATTCAGTGATGAATCAGTGCAACAAGCGTATTCATTTCCCCCCTGGCCGGTTAGCTCTTTGTGCTAGTGTAAATGGTGGCTAAACGCTAGCACAATTAGCATGTAGCCGCCTCTGGTGAGGGATTGAATTAGCCAACCGATTTTACACTCGATATTGAGCCTGGGATCGAAACCTCTTGTAATGAGTCTGGAGGGTAGAAACTACCCCCCACCCCACCAACATGTGCTGTGCAGAAGTAGCGAGTGCTAGTTTCAGTTTGCCGCCTGCTAGCCTCCCTCCACAGACGGCGTCAGAGTAATCGACAGTGACTGGAAATATGCGGCGTCATTGAGCCGCGGCCTGCGAGACTAATGGGGTTAGAGCCTTCCCCTTTTGAGTTGTACCCCACCTCAGAAGCCATCAGTGATATTCAATTTGTGTTAAAGCTCCCTTTGAGGTCCGAGCCCGATTTGATTAACATATTTTAGGTGGGAGCGTTGGGGTGAAGCCTAGGAGTTCCTAGGGCCAGTATTAATAATGGTCCGAGTGTATTTACTTTGCCTGTGTGACGTGAGGGACAGTTTGGTGGTTGGATTCCAATGGGCAGAGAAGTGACTGTTGATGGTATGCAGATTTGTGTTTTGCCCCAGTCTCTTTGTAACCGTGTGGTTCCGTCGACTGAACGTGGCATGGATGAAACTAATCAAAAGGGATTCATGTATGGAATTCATTGTAATAAAATTGACTGGATTTGTCTGGATTCCGTCGCCATGCCTTTTGCTTACCGAGGAGTGACATAGTGTACGGTGGACATAGACAAAGGGGACAAAGGAGACAATTGGGCAAATGTTTTCCCACATTTTTAGCTGTAAGGGAAATGGACACACACAGAGACACGGACAAAGAGACAGACAGACATAGACACAGAGAGACCCAGATGCACAGACAGACGGACAAACGTACAGACACACACACAGACAGACGGACAAACGTACACACACACACACACACACACACACACACACACACACACACACACACACACACACACACACACACACACACACACACACACACACACACACACACACACACACACACACAAATACACACAGACAGACAGACCGTGAGAGTCCCCGACGTCTATGGCTACTGTAAAGGGATTCCTGCACTCCACACGCCTGAAGCATTGTCTGCAACAACCCAAGTGCAAACAAAGCAAGCGCAGTGACTACCTCCTCCACCTTCTGCACCTCAATGCCACCAAGCAGTAAAAATGTAACCGCGCTGGTCCAGAAAGGATACTTCTCTCTCCTCCTATTTTATAGAAGTTCAGGGAAAATCAATGTGTTATGAGGGCCTCCTTTCAGTGTGTCCTGTAAAAAAATATATATATAAAAAAAACCTTCAATAAATGTTTCCATGCCACAGTTTATTTCGATGGGCCTCGCACAAAAGCAGAGCCCTGTAAATCGCAGCTTTTGTTAAAAGTCACCGAAGGCTTCCCTTACGTAGTTCCTCGAGTCTCTCTCAGCGGCCGCCACTCTTGAGATGCCGTGCAGCCTGAAACCGTAGGCCGTATAGAAGTCGACAGAGATACCGTTTCCCCAGTGTTTCCCCCCCTTTAACAAGGACAGAGGTTGAAAGGATTGTATAGGAGCCCAAATCACTGAGAGTGGAGAAATGGGTTAAAAGCTGAAGTTTCTCCCCTTCCGTAACAAACGTAAAGAATGTAAAGGGTTGTGACTAAAGGTCTGGGCCAGAATCACAAGGCATTGCAGTAAAGCAGTGCTGATCTAGGATCAGTCCCCCCGTCCCCCTGTCCACATAATTGTATTCATTATGATCTGAAAGGCAAAACGGCTCCTAGATCAGCACTCTGAGACTCTTTGAGAATATGAGCCCTGGGTTGCACGGGAGGGGGGGGGGGGGCAGAACAGGTGGTAATCACACCGCAGCAGTCAGTCGCTCAGAGAGGTGAAATCATCCAGGGTATAGATATATAGATAGATAGATAGGGCCCACAGGTTGTTTTCTCTTTATGTCTCAGGATGTGTGAAGAGATTCCAGTGCTCTGGTCGTATAGCGAGTGGCCTCGATTCTGGCAACAGGAGGAGGGTGAGGAGGATAATGGATGGTAAAGGAAAGCGTCAGTCGACACCCACTAGCGAAGGACAGGTTTGGAGCGTGGGAGGTGTGGGACCTTGTTCAGGCCCAAAGCCATATGACCCCTACTGGGGTTGACTGTAGCCAACTGGCTTAGTCAATGCAGGGCAGGAATAAGATGGGAAAGCATCTTTCTTCGTGTTGCAAGTCGGCTCATTGCTGATGTAGTCTGCTGGACAGGTTTAAGTTTATTTGAACATCTTGGCGCATATGTAGAAACATACATGACGTGGTGTCAGACAATATATACAACACAAGTAAAAAATATATGTCTGCCATAAAAGTGCTGGTTGCTAAAATTGGAATAGTTCACCTAATTTCAGTTTATGTGGCAAAACAGACACTCCGAGTGTTTATGTGTCAAAACAGACACTCCGAGTCATTGTACCATCTAAGCCGCTGTGAACCTATATTTTCAATAGCCAAAAATGTGATGTTTTCAGCTGCTTGAAGCCGCTGTACAAAACTGAAAGTAAAAGACACAAAACGTAATATGACGCAAAACGTAAGCATAATAGAACATGATAGATAATAGAGCATACTAGATAATAGAACGCTTCTTAGACTTGCTGCCATTGAGGATGGCAGATCTATCACTCACACTTCTATGTGAATTCGACCCCAAAAGTTCCATATTGTATAAATATATGGATGTAAATGCTGTTTTAGTTTAGTTGTCTGTACACAACAAGGCTGTCCTCTGTTTCACATATTCTTCCATGCATCAGTACTTTATTTGTTTGGGAGGGGTCGAGTATTTCAAGGGGAACTACCAGCAAAGAAAGGAGGAGGGATATAGTTTGTGGACATAAAATAAATGCATGAATGAATTCAATTATTTTCTCTGTCTTTCTTTCCTCCTTTTCTTTCCAGTTGTGATTCTGTTCTCTGGTGTGAGTTGGGTAAGGACGGAGCTGCATGGATAAGACTGAATGGGAGAGACTAGGTCTTGCTCTAAGGTAGGGGAGAGGAGTGGCACACACACACCCTCTAATAAAACTCTATCCCATGCCCCCCTGCAGCACTACTGGGAGAAGCATGTTGGTCTGTGTCAGAAGTGTGTGTGTGTGTGTTTCGATTTGTCTGTGTGTGTGTGTTTGACCTTCTGTGTCTGTGTGTGTGTGTGTTTGACCTTCTGTGTCTGTGTGTGTGTGTTTGACCTGTGTCTGTGTGTGTGTGTTTGACCTGTGTTTGTGTGTGTGTCTCTGTGTGTGTTTGACCTTCCGTGTCTGTGTGTGTGTTTTTGACTATGTGTGTCTCCCTGTCGGTCTCTGTCTGTTTATGTGTGTGCGGGGGGGTTGTAACCATAGGCACATGATGACAGACAGGCAGTGGGGGGGGCAGGGTGGTGGGTCGGGTAACCACTAAGCACCGTTCTGCAGCCCGTCAGGTGCGTGATAAAGTCAGGTCTGGGTGGGAGTATTCCTGCATTTTATTGTGGTGGGAGGGTATGGGCCGGGATGTGTGAGTGAGGGGGGTGCAAGGGCGGTGGAGGGGTGCGTGGTTCTGCTCAAGTGAGCCTGAAGAATGCCCGTGGATCCTGCAGGAGAGAATGAGCTCCTTTCATCACATGCAGCCCGGGGTCCCCCCCTCCCCCTTCTCCTCCTTCTTCTCCCGCCTCCTCCCTTTCTCTCAGGAAACATTAATAAAAAATTGGATGCAGGCGGGCCGCTTCCCTCCCTTCTTCCATCTCTCTCTCTCTCTCTCTCTCTCTCTCTCTCTCTCTCTCACTCCCCCTCTCTCTGTCTCTCGCTCTCACATTCTCCCTCTCACTTTCCCTCTCCCTCTCTGTCTCTCTGTCTCTCTGTCTCTCTGTCTCTCTCCCTCTCTCTCTCTCACTCTCTCTGTCTCTCTCTCCCCCCCCCTCTCCCCCCCCCCCCTCTCTCCCCCCCCCCCCCCCTCTCTCTCTCTCTCTCTCTCTCTCTCTCTCTCTCTCTCTCTCTCTCTCTCTCACTCCCCCTCTCTCTGTCTCTCTCTCTCCCCCCCCTCTCTCTCTCACTCCCCCTCTCTCTGTCTCTCGCTCCCACATTCTCCCTCTCACTTTCCCTCTCCCTCTCTGTCTCTCTGTCTCTCTCTCTCTCCCTCTCTCTCTCTCTCTCTCTCTCTCTCTCTCTCTCTCTGTCTCTCTCTCTCTCCCTCTCCCTCTATCTCTCTCTCTCTCTCTCTCTCTCTCTCTCTCTCTCTCTCTCTCTCTCTCTCTCTCACTCAGTCCCTATCAGAGGCAGCAGGCACTCATGCAACAGGTCCTGTATTTAGAAAGCATCGCAATTAGCCATAATGGCTTCCAGTTTGTCCCTGCCTTGCGTCATGGCTTTGATGGCCTGGCCCCTGATTGAGTGGGCTGGGGGGAATACCAGAGAATTTCCATCTCTGATTGGTCGGAGGAGGCAGGGAAAGGGGAGTGGTGAACATTAAACAACAATGATCTCAGGATCATGAAGCCATATGTGCGTCCCAAGAGGCACCCTGTTCCCTATGTAGTATACGGTCAAAAACCATGCACTATATAGGGAATAAGGTGCCATTTAGGACACATCACATGGCTTGTTCCTTTTGAGTCATGTTCCTCATATAACTGTCTACTGATTTTGTAGACTTTCGAAGCAACAATTAAGGATTTGATAGCTTTCTCTTCCTGACACTGTTTGATGTGAATGAATTGTGCGAGTTACAGCGTTTGAGGCAGGTATTTGATGGATATTGTGGAGGTGGACAGAGTACAGGGATGTGGATATCAGGGGTCTACAGTGCAGGGCTTTGGGGTTACGTGATGGCGAGCCTCCTAATTCCACTTAAGTCTTTCTCTCTGGTGGTTCTCCAAACTGACCTCCCCTCTCCGCTTGTCCCTCCTCCCTCACCCCTCTACCCCTTTCGCCCTGCTCCCCTCACCCCTCTCCGGGCGGAACCCTTTGAACACACACACAGAAAAATACCCCACACCACTTAGGTGCTAATGTTGCTTGAAACCCAGCGCGTAGTCCGAGAGAGAGAAAGAGAGGTAGAAAGAGAGAGAGAGAGAGAGAGAATCACGAGAGAGAGAGTGCCCCCTCGGTGTGTCTTAAATGGATTTATCTCTGCCAGCGAGGTGTCTCTTTGTGTCTCCAAGCTGAGGACTGAGAGAGAGCCATCCCAGCCAGGGTAGAGACGCACAGCAGTGGGCAGAGAGTAGCTGAGGGGTGGGGTGGTGGGGGTTAGGCTGGTGGGATGGGACCACCTGCGTAGCCCTCTTTACTGTGGGATTATGCGGGCACACAAAGCGGAGCAGGGAGGAGGCCAAGGCGAAGGGGGGGGAAGAGCGATGGGAGAGTGAGCGGCGTGGAAAGCGAAGCTGGCGTGAGTGCCAGGGGCTTGCCACATACTGTACCCAACACACCCCCACCCCCCTGGCCCACTCCCCAGTCCCAGGACCCCCTCTTCCACCCCCTTACCTCCGCTCCCTGCTCCCTTTCCCCTGCATTGGTTCCATGCTGCACGGCTGCCAGTGCCCCTTTGAGGGGACGGCTGCTGGGGCTGCCTCACAGAGGTGGGTGCCCTTTCACATTTAAAACAGCCCCCTCTGAAACGCCACAACACCACCGTCAGTGCGGTCACACATTCACTGCCTGGTCACACGCTCACACAGTGTTCCCACCGGCAGTTGGTGACAGCGCGTCGGTCAGCGTGAGACCCGTGAGGTAAGACCATGATGACACTGTCCTCTTTGCAACCCCCAGACCTTTATAACTACTGGTCCTAAGATCAGGTACTGTCGATGACGGCCAATGTCAGACTCAATTCTATTTCGATATAGTCAATTCAGGAAGTGAACTGAAATTCAAAATGTAAATTTGTTCTCACAGAGGACATTGAGGGAAAAAAAAGTTTCAGTGACTTCATGAATTGACTGAATTTAAAGGAGTTGACCCCAATCCTGTGTAAGACACCATATTCAAATTGATCTCATCTGACCCAAAAAAGAGAACCTGGTCATTTCATTCAGCGTTGACCAAAAGAAAGGATACTTTTCCTGATTATACCGTTTGTTTAGACAAGCGGAACTTGACAAAGCTACACCGTAGTAGATGCAAATGCGTGGTTTTAACGGAGAGAGAGAGGGAGAGAGAGAGGGAGAGAGAGAGAGCAGAGAAAGAGGCTCCCTCATCCTGGCTGTTCCCTTGATTATCACTTTTTATTCGTTTTTCACACACCATTATCCAGGACGCTTTGGCCCAAGCTTAGTTTTCTACCAATGTATGGTGTCACAATAGATATGACCTCAACATTAGACCCACAGTGTGTTTATCATAGCAGCGTCCTCACGTTGGATCTCCTGGTATCAAACTATAAATATATTTGATGTGGAGAAATAACCAGGTGTTAGAGTTAGTGCTATTTCTCCTTGTACTATTTCGTGGTCAGTCTGCCAGACAAAGGTTAGCTACTTTTATCCATCTTTTGACTATTTTATTATATAGATTATAGATTGACAAATCTTCTGGTTTGGGAAGAACATAGACTACTGTAGTTGAGAAAATGTCTGCCTAACATTCTTCTCTGTCATGGCCAGACTTTTTTTGCAGCAGTAGTTCCTCAGTGAGAGGATATCCACACAGCTGTGAGTCGTGGCCATGATGCGACCATTAATGATTGGTTACTTTCCCGCTGTCGTCCTCTTTGTCGCTGGGCAGATTAATTAGCTCTTCCTGGTTAATAATTCCAGCCCTGGTCATTTGTGGTCAGCTGAACCACAACTGACCCTCTGGTCCTGAGTCAATGTGTAATGGCTCCATTTGGACTTCCCTTTTCACTACAGCCTTGAAAACAAACAATTGTTTGAGCTGCTTTGAGTATTTCTGCTGAGGCGGGCTATTAGCCCGAGTGAGACTAGCATGTCTGGGCCACGTCACCTTTTGACGGAGAAGTCCTCCGTGTCCTCCGTGAGTCCACCCCCTGTCCTCTCTCCCCTCTCCCCAAAGGGAGGTATGTGAAACACTCGTAGACCTCAGCACTTTTGGGACCCCGAGGTGGTGACCAAACAGAGAGAGAAGAGAAGGAAGACAGTGGGACAACCTGTGCTTCTCAGGCTCAGGGTTGAATGGGTTTTATTTTTTTTATTTTTTAGGTATTCATTGTGGCCTCTCTTTTAAGCCGGGGTTTTATATGATGTGAGGCGTGGGGGAGCTGGCAGCTTGGCGTGGGTCTGTGCCTCCGCTGCCTCGCGTCCCATAGCGATCCCCGGGCCACACTGACATTCTAATCATAACCCAGTGGCAGGAGCTTTGTGCGGACCCCTGGAGGCCGCTTGGGATGGGGCTCCCGCCGCTCACACTCCCTTTGTGCTGTAGGGAAGGTGCCACAAGCAACCGGGGGATTAAAAGGAATGGCATAAAGGGAGTTGGAGAAATGTATTTCACTTTCTGCCGCATGGGCCCCTTGTGGGCCAAGAAGATGGCTGGGGTTGGTGACAGGATGGTGTTTGCCTGCCTGGGATTGTGTGTGTGTGTGTGTGTGTGTGTGTGTGTGTGTGTGTGTGTGTGTGTGTGTGTGTGTGTGTGTGTGTGTGTGTGTGTGTGTGTGTGTGTGTGTGTGTGTGTGTGTGCGTGTGTGCGTGAATGTGCGTGCGTGTGTTTCTGTGCGTGTGTGCTTCTGCACGTCTGTGTGTGTGTGTTTATACTTGTGGGTTTTGTATGCATGTGTATGTGTGTACACACACACTTACAATGCATTCAGAAAGTATTCAGAACCCTTCACTTTTCCCACTTTTACTGTTACGTTACAGCCTTATTCTGAAATGGATGAAATCGTTTTTTCCCCTTCACACAATACTCCATAATGACGAAGCACAAACATTCTTCTCTGCAGATCCTCTCAAGCTCTGTCAGGTTGGACGGGGTACGTCGCTGCGCAGCTATTTTCAGGTCTCTCCAGAGATGTTTGATCGGATTCAAGTCTCAAAGTCTCACTCAAAGACATTGAGTGACCAAGGTCCTTCTCCCCCGATTGCTCAGTTTGGCTGGGCGGCCAGCTCTAGGAAGAGCCTTGATGGTTCCTAACTTCTTCCATTTAAGAATGATGGAGGACACTGTGTTCTTGAGGACCTTCAATGCTTCCCCAGATCTGTGTCTCGAAAACAATCCTGTCTCGGCGCTCTACGGACAGTTCCTTCGACCTCATGGCTTGGTTTTTGCTTTGACACGCACTGTCAACTGTGGGACCTTATAAGGACAGGTGTGTGCCTTTAAAATCAAGTTCAATCACTTGATGTTTACCACAAGTGGACTCCAATCAAGTTGTAGAAACATCTCAAAGGATGATCAATGGGAACAGGATACACCTGAGCTCAATTTTGAGTCTCGTGGCGAAGGGTCTGAATACTTATGTAAACAAGGTATTTCTGTCCTATAAAATGGTTTCGCTTTGTATTATGGGGTGTTGTGCGTAGATTGATGTAATATGTTTTTGGGGATGTAATACATTTTAGAATAAGGCTGTAACGTAACAAAATATGGAAAAGGGAAGGGGTCTGAATACTTTCAGATGCACTATACAGTATATGAATGTGTACATGCGTGTGTGTTTCATGTGTGGGCCCCTGTTTGTGTGTGAAAGTGTCTCAGTGTGTATTACGAGGGAGAGGGAAAGGGGGCCGGGTAAATGACAGCGTTTGGCTAAAGTTCCACTTATGTCAGCTTTCCCCAGTTGACAAACCAGGGACCTAAGGGATTATTAGAGTTACATACCTAGACAACAATCGTTTCTTCACAGGGCCCCTATACGTAAACAGCAATACTACTTCATAAGACCACACTCTCGCTCTCCTTCTGCTCAATCCTATGCACTACTGATAACAATGGCATTTTTAATGGATCAAATGGTAATATTACCATTATCAGAAAGTAAGAGGAAAACAGTTAATTTTGAAGATGCAAAACCACCAACTCTATGTCCACCCTGATTTTCACATTGCTTACAGGTGGATGCGCTTGAAATTGAAAATCGGTTTCTCAACGAATACGCAAGTGAGCTAGTCACGTCACTCAAAGGAGTCGTGCGATTTGGGTCGAGAGTCCTACATTGCCGGCAGAGGATCGCCTGAACAGACAGCTCACACTCTCCTCTCCACCGCTCAGACCCCTTGCTGTTGTGTAATAAATGTTCTTGTCCGTAATCGATTTGTAATGGCTCACGAGCATCTCCCTGATTCAGCCTGGAAAACGGGAGCAAGAGAGAGAAGAGAGGAAACAGGCTCCTTGAGAATGTGGCGAGAGCGAGGGGAGAAGAGCGAGGGGAGAAGAGAGAGGGGGAGAAGAGAGAGGGAGAGAAGAGAGAGGGGAGAAGAGCGAGGGGAGAAGAGCGAGGGGAGAAGAGAGAGGGGAGAAGAGCGAGGGGAGAAGAGAGAGGGGGAGAAGAGAGAGGGGAGAAGAGAGAGGGGAGAAGAGCGAGGGGAGAAGAGAGAGGGGAGAAGAGAGAGGGGGAGAAGAGAGAGGGGAGAAGAGAGAGGGGAGAAGAGAGAGGGGAGAAGAGAGAGGGGAGAAGAGCGAGGGGAGAAGAGAGAGGGGAGAAGAGAGAGGGGGAGAAGAGAGAGGGGAGAAGAGAGAGGGGAGAAGAGCGAGGGGAGAAGAGAGAGGGGAGAAGAGAGAGGGGGAGAAGAGAGAGGGGAGAAGAGAGAGGGGAGAAGAGAGAGGGGAGAAGAGAGAGGGGAGAAGAGAGAGGGGAGAAGAGCGAGGGGAGAAGAGCGAGGGGAGAAGAGTGAGGGGAGAAGAGAGAGGGGAGAAGAGAGAGGGGAGAAGAGAAGGGGTTCGTCAGAGAAAGGCTCCCGCGGTGTAAATCGTATTCATGGTTGACAGAGTGGTCATGGGGGATCAGAAGGATGGTCTTCTTCCCTCTGAAGGGGGAGATAGCGCATTGTGGGGGCCCTGCCGTGGGCCCTCTTTGTGCCCTAACAGCAGGTAGCAGTGGACTGTCAGGTCAACTCTGGGCTGGGGCCAAGCTTACCACTTATAACCCCCCTCTTTTTTTCTGTCTGCGCTCTGTTCCTGGTGTGCGCGGGGGGGGGGGGGGGGAGTGTGAATCGTGAGGTGGAGACTGACTTTTGTGAACCCCTTAGCTACCCCCAAACGTAGTCCTCCTGCTACTAAAAATGTCAACGCGCTGACGTTCCTGAGATGAATTCTGTCAAAGGTAACGTTTCCCCTATTTCCGATAGCTACATTGCCAAAGAGAAACACCCGCTCTTCTATGCAAACATCACATGCAGCGGTGAAATGATTGGAGACTGAATGAGGATTCCGTTATTTCAATGGCAGCTTTAAGCACACCAGGATTGCACTGTATTGCTGTCAGAGATGAAAGCGAACCATCACTGTGACTGAACTATGCCTAAGACCAAGCCTCAGTACCACGCCTAGGCTACGTATTCATATTGGAGGGTCACTCCCTCGACTCACACTCCCATTGATTCCCGCTCTTTTCTCTCCATCTCTTCCCCATAGTAACTGGAGACTTCTCCCGGCGGGAGGTACGCTGTGCTCTGCGGCCGCAGAATGGAGCTGCCCACTTAGCGCAGAGGCTAATCAAATAACTGCCCCAGCGTGGTGCCCAGCGTGAGTGTCCTCCCAACGGGAGCTTGACCGGGGGCTGCAGGTACCCTTTCATCCAGCCTGGCAGGCGAGCTCCAGTGTCCTGCTGCTGGAAATTTGTCGTCCCCCTCTGGGTCTCTTTCTGGGAGTGTCAGGCGCGGGGCCCCTGATGAGATATTTGTTGATATGATAACTCGATTAGGCCCCAGGATGGATGACACGGTGGCAGACAGCCAGCCAGCGGCGCGCAGGGAGTCCCTGATCCCACTCCTTAAACTCTCCTCAGGAGACTGGCGTTCTCCACCTGCCCTCGGCTAATCACTGACACAGGGCAGCACTTCGGTCAGAGGAAGGGCTGGGGTTAGGGTCCAGGGCCCAGTTAGATATGAAAGAAGGGCTGGATGGCAAGCCACCGACTTGAATTGAAACATCCAAAGTGCATTCATTGTTATTTGTGTTTTACAACTTTTTTGTGTGTGTGAGTGAAGCAGTTCCTAATTTGATGGTATACCCCTGTCATCTTCCCTGGATAAAGCCTCACAAGTGGCAGCATCGTTTTGGGAATTCCTCAACCTACATTTCAAGGTGATTTCAAAATAAGGGGTGACATCCCTGGCATGTGACTGATGCCTCCAATTTCCTCATTACTGCACTGCTATACGGGCAGTTAGACTAACTCCTGCGGGCGTATTGTGTATTTATATAAAAATACATTATTTTATTTATCCAGGCAAGTCAGTTCAGAACAAATCTTATTGACCATGACGGCTTATGGGAAGTCAGACATCCATGAGACTGGTTTATATCAATCACATATAAAAGTAATCCTTTCTAGACCAGGATTGGAACCGTATTAAAGAATCCCCTTCGCCACTGTGTCACTGTCCTTGTGATATTTTCACCCTCTCTTTTGTATTGAGCTTGGTTCTTCAGTGTGGCTCAATAGAGGTTCCCGAGATGAACTGAGATGAACGGAGATACCGTTCAACCCTCCAGGGCCTCATTAGCTAGCCCAGAGGTGCCCTTAGTGGGCCTCAGCATCCTCTTCCTCCCAGGTTTTCACCACCACAAGGAAAGCACCAAACAACTTTGGACACAATACTTACTCTGTCTCTCCTCTAGTTATTTGTGGCTTGGCGTACTGGGGCCACTCAGTCAATTAAGTTCACATCTCTGCTTGGGCCAAACAACGGATTGTGGCGATACGTGAGCACTAAAGACCAAACAGGAGCCTCCCCTTTCCAGCCCCGGTCATTGAGGAGCTCGGAGCTTCAGAAAGGACACCAAACAAAGGCCGGCCTCTCTGTGTCTCAATGACTCCTCTCTTTGTTGCCTCCTCGGCCCCCATAAAGGAAGAGGGACGCTCTTGTTTGCCCAGGAGGTGGTTTAATGGCCCCGGGTGGAACAATGGCGCCACATTCAAGCCCGCCAGAAGGGCTCATTATATGGGGCCGTCCCAAAGCGCAGGGTCCCGGGACGTTCCCACTGGGGCAGGGGGTGAATGGCGGCGATGGGCGGGGAGGGTCGCCGAGAGGGAGAAAGGGGGCCATTGAGGTGACAAGCAGGTTCCATCTGCCCCCAGTGCCTCCTCACCTTGCATCTCGACAGGCAGGGGCCTCTCAGCTCACAATGGGCAAATTTAGTGTGTCGGGGTGGCTTAAAATGCTCACTTCAGAAGTGGCCATTGAGGGAAATATCAATACCGCGAACCACGGAATGGAGCATTCATCCACTCCGGCCCCCTTCCCATTGACCGAGTTCCTTTTCCTTTCAGCCACTCTGTCCTTTCCCCTCCATTCAAGGAGCTTCTCTCATCCCCAAAACTTCAGGCCGCGCTATTTTTTCCCATACCTTGCAAAGGGGCGGATGACAAGAATTAAGTTAGTTCTGCCCCGGCCCTCGGTTTTGTCCCCTCTCAGCCATGGCAGGTACCACAGGCGGGGATGAATGGATCATCAATCAAAAGCAGCTCTCTATGATGGTTTGACACCAGAGCCAAGTGCCTGATAGGAGGCAGTAGTAGACCGTAGTGTTGAAAGGCCAAAGTCTGACTTCAAGTGTGTGTCTTAGACTTTTGTGTAAATCGTACACCGATAAGAGTCCCAGTAAAGGTTGAGTAACAAACCCGGATCTCTGCAAGCCTATGGTCATGCAGTGACTGGACCGGGACCGTGTAGGCCTACAGTAGATACAAAACATGTCACGTGTGCATGTGTGCGACCTGCTACTGAAAGCGCGACATCCCATAATTGACCATTTGATCAGCTTTTAATGGTGCCATGCCACAGTACACATGATGTATGCCTACGGTATCCCCCATCCCACCATGTAACGTATTCACCTAATTTGACTGACTCTCTCCCGTGTAGCTACAGTGTGTGAAAATGGTGGTGTTCGTCTATTGTCTTGTCCTTATTAGAAGACTAAACTACTAGGAGGGAATCCGCTTAGACAAGGAGGCCTATCATTTCATAGGCTATGAAATGATGTCAAAACACACACATTTGACTGAGTTTGCACATGGTTTTTAATTAGTGCACACAAACACACTAAAGATGCCTGGGTAAACTACATCATTGCAAATATAGTCGATGTTTGTGTGCCTAGCAACTTTTTTTGGCGCTCTGGGTCCTCGGGATGGATGCTGTTGGGACAGGAGGAGAGGTACTGGCCACCCCACATAGCCTGGTTCCTCTCTAGGTTTCCTCCTATGTTTTGGCCTTTCTAGGGAGTTTTTCCTAGCCACCGTGCTTCTACACCTGCATTGCTTGCTGTTTGGGGTTTTAGGCTGGGTTTCTGTACAGCACTTTGAGATATCAGCTGATGTACGAAGGGCTATATAAATAAATGTGATTTGATTTGATTAGGTAAAGGGGGGGGCTCCTCCACCTCCACTCTCCTCTTCCTGGGGACTGGGCTGTGATCCTAACAAGGGTGGCCTCTGCTCTGCTCTTCACCAGGGTTGGTGGTTGGGTCATACATATTTAAGTGATGTTGAGGTTTGGGATGGTCTGGTTTGGTTTGGTTTGGGATTTTTATTTTATTTAACTAGGCAAGTCAGTTCAAGAACAAATTGTTATTTACAATGACGGCCTACCCCAGCCAAACCCGGACAACGCTGGGACAATTGTGCGCCGACCTATGGGACTCCCAATCACAGCCGGATGTGATCCAGCCTGGATTCGAACCAGGGACTGTAGTAACGGTCTGGTTTGAGATGGTATGGTTTAGCCTGGTTTGGTTAGGGAGGGTCTGGTTTGGGATGGTCTGGGAGAGTCTGGTTTGGGATGTTCTGGTTTGGGATGTTCTAGTTTGAGATGTTCTGTTTTGGGAAGTTCTGGTTTAGGAAGTTCTAGTTTTGGAAGTTCTGGTTTAGAAGTTCTGGTTTGGGATGTTCTGGTTTGGGATGTTCTGGTTTGGGATGGTCTGACTTGGGATGTTCTGGTTTGGGAGGGTCTGGTTTGAAATGGGATGGTTTAGGTGGTCTGATTTGGAAGGGTCTAGTTTGGGAGGGTCTGGTTTGGAATTATCTGGTTTGGGATGTTCTAGTTTTGAATGTTCTGGTTTGAGATTGTCTGGTTTGGGAAATTCTGGTTTGGGAGGGTCTGGTTTGGGATGGTCTGGTTTGGGAAGGTCTGGTAATCATAATGGATGACAGACTCCTGCTTCCACGACAACAGGCACTCAAAGATCTCTTCATTGCCTTCAACGTCTGTGTTGGAGTCGTCGTCGAATGCGTAGTCTTCATCATCGTTGGTGGAATGGCATGACTCCACATCCGACCCACCCTCATCTAGGCATATTCTGGCAATCTTGTCTTATTGCCTCCAATCAGGAAAGACCTCCAGCTCTCATGTCTGCCTGAAATCTGCATGAAAATGTTCCCCATTTTCCCGAACACAGGGGAGAGGAGTTGCCAGCTGGGAGGACAGAATACAGAATGACACCATTGTAAGTTTAACAAGAATTTGTCTTTAAACCAACGTGAGAGTTTTAGCTATGCTGTGTTTCTGTCCGTACTCTTTCCTCATGTCTCCTCACGCCTCGTGGTTTTCTATCACTGAATTTTATTTTGACAGAATTTTTATGCAGATTCAGTTACAAAGACAGTACATAAATGGCCAATTGTACTGATCCCAAATTCCAGAGGTCATCTTTTTGAAGATAGTTTTTGTTGTTAAAAAATAAATGTTGTTAAAAAATAAATACAAAAATGTAAACCACACCAAAAGACAGCCAATATCACAAGTGAATTTTGCAAGGAACGCAATACATACAAAAACAAGTTTTTGATACACTGCCAATTTTGCAGGTTTTCCTACTTACAAAGCATGTAGAGGTCTGTAATTTTTATCATAGGTGCACTTCAACTGTGAGAGACGGAATCTAAAACAAAAATCCAGAAAATCACATTGTATGATTTTTAAGTAATTAATTACCATTTTATTGTATGACATAAGTATTTGATACATCAGAAAAGCAGAACTTTGGTACAGAAACCTTTATTTGCAATTACAAAGATCATACATTTCCTGTAGTTCTTGACCAGGTTTGCACATACTGCTGCAGGGATTTTGGCCCACTCCTCCATACAGACCTTCTCCAGATCCTTCAGGTTTCGGGGCTGTCGCTGAGCAAAACAGGTTTTCAGCTCCCTCCAAATATTTTATATTGGGTTCAGGTCTGGAGACTGGCTAGGCCACTCCAGGACCTTGAGATCTTTCTTACGGAGCCACTCCTTAGTTGCCCTGGCTGTGTGTTTCGGGTCGTTGTCGTGCTGGAAGACCCAGCCACGACCCATCTTCAATGCTCTTACTGAGGGAAGGAGGTTGTTGGCCAAGATCTCGCAATACATGGCCCCATCCATCCTCCCCTCAATACGGTGCAGTCGTCCTGTCCCCTTTGCAGAAAAGCATCCCCAAAGAATGATGTTTCCACCTCCATGCTTCACGGTTGGGATGGTGTTCTTGGGGTTGTACTCATCCTTCTTCTTCCTCCAAACACGGCGAGTGGAGTTTAGACCAAAAAGCTCTATTTTTGTCTCATCAGACCACATGACCTTCTCCCATTCCTCCTCTGGATCATCCAGATGGTCATTGGCAAACTTCAGACGGGCCTGGACATACGCTGGCTTGAGCAGGGGGACCTTGCGTGCGCTGCAGGACTTTAATCCATGACGGCGTAGTGTGTTACTAATGGTTTTCTTTGAGACTGTGGTCCCAGCTTTCTTCAGGTCATTGACCAGGTCCTGCCATGTAGTTCTAGGCTGATCCCTCACCTTCCTCATGATCATTGATGCCCCACGAGGTGAGATCTTGCATGGAGCCCCAGACCGAGGGTGATTGACCGTCATCTTGAACTTCTTCCATTTTCTAATAATTGCGCCAACAGTTGTTGCCTTCTCACCAAGCTGCTTGCCTATTGTCCTGTAGCCCATCCCAGCCTTGTGCAGGTCTACAATTTTATCCCTGATGTCCTTACACAGCTCTCTGGTCTTGGCAATTGTGGAGAGGTTCGAGTCTGTTTGATTGAGTGTGTCGACAGGTGTCTTTTATACAGGTAACGAGTTCAAACAGGTGCAGTTAATACAGGTAATGAGTGGAGAACAGGAGGGCTTCTTAAAGAAAAACGAACAGGTCTGTGAGAGCCGGAATTCTTACTGCTTGGTAGGTGATCAAATACTTATGTCATGCAATAAAATGCAAATGAATTACTTAAAAATCATACAATCTGATTTTCTGGATTTTTGTTTTAGATTCCGTCTCTCACAGTTGAAGAGTACCTATGATAAAAATTACAGACCTCTACATGCTTTGTAAGTAGGAAAACCTGCAAAATTGGCAGAGTATCAAATACTTGTTCTCCCCACTGTAAAACATTTCTCTTCTTGAAGTCTTGCCAAAGGCTTTATGTTTCGTGGTTACCATGGTGCTGTGAGGAAGCCTTGGCAGAGACCTCCTGTACATCTGTAAATACTTTCATGTTTTAAGTATTTTTATATAATTTAAAAAAAAACTTCTTGAGGGTTTCTGAGCTACAGTAACTGGTGGTTTTGACCCATTGAGTTGCTGCACTAATGGCAAATCAGTTTGTTTTTGGCTTCGCTACGTAGGTAGTTAGCTAGCTACTCTGGCTATATACAATAATTTGAATGATGCATCAATACACCACTATATTTTTTCCACCTGTGTTGATTGCATCAACGATGTGGACTGTGGTGTGAGGGTTTGAGAAAGGCCCGCCTTGTAGGGGACTGTTTCCTGACTACTGCCGAGGTGTGGTCGTCTTTCTGGCACGTATAGCTGCCCGAAGCATCACCCAGGTGGGTGATACACTTCACTAGTGGACAATCTAACCTACCTACAAAGGAGGAGGAGGAGCAAGAGACAACAACGAGGTGCCTGATGAAGAGCTCCGGACCTGTCTATGTAACGTTAACTGACTGATGCTGCTCCCTCTCTCTCCCTCCGCTTAAGCTACCGCCCAGCCTTTCGGACCTGCCTGTCTGAACAACACCCTATCATCTGAAACTGTGGTAAAACATGGCCCAAGACCTGCCAGATCTCTACATTTGTTTTGTTCGTTTCTACAGCATATTTGAGATCCTCTTTGTGATGAAAAGCCCTAAAATACATCTATTATTATTATTATTATTATTATCATCATTATGAACTATTTTGAATTCTGTTCTCAATGTCGTTTGAGTTCCTGAGTTCTGGAATGATGTCCATAGTGACATCATAATCAAAATTCACAAGTGAATTTCACTATGAGAATGTCAAAAACAATGTAATAGAAAATGATTATGATGTCAATTGCAGTGGTGTAAAGTAACTAAGTAAAAATAATTTTTGGCGTATCTATACATTACATTACTATTTATATTTATGACAAATTGTACTTTTGCTCCAATACATTCCTAAAGAATATATGTACATTTTACTCCCATACATTTCCCCAGACACCCAAGAGTACTCATTGCATTTTCCAATTCACGCACATATTGATATAACACGTTGTCATCGCTACTGCCTCTGATCTGGCAGACTCACTAAACACAAGCACTGAATTTGTAAATGATGTCTAAGTTTTGGAGTGTGCCCCTTGGCTGTCCGTAAATGTTTTACATAAACAAGGAAACTGTGCCGTCTGCTTTGCTTAATATAAGGAATTTGATATATAGCATTCACTTTTACTCAAGTATGACAGTTGAGTACTTTGTCCACCACTGTACTGTACTTAAGTACATTTATAACCAGATACTTTTAGACTTCTACTCAAGTAGTATTTTACTGAATAACTTTCACTTTTACTTGAGTCATTTTCTACCAAAGTACTGTATCTTTACTTTTACTCAAGTATGACAGTTCAAATCAAATCAAATCAAATTTATTTATAAAGCCCTTCGTACATCAGCTGATATCTCAAAGTGCTGTACAGAAACCCAGCCTAAAACCCCAAACAGCAAGCAATGCAGGTGTAGAAGCACGGTGGCTAGGAAAAACTCCCTAGAAAGGCCAATACCTAGGAAGAAACCTAGAGAGGAACCAGGCTATGTGGGGTGGCCAGTCCTCTTCTGGCTGTGCCGGGTGGAGATTATAACAGAACATGGCCAAGATGTTCAATGTTCATAAATGACCAGCATGGTCGAATAATAATAAGGCAGAACAGTTGAAACTAGAGCAGCAGCACAGTCAGGTGGAAGTTGAAACTGGAGCAGCAGCATGGCCAGGTAGACTGGGGACAGCAAGGAGTCATCATGTCAGGTAGTCCTGGGGCATGGTCCTAGGGCTCAGGTCAGTTGAAACTGGAACAGCAGCATGGCCAGGTGGACTGGGGACAGCAAGGAGTCATCATGTCAGGTAGTCCTGGGGCATGGTCCTAGGGCTCAGTTGAGCTCTTTTTCCACCACTGCACTATCGACACCCTTCTAACCTAACCTATGTTCTGCTGATCGTGGTCTATGCTACTGCAGTTAGATTCATGTTTTAATCAAGCCATCGTGCACGAGAGGTCACGCTATATCACGAACGTAGTCACGGGTGAATGCCGTTGTTCGCCAGTCAACCAATATACCTGTGACTATATTCGTGTGATTCACGTCCCTTATTGCTTTCGTAAAACGGTTACCAGCATATTAACACCATGAATGACATTAACAACGTGATTCTGATCAACTTTCCCTTGAGTCCAGGTAGGGCTACTGTAAGGGGCACGGGACATGACATGTTTGCAGTTTTTTCCAATTGCTAACACTAAAATGACATGCACAGCACAATTATTTAAACTGACACACAGAGAGCAAAACCTCTTCTCAAGTCTCCAAAAGTCTAAACACATTTTCTGCTTTACACACATTTTGCAATTCAAAATGGCACTTTTTAAATGCACTGCACAAGGTTCTCTGCATAAGACACAACAATCTGACATAAAGTCACGTTTGCCATTTCAAAACACGGCCGTTCAAAATGACACTACATGAGCTAATTGGCCAATACATGTGCCACTTGGCCAAACACCTCAATGGTTAAATGTTACCACTTCAATCAGGAAGTAAGCACTATGAAAAGACCACAGGTGAGCACATTTTGTTTTACAACACCAATGGAAGCCATTGCAGAGAGAGGAACAGGAAGAGGGAGGTTGAGAATGAGAGGGGGAGGAAGAGTGAGAGGTAGGGGTAGAGCTGGTAGAGGAGTTCATGGCCAAAGAAGACAACAACTTTAAAATGAAATCAGAGCAACCTTAGTTGATCATGTCATCAACCATGGGCTGACAATGCGAGAGGCTGGACAGAGAGTGCAGCCCAACTTGAGACGTTTTACTGTCGCCTGTGTCATCCGGACATTTAGACTGGAGTACAGGTATGTAGCCAAAATTTCTTTCACACTATGTAGTACACCCCATGTCATAGTGTATCAGTTGGGTGACACCTGTTTACTTAATGAATGGCTGATGTCATACACTAACTGCACAAATTTCCTGTAGAATTTACTCTACTGTGGGGGAAATATCTTTAGGCTGCATTCTCCAAACCCTATATTTTAGTTTTTTTGTTTTTCTAAAGGACTAGGAGATGCAACCATGGTAGAGGAAGGGGCCAAATGTTCACCGGGGTACAGGAAGCTAACATTGTAAACTTGGTTTTGGAAAATAATGAAATCAGATTACGAGAAGTTCAAAGCCACATCATCCAAGACCACACCATTATTCAACAACATTCAACGAGTCAGTCTGTCCACATTGGCTCGCATTCTCAAGCTGAACAAAATCAGAATGAAACAACTTTATAAGGTGCCGTTTGAGAGAAACTCTCAAAGAAACAAAGAGGTCAGACGAGGATATGTGGATGTAAGTACAATATTGACTGCAGTACACTACACGCAACCTTGTTTCCCAGTGTACTGGATAACACCATATTGACTGCAGTACACTACACACAACATTGTTTCCCAGTGTACTGGATAACACCATATTGACTGCTTTTGTTCTTTGTTTTCAGGGAGTACTGGAAATGGATGCTCATGCAATCCCACATGAGTTCATCTTTATAGATGAGGCTGGGTTCAACCTAGCAGAGACTAGAAGAAGGGGGAGAAATGTCATTGGCCACAGAGCCATTATAGATGTTCCTGGCCAACGTGGTGGGAACATCACAATGTGCGCTGCCATCTCCAATACGCATGGTGTCCTCCACCGGCATGCCAACCTTGGACCATACAACACAGCCCATATTCTCACATTTCTGGACAGACTCCACAACATTCTCATACCACCAGAGCTGAATGATGCAGACCATCAAAGAACCCGGTACGTTGTAGTATGCAGCCCCAGTCCAAAACTGGTTTGCTGACCACCCACCATTTCTCGTGCAATACCACCATACTCACCATTTCTGAACCCCAGAGAAGAGTTGTTTTCGGCACGGCGGTGGAAGGTATACGACCAGCAGCCCTTTGTGCGCAGGCCTCTTGTGCAGGCTATGGAAGAGGCATGTGATGAGATTGATGTGGGTGCGATTCAGGGATGGATAAGGCACTCAAGGCACTTTTTCCCTCGATGTCTGGCAAGGGAAGATATTGCCTGTGATGTGGACTAGGCGTTGTGGCCAGACCCAGCTCTGCGGCAAGATGCTGCCTAATTATTTTTCTTGCCTCTTTTTTTCTATATATTTTTTCTGCAATTTTCTTTTTCAGTTTACTGTTTTTTTGTGAGCATATTTTTGTTCAGTCCAATGTAAATATATCTGCTGTGCATATATTGCACTGACTTGTTTGGTGAAAAATAAATACACACACATGCTGTTGAAACAGTTTATCTGCAAATATTTCTGTGCATCTGAAGATTTTCTACAATTTGAACTATTTTCGTATTATGGCAAAGCATACTAAAGATGAGAGTGCTTTTCTTTATGCCCAACAGTGTGTAGTTGGTTAGACAAACATCTGGTAATATGAATGAAGTGTGTGCCATTTCGTGCAAACATTTGATTTTGATAATGCTATATGTAGTTTTGGTTGCAGTGCTTCATTTTGCAGGCTATATGAGGTATTTTGCAGTTTGGGTGTGTGGTTTTGTGAATTGTGTGAAGTATTTTGATAAAACCAGCCTAGTTTGCAAAATTGTGTTTTAGCAATTGGGAAAAACTGTAAGAATGCACGTCTGACTCAGATAGGACTTTCTGAAGGACATGTCCACCACAGCCGCCACAAGACTCAGTCTCTCAGTCTGCCGTGCAGTTAACCGTGAGCGATGGGGCTTCCCATGGGGAAAACCCAGCAGGGGCCGCGGGCAGCAGGCTTGCGGGCAGACCCCCAGAGGCCGTATTGCACCCGTGTTGCACCAGGCTGTGTGT
This sequence comes from Oncorhynchus kisutch, assembly GCF_002021735.2. NCBI lineage: Eukaryota > Metazoa > Chordata > Actinopteri > Salmoniformes > Salmonidae > Oncorhynchus > Oncorhynchus kisutch. The sequence continues at coordinate 45,383,857 of NC_034186.2, read as the reverse complement.
GTGTGTCTTTGTGTGCACTTCTATGTCTATGTGTGTGTTTCTGTAGGTGTGTGTGTGTGTGTGTGTGTGTGTGTGTCTGTGTGTGTGTGTGTGTGTTTGTATATCGATGTGTCTGTGGGAGTTTGCAGGGCTCACCAGATGCCTCAGCTCCCAGAACTCTTAGCGGGGTGCCGGTGAACTGGTGAAGTCCCGCTGTGCCACTATAGAGATGACATACATCTCACTAAGGGGAGCAGAGGGGAGCCCCTAAGTCCTCTCATTACCCCACACATTAGTCTTTCCTGTTGGACCCAGCCTGTGGGGCAGTGATGTAAAGTAACTAAGTAAAAATACTTGGAAGTACTACTTAAGTACTTTTTGGGGGTATCTGTACTTTACTTTACTATTTATATTTTTCCCCTGACACGGGAAAGCACTCGTTACATTTCGATTGCTCAGGCAGGGCAGCAATATGGTCCATTTCATGCACGATATAACTTGTTGTCATCCCTACTGCCTCTGATTTGGCAGACTCACTTAACATAAATACTGTGTTTGTAAATGATGTCTGAGTGTTGGAGTGTGTCCCTGGGGCTGTCTTTACATTTTTTTTAAAGAGATAATTGTGCCATCTGCTTTGCTTAATATAAGTAATTTGATATATAGCACTTGCTTTTACTCAAGTATGACAGTTGAGTAATTTTTCCACCACTGTACTGTACTTAAGTACATGTAAAACCCAGATACTTTTAGACTTCTACTCCTATACTGAACAAAAATATAAACACACATGCAACAATTTCTAAATTGTACTTAGTTACAGTTCAGTCAATTGTAATAAATAAATGAGGCCCTATGCCCTCCGAGCGTTGGGCCCGTATAGGGCATAGGCCCATCCACTTGGGAGTCAGGCCCAGCCAATCAGAATGAGTTTTTCCCCACAAAAGGGCTTTATTACAGACAGAAATATTCCTCAGTTTCATCAGCTGTCCGTGTGGCTGGTCCTGGGCTGGCGTGGTTACACGTGGTCTGCGGCTATGAGGCCGGTTGGACGTACTACCAAATTCTCTAAAACGACATTATAGTAGAGAAATAAACATGAAATTCTCTGGCAACAGCTCTGGTGGACATTCCTACAGTCAGCATGCTAATCGCATACTCCCTAAACATTTTAGAGTGTCCTTTTATTGTCCCCAGTGCAAGGTGCACCTGTGTGATGATCATGCTATCATGCTGTTTAATCAGTTTCTAGATATGTCACAACTGTCAGATGGATGAATTGTCTTGGCAAAAGGAGAAATGCTCACTGACAGGGATGTAAAAATGTGTGCACAACATTTGATAGAAATACGCTTTTTGTGCGTATGGAAACATGGGACCAACACTTTACGTGCAGCGTTCATATTTGTATTCTGTATAGTTTTTTACTGGTTGACTTTCACTTTTACTTGAGTCATTTTCTATTAAAGTATCTTTAGATTTAATCAAGTATGACAATTGAGTACTTTTCCCACCACTGCTGGGCGGTGACATGGTGAAGTGTCCCATGGTGAAGTGTCCCATGGTGAAGTGTTCACGGTGGGATATCCACAGTGGAAGAATGTGTAGAGGTTGGGGTGCTTTATCTGGCTCTGTGGGAACCTATGTTCTCTCTTCAAGCACTGGAGTGGTCCACATTCAAAGGCTTCTGAGACACTACTGTGTTTGATTGTTTTGATAGTTGTCCCAAAGTAGGTTCCCCTAAATCAAAGACACTTAACATAGCAATAAATAATATATCATAGGTTCTAGGTGATTTTATATGCTAATGCCATTAACTGTTACTCTGATATTAGTGTTAGTAGTATAGCCACAATTGGTCCTACCCAAATGTGTTTCAAAAAAATGACATTCATGTTTATTGGTTGCATACACCAATAAACGTGAGTTTAGCAGATGTTATAGTGGGTGCAGGGGAACGCATGTGTTACTTGCTCCTGCCACTGCAGTAAAATGTCAAACAAGTACACAAATAATATAAAAACTAAAATCAGGAAATGTTCGAACTAATCCAATTGTCATCCCAAATAATATTGTATCAGTAATCCAAATGCAGTCTATGCGCATATACACCGAAAATATATACTAACAATGACATGTACAGCAGTAGACACAGTTGAAGTGGGAAGTTTACTTACACCTTAGACAAATACATATAAACTCAGTTTTTCACAATTCCTGACATTCAATCCGAACAATTCCTTGTTTTAGGTCAGTTAGGATCACCTCTTTATTTTAAGAATGTGAAATGTCAGAATAATAGTAGAGAGAATGATTTATTTCAGCTTTTATTTCTGTCATCACATTCCCAGTGGGTCATAAATTTACATACACTCAATTAGATTTGGTAGCATTGCCTTTAAATTGTTTAACTTGGGTCAAATGTTTCGGGTAGCCTTCCACAAGCTTCCCACAATAAGTTGGGTGAATTTTGGCCAATTCCTCCTGATAGAGCTGGTGTAACTGAGTCAGGTATGTAGGCCTCCTTGCTCCCACACGCTTTTTCAGTTCTGCCCACACATTTTCTATAGGATTGAGGTCAGGGCTTTGTGATGGCCACTCCAATACCTTGACTTTGTTGTCCTTAAGCCATTTTGCCACAAAAGTATGCTTGGGGTCATTGTCCATTTGGAAGACCCATTTGCGACCTAGTTTTAAGATTTAACTTCCTGATTGATGTCTCAAGATGTTGCTTCAATATATCCACATCATTTTCCTCCCTCATGATGCCATCTATTTTGTGAAGTGCACCAGTCCCTCCTGCAGCAAAGCACCCCCACAACATGATGCTGCCACCCCTGTGCTTCACGTTTGGGATGGTGTTCTTCGGCTTGCAAGCCTCCCCCTTTTTCCTCCAAACATAACAATGGTCATTATGGCCAAACAGTTCTATTTTTGTTTCATCAGACCAGAGGAAAAAGTATGATCTTTGTCCCCATGTGCAGTTGCAAAACGTAGTCTGGATTTTTTTATGGCGGATTTGGAGCAGTGGCTTCTTCCTTACTTGAGCGGCCTTTCAGGTTATGTCGATGTAGGACTCGTTTTACTGTGGATATAGATACTTTTGTACCGGTTTCCTCCAGCATCTTCACAGGGTCCTTTGTTGTTGTTCTGGGATTGATTTGCACTTTTCGCACAAAAGTACGTTCATCTCTAGGAGACAGAACACTAATTTAAATGCAACATGAAAAGTGTTGGTCCCATGTTTCATGAGCTGAAATAAAAGATCCCAGAAATGTTCCATATGCACAATAAGCTTATTTCTCTCCAATTATGTGCACAAATTTGTTACATCCCTGTTAGTAAGCATTTCTCCTTTGCCAAGATAATCCATCAACCTGACAGGTGTGGCATATCAATAAGCTGATTACACTGCATGATAATTAAATAGATGCACCTTGTGCTGGGGACATTAAAGGCCATTCTATAATGTGCAGTTTTGTCACACAACACAATGCCACAGATGTCTCAAGTTTTGAGGGAGTGTGCAATTGGCATGCTGATTGCGAGAATGTCCACCAGAGCTGCCAGTGAATTGAATGTTAATTTCTCTACCATAAGCCGCCTCCAACGTCATTTTAGTTAGGGGCTTTTAAGTAAGCATTTCACTGTAAGGTCTACACCTGTTGTATTCACCGCATGTGACTAACACAATTTGATTTGATTTGAGTGTTGATTTGAGTGTTGTAAATGTCCTCGAGGGCAGGCAGTTCGAACCTGAGCTGTAGTCAATGAACAGCGTTCTCACACACATTCCTCTTGTTCAGGTGTGATAGAGCCGTGTGTCGTGCAATGGCTATTGCGTCATCAATTGATCTGTTGGGGTGGTATTGTCTCACCCTGACCATAGTTTGCTTTGTATGTTTCTATGTTTTGGTTGGTCAGGGTGTGAGCTGAGTGGGCATTCTATGTTACATGTCTAGTTTGTCTAGTTCTATGTTTGGCCTGATATGGTTCTCAATCAGAGGCAGGTGTTCGTCATTGTCTCTGATTGGGAACCATATTTAGGTAGCCTGTTTGGTGTTGGGTTGTGTGGGTGATTGTCCTTGTTCTGTCTCTGTGTTACTTTGTTTGATTAAACATGGATCGCAATAGCCACGCCGCATTTTGGTCTGACTCTCTTTCACCAGAAGAAAACCGTTACAGGTATGCAAATTGTAATGGGGTCTAGGGTGTCGGGTAAGGTGGAGGTGATATGGTCCTTGACTAGCCTCTCAAAGCACTTCCTGACAGAAGTGAGTGCTACAGGGCGATAGTAATTTAGTTCAGTTAGCTTGCTTTGGTACAGGAACAAGGGTATACAACTTAGAAGAGTGTGGGGACAACAGACTGGGATAGGGAGAGAATGAATATGTCCGTTAACACTCCAGCCAGCCGGTCTGCGTATGCAATGAGTACGCAGCTGGGGATGCCGTCTGGGCCGGCAGCCTTGTGAGAGTTAGCACACTTTAACGTCTTACTCACATTGACCACAGAGATCGAGAGCCCACAATCCTCCTGAGAGGCGGTGGCCTTCCTCGGCGGCGTAATGTTATTTCCCCCCCCTAAAAATGTGTTTAGCTTGTCTGGGACTGAGGCGTTGGTGTTCGCGACCCAGCTGGTCTTCGCTTTATAATCCGTGATTGTCTGAGATCCTGCCACATGCGTCTCGTGTCTGCGACTCCACTTTATCCCTGTGCTGTCCTTTTGCCTCTTTGGTTGCCTTACAGAGGTCGCAGCTGGACTGTTTGTACCATATTCCCGGTCACCTTATTGTGGTTAAATGAGATGGTTCGTGCTTTCAGTTTAGCACGAGCACTGCCATCTATCCATTGTTTTTTGGTGGGGGTATGTTTCGAATTGTCACTGTTGGAACAACATCCTTTATGCACTTCCTGATAAACCCAGTGACAGAGTCAGTGTACGAGTCAATTATATTCTCAGAAGTGACCAGGGACATTTCCCAGTGCATGGAAGCAGAACAGTCCTGAAGCATAGATTCTGATTGGTCAAACCAGCAAGGAACAGTTCTAAGTCACGGTATTTCCTGCTTCAGCTTCCGCCTGTAGGTGGGTAGGAGCAGGACGGAGGAGTGATCTGAATTGCTAAACTCGGGGGAGGGCTTTGTATCCATCCCAGAAGGGAGAGTAGCAGTGATCCAAAGTCTGGTCTGAGCACGTGTAGAATTTGATGTGCTGGTGAGGTTTTGTTAATAAAACGGTCCTTAAATGATGCTCTTATAAAAAATCCCTAGGCACAATGAACACAACTTCTGGGTGTGCCAACAGAAGAAAATGACCTTGGAAGATAATGGGGTCAGCATTTTATTGTCAGGAACCCCTGAATGGGTGGACAGAGTGACGAGAGCTTTTCGACAAAGCTGTCGAAAGAGTTGCTGATTCAAGGTTCTAGGGGCGGTGATTCAACCGTGACGGATTGCGTTTCATAACTGAACTGAAATACCAAAGCATATAGTAGTGATGGTATACGTTTGTGGGAGGTATGCGCATAAAACAGGGGTTTTGTTTAAGGATATTCAAAAACCAAGAAAAGAGGGTGGCAGGTGTACTTTGAAATCGCCTCCAAAGGAAAAGCAGAGCTTTTTAAAATGATGAAAGGCTTTTGTTTTTGGAAAGGGCACATTTCAGTGATGGTACCGCCAAGATTCTGTTCCTCCAAGAGAGGAAAAATAGACATCAAAGGTCACTGTTTTCTGCCTCTCTCTTTTTCCTTCCCTCGCTTTCAACATCATCACCATCATTTGGAGCCATCCATCGCTGGAGATTATATAACTACAAATATTCTTATTTAGGCCTAGCTAGCTACTGGATCTGAAAATGAAGAAGAAGAAGAAGAAGAAGAAAAAAGAGAGAGAGAGTGAGAGAGAGAGAGAGAGAGAGAGAGAGAGAGAGAGAGAGAGAGAGAGAGAGAGAATAAACCACAAGGCCTGGCTGTGGATGACTCCATGGGTTGCTGCTTGCTTTTGCATGAAAGAAGCGGGTGTCTCTCTGAGGAGAGTGAGTGGTGCTTCAGTTGCCTACTGCCAGAAGGTATGGAGAGCAGAGCAGCAGAAGCACCAAAATGCCAAATGATGAAAGAGCAGCGCCTGGCAACCGAAGAGGTTTAAGCCGAAACCAAAAAGCTGAGCAGAGAGAAAAAAATAAGAAAAAAAACTGCTCGCTTTTAAACTTAAAACTCTTTTTCCTACTACTTTTTATAATGTGTCGGTTTTTTCCAGCGTCGGTGCGAGCAGGGATGGTTTACGAGCACCCGCTTCACAGCCTTGGAGCGAGAGGAGCTTCTCGTGGGGGAAGGAGGAAGGGGGAGGAGGAGGAGTTGGATGGGCATGGAGAAGGTGGGAAGTAGGGGGGAGGGGGGTGGGGGGGGGGGGGGGGGGGGGGGTTGGATGTGGTCTGGCCGTGGGTGTGCAGCAGCCCCTCCAGCCCCCCTGGGTTGTGGATCACCCCTGGAGCAGAACACACTGATCCAGAGGAGACTGAGTCTTACTGGATGGGCTGGGGGTGTGGAGGAGTTACATGCTAAGGGTTGACCCGTGCTCTCTAGCAGGGAGTATGGTGTGATCAACACTTTTAATAAGGATATTTAGTCTGTCCCTCATCTGTTCAGTTTGTGTAAGGATATAATGTACTTCCAGAATGTATATATTTATAAAATATAGATAAAATATGTCCAGCGAGGGCAGTATCATTTCGGTAAAGGGTCAAATACATTACAGATGGCTCAGGTTTGGCATCAACTAACCAGAGTAGTATTGCAGGGGAATGGGATAAGACTATGTGTATGAGAGGAGCTCAGAAATACAGTGTTACTCCTGAAGTCGTCCACAAACATGCTTAGAACCCCTCTCAGGTCAGGTCAGGTCAGGCCGTGTCTTCGTCCCAAATGGCACCGTATCCCCTACATAGTGCACGATAGTACAACCTACTGTATGTCTACCCTGCCAAGACTGAGCCCAGACTCACACACTCACACCATAATCCAATCTGAAACAGTGGGGAAATATGATGCAAGGCACCAGCAACGCGACACAGACTGTATTTTCTTTACAGTAAAGCTAGCCGTTGAGAATCCCAATCCAGGGGTAATCCTCTATCTTACAGCGCTCCTTCCCTCTGTTCATCACACCTCATTTCTCATCCTGTATGAAGAGGGGAAGGTGAGGAAACTGGAGGCAAGAATGTGTGTGAACGTCACTAGCACCGCACTGAGAGAGAGAGAGAGAGAGAGAGAGAGGGAGAGAGAGAGAGAGAGAGAGAGGGAGAGCGAGAGAGAGAGAGAGAGGGGAGAGGGAGTTAAACGAGAAAATGTGAAGGAGTTCTGGTATATGTGTGTGTGTGTGTGTGTGTGTAGTTCACCCCATTAGTGTGTGAATGCGTGTTTTTTTGTGTGTGTGTGTATATATATATATATATATATATATATATGTGTTTGTTTGCCCATACACGCGTTTGTGCACTCAAAAAAGGACATAAAAAAAAAATCCAGGTCCAGAAGTGAATCAGTCTCATATGCGCAGGCTGGCTGTGGGCCCGGTCGGCCCGAGGTGGGGAAAGGAGGAGAGGCAGGCTGGCTGTGGGCCCGGTCGGCCCGAGGTGGGGAAAGGAGGAGAGGCAGGCTGCAGCAGGCAACGTGTAACCCAGGCCTGTTTATGTACCACATTCTGCTGGTGGGGAGGCCCTAAATTGGAGCCATGCTGCAGGGGATTAGGGCCTGCGAACCCTGGGAGTCGGGGTGGTGGGGGTGGAGGGGCTGAGGGAGACTGGAGCTGGTGGAGGGGGTCAGACATGTGTCCGCAGGGCTGGGAAACAGGCCCCCACTGCCGCGCGGGCAGCAGCCCCGGCCAAGAGGATCCGTGCCGGGGCCCTCCATGTGTGGCGGATGTTTTCCACGAGCGGAGCAGCCAGCTTGGCCGCAACTGTCCAAACCGCAGGCCCTGGGAGAAGGGAGGAGAGAGGGAGGGGAGGAGAGGGGAGACGGTGGGCTTGGCAAAGGTCAGACAGGCTGAGACGGCCCGGGAGTGTGGGAACTGTCCGGGAAGGCATGTGCGAAATGCTCCGAGACGTGGTATCACTTTACAGCCAGACCGCCTGAGGGAGAGGCTGACTGCGTGCCTGGCCGTGTGTGTGTGTGCGTGCGTGTGTGTGTGTGCGTGTGTTTGGGAGGCTACTGGGATTCTAGAGAAAATAAAGTGTGTGTGTGTGTGTGTGTGTGTGTGTGTGTGTGTGTATGTATTTGCAAGGCTACTGTGATTCTAGTGAATATCAAGAGTGAGAGAGCAGTATGATATGAAAAGATGACGTGAGTGATGGAGAGAACTTAGAGTGAAGCGTGGAGAAGAGGAAATAACTCTGCCCCCCTTACAAACACACACACACCAAAACTGTTTCACTCATAGCTGTGTGAAAAGTCCTGGAGTTGAACAGGGTTGTCTTTGGGAACACTAAAGACTGTCTCAGTCAGAGTTATGTAGCACGTGTTGAACATGATTAATCATCAAACCAAGTCATTAACCTCCTCATCAATGTTTAAAGCAGGTATTCCCAAACTGGGGTACAGGGTACGCGCAATGCCTTTCGGGGGTACGCCAAATAAAAATGTGATTTACATTTAAGAATAAAAAATAAAATAAAAAATTTCTTCACATTTTCAAACAGTCCATTTATATTTCCCAACGGGGCTGTACATTTGGGCAAGTTTTTTTTCTCGCCCGAGTAGCCTCGTTCCACTGCCAAAAATAAAATGAAACCATCTAGTGTTCAGCGAAATAACAACACAATGTCGAATACAGGTAGCCTAGTCAAATAATGAACATCCAATCACATTAACCGCTACTCTCTCGCGGGAATTCCACTAACGGTCCGCATGTAGCCAAACGTAGCTGCTGCTCATGTTTGTGTCTGTACTGATGGCACAAAAGCCATGACAGGGAGACAGAGTGGAGTGGTAACGTGCGTGCAAGCAGTTGCTCCCGACGCCACTTGGGTACACTGCAGCATCGAAAGAGAGGCTCTTGGAGCCAAGGGAATGCCTGACAGCTTGAAAGACATTTTGGACACTACAGTGAAAATGGTTGAACTCTTGTGTATTTTCTGCACTATGCAATGATATGGGCAGTGACCATGTAACACTATTACAACACACTGAAGTGCGCTGATAATCAAGGGGCAACGTATTGACACGTTTTTTTAAATTGAGAGACGAGTTTAAAGTTCTCTTTACTGACCATAAATGTCACTTGTCTGACCGCTTGCATGATGATGGGTTTCTCACACGACTGGCCTATCTGGGTGATGTTTTTTTCTCACCTGAATGATCTGAATCTAGGATTGCAGGGACAACTATATTCAATGTGCGGGACAAAATTGAGGCTATGATTAAGAAGTTGGAGCTCTTCTCTGTCTGCATTAACAAGGACAACACACAGGTACATGTATTTCCATCATTGTATGATTTTTTGTGTGCAAATGAACTCAAGCTTACAGACAACGTCAAATGTGATATAGCGAAGCACCTGAGTGAGTTGGGTGCGCAATTACGCAGGTACTTTCCCCGAAATGGATGACACAAACAACTGGATTCATTATCCCTTTCATGCCCTGACTCCAGTCCACTTACTGATATCTGAACAAGAGAGCCTCATCGAAATTGCAACAAGCAGTTCTGTGAATATTGCCACTGCCAGATTTCTGGATTGGGCTGCACTCAGAGTATCCTGCCTTGGCAAATTGCGCTGTTGCCCTTTCCAACCGCATACTTATGTGAGAGTGGATTCTCGGCCCTCACTAGCATGAAAACTAAATACAGGCACAGACTGTGTGTGGGAAATGATTTAAGACTGAGACTCTCTCCAATACAACCCAACATTGCAGAGTTATGTGCATCCTTTCAAGCACACCCTTCTCATTAACTTATGGCGAGTTATTCACAATTTTCGATGAACAAATAAGGTTTTATATGTAAGATGGTTAAATACAGAGTCAAATTATTGATTATTATTCTATTGTTATTTGTGCCCTGGTCCTATAAGAGCTCTTTGTCACTTCCCACGAGCATGGGTTGTGACAAAAACTCACACTCATTCTTCTGTTTAATAACTGTATCGTATAGTGTGTGTGTGGCAGGCTTACAATGATGGCAACAAAACATTTTTTTGAGAGTGCACTGACCCTGGTGCTAGAGGGGGTACAGCTGACCCTGGTGCTAGAGGAGGGGGTACGCAGCTGGAGGTTGAATGTTTGAAGGGGTACGGGACTATAAAGGTCTAGAGCAGGGGTGTCAAACTCAAATACCCAGTGGGCCAAAATGTAAAACCTGAACAAAGTCACGGGCCAACATTGAACAAATTAACCTTTTAATATGGACCCAAACAAGTTTTGCTTTAACATTGAATATGGAACAAGCATAGCTTATTACCATACAATATATAATTTAATAGTGGAGACATGCAAAATCTAATTTCAAATGAAAAAACACATCAATGGCATTCATTTATTAAATAAATAAATTTAAATAAAAATTGTATGCCTCTTTTCTATTTGCAGCCTTCTGATTTAAATACCAAAATAAACTTTTTCCACTGGCTAATAATTTTACAAATAAAATGATAATAAATCAATCAACCATTCAAGCCCATGCCTTGTAGCAACAAAAAGTGCATAAAGAAAACGTTAATTATTGCACACTGGTCTAATCTGATGTGCCCAAGCCAGATACCTGGCATCTCTTCTTGGATGCTAGTTCATCAATGTCTGGGCTCAAGCTCTGAGCTGAAGAAATCCTCAGTATCGAGCGAAGATGTTCATCAGTCAGACGTCTCCTGTGAGTTGTTTTGGTCATCTTCATCGAGGAGAAAAGTTGCTCGCATAGATAAGTGCTGCCGAACATGGAGAGCATCTGAGCAGCTTGGGTGCGGAGCTGAGGCATTGTGTCAGGGATGAACCGTGGAAACTGTGCGGCGCCCACAGCATCATACTTTGACTTCAGCGTGTCGTTGCACTGGAGTTCAATCAGCTCCATTTGGATGTTGGTTGGTGCATTTTCCACATCACTGCGAAGGGATTACTAAGCGGTTCAAACTTGCATTTCTGGGCATCGAAGTCGGCAAATCGCCGGCTAAACTCAGCGGCGAGAACACAAACTGTGCGCATGGGAACACGGCGGTAGAGATCTGCGCTTTTATGGATTGGCAGCAGGGAAAATGGCAAGGGTTTCCTTGCAGCATCTGATTCTCCCACAGGCACAGTTTAGTTTTGAAGGCCCTCACTGCAGCGTACATGTCTGTGATGATGCGCCCCCGCCCCTGAAGCTGCAGGTTCAGCGCATCGAGATGGCTCGAGATGTCACAGAGAAAGGCCAGCTCACACAGGAACTTTTGCTCCCGGAGCTCTGCTGTATCCTTCCCTTTGGTTTCCAGGAATTGACATATTTCCTCACGCAGCTCGAAACATCTGTTCAGTACTTTTCCTCTGCTTAGCCATCTCACCTCTGTGTGATACGGCACGTCTGCGTATTACGAACCACACTCCTCCAGAAAAGATTTAAACTGGCGGTGATTTAGACCTTTGGCTCTTATAAAGTTAACTACCTGTGTTACTGTGGTCATAACATGTTCCATCTTTAGGGCTTTGGCACACAGTGCTTCCTGATGTATGATGCAGTGGTAAACAGTTAGCTCACCTGCACAGTTCTCTTCCCGCATCTTCTCCCGAACCATGCCCACCAGTCCACTCTTTTTACCGCACATCGCTGGCGCACCATCTGTCGTTAATCCAATGAGTTTATCCCACGGCAGCTTTATTTCAGTTACACATTTGGAAACCTCCTCAAAGATTTCCTTTCCTGTGGTTGTGCCATGCATTGATTTGAATCCTAATAGCTCCTCCGTAACACACAGATTTGAGTCCACTCCACGGATGAAGACTGACAGCTGAGCAGTATCAGATGTGTCACAGCTCTCATCCACAGCGAAGGAGAACGCAACAAAATCTTTCCCCTTTTCCATCAGCTGGTCATACAGATTGGTGGCAAGATCACATGTGCGATCAGCTACTGTGTTCCTGCTCAGGCTCACGTTTGAAAATGCTTGTTTTTTCTCTGGGCATACGAGGTCACAAACCTTCATCTTCAATCTTCATCATGTCCAGGTCCTTGTATTTGTCATGGTGTTTCGTTTCATAGTGTCGTCTAATGTTGTACTCCTTACTTACAGCCACGTTGACTCCACAAACAAGACAAACAGGTTTGTCTTTTACATATGTAAACAGATATTCTGCCTCCCACTTGTCCAGAAAGCTCCTGTTTTCTGCCTTTCTTTTCACCATTTTTGGGAAGGGTTAGCTCGCTGACAGTTGTAGCGTCTATGTTGCTATGACTACTGTCACAGAGGAGAGAGCGTTTCTGGGTCCTGTCCTGATTGGCACGCGAAAACAGCAGAGCATTATGGGATTCGTAGTATTAGTGGTGAATGCGCTGTATAATACCGGCGGGCCAGCTCTAGTAGTAATTTGGTATTGTCTCGCGGGCCAAATATAATTACCCCCGCGGGCCAAATTTGGCCCACGGGCCAGGGTTTGACACCCATGGTCTAGAGGAAAGGGGAATTAGCTTGTTGTTTTGCCTATATTGTTGTAGTGGGAAATAATGCATACGATGAGCCGGCAAGAATATAGCCTAAAATAATATGTCGCCTCAGAGAAATGTTTGTTTTTGAGGACAAGGGCGAAATTCCCTCATTCGAAAACCCGGTGTCCTTACACGTAGCAGTCCAAAGAAGGTGTGTGAATTGAAGAGCAAACTGAATGTGTATTGGTGTGCCTCTTGCACATATTTACTGTATTTTAACATACAGTCATCCCCATAAGTGACTGAAATATCTTCTGTAGGCTAGTTGCACATGGACAGCTGCTCTGGATGTGTAGAATAGCATTTACCATGTTTAGTTTGGCTGCACCTCTGGCACTCTAGGTAATACGCCACACCTGCAGGTGAAGCCGATCCTATTGAGCTGCCTGAACACGCACCCACTTCTCCTCTTCTTCTCAGATGGTTTAACCAGCTTAAAGACAACAGAGAAACACTCAAACAAACTCAATCTGTGCTGGGTTCCAATTCACATCCTTCTTCCTTCCCCCTTTTTCTCTCTGTCTCTGCCTTTCTCTCGCTCTGTCTCTCTGGGTCTTTCTCTCTCTCTCTGTCTTGGTCTCTCTCTCTCTCTCTGGGTCTTTCTCTCTCTCTCTGTCTCGGTCTCTCTCTGGGTCTTTCTCTCTCTCTCTGTCTCGGTCTCTCTCTCTGGGTCTTTCTCTCTCTCTCTGTCTCTGTCTCTCTCTGGGTCTTTCTCTCTCTCTCTGTCTCGGTCTCTCTCTCTCTCGGGGTCTTTCTCTCTCTCTCTGTCTCGGTCTCTCTCTCTCTCTGGGTCTTTCTCTCTCTCTCTGTCTCGGTCTCTCTCTCTCTCTGGGTCTTTCTCTCTCTCTGGGTCTTTCTCTCTCTCTGGGTCTTTCTCTCTCTCTCTCTGTCTCAGTCTCTCTCTCTCTCTGGGTCTTTCTCTCTCTCTCTGTCTCGGTCTCTCTCTGGGTCTTTCTCTCTCTCTCGGTCTCGGTCTCTCTCTCTCTCTCTCTCTCTCTCTCTCTCTCTCTCTCTCTCTGTCTCGGTCTCCCTCTCTCTGTCTCGGTCTTTCTCTCTCTCTGGGTCTTTCTCTCTCTCTCTGTCTCGGTCTCTCTCTCTGGGTCTTTCTCTCTCTCTCTGTCTCTGTCTCTCTCTGGGTCTTTCTCTCTCTCTCGGTCTCGGTCTCGGTCTCTCTCTCTCTCTCTCTCTCTCTCTCTCTCTCTCTCTCTCTCTGTCTCGGTCTCTCTCTGGGTCTTTCTCTCTCTCTCGGTCTCTCTCGGTCTCTCTCGGTCTCTCTCTCTCTCTCTCTCTCTCTCTCTCTCTCTCTCTCTCTCCTAGCGAAGGCAGGGTTGTGTGTACTGTGCACTGCTGCTTCCCACCTTTGTCCGCTCTCCTTGCTCCCTCATTCACCAGAGCCGGCCCTTTGAAGAAGCCTAATCCGGGTTATTTGCTTTCCCATGCTTGTAGCAGGTTGGCTGGGAGGGATGAGAATACGGTAGACTGCCACACCCCCACTCTCACTCTCTCTCTCTCTCTCTCTCTCTCTCTCTCTCTCCCCCCTCTCTCTCCATTCCCCCGTCCCTCATTTATCCGAATAGGATGTGGTCGATGAGGGATTGTATCCACCCTGAATGGTGAGTAAATATGATCTCACCGCCACTCTTTTATCTACAAGACTACACTCTTTAGACACTCAGTGTTGCTCCAGAAAGCCCTTTATAGGCCTTTCTCTTCCCTGAAATCCATTCAGGCCCGGCTGTATTCAGAAGCCTCGATGAGGAGTCCCTAAAGAGTTGTGTTCTCATAATGGGGCCCAATTCATTACTGTAAATAACAGTGGCAGTCATCGCATTGTCTCCGTGAAGCAGTTGGTTTAGAGACTATTAGGCTGGTAATTGTTTTAAGCCCAGTGGTGGTTCTTTTTGGGGGTCTTTTTCTATGCCAGGAAACAGAACATGGACCCTGGTGGCTTTGTGAATCCCCTCCTAGGCAGGTGTAGAGGCAAGGGAGGAAAGGGGGTGTGAATGCAGCACACAGCTGCGGGAAACACACTTTAGGCTTAAGGCATTATATGGTGGAATAAGCTGAGGCCAATAGCGTATTTTGTATTTTGCATCGTGTGTGTGTGTGTGTTCGCACGCGTCTGTCTGTCTGTCTGTCTGTCTGTCTGTCTGTCTGTCTGTCTGTCTGTCGGTGTTTAATTCTCACGGTCATCTCCATAATTAACCTCTGGATCTCAGTGTACAGTATACGCGTGTGCAGTGTAAAGCCGCTGACGGTTAAGTACATCTTGGTACTTTATTTACGCTCACGCGATCATGGACCTCTCGGGGTGTCTGGCTTCGCCCCTGTCGCCTCACCAAAGTCTGCCCGGCGCCCGCCGTTTTACGTTCCCACCAGTTGTACGAGCCCTCGTCTGCATCCCAAATGGCACCCCTTTCCCTACACCGTGCACTACTTTTGACCAGGGCTCCAAAAGTTGCACACTGTATAGGGCATAGGGTTCCATTTGGGACACGTGCGGAGCGGAGCGGAGGCCTGTACTTACAGCGTGGCCTCCCGTCCCCGAGCAAGCCGTGTTTATGTCCTGGGTAATTGCAGACCCCAGTCTGAGCAGGAGGCCAGCGTCTGTCAAAATAGCCCCGGCTCTCCTCTCTCCCCTACCGCGCTGCCCAAAATCGCATTAACTTTCCCAGCCGCCCTCACTTCCCTACAACCCCTGGGCCCCAGCCGGCCGGGCTGATTGGATAGACGGAGATGACATGAAAATTCCACTGTTTTCGTCGGCCTTATTCACTCTTTTTACCCCCCATCCACAACCGCAGGCCAATAAGTCTCTACCTCTCCTCCTCAAGACGCCTGGGGGAATGAAACCGTGGTGGTGTACACACACACACACACACACACACACACACTTGCACACACACCTCACTCCACATGCACACACAACCCATCTTGCCCAGTCGCCCCCCCAGGCCCTTTTGCCCAGCCGTGGGGCGCACGCTCTGCCATACACCTACAGCAGGCAGCGGTGTAATGGGGGCCGATGTGGGAATTGGCTGGCTGGCTGGCAGGCGGCGGGAGGGAGGGAAGGAAGAAACGCTGGGAATAAGGAGCAACATGGTCCTCGTTAGCGCGGATGACTCTAGCCAAGAATCTTTGGGGAGGCCGACCAGCGGACCACAGTCTTAGTCTACAGGGGCCATGCAGGGCTACTGCTTCTGCTGGGTGTGCTGGGCAGGCAGGGTGACGGAGCAGAGTTGAAATAACACTAGTAATACTACTACTACTAACATACCTGGATTCAGAGCTGCTTCTTAGATAGCGGAGGTAGACAGATGGCAATGTGGTGAGACACGGGGAAAGGAAAGAGACGTAGAATATCGTCAAGATATATCTGATCTTTGAGAATTACCACAACTAACCAGCATCTGACCAAGGCTACTGACTGACCCCACAGTATTGTGCCTGTCGGTGTGTATTTGTCTGTGTGAGTGTGTGTGTGTGTGTGCCACTACAACCCACACAAATAGTGTCCCCTCCATCACCACTCCTGGAATGCCAATGCTTTTTCCACCAATTTAAGACAATTACCAGCGTTTGACCTCTTGACCCCAGGCAGTCCCCACTGACAGGCCTAGGAGTTTAGCTGTGTCCCCTTTGTATTCAATAAACCCCAGCGCTTTTCCGACAAATTAATCGTTGACCTCTCAGTGGCAGGCTCTCTGATTGGCTGATTGGTGATCATAATGCCCTTTGGCTGATGTATTGTGTGCTGTTGTGAAATAGTTAACGTTCAGATGTAATGTGAGGGAATGCGGGAATAGAAATGAATGACAGGGGCCTGCTAGCGAGATGGGGGAAATACGTTTTTACCAGTTTGGGTAATTATGTTGTTACTTGTTAGATTTAGGTTTTGCGTTGAACAATCTGATAGATTTGTATCTTTCTGGTTATTTGTGTTATAGAACAGACTGGGGGTGGTCCACTCCTCAATCCTATCTCTGAAGCAATTACACTCACTCAAAGCTCCTAACCCAAATTTGTTATATCTGTCATTTTGACTATTTATCACATATCGAAGCTCTATAACATTTTTGAGGGCTTAAGCAACTCATTGAACCCTTTGGTTCAATATTGCACCATAGCAGCAAACCACAGCACTGCACTTTCTACATTTCTCCAAATCCACAATGTATATTCCAATCTACTAAATTAGACTATTCTGTTGTAGCTGTACACAAATACTGATCTCTCATTTCAGAGAACCAGTCTTTTACCCTCCGGGTATCAACCATCATCATGGCAGTTACAGGTATCTGTCACATCTTTGCTGAGGCGACGGTCGACGTGAACAAGATTGTTCCTTTTTCTCTGTGTTTTGCTGAGCTCATGTGGGAAAGCACACCTTCCCTTGCCTGTCCAAGGGTGCAACCTTTCTCCATTTGACTTCAATTGCCCTTTTCTCCGAAAAATAAATAAATAGTTAAGCGGCATTTGAAGGTGATTTATCCCTCTCTACGTCACACTGAGGCAGTACAGTGTATGGTTCTATATTATTGTACATATATTATGTTAAAGTTTTAACGTTTACCTATAATGCAATATGCATGAGAAAGGTGGATCAACTTATTGGATAAGCTTGTTCAAGGCTATTTTACCGTGGTCACTTTGATCAAGCTGGCTGGCACCAACTCTAAAATGGAAGCATGTAGTCAATTTAGCCCAGGTCTGCAGAATGTAGCTGTAGAGAGGAGGGGAAGGGCTAGGTATACTACAGAGATGACTAGGTTGTTCTAGTGTAGGATCTCACCCACCAACCCTCTCTCCCTTCCTTCCTTCCCTCCCTCCCCGCTCGCTGGCTGGCTGGCTGTGTCTCTCTCTCTCTCTCTCTCTCTCTCTCTCTCTCTCTCTCTCTCTCTCTCTCTCTCTCTCTCTCTCTCTCTCTCTCTCTCTCTCTCTCTCTCTCTCTCTCTCTCTCTCTCTCTCTCTCTCTCTCTCTCTCTCTCTCTCTCTCTCTCTCTCTCTCTCTCTCTCTCTCTCTCTCTCTCTCTCTCTCTCTCTCTCTCTCTCTCTCTCTCTCTCTCTCTCTCTCTCTCTCTCTCTCTCTCTCTCTCTCTCTCTCTCTCTGTCTGTCAGTTTAGTGCACCCTCACATCACCGTAACAACCACAGAGGAAGTGATGTAACCATTATATTAGGCCATTCGCTAGGGTCGGCATTGAATACGGCCACCTATAATAATCTTCAAAGACACCCAGGGTGGCATGTCTGCCCTCTCAAAACCCCCACACACGTGTACCGGTGTACCCCTTTCCGGGCACCAGCATGGGTCTCTGCCCAACACCCGTCTCCCCTCTCTCGGTTGCATCACAAATGGCACCCTACTCCCTGTTTAGTTCACTACTTTTCATCAGAGTCCTATGGGCTTTGACTGGTCTGGTCAGAAAGTAGTGCACTAAATGGGGAAGAGGGTGGCATTTGGGACGTAGCCCCTCCTCGGGTTGCGGCGCGGACAGTAAAGATACTGTTTCAATGCAGGTGTTCCATCAAAGCCCTGGCTTGGCCCCGGTCTGTTGGCTGGGCGGCATGGATCTGTTAAACGGCTGACTGGGTAGGGAAGGCCAGCCAATGGAAGGGGCCGAGGAGGCCCCTGCGTGAGCTGTCTGAGGCTCGTGCTGCAGGGTGGGTGTCATCCTGGGGCTGTCTCGATCTGAGACCCTCTGGGGTCCCTCTCCTCCTCCTTCTCCTCCTCCTCCTTCTCCTCCTCCTCCTCCCCCTCCTCCTCCTCTCTTGGCCCCTGTAATTGAACATGTATTTATTGCAGGGCCGGAGGCTGGCTAGGGGAGAGGGAGAGGAGGGAGAGGGAGGGAGGCTGCTGCACATGGAGATGTGACTGAGGTTACGGCTGCAGGGTCTGGCTCCTCTTCAGCAGCACCAACTCACTCTCTCACTCTCCTCTTTCTTCTCCCTCACACTCTCTCGCTCTCTTTCTCGTTTGGTTGGATGTTTTGTTTACTGCTCCCTGTCCTCCCTCTCGCCCTCTCCTCCTCAGTCTCTCAGTGAGCTTGTCTCTTCTTACAGTGTCTCTCTTTTCATTTTGCCCTCCTCCGTTCCTTTCATCCTTTCTCCCTCGTTCTTTTTCTTGATTGGGCGCGTATAGAATGCATTTTAAATGCAAATGTATGTGCCGACACTAGCAAATTGGTCAAAAGGAGGCTTCACAGTTTGTTCACTGGTGTCCTTGAATGGTTTGACATTTGAGTCTTTGAAGTTTGGCCAAAGAGGCACACACACGGCTTATTGTCCTCAGCGTATTTGTCAATTTATCAGGAAAGTTACTACTCTGAATTAAGATATTATCGTCACTGACTTGCGCTCGGCACCTTGAATTACGTTATGAATTGTAGTTTTTGTTGAAGGAAATGTCCCTCCTCAGTGAAAGAGAGTACATAGTGGATATGGAGAGGTGTAGAAAGTGTGGAAAGGGAGAGTGTATCTGTCTGCTGGGGATAGAAACCCACCACGTCCTAATTTTCCCAAATACACTCCTTCCTTTTTTCTCCTTTCTCTGAAAGGGACTGTTTCTCACCCGTCCTGTTTCACCGTACCTAAACTGGTGCGTAACAGGACAGGAGGCTCGTATAGACCACTGGTACACAATCAAGAAGAATAGACCGCTGGCACACGGTCTAGGAGAATGAAAAATCCTCCAGTGGGACTAGACTAGAAGGTGGGAAATGTTGGAGGGTTGGCCTCAGGTCTACGGGCTGCACCCCATTAGACTAAAGCAAATGGCCTCTCCTCAGCAGACCTCTTAAGAGTGCCTTGTAAAACATTTTTTATTTATTAGATTTTTTACGAGTTTCCCTTCTCAATCGCAGCTCCGAGCTGTCAGAGAGAGCAGGCAAGAGAAGCCCCTGCTTATCCGGACCCGGGGGGTGGGGGTGGGGGGGGGGGGGGGTAAAGAGGGGTGGACGAGGTGCTAGTTGCTCCTTTCCCCCAATCCCCTGTGTGCTGTCTGAACGCACAACCTGGGAAGTCGTAATATGGACCGTGCCGTTTGGATTGCATCATTTTGTTTTGCACTGATTTTACGCATTACATTGAGATTCAAGCCCATTGGTGAACATGACATATGTGTGTGTATTTACGTAGAAGAGAAAAAGTGACATTCGTGAGGACACTCGTGATTTTGGATACTTTGAAGGAGATCTTAGATGCATCTTTGGTCGCTATCAAGGGTAGAATCGCACCCTTTGAACGGCAATTAGCATTTACACGCACACTAACGCTAATCGTGTGGTGGTCTTTGAACGTAGAGGCACCGGTGGAGGCCACGGGGCATCAGTAGTGTGCCCTACTACTCCCTCCCCACATCTGTCTCTGCTTGGACCCCTATCTGTTCCTGAACCGTTGAAAATCATTCACAGGGTTTGTTAAGGCGCCATCGGAATGGGATCCCCCCCCCCCCTTCGACAAAGGAAAAGGGAAATCGCAGGGGAAGGCTGCAAATGTGTCCCTTTTGTGGAGCCTCTTTGGAGGGCGGATGGCGCAGGACGGCGTGAGTGGGCCTGGAAATCGCCGGCAAAAGAAGCCAAAGCACAGTAGTAGCCCTCGGCTAAGGATGGTTATCACTAGCATCTGCTGCCTGCCTAGCTGCCACCGCACTAAGGCACCACGGATAAAACAGAATCACTCCTAGGAATCCGTTGAACCTTCTGCTGGAAGCAAGAAAAAAAAGGCAGCTGGAAGGACCGAAGGAAGAAAATAAATCGAACACGACTGGCTAACTGAGAAATCACCTCAGCGAGTAGTCGCTAGGTCTTTTTTTTTTGGGAGGGCTGGCCCGAGGTAGGCTCTTTGGCTCTTTGGCAAGCAGTCGACATGACAATGGTGTTTCCGAGATAAGATAGAGAGACTGGGCTGGGATGAAATGGTGGCCGCTAGCATTGTCTCGCCTGCGATTCTCTGACTCCCCTATGACGAATCCCAGTAACAGAGACACTTGGCAGACCAAAGTGGGCCGCGGCACTCGGCAATAGAAGGGGGCTCCGCTCGAGGAGAAGCCAAAAAAAGAGCCTTTCAAAAAAGAGCCAGATGTAATGCAGCTTTTTTATGCTCATTCTGGGCCTCTGATAGCTGAAGTGGCATGGATTTGTATCCCAGTTACACTGAAAGGGCTGCTGAATTGGATCGAGCTTTAAAGTGAAGCGAAAAAAGCCCTGGAAAATTGGCCCTCAAAGGCACATTTCAACTGGAAAGCGTTTCTTTTAAGCCGTCATTCCTTAGTGGTTGACAATCCTATTATGCCACCAACTTATTGTAATTAAGGGAAGAGGAGATACAGAAGGAAACATCGCAACACAGAGCTAACTTTGTCGTTGTTTTTGTGTTTTCGGGGATCTAACAGTGCTGAGGGTCCAAATCGCCTTATTTTGCATTGATGTGTGATTGATGGCCAACGATGTGGGCCAATATTTTTTGGGGGGGTCTGTCACTTCGGCAGTGGGCAGCATTTTTAAAGAAGAGACGTAATGGAAAATAGGTTTTATATTCTTTTCTTCCAGTTTGGGGGTCGGGAGAAGTGGAACTCTTCAGAAGAAAAGCTGTGGATATAATGATCCCTCACGTCATCAGCCTCGGTGCTAAAGTAGAAATACGTTCCGCACTAAAATGGTGCCCAAACCCCAATATAAACCGCCTCTGGGGGAATTGTGTGTGGCTCGTCCACATGCAACTATTTATTTGCCTGATAATAAGAGGATTGTTTATTTCTCTCTCTTTCTCTCTCTTCTCTGGCCCGCTTTTGAACCATAGGACAGACCACAGGTGGCCATTGAGCGATTTACTCAAATTTGGGCCCTGATGACAGCCGTACAAAGCCGTTGAGGGTCAGATGTGGCGGCAGAGATGGAAGAGGAAGCGAGACATCCCACTCCCTAATTTTCTTCTGGTTTATGACCCCCGCACTTACTGACAGGCTCTCCAGGAATTCTGTGTCACGTGAAGAATGTGAATCATGTGAAGAACCCACCAAACATCGTTTTTGTACACTGACAAAGTCCTCCGTATTTCTTCTGTGCTTGACAGGGCAGGGGCCCTTAGCCGTATGTACAGTGAATGACTGCAAGAGCAAGTACCTACAGTATCTCCACTGAAACCCCTTCGAACCCCTGTGTCCCTCCCTCTCTCCTACTCTCTAGGCCAGGCTTGTGTTAGCACCGTGGAGGTGGTGAAAAGAGCAGCAAATCATGGGGTGGGGAGAAGCCCGGGTCTGCCAGACGCACACCTCGCTACCCTGTGCCCCCGTAACCTCCAATCCCCTCCCCTACCTCACCCCACCCTCTAAAGTAGCTGTGCCGTTGTACTTTCACTCAACACACAAGCACACACACAGGTAGGATTTCACATAGATTTCATGTGTGGGGGTCAGGCAGGTTGGCTGGGTGCAGGTTTCCTATTTCTCACTGGGAGGCTAGTTGGCTGGGCCTCAGCCTCTCACATCCCCTCTGAGTGAGTCTTGTGTGGAAGGGCCCAGTGATTTACACTGTGTCTGAAGGGCCTGCTCTGCCTCTCCTAATGCTTAGCTAGCTTCACAAGGGAGGGAGAAACAGCCCATAATGAATTGGTGTTAATGAGCTGTTAGCTCTGCTCCCAACTAGGGTGCCATAGAAACCCAAGGCTGTATGGCTCTCTAGGAAACGCAAGCACACAGACAGCACACACACAATACACACACAATACACACACAGGGGCTCACACACACACACGCATGCACAAACACACTAGACCCCCCCAACCCCAAACACACACATACTCCCTCAGTCGCTCACCCCCTCACTCACTCGCGCTCAATGGATGCCTTACTCGGAGGCAGTCCATCTTCCTCATGTTGACATGTGCTTGTCGATGGAGCACACACGGAGCCGCCGTTCGGGCAGGTTCTCAGGCACTCCTCCAGCTCAGACAGGCAGGCAGCCAGGCAGCCAGGCAGGCAGCCAGGCAGGCAGACAGGCAGGCAGCCAGGCATTCACGCAGGCAAGCAGGCCGTACAGTGGGAACCAGTGGGAGCCAGCAGCACAAAGGCCCTCTCACCCTCACAATGCTGACAATGAGCAAACCTGGCTAATGCTGATCCTCAGCCAGATAAGCATGCGCTGCACTTCCTCAAACACTCACCCCCCCCCATCGTTCGAGTGTGAGAACCGCTCGGTGAAGAAGAAAAAAATATCTGTTTGTTTTTGTTTCCCTCTCACCTGAGGGGTGTGTATGAGGGAGAGGGTGTGTGTGTGTGGCTGTGTGTGTGTGTGTGTGTGTTTGTGTGTGTGCATTCTTGTCTGTGTGTGTGTGTGTTAGAGAGTGTATGTGCTTATGTCTTTAAACCATTCTGAGGTAAGATGCCAAATAATGGAGGATACTTTTAAGTGATTTTAGAGGCTTCATTGGAGATACAAGGAGAGGAAGAAATGTGGACGCCTGCGAGCTTCTTTATTGGCCCCTGACAGTGCTGCAGCTCTAGTGCTAATAGCTGGGCCAGGTGTAAGCTAGCTGTAGTCAGTGCATCCACGCACACACACGCACGCACGCACGCACACACACACACACACACACACACACACACACACACACACACACACACACACACACACACACACACACACACACACACACACACACACACACACACCTCATTCATTAAAACTGCCTCTAATCTTCTATTAGAGGCAGTTTTAATGAATGAGGTGTGTGTGTTACGGTTTAGAGAAGAGGTTTAGCCAGTTTCTATTTGCGGCCTGCCTGTGTGAACCAGTGTTCTTTTCGCCACTCTTTTTCAGATTTAGCCTAGTCTTAGTCATTTTGACAACAAACAAAAAAAGATTAAGTCTTAGTCACATTTTGGTCAGTTGAATAATGATTTAGTCTTGTTATTGTCAAAATGACAAAAGCAGTGGGCCATTTTAGTCAACTAAATGCCCTTTCATTTTAGTCATATTTTAGTCACATCCCATGTGTATTGCCTCATTAACCTATAGTAAACTTAGACTTCCACATAGCCTTGTCATACTAACATATTTTTTCTGCATAACATCCTATTCTCTTCCCAACAGCAGAAATACATCCTTCAATTAGTGTAGATGAAGGGGAGGAGACAGGTTAAAGAAGGATTTTGAAATCTTGGAGACAATTGAGACACGGATTGTGTGCCGTTCAGAGGGTGAACGGGCAAGACAAAAGATTGAAGTGTCTTTGAACGCAGTACGGTAGTAGGTGCCAGGCGCACCGGTTTGACACGCAACGCTGCTCAGTTTTTCACGCTCAGCAGTTTCCCGTGTGGTCCACCACCCAAAAGACATCCAGCCAACTTAAACAAACTGTGGGAAGCATTGGAGCCAACATGGGTCAGCGTCCGAGTGGAACCATTTCAGCACCACGGCCCCATCGAATAGAGGCTGTTCTGAAGAGGAGGGTGCTGTTCATAATGTTTGGTATATAAGAATATAGAGGAATTATCTGGCCATGTAAATTCCTAATTCAGCCCCACATAGATACAACACATGACATAGAAAACTAAACAGACAGGCACAAGGGCAGAGAGAGAGAGAACGAGAGAGTAGCAGAATCACCAGATGGTGCCGCAACATATCGGCAAAGTAGGATGGATTGCACCTCTGCCCCTCGTTTCGCGCCATTGCCATTGTTGTCAATGTTCCACAGACGCCGGCCCGCAGCCACACTGGTGTCCAAAAGTAGAACGGACGGGGACCTAATGACCGTTTCGCCCAGTGATCTCGTCGAGTCACTAAACCTCGAGACCCGAATCGAGTCCCGAGTCCCCTTGTGCTCGAGTCCAAGTCCAAGTCCAAGTCCGAATCACCAATTGTCGAGTCACGGGTCCCTATGGCTGACGTCTGAGTCCCAGTGCTTGAGTCCCTTTCCAAGTGCTCAAGTGTGAGTCACTGGGTCCCCATTAACTCAAAATAAAGTTTTTTACCCAGTCAGCTATAGTGTGGTGGCAATAGGAACTTAGTCAATAAATTGTTTGCTATCCCTTTTCCTGTCTTTCTGTGCCACCAAATGTTTGCATACAGGCTACAGGTAATGTAACTAGGGCCACACTCAGTTACAAAACGCTCTGGGATATTGCAGATAGAAATACCATGAATAGAGCCATGTTATTCCTTTAACATATCAGAGAGGCATGGCTTGTACTACATAGCATGTTTTAATCTGAACGTTCAAAAAACATTGAGTCCTGCTGAACGCACTGCAGGTTGTTAGCTATAGCTAGCGAATGAAGTAACGTGACTGAGCAAGGTGTAGCCTAAACAAATGGTTCGCGGTCCGGTCCGCAAGTAGCCTAGTTTTATGCTAGGTCACACCTACTGCGTCATTGTGTTTTGGTACACCAGAAGTACATTCAGCTATTGTTGATTATTTTTTATTTAAGGCAGCTCGTGTTTCTTACCCAGGCAAATGGTAGCTAACTAGAAGGCTGCGGGTGACTGGTTTGCTACGGAGAGACGAGAGAGTCGCCTGCGGGATGTGTATAATCGGAGGCGGAGCCGGAAGCCAGAGCAAACCCTGTCTGCCAGTCTGCCCACACTCATCACTTTCTCCCCTGCAGCTCACCAGCTGATGTAGGCTGTGTGCCCGGGAGTAGCTCGTCCTTACCACTGCTGAACAGAACTGCCCTGCGCTTCTGTGCTGCTAATATTAATTGTGCTTATCACTGAAAAAGCTTTTTTATCTCTCCAGAAACTTTTGTCCAGTCCACTTAGTAGTTTGATTTTAAATGAAAAATAATTTCAGTTTAGTTATATTTTTTCCAGGTCTATTTAGTCATCAATTGCCACTAAAAAATAGGTATTTGACAAATATTGAGTCACTATTTTTGTTGACGAAATGAGCACTGATGTGAACGCATGATATGCAAGTCCAGAGAAGAAAAGGAAATGCGAGAGAGAGAGAGAGAGAGAGAGAGAGAGAGAGCGAGAGAGAGAGAGAGAGAGAGAGAGAGAGAGGAGAGAGAGAGAGAGAGAGAGAGAGAGAGAGAGAGAGAGAGAGAGAGAGAGAGAGAGAGAGAGAGAGAGAGAAAGATGTTGGTTTGTTTCGAGCCTCGGGCATTCTCTTCCTGTTTGTTGTGGCATATCAAATGATTTAGGAACAACCGCTGGATTCATAGTTTCTCCTCAGTGCTAGATGGCACTTAACGGTCCGCCGTTGAAACAACCGTCATGACCACCAAATTTGTGTTTCGAAGTGACTCCCTTTTTATTATTTGTCCTTCTTCCCTATAAACCCACGTATTACATTGGCACGGAGACATTGACCATGCTTTTAGTGTGTGTCATTAAAGGCACACTGCGGTGTGTGTGCATGTTCATCCATATACCCAGAATTCCTTGGGGTTAATTGAATGGGGGGGGGGGTTGTCACGTCGTCGTGCGGAGAAAGGGATTTGTTTTCCTCTTCTTCTTTTCTTACTCCTCCAGAGAAGAACGCAAATAAAAAAATAAAAAAAGTGAGTAACTGCTTTAATGAAAAGCAGTTGATGTGCAATGAAACATTGATTATATGCGTATTAAAGGCACTTCATCAAAAAGTGCTTCCCAGAGCGGGCCTACCTCTCCAGGGGGTGGACGGGGGACGTGAGGGAGCAGAGGGGTGTATGGGATTCTCTGGCAATAATTGTAATTTGGGCGATAAGGAGCTTAGGCGCCAATGGGGGGGGGGGTGTAAATGAGGAGCACCGCGGGGGGAGGAATACAAGAGATTATCATTTGGAGGGCACCCCTCTCATCTCCCCCCCATCTCCCTTCCGTCTCTCCCTCATCTCCGCTCGTTCTCTCACCCAGCGCCATTAGCTACAGGTCAGTCATCCCTAATGCTGCCCGGGCTCTCCCGGGTGAACAAAGGTGTTCCCCTCCCTCGGGTTCGGGTAATGAACATTACTGCCTGGTTCAGTGGCATGCTAAAGCCGCGCAGGCATCCACTACTCAGGGGGCCGACGGCTAATGCCGCTCAAAGAGGCTGAGTTCTTTGACGAGCCTTTCAATGTGTTGGAGTGTTGGAGTGGTTATCCCCCATGTCACAGGAACGGTCCGCACTGCTTGTAGAGATTAAATCCCTCTGTTTGCCTGTCTGTCTGTCCGTCCGTCCGTCTCACACACAACCTTCCAGATCTGACTGACCACCAAGGAAGTTCCTCCCAGTAAAAAACAGCAGAGACCCATTTGTTGCTTGGTGTAAAAAACGAAATGGAACCGCGTCATGACAGGTTTGCTGTGCCAGTCAGCGTGTGGTGGCATCATATAACTCCTACAGACAGACATGTCGGGACAGGGACACGCACTTCCTCCGCTATCCTCCCCTCCACAACAAAGCAGAATTAATGGGAAGCACCTGGATCCCCATAAGCTCTCACTTAGGCCCAATTGGCGGCAACTGATAAATTGGGTTGAGTGGGATGAGGCTGCAGCCTAACCGCGGCACAGTCAATCGTCCCTTTCACGTTGAGGTGGGGGGAGATGAAGGGTCTTTACGTCACTGCAGCACTGTAGGTTAGCATTAGCATGTCTGAGGGGTGACCACACACGAGAGAGAGAGAGAGAGAGAGAGAGAGAGAGAGAGAGAGAGAGAGAGAGAGAGAGAGAGAGAGAGAGACAGAGAGAGGGACAGAGAGAGAGAGAGAGAGAGAGAGAGAGAGGGACTGAGAGAGAGGGACTGAGAGAGAGAGGGACTGTGACCGACCGTCTCTCCCCCCTGAAAAGCTATTACACTCCCACACGTCTGGGCTAGCGTGTGGCCCGCTCTCCGAGCTTCACTTCATCTTTGGCTCCGGCTCTCGAGTGAGACAAAGTCGTCCATGGAGCATCACGGTGCGGTTCAACTGCCGCTGAAAAGAGATGGGCCAAAGACTCGACCAAATCCCCTCTCATAAACAAAACAAAAAAACAAACACTGTAGCCTTTTCACTTTGACTGCCCAGAAGGAAAGGCTTTTTTTTCTCTCGGAGCGGACATTGTGTCCTCCACCACCACAGATGTTGACACTGTTTGTTGCGGGTTAAGATGCCCCTCTAAAAGACCATTGTCCCTCTTGTATCTCCTTCGTTATTTCATAAAGAGAGTTTCCCTCTCTTTCTGTGTGAACCCCCCCCCCCCCTCCTCCTCTGACTGGAAGCTTGGCCCTGGCCGAAATAGGGGAGAGCAGTGAAAGACCTCCGGATGGCGGCTGGAGCTCCAGGGGGTCTTTCTGCCCACAGCGGCCCAGCCAAAGGGCCTCATTGTGGGGATCAGCAGGCAGCCACGGAGGGCTGCGTCCTGCCTGCATTGTGATGGCTGGATGGGGCCTGAGTCCCTCTCCAGAGTGAGGGCCAGAGGTCAGCCCCCCTCTGGGCTGCTCCATACCTGCCCTGCCCTCCGCAACACTCCACTCCCAGGGAGGAGAGAGGAAGGCTCAATAGAGAGCAGTCAAGAAGGCATAAAGGAGGCTCTTAACATTAAGAGGTAGCAGAGCGGGAGAGGCTAATTCCGTGCAGTCTCTACTTTTCGATGAATAGGTAATTCAATTAATGGGCCCGTAAGAGGCAGTAACGAGTGGTGAGGTCAGAGGCTTGTTGCTAAGCACAGAAGAAGTCTATACCTCAGCACTTTTCATGATAAAAATCTTTTCTCCAGCTGGAAAAAAAAGAAAACTCTGATGGTATCTGGATAAGTTCCATTGTTGATATGGGTGTGTGTGAATCATGTGAAGGATGCGTGTGTGTGTGTGTGTGTGTGTGTGTGTGTGTGTGTGTGTGTGTGTGTGGTGTGTGTGTGTGTGTGTGTGTGTGTGTGTGTGGTGTGTGAAGGGGAATGGGGGGTCTAGGATGGTGTGGTGAGAGACCACGCCAAACATTTGGATATGCATTAAGCCAAAAACCCACCTCATCTCACTGATCTTTCTCCTTATCACACCTCTGTGCCTCCCGGGAATTCTCAGTCTCACGCCTGCATGCACCGTCAGCAAGAGAAACACAAACACACACTTTTCTTTGACCACGCAGAAATGTGGAATTGGCTTCCATGGAACATTTCACCACACACACGCAGGCAGGCAGGCAGGCAGGCACGCACACACACACACTCTTATATCTCTCTCTCTCTCTCTCTCTCTCGACACCGGACTCATCGCCTTTTCCTTTAAAGAGTGAGATAACAAAACGTTCTCAACCTCGATGAATCACCTTGCAGTTCTATCTAGCACTTCAGTTAGTTTAGTTGGGTTTAAACTTCATGTTTCAACACAACAATCGAAGAGTTATTTCATTGTCTTGACTCGATATAGCTTGTCTTGCACAGACATGCTCCTTTTCAAGCTTGTTTCATTCTTGTTCTCACTCGTTCACACTTGCTTGAAGCCATTGCCATTACCCTACCACTTCGATGTACTCCCGCAAGCATCGAATTTAGATCAATCGGCTGTTTTTTTGTTCACCTCAGCTAGAACGTGCACGCGCAAAGGCTCTTTTCTGAGAATGAAAGCCATCAAGTAGCGTCGGTCAGTGAGAGAGATGAGAGAGATGAGAGAGCTTCATTCATGCAGCCGCCAAGAATTTATGACAGAGGATTTGGTAATGGTCATCAGTGAGTGCTGCTGCTGTCAGTGAGTGATGTATGAGGGTTCGAGGCGCGTCCCTGACCCCAGATTAACAGTACATTAACCTCCTCCCAGTCAGGGGCCACACGGCCCTTATAACCCTGACCCCCCCCCCCCCCCCCCCCCCCCAGTCTCACAGCCACAGGGGTTCCCCCCTGTGCGCCCCTCCAAACTCTGCATGGCCACCACATTGTGTTCTCTCCCTAGCCATTGTTTGTCCCACTAAATAATGTCCTCCTTCTATTCCTCATTGATTCCTACATTCCTCTACTAACCCCCCCCCCCCAACCTCCAGAGCAGAGGGGTAGAGTTGTGGCCGTGTTGCCCAGCGTGAGTGTTCCTCCCAACGGGAGCTTGACCGGGGGCTGCAGGTACCCTTTCATCCAGCCTGGCAGGCGAGCTCCAGTGTCCTGCTGCTGGAAATTTGTCGTCCCCCTCTGGGTCTCTTTCTGGGAGTGTCAGGCACGGGGCCCCTGATGAGATATTTGTTGATATGATAACTCGATTAGGCCCCAGGATGGATGACACGGTGGCAGACAGCCAGCCAGCGGCGCGCAGGGAGTCCCTGATCCCACTCCTTAACCTCTCCTCAGGAGACCAGCAATTAGTGCTAGTAATTGGTTAATTAGCGGGCCCGGGCCCTAACTTCATAGATTCTCTCTCTATCCAACCGTTGGTGTTGAGTGTGTATGGGAAATAGGACGATATAACAAAGGTTTCGAGGCTAAAACGCTATCTGTTGCTACTCATCGTCATGACTCATCAAACCTTGCATGGCTACTTTAAAACTCTTTTCAGAATGTTGATTTACATTGCCAACTGAAAAAATTCATTTCAGAATGTTCTGATCATCAGCTTGTATTATTTTAAAGTGGGCTTATTGGCTGTATGGTTGAGAACACCTGATCAGTGTATCAGAATAGGAGTGCTGATCTACAATCAGATCATAATGGATAAGAACACATGGCCGGGGATGACCTGATCCTAGAACAGCATTCTGAGACCCTTTATTAATATGGGTCCCAGTCAGAGGACTCTGTTAGTCAGGTTGGTGATTGTACTGACTGGGCTGATTCTAGAAGGCCCAGACTATAAGTCCCAAATGGCTGTTTGAGCCCCGGTTAAAAGAGGAGCACTATAAAGGGATTAAGGTGCAATTTCGGATTCAGAACCCATTCTGTCTCCAGCTCAGACTCGGGAGATAATTCCATTAATGAATCCCAGTTTTGCATATCAACCCCCCCCCCCCCCCCCCCCCCCCCCCTTTTTTGTGCGTGTTTGTGATTTGCATCGTAAAACTGCAGCTTTCCTTTGCAGCCGAAGGTCTAATCACTTTTGATCCATTGAATGTTGGTAACGAGGAGCTATACGTACATACACTGCTAAACGAGGACATCTCCATGGCTACAGCTATACCCCATATTGTCATGTAGATCTATCATAAAGACACATCTACATGTTTTTAGATTTTTTTACTGTGCCAGACTTTTCAATACCAGGATTTTCAATTAAATGTCAGTTCAATCGAATTCAATTCAATAGATCTTTAGTGTCCCCGAAGGGTAATTCACGCACAGCAAATGACAAAGGGGGGGGGGGGGTATCCCATCAGTATCTCATTGGATTGTCCATGGAGGTCACACAGAATGATATACTGTAAGGTTGTAATGGATTTGTACCACCTGTGGATGTACTGTTATTCAGTGGAGGGTACTTCGATCGAGACGCAAAACAAAACACCCCACAGTTACATTCGCCAAGACGCAAGGGTTGTGGGGCGGGACTTTTGATCAGCGATGCCATTTACAGAATGAACCTTGGAAATGACACGAGAAAGTAAGTCTTATTGCTCAGGTCTCAATAAACCCGTTATAAAACCCTTCCAAAACTCCAAGTAACTCAGTGAAATTACAAAATGACATATCGATTTCCTTACCCAATGGGTTGCTGTCTTACTTTATCCATAGACTCCTTACAGAATACATGTCATTTTGTATTTTAGGTTAACTCTCCCTTTAACATGCCAGTAAGAGTTATTTCCACTGGGTGTTATTTGCATGTGGATTTTGACTATAGTCCAGTGAGGATTGTTTGTCTGTTCTCTTGTTTCAATTGGGGCTACAATCGGCCTTCCATTCAGGTTTGTGTGCGCTTGTCGACTCCGGTGCCCTTTGACCCCAAGCCACACTGTGGGTTTAGTCCGACGTATTCAAGGTGTTACCATCTGTGTCCCCCCCCCCTCTATGACTGACTCTGTCCCCCCTCCACCCCTCTTTCTCCAGGCTACATGCTGTGTCCAGGGCTGCTGGCGTGGAAAAGTTGCTTACTGTGCCCTTATTTAGTTTGCCTTTGTCAAACTCCTCAACCCTAAAGAGACGGAAGGAGGAAAAGAAGCCAGCTCCTTTGAGAACCCTTGTATTTGTTTAGGTTCTCCATACCCAGAATGTATCTCGTAAGCACACGGTTTCAGCTACTTTCGGGCTACTTTCACCCAAAGAAAAGAGCCGGGGGGCCTCCCGGGTGGCGCAGTGGTTAAGGGCGCTGTACTACAGCACCAGCTGTGCCACCAGAGACTCTGGGTTCACGCCCAGGCTCTGTCCCAACCGGCCGCGACCGGGAGGTCCGTGGGGCGACGCACAATTGGCCCAGCGTTGTCCAGGGTTAGGGAGGGTTTTGCCGGTAGGGATATTCTTGCTGGCTTCCGGGTTGGATGCCCACTGTGTTAAGAAGCAGTGCGGCTTGGTTGGGTTGTGTGTCGGAGGACGCATGACTTTCAACCTTTAACATTCTTTTTTTTTAAAGGGCTGTTAGAATGTCCAAGGCCACTTCTTGATGGATCTCTAGTGGCAGATACAGTGTGTGTGTGTGGGCGCGTGCTCATGTACACGTGGGATTGTTTGCACACATCCAAGTGTGTGGACGGGGTATCGCGAAGTTGCGGGCGTATGATTTCATCCGAGCAAGTGGGTTTGAGTCCGTGCGTCTTTCAAATCTGCGTTGAGTTTCCCAAGCATTCCGGGTATGTGCTGGTTTTGACTGTTGACGAGGGGAAAGGCGCTAAGTAGACCGTGAAACTGGGATGCGTCCTCTTTAGGGATGCTTCTGACGTCTGTGTGGTTCGTTTGGGACGATCATTGCACAAATCAACAACGGAACCATCCCCTCACTCTAAACCCTTGCAGATGGAGAACATGGCAGTGACACACAGCCACGCCTGCGTTCCGAGTGGCACCCTGTTCCCTACGTAGTGCACTACTTTTTTAGGGGGGCCCTGGTTAAATGTAGTGCACTGTACAGGTAATAGGGTGCCATTTAGGACACAGAGCGATGACATTTTCAATCTGGGATGTATCATCTTGAGACATGAACACTCAAAGCCCATAAAGATATATGGAAATCATTTCCCAAACAGAATGGCCATACATGCCATTCCGCCATACGTGTTGTTTGGCTGCAAAGAACGTGCAATGGGTGTAGGCATTTATAGAAACGTTCGGTGAATGGAATGCAAGTGATCTTTGCTGAAATGCGAATGGCTTTATAAACATAGCAATCCGCCCTTTTACATCCAGCTTCTCCTGGTGGTCTTCTGGCAGATGTACTCAGATGTACTCTGAGTTATAGCTGCGCTCCGGTGGTGTCGTGCATATTGATATTTGTACATGTCTACGGGTCTCTAGCGTTTCCTCTAATTGAGCTGATTGCATCTTTGACATAGCAGTGGTAACTGAAAACCGGACAGGAGGAACTGTATCTCTCGTGAACTCTTGTTGGTTGTCATTGGAAGACAGCACCACCTAGGGGAAGGAATGGGAATGGGGACAGTATGTCAGTGGTATTTATGCTGGATTGAATAATGAAATAGGAGGAACATAACTTGACATACAACACATACAGCATCAATAATGATTATGCTTTATATTAAATATAACATGATTTGTTCCAGAAAGTCTAAGAGATATGCGTATACACATTTTTACAAAGCCATTTGTATTGAGTGTGTGTATGAAGCCAATGTCAGCTGTCAGTCTGAAAGGATGATCTAATCCTGCCATCTAATGGCTATTCTATACTATAATGTCAGAAAGCAATTTCCATAAAATCAAGAGAATGGAAAGATATAGCCTACTAAATGTGCCTACCTCTGCTTGTACTCTTTGACCTTACCATTCAAGATGGAATCCGCAGTAGGGGAAGCAGTGCCATTGCCCCCCTCATGGCCGCCTCACGGCTGCACGGTGTTTTTTTATTTAGTTGGGGAATCGTAATAATAAATTGCAGTACATTCGCTGCTGTTCTATCCGGTGTTCGGTGATGTCCGAGGGACCAACCAGTGTTCGTTGTTTGCAGTAACTTCTTTGTTTGTTGTAACATCGCAAACGGACGTGGCAGTTTCACCATTAAGGATTCCAGCTTTAAGTTATTTGATTATAAACGGAAACTACAGTTACTAGTTACCTGTCCAAAATGTTCATCAGTAATGTAACTCACTAACATAATCTGATTACTTTCAATTACTTTTAGATTACTTTCCCCTTAAGAGGCATTAGAAGAAGAAGACAAATGAATGTTATCAATTGAACGACATCTATTGCAGGATAAATCAATGTTAGAGTTTACGTTTGATGGCTATGAATGGGATGTTGAAATTTACTTCATGGGTGATGTAGGCTTCTAACCCGTTGCTTTCTACTTCAATACGGAGAATAAACGATTAGTGCCTTCAGAAAGTGTTCATAACCCTTGGCTTATTCCACATTTTCCTGTGTTAAAGCCTAAGTTTGAAATGGATTCATTGTGTCACTGATTTGTGCCACTAATTTTATGTCACTTAATTTTGTGTCACTAATTTTGTGTCACTGATCTACACACAGCACCCCATAAGGTCAAAGTGGAATTCACCATTATCCATCAATCCATTTGAATCCCACCCTGTAACACAACAACGTGTGGAAAAAGTCAGGGGACGTGAATGCTTTCTAAAGACACTGTATTTACATTCAAAAACCAAAAGTCTGTCACGTTTCCTGTTATTAGTTGAAAACATGGTCCAAAGAGAAATGCTGCTCTCCTGGAACGGCATGCGTTGAGCAGTACCAAAAAAATGCCATTTGCATGACGGGAAAAATTAATTCCATGTGCTGCATTTGCTACAGGCCTATTGTTTACATTTTCTGTTGGTGGCACCATAGATTTAGGAATCAGAATACGTCAATTCATTTAATAGAATCTCTATGGGTGACAAGTTCGATATCTCGACCATTTGCAGCTACTAAAGTCTATCAAAAGTGTGCGAGTTTAAGCACGTGTCCGTTGGGCCTATGAATTGTATTCTTTTAATCAGCATGAATTAGATTGAGAAATAAAAGCCCTTCTTGTGGTCTCCTTAAATTAAACTTGTTGTTGACGGTATGTGTGGAGCACAATGCCATGGAGAAGTTTCCAAGGGAGGAACTCCCTTAAACCTTTAGTCTATAGGCCGGGATCTGCAGCTGTTGCAAGAGCACATTTTTCACTGACTGTCCACGGGTTGTATAAACAATGATTGATTTGGGAACAGCTATCTACAACAACCACAATTCGTAAAGTGCAAATCATTGAGAGAGCAGCCGTGTGATTCACACCATTGCTACAGTGGATATCAATAATAGGTCAAAGTGATATCCATATCGCTCATATTCTACACCAGTGCTGTCCTTACCTCCAAGTGTGTATTCAAGTTGGTCGTATAATCTTTGATGCAGACGGCAGTCGGACAAATGGATGACATAGCCTGCACTATTACCGCTCATTTCCCACAAACCAACTTTTGACCAGAGCCCTGGTCAAAAGTAGTGCCCCAAATAGGGAATAGGGTGCCATTTGGGATGATGTGACCTGGGCCCTGTCAGCCACACAGCTGACAGTCCCAGGCACTTTGAAGAGCTTTGAAGTGTCCTTGAGATAGTCGCAGCTCTACCCGGCAAGAGGTTAAGACTGGTCAACTCTCCCCTCCACTTTCTCCCCCTTCTCCCTCTCTGTGAGCAAGGACAATGGCATTCATTCAGCCCTCCAATAACATGTGACGACAGTGGCCTCACCGCTGGCCCATGCTCCCCCTCTTCTTCTTCCTTGGTTAATGAGGCTGGCTTCCTGTCCTGCACCTGTGCTAGCTGCTAGCTAAGCTCGTCATAAAAGGCTTAATTGAGGTGTTTAGCGGTTGGCTAGCAGACGCCCTCCCTCCAGGGCCATGCCCGTGCACTGACCTGGGTCACCGCCAACACACAGCCCTTCTCAGGGGTTCCACTCAAGTACCTTGTGCTTGATGATTCCCCAGCCTGTGTGATTGAAAGGTTCAAAACATGTTTTTGTGCTATACAGTTTCTTCACTACTTTATCCATGTGGTTAAAAGTGCTCAGTGAACTGATTTCGTTTTGAGAACTGAACCAGTCTTTTCATACAACATCTGTGCTTTGAACAAATGTCTTTCCGAGGCATCCCCTATACACAATTGTAACGAGTAGGATTATTGGTCTACTTCAGATGACATAAATACAGTGCTGTATCAGCATGCTGAGTTTTCCCATTCATTGTCCCATGAACCACCTCTCATGAATCTCTGGTTCCACCTGCTGATGAGGAATTATATTGCATGCCACATACTGGTGTACATATTAGGAATGTCTCAGTACTTATATGTGTTTTTCTGAAGTATATTGCAGACATGCAAACCATCTAAGCAGATGTTTCCATGTAATGTTTCCTGGGGAAAGTTTATAGCTAGAGGATAAAGTTGTGTGTAACGTGCTACAGATGTGCCATGTGGATGCCAGCTGTGCCACTGTGACAACTTCCAGAATCCGCAGGGAGCTGACACACATTTATTTGTTATGTGTAAGGTTTGTTAGTTGTGTGGATATATAAAACAATGGTCCAAATACACCATCTAATGCTCCTTTAGTGTTGAGATGGCAGCTTCGCATTTAGTCCTTAGGAAACTGTGCAGTATTTTGCTTTTTTATGTATTATTTCTTACATTGTTAGCCCAGAAAACCTTAAGTGTTATTACATACAGCCGGGAAGAACGATTGGATATCAGAGAGACGTTAACTTACCAGCACAACGACCAGGAATATGACTTTCCCAAAGCGGATCCTTTGCCTGCACCTCCCAGGGCATTTGAACTGATTCCAGAGGCCGACCCAAAACAACGCTGGTCTTCTAGCGTTGTGGTCTTCTAGTGAGGATCCGTATGCACCCACCGCTTCTGAGTATATTAGTCTTATAACTTTAATAATGTCCGGTCCCTAGTTAACAAAGTCAACGAAATAGGGCAAGAGTTGCTTTCCAAAGAGATATCCGGGATTGTAGCATACTCTGTTTCACAGAAACATGGCTAGCTGGGGACATGATGTCTGAGTCCAAACAGCCGACGGGATTTTCAGTGCATCGCGCCGACAGGAATAAACATCTCTCCGGTAAAAAGAAGGGCGGGGGTGTATGTTTCATGATTAACGACTCATGGTGTAATTGTAACAACATACAAGAACTCAAGTCCTTTTGTTCACCTGACCTAGAAATCCTCACAATCAGATACCATCCATATTATCGAGGAATCCGCTCGGTTAACATCACAGCCGTGTATATCCCCCCCGCAAGCGGATACCAAGAAGGCCAAGGAACTTCACTTGACTTTATGCAAACTGGAAACCATATATCTTGAGACTGCATTTATTGTAGCTGGGGATTTTAACAAAGGTAATTTTTTTGACCAAGGCTACCTACATTCTATCAGCATATCGATTGCAGTGCACGAGCGAGTAACCCCCTCGACCATTGCTACTATAATTTCCACAATGCATACAAGGCCCTCCCCCGTCCTCTTTTTGGCAATTTCGCCCATGACTCCATCTTGTTACTCCCCTCCTATAGGCAGAAACTAAAACAGGAAATGCCCGTGCTTAGGTCTATCCAATGCTGGTCTGACCAATGAGTCTAAGCTTCATGATTGCTTCGATCACGTGGACTGGGATATGTTCCGGGTAGCCTTGGACAATAACATTGACGTATACGCTGAATCTGTGAGTGAGTTTATAAGGAAGTGTATAGGAGATGTTGTACCCACTGTGGCTATTAAAACCTTCCTTAACTAGATACCGTGAATTGAATCATGGCAAGGCGACTGGAAACATGGAAAAATACAAACAGTGTAGTTATTTCCTCTGTAAAGCAATCAAACAAGCAAAGCGTCAGTATATAGACAAAGTGGAGTCGCAATTCAACGGCTCCAACACGAGACATATTAAACAACTTCTTTGTGCACTTTGAGGACAATACAGTGCCACCGACGCGGCCCGCTACCAAAGACTGTGGGCTTGCCTTCTCCTTGGCTGATGTGAGTAAAACATTTAAACGTGTTAACCCTCGCAAGGCTACCGGCCCAGACGGCATCCCTAGCCACGTCCTCAGAGCATGCGCAGACCAGCTTGCTGGTGTGTTTACGGACATATTTAATCAATCCCTATCCCAGTCTGCTGTCTCCACATGCTTCAAGACGGCCACCATTGATCCTGTTCCCAAGAAAGATAAGGTAACTGAACTAAATGACTATCGCCCCATAGCACTCACTCCTGTCATCATGAAGTGCTTTGAGAGACTAGTCAAGGATCATATCACCTCCACCCTACCTGACACCCTAGACCCACACCAATTTGCTTACCACCTCAATAGGTCCACAGACGATGCAATCGCCATCAGACTGCACACTGCTCTAACCCATCTGGACAAGAAGAATACCTATGTAAGAATGCTGTTTGTTGACTACAGCTCAGCATTCAACACCATAGTACCCTCCAAACTCATCATTAAGCTTGAGACCCTGGGTCTCAACCCCGCCCTGTGCAACTAGGTCTTGGACTTCCTGACAGGCCGCCCCCAGGTGGTGAAAGTAGGAAACAATATCTCCACTCCGCTGATCCTCAACACTGGGGCCCCACAAGGGTGCGTTCTCAGCCCCCTTCTGTACTCCCTGTTCACCCACGACTGAGTGGCTATGCACGCCTCTAACTCAATCATCAAGTTTGCAGACCACACTACAGTGGTAGGCTTGATTACCAACAACGATGAGACAGCCTACAGGGAGGCGGTGAGGGCCCTCGGAGTGTGGTGTCAGGAAAATAACTTATCACTCAATGTCAGCAAAACAAAAGAGATGATCGTGGACTTCAGAAAACAGCAAAGGGAGCACCCCCTTATCCTGCTGGGGTGGCAGGGTAGCCTAGTGGTTAGACCGGTGGACTAGCAAACCGAAAGGTTTTAAGTTCAAATCCCCGAGCTGACAAAATACAAATCTGTCTTTCTGCCCCTGAACAGGCAGTTAACCCACTGTTCCTAGGCTGTCATTGAAAATAAGAATTTGCTCTTAACTGACTTGCCTAGTTAAATAAAGGTTTAAAAAATATATTGATGGGACAGCAGTGGAGAAGGTGGAAACTTTTAAGTTCCTCGGTGTACACATCATGGGACAAACTGAAATGGTCCAAGCACATAGACAGTGTGGTGAAGAAGACGCAACAGCACCTCTTCAACCTCAGGAGGCTGAAGAAATGTGGCTTGTCACCGAAAACCCTCACTTACTTTTACAGGTGCACAATTGGGCGCATCCTGTGTCAGCTACTGTACCGCCCCCACATCCGCAGGGCTCTCCAGAGGGTGGGGCGGTCTGCACAACGCATCACCGGGGGCAAACTACGTGCCCTCTAGGACACCTGTAACACCCGATGTCACAGGAAGGCAAGAAAGATCATCTAGGACAATAACCACCCAAGCCACTGCCTGTTCAGTACAGGTGCAGTACAGGTGCATCAAAGCTGTGACAGAAAGATTGAAAAACAGCTTCTATCTCAAGGCCATCAGATTGTTAAACAGCCACCACTAGCACAGAGAGGCAGCTGCCTACCTACAGACTTGACATCATTGGCCACTTTAATGAATGGAACACTAGTCACTTTAATAATGCCACTAAGAATGTTTACATATCTCGCATTACTCATCTCATATGTACAGTATATACTGTATACTGTATCCTTAACTATATATTCTTACTATCTATTGCATCTTAGCTGCTCTGTCACTGCTCATCCATATATTTTATACTTATATATTCTCATCCCATTCCTTTACTAGATTGTGTGTATTAGGTTTTGTGGTGTAATTTGTTAGATATTAGGTATTACTTGTTAGATACTGCTGCACTGTCAGATCTCGCAATAACATCTGCTAACCATGTGTATGTGACCAATACAATTTGATTTGATTTGATTAGACAATGCAGACAGACCTTACTACCGTGACTGTGGCTTACAGGAAGAAAATGTGTTTTGTTTTAGAAAAATATATAGTATCTTCAACTGTGTATAAAGGAAACTATTATTATCATGTTTTAGAATGTAGAGATATACAGTAGATATTATGTGCATTACATCAGACGACAATGAAAGTGCTCACCACACGTGCCTGCATGGGGATGGTTAAAACGATGGTTATCACGCAGGGAATGAAGCAGTACAGGTTTGGCATGTCACATGTGTGTGGGGGGGTGGGGGGAGGGGGGAAGGAATGTTCGTCTCTACATACACATACATCTCTACACATACATCTCAAATCTCCGGATACATTTTGAGAATACTGAGGAGAGCATCGTGTTTAAAACAGAGAGAACAGACACGGTAAGTGTTTCAGAAAATAAACCTGTAAGGTACTGTGTTGCTAGTCTAAGAGAAGCGTGAATACATAGAGCAATATATTTATACTGTTGGAGAGAGTAAAGGATAAATGTTAATTAGAGTGATTACCTGGATTAAGGGATTACTAGTGATATCTAAAGTTACTTCATTTTAGTTAGTGACAGTCTTCCTCAAACAGGACATTAATAAGCACATGTAGCCAGTAGATATTCTGTAGAAGTGATCCAGGGATATGGCCTACGATGTGTTTTATCTCTGGGATATGTTTTCTCCGTCTCCTTAGTTATCGTACTCAAATTCCACTGATTTCAAAACTCTGTCCTCAAGAAAGTGTAGAGCAACAGTTATGCAGTTCTACTATGCAATAAATGAAAAATGAAAGGCTGCGTTAGACAGGATTACCAACACAGACTGACCAGCTCAAATAGACAGAAGAAGCGTGCTATATGGCAGACCAATCCAAACTCATCGCTCAGCATGTCCAGCCCACTCAATTACTCAGCCAATCATGGCTAGAGGGAAGGTTGCTGTCTTTTTCTGTGGCTAAACCAACTAGGCTCGTAATTGAACAATTTTATTCATATTTACAGATGGCATACAAGTTTGTTATTAAGGCATATGAAAGTTCACATGTTCCAGAAGGCATTTATGCCAAAAAAGAATATATGTTTATGTTCAAATGGCTCTCCTGTGAAGTAGTGACCCACAACAGGTCACAAATTATAACTTTTACAAATATCAATATAGCCAACGCAATCTAAATCTGACGTCTTACCGTGTCTGTTTTGACTGTTCTGACTGACAGTAGATAAAGTCATTGCTTCTGGATGCTATTACTGCAACACCAGTATCATGATCACCCAGAAAGGCTTGAGGGCTATGCACAGGTGCTATGTAGAGCGGGTCTGACTGGCCGCTGTTACTGGGAGGCAGAGTAGAGAGGGAGAGAAGCTGTTATAGGAGTAGCATATTCAGGAATCAGCAGGAGAGGATTGCTTAATGACTTCTGGGCCTGGAGACAATGACAAGTCCTGGAGTCTGGGCTGCTTTGATGACTGGTACATTTCCTGGCACAATCATGAGGAAACTTCTGTATGTGTAAACGCCTCACGCTCCGACAGAGTAGGAGTGTACCTGGACTGGCCGACTGGTACTCTGTCAATCTACACCATCTCCGCTGATGACAAACTTACAAAACCGCACAATTCCCTCTGTCCCGGATGTAGAATTAGGCGGTGTGACTGCTCAGTTTCCCTGTGTCAGATGGACCCTGTGTCAAAAGCATGTTCAGTACGGCACACCGTGGCAAAAAGGTACGTTAAATAACTTTGTAGTCATGAGTAAACACATTGGGCCTATTGCAACCAGCGTTGGCCAGTGTACTAACAAATCTCTCATTAAACCATCAATATATGCTAAATATCACCTGAACACCTGATCTCAATTCAAACTGTCATTGGCCACCAAACTACTGCTCCCTAAAGCTGATGTCAGTGTTAATTTTTTTGTCCTGCTTGCTGTCAACATCTTTGAAGATATTTTCACCCCTCCGATGGGTATTATCATCTGTATAAATTAAAACAGATTTTTTTTTTACAGACCAAGGATAGATTTAACTATTGGAAAATGATTCTTTACAA
Source organism: Oncorhynchus kisutch (assembly GCF_002021735.2). Classification (NCBI taxonomy): domain Eukaryota; kingdom Metazoa; phylum Chordata; class Actinopteri; order Salmoniformes; family Salmonidae; genus Oncorhynchus; species Oncorhynchus kisutch. The sequence goes on along the minus strand of NC_034186.2, from coordinate 45,342,231 downwards.
TTTAAATAAAATATTATCTGGTTTACCAAAGGAAATGTACTGCGGCAATTGACCCTACACGTTTTATGAATGGTGTTGGTTTAGTGTTGGTTTAGCCTACTCAACTAAAAATGTTGTTTCTAATTTATGTAATCCATTAATTACAATTTGTCTGAAAAAGTATGGTCATTTCTTATCATTATCGGGAAAGATATCCCTGGACTGTCAATATTTGAAATATGTAAACTAAATTAAGCCAATCGTGAATTAGTTATAGAATATAACTATATATATATTTTTTTAAATCAAATATAGTCTAACAAAGTTATTGCAAATGGAACATATTACTTTGCCATTTAAGATGTAACGTTATGAAGGAAATATAGGCCTGCTACTCCTATCACCTTGTAATTGACCCAGTTCCTGATCAAACGTGATTCCTTCCTCCTTCCGGCCCATTCACAAAACTTAGTTTTGACAAATATAGTTTATATTTAACTATTAAATGAGGTGGACATAATTTGAAAGCTATGTAAATTCTAGGTTGAGGAAAATTCTTGAAAACAAAATGTAAACATTTGTTTACACATAGTGTAAGCACTCGGAAGCCGACATTGTTAGCATTCTCGTAGACTTTGAATGGCGGGTTAGGTAGTTAGCATATTAGACTGTATCTAATGGTTGTTATCCAAACAGGCTGTATACCTTTTCAATCAAAAATCAATGCTTGAACTGGCAATGTTGTTAGACACAGACCTTCAATTTCAAAAGAGAGAAACGGGGCCTACAGTTGAAGTCGGAAGTTTACTGATAGGTGAGGATTGTCTGTTAATTGAATGATTAGAATATTCCGCCCTGAAACATATACTTGTATGGAATTGATTAGAATGTATAAAATCATAATCAATAAATGTGTAGTCCTAGTCAGAATTAGGGTAAAACAATGTGCCTTTATGGTATTTCAAATTCAGACTGCCTGAGCTTGGTCCCGACCTGACTAGAGATTTGGGAGAGAACGGGGAGTACATCTCAAGGACAAGGTCACCATCTCTGTTGGCTGGGACGTGAGACAGACAGTGTGTGCGTAGCAGGACATGTGTGTGCGTATGTTTGTGTGTATGTGTGTGCGTATGTTTGGGTGTATGTGTGGGCGTGAGAAGTCAGTATAAAAGGAATTGATTTGTATTCTTTTGACTTCAGAACGTTCCGTGAATAAACCTTTGACTATTTAGCTGGGCCTCCATCTGTTTCATTTGACCAGGATTTTACAAATTCTGGTTTGCAGACTGAGAGTAATATAATTAAATTTGGTGATGTACCTGGAGAACACAATTCTCTTATCATTTACATACACTTAGGTTGGAGTCATTAAAACTCCTTTTTCAACCACGCCACAAATGTCTTGTTAACAAACTATAGTTTTGGTAAGTCGGTTAGGACATCTACTTTGTGCATGACACAAGCAATTTTTCCAACAATTGTTTAGATTATTTCACTTATAATTCACTGTATTACAATTCCAGTGGCTCAGAAGTTTACATACACAAAGGTGTCTGTGCCTTCAAACAGCTTCGAAAATTTCTGAAAATGATGTCATGGCTTTAGAAGCTTCTGATAGGCTAATTGACATAATTTGAGTCAATTGGAGGTGTACCTGTGGATGTATTTCAAGAACTACCTTCAAACTCAGTGCCTCTTGCTTGATATCATGGGAAAATCAAAAGAATCAGCCAAGACCTCGGAAATAAAATTGTAGACCTCCACAAGTCTGGTTCATTCTTGGGAGCAATTTCCAAATGCCTGAAAGTACCATGTTCACCTGTACAAACAGTAATACACAAGTATGAACACCATAGGACCATACAGCCGTCATACCACTCAGGAAGGAGACGCGTTCTGTCTCCTAGAGATGAACGTACTTTGGTGCGAAAAGTGCAAATCAATCCCAGAACAACAGCAAAGGACCTTGTGAAGATGCTGGAGGAAACAGGTACAAAAGTATCTATATCCACAGTAAAACGAGTCCTATATCGACATAACCAGAATGGCCGCTCAGCAAGGAAGAAGCCACTGCTCCAAAATCGCCATAAAAAAGACATACTCTGGTTTGCAACTGCACATGGGGACCAAGATGGTACATTTTGGAGAAATGTCCTCTGGTCTGACGAAACAAAAATACAACTGTTTGGCCATGATGACCATCGTTACGTTTGGATGAAAAGGGGGAGGCTTGCTAGCCGAAGAACACCATCCCAACCGTGAAGCACGGGGGTGGCAGCATCATGTTGTGGGGGTGCTTTGCTACAGGAGGGATGGTACACTTCACAAAATAGATGGCATCATGAGGTAGGGAAATTATGTGGATGTATTGAAGAAACATCTCAAGACATCAGTAATACGCAAGTTAAAGCTTGGTCGCAAATGGGTCTTCCAAATGGACAATGACCCCAAGCATAATTCCAAAGTTGTGGCAAAAGGGCTTAAGGACAACAAAATCAAGGTATTAGAGTGGCCATCACAAAGCCATGACCTCAATCCTCTAGAAAATGTGTGGGCAGAACTATAAAAGTGTGTGCGAGCAAGGAGGCCTACAAACCTGACTCAGTTACACCAGCTCTGTCAGGGGGAATGGGCCAAAATTCACCTAACTTATTGTGGGAAGCTTGTGGAAGGCTACCCGAAATGTTTGACCCAAGTTAAACAATTTAAAGGCAATGCTACCAAATACTAATTGAGTGTATGTACTTCTGACCCACTGGGGGTGTGATGAAAGAAATAAAAGCTGAAATAAATCATTCTCTCTATTATTATTCTGACATTTCACATTCTTAAAATAAAGTGGTGATCCTAACTGACCTCATTGTGAAAAACTGAGTTTAAATGTATTTGGCTAAGGTGCATGTAAACTTCCGACTTCAACTGTAAATGTTTTATGTTGATAACATTAGGATATCTGCAATCTGTTGTGGCAGAAAGCTACTTTCACGCTAACCCACCATTCAAAGTCTATGAGAATGCTAATGCCAACAATGTCGGCGTCTGATTGCAAATTTTTTTAAGAACACATTCTTATTTACAACGATGGCCTACCCCAGCCAAACCGGGGTATGCCTGTTTTTCAGTGGCAGGGACTGAGAGACGAGTCAGGATCGAGGGAAAGTTGAACAGAGTAAATTACAGAGAGATCCTTGATGAAAACCTGCTCCGGAGCACTCAGGATCTCAGACTGGGGCGAAGGTTCACCTTCCAACAGGACAATGATCCTAAGCGATCCAAGACAACGCAGGAGCCAAAGCCCGGACTTGAACCCAATCGAACATCTCTGGAGAGACCTGAAAATAGCTGTGCAGTGACTCTCCCCATCCAACCTGACAGAACTTGAGAGGATCTGCAAAGAAGAATGGGAGAATTTGCAACAAAAAAAACAGTTTAATCAATTTTAGAATAAGTCTGTAACTTAATTAACATAATATGGAAAAAGTCAAGGGGTCTGAATACTTTGCCGAAATCAGGAGAGTGTGAAGATGAGGAGGACCGGAGGTCAACTTTGATACCTACTACTATAATTGATTTTAATAAACATGTTTCTTGCCCATGATGTATTTATCAGTCAGAGACTGATTAAGCCAGATTCAAGTAACTTACATTGTGGTTCTGAAACTTAAAGCAGCAGTCGATTTGAGCTTCTACATTTAAAAATCCACCTTTCCAGAAACAAGTCTCTCACCGTTGCCGCTTGTTATAGACCCCCTTCAGCCCCCAGTTGTGCCCTGGACACCATATGTGAATTGATCGCCCCACATCCATCTTCAGAGTTCGTACTGTTGGGTGACCTAAACTGGGACACGCTTAACACCCCGGCCTTCCTACAATCTACATGAATCTAAATTAGATGCCCTCAATCTCACACACCCTCTTAGATATCATCCTGACCAATTTACCCTCTAAATATACCTCTGCTGTCTTCAACCAGGATCTCAGTGATCACTGCCTCATTGCCTGTGTGCGTAATGGGTACGTGGTCAAACGACCACCCCTCATCACTGTCTAACGCTCCCTCAAACACTTCAGTGAGCAGGCCTTTTTAATCGACCTGGCCCGGGTATCCTGGAAGGATATTGACCTCATCCCGTCAGTAGAGGATGCCTTGTTTCTCTTCAAAAGTGCTTTCCTCACCATTAAATAAGCCTATGCAATTCAAACATTTTTGAACCAAGTACCCCCATAGAGACTGCCAGAGGTCCGGACAACAGGCCCTCCGATTTGACACACTGAACTCTATCTGAGAAGTAGTTGGTGAAACGAGGCAGTCGTTTGAGAAACAAAGGCTATTGAGTCTGCCTATAGGAATACGGTGATTGACAGAGTCGAAAGCCTTGGCCAGGTCGATGAAGACAGTTGCACAGTACTGTCTTTTATCGATGGCGGTTATGATATCGTTTAGTACCTTGAGCGTGGCCGAGGTGCACCCGTGACCAGCTCGAAAAATGGATTGCACAGCAGAGAAGGTACGGTGGGATTCGAAATGGTCAGTGATCTGTTTATTGACTTGGCTTTCGAAGACTTTAGAAAGACAGGCAGGATGGATATAGGTCTATAACAGTATGGGTCTAGAGTGTCACCCCCTTTGAAGAGGGGGATGACCGGAGCAGCTTTCCAATCTTTAGGGGTCTCGGACGATACAAAAGAGGGTTTGCAACAACGGCGGAGGATCATTTTAGAAAGAGAAGGTCCAAATTGCCTAGCCCAGCTGATTTCAGAACATTAGCTATCTGGATTTGGGTGAAGGAGAAGCTGGGGAGGCTTGGGCAAGTAGCTACGGGGGGTGCGGAGCTGTTGGCCGGGTTTGGGGTAGCCAGGAGGAAAGCATGGCCAGCCGTAGAGAAATGCTTATTATGCTTACTTGCACATCATCATCAGCACAGCTATCAATTATTTCACCTCTATGGCCTATTTATTGCCTACCTCCCCATTTTTCTACATTTGCACACACTGTACATAGCTTTCAAATGAAACAATGATGTGTTATTGATTGTACGTTTGTTTATGTGTAACTCTGTGCTGTTGTTTTTGTCGCACTGCTTTGCTTTATCTTGGCCAGGTCACAGTTGTAAATGAGAACTTGTTCTCAACTGGCCTACCTGGTTAAAAACTACTTGGCACCACACGTCCCGCTAGGGCACCTCCCCCCACTGCTCAACTGACACAGTAGCACACAGAACGCAAAAAATATTCTTAGAAATATTTAACCTCCACACATGAACAAGTCCAATAGCTCAAATGAAAGATAAACACCTTGTTCATCTAGCCACCAAGTCAGATTTCTAAAATGTTTTACGGCGAAAACATAGCACATATTTATGTCAAACCACCACCAAAGATAGGCTAATTTACATAGCCATTTTGTAGAACAATAGATGCAATCACAAAAGCAGGATTAAAAGTAAAATAATTCACTAACCTTTTGAAAATCTTCATCAGATGACAGGAATAGGACATGTTATACAGTACATTTATGTTTTTTTCAATAATATGCTAATTATATCCATAAATCACGGTTTACATAGAAGGTCATGGCTAAAAAATGCTACAACAATGAGAACAATGGAGAAATTATGGTAACTCTGCCAGATAACAGAAATACACATCATAAACGTTGACTAAATATACATGTTCTACATATACTTAGAAAGATACACTTCTTCTTAATAAAACAGCTGTGTTACATTTATTTTTAACTTTACAGATTTCGTTCACTAGGCTATAATGTGAGTCGGCGCTCAGGAATTAGCATTTTGGCTCCTCTATCTCGGAGTCCACAGAAACCCAAATTTAACACATAAATGTTCCCTTACCTTTGCTGTTCTTCCATCAGAAGACCTGGAAGGGTTTATACTTACCAAAAACAGCTTTAGTTTTGAAGTCTGTGTCTTTCGGTTATCAAACACGACATATTTCGGTTGAAATGCAGCCAAAAAGTAAAGTTAGTTCGCACCAAAACGTCGAAATTACATATTATATGTCGACTAAACTTGTCAAACTTGGTTCAGAACACAGCGTTAGCATGCTATATAGCTTCACCGCAATTCTCAGGACAAAGAGAAACACACGCATCGTTTAATCAATCTTGGAAGAAAGACAGAATGCGCGTGAGACTAACCTGTTTTCTCACGCGACCGAAAGGTTTCGGCCCGTCATTACTCTCCTGAGCGTGCGATTCACACACAATGAGAAGCCCCATTGAAAGCGGACACCGCGCTGAAGGCATAGGAACTGTTCCCAGGACTGTAGGTGCTTGGGAAGGGTGGGGGCGATGACGTCAAAGTTGGGCCAACTTTTTGGATGACAAGAGAGAGTTTGGGAGAATGAGTGCCCTGAGAGTTCTGCTTTACTTACAGACATAATTTAAACGGTTTTAGAAGCTTTAGAGTGTTTTCTATTCAATAATATTTATTATATGCATATATTAGCAATTTTTTACAGATTGCCCTAGCCTTAACAGGTTTTAAATAATGGTGACATTCACTCTGAAACGGACAGCTCATGATGATGAAAGTAGTCAAGTTCTGGTCGGCATAATTCATTTCGAACGTCTTCATTTTAATTAGACTTTACTAACAACAAGAAAGCTTTGTGTTGGAGCCTATTTCTTCCTATTTAAGAAATACAAGGTAAGCCTACCTGTTTGACAGACTAAATAAGGCCATAAACTGCTATATACATAGATGTGTTGGCCAATTCCTCCACCCACCATGCACTCTTTAAATAGCCTACCTCCATGTCACTGAAGGGCTGTTAAGTTAAAACCAGGACTCGAATTGAAGAGGTATGAGAGGGTATGCCAAAGGCCTACCTTTTATGAAAGTAAATGGCAAAAAGCACAAACCTACCCATTGTTAACTTAAGATTTAAGAAAATAAAACAGATTATATAATAGCGGTTTGGTCCACAATGCTTCAGCTAGAAACAAGCTGTAAAATACCAGGGAAAGACATGGGGATATCATTGTTTCATTTCTTTGACATTCAGAGGCTGAGCTACAACCTTCTATAGCTGAGAAGACAAAACATTGACTTTGCTTGGGAAGTAATCTAGTTCCTTCACTATCAATTGATTAAATGGCTGGGGGGCAGTATTGAGTAGCTTGGATGAATAAGATGCCCAGATTAAACTGCCTGCTCCTCAGTCTCAGTTGCTAATATATGCATATTATTATGAGTATTGGATAGAAAACACTCTGAAGTTTCTAAAACTGTTTGAATGATGTCTGTGAGTATAACATAACTCATATGGCAGGCCTGAGAAAAACCTGAGAAGAAATCCAAACAGGAAGTGAGAAATCTGAAGTTGGTAGATTTTCAACACAGTTCCAATTGAAATCCCATTGAGATATGAATGAAGTTGCACTTCCTAGGGCTTCCACTAGATGTCAACCATCTATAGAAATTGAATGAGACTTCTACTGTGTTGTGGGACTGAATGAGCCATGTGTCTGGCAGTCAGCCATTTCCTGGTCACACGCATTCCACATGATATCTACTAGCGTTCCTTTGCTCCTCAAGACACAAAGGAATTCTCCGGTTGGAACTTTATTGAAGATTTATGATAAAAATTATAAAATGATCAAAACACCCTAATGATTGATTCTGTACTTAGTTTGAAATGTATCTTCGACCTGTAATATAACTTTTTAAAGTTTTTGTCCGAAGTAACGCTCGACCAGAACAAGCGTTTGGATATGTATACCAAACTCGCTAACAAAAGGAGGTATTTGGACATAAATAACAGACATTATCGAACAAAACAAACATTTATTGTGGACCTGGGATTCCTGGGAGTGCATTCTGATGAAGATAATCAAAGGTAAGGGAATATTTATCATGTAATATCTGGTTTCTGTTGACTCCAACATGGCGGCTAATTTAATTATTTTTCTGAGCGCCATCTCAGATTATTGCATGGTTTGCTTTTTCCGCTAAGTTTTTGGGAAATCTGACACAGCGTTTGCATTAAGGAGAGGTATATCTATAATTCCATGTGTATTATCATCTACATTTCTGTGGCTATGCAAAATCACTGGATGTTTTTGGAACTAGTGACCGTAATGCGCCAATGTAAACTCAGATTTTGAAATAAATATGAACTTTATCAAACAAAACATACATGCATTGTGTAACTTGAAGTCCTATGAGTGTCACCTGATGAATATCATCAAAGGTTAGTGATTACTTTTATCTCTATTTGTGCTTTTTGACTCTGGCTGGAAAATCTGTTTTTCTCTGGCTTGGTGGTGACCTAACATAATTATTCGTGGTGCTTTTGCTGTAAAGCATATTTGAAATCAGAAACGGTGGTGGGATTAACAACAAGATTACCTTTCAAATGGTATAAAATACATGTATGTTTGAGGAATATTAATTATGACATTTCTGTTGTTTTGAATTTGTCGCCCTGCACTTTCACTGGCTGTTGTCATATCATCTCGTTAATGGGATTTCAGCCCTAAGTTAAGCTATTCACTTTCTGTACAATAGAAGATGTTCACTCCCTAAGTTATTTTAGCTTCTCAAGCCTCTTGAAATATGCTTCAGTCATGTTGAATTTTTTTTATAGACAGATCTAGCTTTGTGAGTTTTTTTAAGAGGTCTCAATACGCCCTGTGTAAGTCTTGTAAGACTGTTTTGAATGAGACTCAACTCAGACAGTTTGGACATCTCTCCAAAGAGGACAGGAGGTAGACTTGCTTGTTTATTTTCCTGTTGTGTCAATGTTTTAAGCAGAGGAAAGCCCACAAACATCTCAGAGACAGTTCAGTTAAAAGATTATTGCCCGAAAGTATCTTGTTTAATTTGTCTTTACATGTATGCGGGAACAATTTGGGTGGGATTGCGGTGATATTGTTACCGCGTAGAGTGATCTCCTTCATATTTGGATAGACATTCTAATATCCCGTCCGGAACGATTGTCAATTGGTTGTCATACTGAGTCTCAGTACCTGCAGTTTGTGCAGCTTTGAGAACAGGGCGTGGGTGTTTTTTGGCCAGATGGAGGATCTGAATGTTTTCAAGGTCATCAAACATCCCTCCTCGATGGTGTCAATCTCGTTTATGTGTAACTGGAGTTCTCTCGGTTTCTTAAGGCCATCAAACGATCCTATGTCCAGACAACAAACTCCTCCTATTCCAGCTGGGGTTGGTGGTGAAGGCCCCCTTTGTGATGACAGTGATTTGACTGTCCACAAAGAATACCTCTGTGGCACCTGCTTTCAGAGTTACCGGGATCTGTGATACATCCTTGCCATCAACTTCCTGGTTCTCTTTGGGGCAGTCAGTCTCCTCACAGGACTGAGACTAATACCCAAACCACAAAGGCAGAAGACAGATTATGTGCCCTCTAGCCATTTTTCCTGAAAATATATATAACTTTTTATGGAAAGATTTCATTTTGATATGGCATTTAACTGGATATATTCAAAAGTTGCATTGATTCATAAAGAAAAGGGATCTCTAAATTGATACCTGCAGCAAAACGCTAAGCAGAGCAAGGACAGTATACACTGGAGCCATTTAATGCGAGGTCATTTATATGCCGTCCAACATAAAAAAAAACAGCTAAGCCTGATTATTTTCTCTTGTCTTGAGGCTCATAACTGAGAGAGGCGATCAGGACAGTTATATAGAGAGTCAGGCAAACGCACAGTTTTGTAGAGGGTTTACTCTGCCCAAAATTTGTCCACGAATATATATACACTTATTTTTACTATGAAGACATCAAAACTATTAAATAATATATATTGAATCATGTAGTAACCAAAAAAGTGGTAAACAAATCAAAATATATTTTATATTTGCAATTCTTCAAATAGCCACCCTTTGCCTTGATGACAGCTTTGCTCACTCTTGGCATTCTCTCAACCAGCTTCATGAGGTAGTCACCTGGAATGCATTTCAATCAACAGGTGTGCCTTCTTAAAGGTTAATTTGTGGAATTTCTTTCCTTCTTAATGCATTTGAGCCAATCAGTTGTGTTGTGACCAGGTATGGGGGAGTACAGAAGATAACCCTATTTGGTAAAAGACGAAGTCCAAATTATGGCAAGAACAGCTCAAATAAGCAAATAGAAATGACAGTCCATCATCACTTTAAGACATGAAGGTCAGTCAATACGGAACATTTCAAGAACTTTTTAAAGTTTCTTCAAGTACAGTCGCAAAAACCATCCATCCCTATGATGAAACTGGCTCTCATGAGGACCGCCACAGGAATGGAAGACCCAGAGTTACCTCTGCAGCAGAGGATACGTTCATTAGAGTTACCAGGCTCAGAACTTGCAGCCCAAATAAATGCTTCACAGGGTTCGAGTAACAGACACATTTCAACATCAACTGTTCAGAGGAGACTGTAAATCAGGCCTTCATGTTTGAATTGCTGCATAGAAACCACTATTAAAAGACACCAATAAGATGAAGAGACTTGCTTGGGCCAAAAAACACGAGAATTAAAAAATATATATATTTTACCTTTATTTAACTAGGCAAGTCAGTTAAGAACGTATTTTTATGTATTATTACTGCCTTGTTCAGGGGCGGAACGACAGATTTTTTTATGAAATATTTGATCATTTTTTTAACCTTGTCAGCTCGGGGATTTGATCTTGAAGTCCAACGCTCTAACCACTAGGCTACCTGCCACACCTGATCTCAATGGACATTAGACTGGTGGAAATTTGTCCTTTGTCCAAATTGGAGATGTTTGGTTCCAACCGCTGTGTCTTTGTGAGATGCGGTGTGGGTGAACGGATGAACTGTGTTTCCCACCGTAAAACATGGAGGAGGAGGTGTGATGGTGTGGGGGTGCTTTGCTGCTGACACTGTCTGTGATTCATTTAGAATCCAAGGCACACTTAACCAGCATGGCTACCACAGCATTCTACAGCAATACGCCATCCCATCTGGTTCGGGCTTAGTGGGACTATCATGTGTTTTTCAACAGGACAGTGACCCAAAACACACCTCCAGGCTGTGTAAAGGCTATTTTACCAAGAAGGAGAGTGATGGAGTGCTGCATCAGATGACCTGGCCTCCACAATCCCCTGACCTCAACCAAACTGAGATGGTTTGGGATGAGTCGGACCGCAGAGTGAAGGAAAAGCAGCCAACAAGTGCTCAGCATATGTGGGAACTCCTTCAATACGGTTGGAAAAGCATTCCTTATGAAGATGGTTGAGAGAATGCAAAGAGTGTGCAAAGCTGTCATCAAGGCAAAGGGTGGCTATTTGAATCTCAAATATAAAATACAGTATATTTTGATTTGTTGAACACTTTTTTTGGCTACTACATGATTCCATATGTGTGAGCCCATAGATCACACATTGGGGGCTATACTAGAACTCTGAATCTTATGGCAGTGGTGTTATGTATGCTTTAGTACTGTATTCTTTATTCTTATTTTCTAATAATCTATTAGGCTATTACACAGTATGTGTCCATATACAGTACGGTTAAATTACAGTAGCTACGGTTCTGTTTTGTCATGTTAACTTCCAGTTGAAATGTGTATGCGCTCTTTGGTTGGTTATGCCATGATCAGTGATCCAGTGAGTTCCAGAATGCACTATGAGATACAGAATACAGTAGCGCTGTGTCAAAGGTCACTGGTCTGATCTAAACAATGCACCATTTTGTATGGTATGGACATACAAGAAAGTCACATGCAGCAGGGGACATTATTCCTCTCTAAGTGTAGCAGATTGGTTCAGAGAATGAATAATGATGAATGGATATATTTTCTTCATGAACTAGCAGGTTTAGGAAGTAGTAGTAGAGTTTGTTTCATTTAGTTAGGAAAGTAGCCTTTAGGTGGCGATGTCTTTACCTGCAGAAAGTTTACTGAAAGCTTAAACGCTTCATTTGAAAGAAATTAAGCGTGTATGTGTATTTTTCTAGATTTAAAGCCCCTAAATCTCAAATTAAAAAGAGTCCATCCTTTTGCAGTTGTGTATAATTGTGTGCTGGTTTAATTGTTCACGGCCTGTATCCTCCTTTTCCTGTAGTCCACGATCATCTCCATTGTCTTGATCACGTTGGGGGAGAGGTTGTTGTCTTTGCACCACACGGTCAGGTATGACACTACAAGCTTGGAACACCTGTATTTGAGGAGTTTCTCCCATTCTTCTCTGCAGATCCTCTCAAGCTCTGTCAGGTTGAATGGGGAGTGTCTCTGCTCATCTATTTTCAGGTCTCTGATCGGGTTCAAGTCCGGGTTCTGGCTGGGCCACTCAAGAACATTCAGAGACTTGTCCCAAAGCTACTCTTGCAATGTCTTGGCTGTGTGCTTAGGGTCGTTGTGCTGTTGGAAGGTGAACCTTCGCCCCCAGTCTGAGGTCCTGGGCGCTCGGGAGCAGGTTTTCATCAAGGATCTCTCTATCCTTTGCACCGTTCATCTTTTCCCTGATCCTGACTAGTCTCCCAGTCCCTGCCGCTGAAAAACATCCCCACAGCATGATGCTGCCACCACCATGCTTCACAGTAGGGATGGTGCCTGGTTTCCTCCAGGTGACACTTGGCATTCAGGCCAAAGAGTTCAATCTTGGTTTCATCAGACAAGATAATCTTGTTTCTCATGGTCTGAGAGTCCTTTAGGTGGCTTTTGGAAAACTCCAAGCAGGCTGTCATGTTCCTTTTACATAGGAGTGGTTTCTGTCTGGCTACTCTACCATAAAGGTCTGATTGGTGGATTGCTGCAGAGATGGTTGTCCATCTGGAAGGATCTCCCATCTCCCTTAGCTCTGTAAGAGTGACCATCAGGATTCTTGGTCACCTCCCTGACGAAGGTCCTTCACCCTCAATTGCTCAGTTTGGCTGGGCGGCCAGCTCTAGGAAGAGTCTCAGTGGTTCCAAACTTCTTCCAATTAAGAATGATGGAGGCCACTGTGTTCTTGGGGACCTTCAATTCTGCAGAAATATTTTGGTACCCTTCCCCAGATCTGTGCCTCGACACAATCCTTTCTCTGAGCTCAACGGACATTTCCTTCAACCTCATGGATTGGTTTTTGCTCTGACATGCACTGTTAACTGTGGGACCTTATATAGACAGGTGTGTGCCTTTTCAAATCACATCCAATCAATTTAATTTACCACGGTGGTCTCCAATCAAGTTGTAGAAACATCTGGAAACAGGATGCACCTGAGCTCAATTTCGAGTCTCACAGCAAAGGGTCTGAATACTTATGTAAATAAGACATTTCGGTTTTACTTCTTTAATCATTTACCAAAATTTCTAAGAACCTGTTTTTGCTTTGTTATTATTGGGTATTGTGTGTAGATTGGTGAGGAAATGTTTTTATTTAAACTATTTTATAATAAGGCTGTAACGTACACTGCAGTATAACTGCAGTTTTAGTGAAGGATAATTGCAGTATGCTGCAAATACTGTGTCCAAAATACCACCATTGACTGCAGTTCCTGCACTTTTTCAAAACAGCAATCTTTTTTTTGTAAGTCCGCAACCGTTCCCGAGTACTACAACACTGCACTCATGACTCCTTTCTATGCGCACCAAAATTAGGATCTGTTTAACCAAATTGCATTGTGAAAGACTAACACTGTAATATCGTATTTTATAACTTAGCTAGTTGGCAATAGAACAAGCTTTCAAATGATGCCAACCTGACCCAGATTGCAATTTATAATGGACCATTTTTGGATTGCCTAAACAACAACAGTAATTGTGTGATGGCGGGGATGCAGGGCTGAGTTCCAAACAAAACAGCTACAAGTGTGCTTGCTCTAGTTCTTCTGTAAGAAACGTTTCAATGTATCCCTATCCATTTAGGCCAATTCCCACGAGTGTAAAGGGTTTTAAGAAAGCTTTCCATAAAAACCACAAGAAGAGTTTAGCAACGTTCTAAGAATTTTGTTTAACACATTCATTCCGTTCTCAGAACGTAAAGGAATTGTTCCACAAAAAAAACACAAGAAAACTTTAGTTATGTTCAGAGAATGTTATTTAAAAACATATATTTAAAAACACATTCCATTCTCAGCATCAACCAAACTCTATCTTTTCTCTATCTTGTTAATTAAGTGTGTTCAGTTAGATGGGTGGCTTACATTTCAATGCTAAGTGTAGGCCTATACCATCAATCTGTGTTAAACACATGGAATGTACCAAGGATAAAGTCAGAATCTCCCCCACACACAAACTCTGGGTGCCAAGGTCATGGCAGAGTTTTTCATCTGATACCCTCCCAACCCCATCACAAACCATTGGCATAAACATGATCATTAATCTTTTTTGTGTAGCCTACTCAGAGTGCATACCAAATTTCACTAGTGGGATAACTTGTCATTCAAATAGTCAGGCTTAAAACTCCAATGTTTACCCGAGGAACAAGTGATTTTGGTATACAACTGGACCAAATACAATGGGCTGAAGAAGACGGGAATCCCCCCCCCCCCCCCACATCAGTTAAACACATTGTTGTTGTGGAAAGATAATAGCTCTTTATCACACAGTGCCACACAATGAAGACTTGTCTCTTGAGTATTTCAGAATATCACTACCATATAGTGTATTTATTTAATATAACAGTCCGTCATTTTACTTGATTTGTGTGTGGAGCATAATCATTTGCAAGTAGATGAAACCAGCCTTTATCTACTGATTACACTATAGAAAAATGACACAGTAAGTAGCCTAATTCCAGTCAGTAAATCATAAAAAAACTGCTTCTAAAAAAACAGCAGGTGTGTGATTAGACTATGCTGAACATTACATTTGTTCAGTATACAGTTGAAGTCGGACGTTTACATACACCTTAGCCAAATACATTTAAACTCAGTTTTTCACAATTCCTGACATTTAATCCTAGTAAAAATTCCCTGTTTTAGGTCAGTTAGGATCACCAGTATATTTTAAGAATGTGAAATGTCAGAATAATAGTAGAGGGAAAGATATGTTTCAGATTTCTTTCTTTCACCACAGTCCCAGTGGGTCAGAAGTTTACATACACTCAATTAGTATTTGGTAGCATTGCCTTTAAATTGTTTAACTTGGGTCAAATGTTTCGGGTAGCCTTCTATAAGTTTCCCACAATAAATTGGGTGAATTTTGGACCATTCCTCCTGACAGAACTGGTGTAACTGAGTTTTCGATAGGATCGAGGTCAGGGCTTTGTGATGGCCACTCCAATACCTTGATTTTGTTGTCCTTAAACCATTTTGCCACAACTTTGGAATTATGCTTGGGGTCATAATTCCAAATGGGAACACCCATTTGCGGCCAAGCTTTAACTTCCTGACTGATGTCTTGAGATGTTGCATCAATATATCCACATAATTTTCCTGCCTCGTGATGCCATCTATTTTGTGAAGTGCACCAGTCCCTCCTGCAGCAAAGCACCCCCACAACATGTTGCTGCCACCCCCGTGCTTCACGGTTGGGATGGTGTCTTCAGCTTGCAAGCCTCCCCCTTTTTCCTCCAAACATAACGATGGTCATTATGGACAAACAGTTCTATTTTTGTTTCATCAGACCAGAGGACATTTCTCCAAAAAGTATGATCTTTGTCCCCATGTGCAGTTGCAAACCACAGTCTTGCTTTTTTATGGCGGTTTTGGAGCAGTGGCTTGTTTCTGGCTGAGCGGCCTTTCAGGTTATGTCGATATAGGACTCGTTTTACTGTGGATATAGATACTGTTGTACCTGTTTCCTCCAGCATCTTCACAAGATCCTTTGTTGTTCTGGGATTGATTTGCACTTTTCACACCAAAGTACGTTCATCTCTAGGAGACAGAACGTGTCTCCTTTCTGAGCGTTATCCCGGCTGCGTGGTCCTATGGTGTTTATACTTGCGTACTACTGTTTGTACAGATGAACGTGCTACTTCCAGGCGTTTGGAAATTGCTCCCAAGGATGAACCGGACTTGTGGAGGTCTTGGCTGACTTCTTTTGATTTCCCTATGATGTCGAGCAAAGAGGCACTGAGTTTGAAGGTAGGCCTTGAAATACATCCATCAATTAGCCTATCAGAAGCATCTAAAGCCATGACATGATCTTCAGAAATGTTCCAAGCTGTTTGAAGGCACAGTTAACTCAGTGTATGTAAACTTCTGACCCACTGGAATTGTGATAGATTTACTAACCGACTTGCCAAAACTATAGTTTGTTAACCAGAAATGTGTGGAGTGGTTGAAAAACTAGCTTTAATGACTTCAATCCACATGTATGGTGACTTCTGACTTCAGTTGTATACGTTCAACTTTTTAACCAGTATTGAAAAAAGATGAATGGCATTTTGTGCATTCCATCAATGCAATTTCCAGATGATTATTGTTGGTTTATGAGATGTTCTTTTTGGTTATTTGTGCAAGATAGTGTTCAAACCTCAGAAAGCTTGCTGAAGAGGGACTTGCAAAATTGTCTAGTTATAATATTATGGGATCCCAATCAGAATAACTTATTCGATCAAAGTAGAGTTCCCCAAGGATCAGGCCCCAGCTAGTCTGTCCTTGGTCATGAGTTCTTGAAGAGACATGATAGAGACATGATGGGTTCCTGTGCTAAGATGTTTGGGAACAGCTGCATCAGGATGTTTGCTCTGGCATGCTCAGCATAACTGTACAGTACACCTCCCATGTGGTTCTCAGGCCTCTGGGCCAGTCTAGATGACCGAGTTGTTTTTGTTCCTGCGGCCAAGGTTGCGGCTGCCTCTGTTGTTCCTCCTCCAGCAGACGCAGCAGACAATGAGACTGGTGATGATGGCAGTGCAGACCACCGCGATGATAATGATCTGCGTGTTCCTGGACACACCCTCTCCGTTCCCCTGCCCACTGCTGGTGTCCTCCCCCTGCTCCTGGGTGGGCGTGGCCTCTGCAGCAGGGGAGGGGGTGCTCCTCTTGGGAGCGGGGGTGTGGGGCTTCCTCCTCTTCTCTGTCGGGGTGATATCAGGGACGGCGGTCGGAGTGGACAACATCAACTCCTCGTCAGTCAGTTCGGCTATGCTGTCACCGCTTAAGACAGAGGGCGTGAGGCACACCACAGTACTGAGGTTAGCCTTGGTGGGGTTCCGTATCAGCCAGTCCCGCAGTGGCACGATGTCCTGGTCACACTTCCAGGGATTTTCAGCAAGCAGCACCTCATTGGCCACCGCGAGGGTGCTGAGGAGCTCTGAGGGCAGGTTGAGGAGGGAGTTGTTGTGGAGGTCCAGCTGGCCAAGGTGGGAGTGGCCCTGGAGAAGCCTGGCAGGAAGGGAGTGGATGTAATTGTGCTCCAGGGAGATGTTTACCAGCTTATGCAGCCCCTGGAAGGTGCTTTCCTGCAGGCTGGTGAGGAGGTTGGTGTGTAGGGACACTTCCCCCAGCTCTGCCAGCCCACTGAAGGCCCCGGGAGACACAGAGCTGATCTGGTTCCGGCTCAGTACCAGCAGACGCAGCTGGGTCAGGTTGCTGAAGGTGTGTTCCTCCAGGTGGGTCAGCCGGTTGTCATACAGCCACAGCTCCCTCACGGCCATGGGGCCGAACACTCCTGGGGACAGACTCTGGAGCTCGTTCTCATACAGGGAGATCTGTGCCAGGTTAGGGAGGTTGAGGAGAATCCCCTCTGGGAGGGAAGTTAGCCGGTTGCTGGAGAGATAAAGCTTCTTTAGCCTCTGCAGCTGGGAGAACAGGTTAGCGGGGAGATGAGTGATGGCATTATCCTGCAGAGAGAGCTCCTCCAGGCTTACCAGGTCATCAAACGCTCCAGCAGGGATCGCCCTAAGAGCGTTCCGGTTCAGACGCAGGGATTTGAGCTTGCTCAGGCCCCTGAAGGTGTCCCTGTAGAGTTGGTTGATGCCGTTCCTGGCCAGGGTGAGATGCTCCAGCTGAGTGACAGAGCGAAAGGCCTTCTCTGGTACAGACGTGATGAGGTTCTTGCTGAAGTCCAGGGTCCTCAGAGCAGCGAGGGAGTAGAGCCAGGCGGGGCGAAGCACCAGGAACTTGTTGCCGCTCAGAGTCAGAGATTCCAGCTTCACCAGATTTAGAAACAGGGCCTCAGGCAGGTCATTCAGCTCAGTGCCTGTGAAGCCCAGGGCACCCAAGTTATGGGTGAAGTCAAAGGTGCCAGGGAATACTTCTCTGATCCCAGTGTCTTTGACCACAAAGATGCCAAGGGCCTCGGCAAAATCAGCCAAGTCATCAGGTTTGAGAGCGGTGATGTTGGTGTTGGAGATGTAGAAGGTGGTAGTGGAACCAGGCACTGAGGAGGGAAACTCTGTGATTGACCTGCCATGGCAAAGGATTTTGTTGTCTTTGCACTGGCATCCATCTGGGCACGCTCCAAGAACTCCACTGATGGCAAGGAGGAGGAGAAAGATGAGGAGGTTGATTGGCAGGTCCATTGATGCTCCTAGAAAAGATCAAAAGAGTGGTTACCCACTGGGCACAAACTGGTTGAGTCAACATGGTTTCCACGTCATTTCAATGAAATGGCATTAAACCAACTTGGAATAGACGTTGAATTCACGTCTGTGCCCAGTGGGTTGCTTTATTTGATGCCATGCACACCCAAACAACATGTCAGATTTATAAAGCAATATGTGTGACACTGTATAAAAAAAATCCACATTAAAATAAGACCTTATAAATCAAATTCAAGTGAGGTTAAAAATATATTAGACAAATACGGCTGCATCATCGATTCTTTAAATTGTGTCTTGTTAAATTGGGATCATGTGGATATAACACGCATGGGAGGGTGCGAGCTAAATAGACCATGAAATGGGCTCCATTTAGCATCTCCCGTTAAGTACTGGAATCAGTCCATCTGTTGACTTAATAGTACTTGATTAGTTAAGTTAATGGCTTAATGGGACTGTTAACTTAATAGTAGCAAAAATGAACAACTTTCTGTTCAAATGAGGGTAAACCGAAAATACTGCCAGATTGTGGTGTTTTTGTTTTCATGTGATTTTTTTTATTTGATTGGATCCACAATGGCTAGGCTATTATTTCTAGGAAATTCCCAGAGTCTAAAGTTAGAAAGGCTCATTTCTCACCCGACATTCTTACCAAATTATTCCTACACTCAGTACCATCTGAACAGACATACTAGTTCACCAGTCTAACCCCAGCTTAAAGGTCTGGCATAGAAGGCTAGGGCCTACAATTTTTTACAGCTGTTTTTTTTGTCAGTTTAGCAAACACTCCTATCCAGAGCTACTCACAGTAAATACTTCAAGTAAGCTGAAGGAAAGTGAAATAACCAAGTATTGTGAGGAAAAACCTGTGCACTTATGACATGTTACTCTCTTACAAAAAAAAGTGCTATCTAGAACCAAAAAGGGCTTCTTCGGCTGTCTCCATTTTTATTTTTATTTAATTTAATTTGTTATTTACCAGGTAAGTTGACTGAGAACACATTCTCATTTACAGCAATGACCTGGGGAATAGTTACAGGGGAGAGGGGGGGGGGTGTATGAGCCAATTGTAAACTGGGGATTATTAGGTGACCGTGATGGTTTAAGGGCCAGATTTGGGGAGAACCCATTCAAGAACCCCTTTTGGTTCCAGGTAGAAACATTTTGGGTTCCACATAGAAGCCTTTCCACAGAGGGTTCTACATGGAACCTATAATAGTTTTCCCTAGAACCAAAAACAGTTATCCTATGGGGACAGCTGCAGAACCCTGTTGGAACCCTTTTTTCTACAGTGCCTTCAGACAGTATTCACCCCCGTTGACTTTCTCCACATTTTGTTGTGTTACAGCATGAATTTAAAATGGATTTAAGTTGAGATTTTTGTGTCACTGGCCTACACACAATACCCCATAATGTCAAAGTGGAATGATGGTTTTAGAAATGTTTACAAATTAATTAAGAATAAAAAACTGAAATGTCTTGAGTAAATAAGTATTCAACTCCTTTGTTATGGCAAGACTAAATAAGTTCATGAGTAAAAATGTGTTTAACAAATCACATAATAAGTTGCATGGACTCACTTTGTGTGCAATATTTTTGAATGACTACATCATCTCTGTAACCTTCATATACAATTACAGTATACAGTGCCTTCAGAAAGTATTCAGACCCCTTAACTTTTTTCCACATTTTGTTACATTACAGCCTTATTCTAAATTATTATAGTTTTTTTATTCTCAGCGATGACAAAGCGAAAACAGATCTTTATAATTTTGGGCGGATTTCTAAAAAATACCAAACAGAAATACCTTATTTACATAAGACCCTTTGCTATGAGACTCCAAAATGGAGCTCAGGTGCATCCTATTTCCATTGATCATCCTTCACATGTTTCTACAACTTGATTGGAGTCCACCTGTGGTAAATTCAATTGATTGGACATGATGAGAACAACTATGGGACCTGTCTACATAATAATCAACAACCAACTTGACAGAGCTTGAATTGTTTTTGAAGAATAATGTGCAAATATTGTACATTCTAGGTGTGCACAGCTCTTAGAGACTTACCCAAAAAGACTGCTGTAATCACTGTGAGTCATATATTGACTAAGTGGCGTGAATATATATGTAAATTCGATACACTATATATACAAAAGTATGTGGACACCCCTTCAAATTTGTGGATTAGGCTATTTCAGCCACACTCCTTGCTGACAGGTGTATAAAATAAAGCACACAGCCATGCGATCTCCATAGACAAATATTGGCTGTAGAATGGCCTTACTGAAGAGCTCAGTGACTTTCAATGAGGCATCGTCATAGGATGCCAGCTTTGCAACAAGTTAGTTAGTCAAATTTCTGCCCTGCTATAGCTGCTCCGGTCAACGGTAAGTGTTGTTATTGTGAAATGGAAATGTCTAGGAGCAACAACAGCTCAGCCACGAATTTGCTCAAAGAACAGCAACCTCTTGAGTGCTGAAGCGCGTAGCACATAAAAAGTGTCTGTCCTCAGTTGCGACACTCGAATTCCAAACTGCCTCTGGAAGCAGCGTCAGCACAAGAACTGTTCGTTGGGAGCTTCATGAAATAGGTTTCCATGGCCGAACAGCCTTACACAAGCCTAAGATCACCATGCACAAAGCCAAATGTTAGCTGGAGTAGTGCAAAGCTCACTGCCATTGGACTGAAGTAGTGGAAACGCGTTCTCTGGGGTGATGAATCACACTTCACCATCTGGCAGTCCGACGGATGAATCTGGGTTTGGCAGAAGCCAGGAGAACGCTACCTGCCCAAATGCATAGTGGCAACTGTGAAGTTTGGTGGATGAGGAATAATGGTCTGTGGCTGTTTTTTATAGTTCGGACTAGGCCACTTAGTTCCAGTGAAGCGAAATCTTAACGCTACAGCATACAATGACATTCTAGACGATTCTGTGCTTCCAACTTTGTGGCAACAGTTATGGGAACAACCTTTCCTGTTTCAGCATGACAATGTCCCTGTGCACAAACAGGTCCATACAGAAATGTTTTGTCGAGATCGATGTGGAAGAACTTGACTGGTCTGCACAGATCCCTGGCCTCAACCCCATCGGACACCTTTGGGATGAATTGTAACGCTGACTGCGAGCCAGACCTAATCGCACAACATCAGTCCGACCTCACTAATGCTCTTGTGGCTGAATGGAAGCAAGTCCCCGCAGCAATGTTTCAACGTCTAGTGGAAAGCCTTCCCAGAAGAGTGGAGATTGTTATAGCAGCAAAGAACCAACTCCATATTAATGTTATAGCACCAACTCCATATTAATGCTCATGATTCTGGAATGAGATGTTCGACAAGCAGCTGTCCACATACTTTTGGTCATGTAGCGTATTTCCTTTTCAATAAATTAGCTAAAACGTATACAAACAAAATGTTCACTTTGTCATTATGGGGTATTGTTGTGTAGATGGGTGAGAATGATTTTATTTTAATACATTTTGATTTAAGACTAACAACAAAATGTGGAATAGGTCAAGAGGCGTGAATCCTTTCTGAAGTGTAGTAATTGAATCAAAGTTTCAAAGTACCAGTACAAGAAGTGCAAAATTCAGCATAAAATACTGTATAATGCTTTTAAGTGTGGCTTAATTCACCACCACAAGTGTTCTAGGCAAAGGATAGCCACAGCATTAGCATACTGCAGCATTCTGGGGCTGTGGACTGTTTGGACTGTTTGTAATGGCAGAGGAAGCAGCATATACAAAGCGCTGCGAATATTATTGTCGGTTTGGTTCTCTCTCCATATAGACCCTGGTCCACTATTAAAGTCGAATGGCAGCGGAATGTTATTTTAAAGTGCAGATGGAGTGTTTGAAAGACTAGCGTGTTTGTCCTTCCATTGAACACAGCCACAGAGGAATTGGGTTTTATTATTACATCAAAGAAGTAGGAACATAAATCCGTTCCTGGAGTTTCCCAGATGTTACCCATTTCAATAGATTTTGTGTTCAGTCAGTATGTAGCCTATTTGCTTTGAGTTTCTCTCTATAAAGTAGAAACAACATAGACTAGTTCCAGTTTCTTATCAAAATATTGGTATCATACCATTTGGATTAGGTTTGAATCATTTTTGAGTTATGTTGCATGTTGCTCATCATAACCATAGCAACCTGTGGATGTGTGTGCAACACACTGCTTCCCCTGGTAGTCCAAATAGGTCAGTATTGACTATAGCAGCAGTATATAGTGCTTTTGGAAAGTATTCAGACCCCTTGACTTTTTCCACATTTTGTTATGTTACAGGCTTATTCTAAAATAATCCCCCCCCCCCCCCTCCCCCCTCATCAATCTACACACAGTACTCCATTATGACAAAGCAAAAACAGGTTTTTAGAAATTTCTGCAAATATACAGTACCAGTCAAAAGTTCGGACACCTTATTCAAGGGTTTTTCTTTATTTTTTACTATTTTCCATATTGTAGTATAATAGTGAAAACATCAAAACTATGAAATAACATATATGGAATCATGTAGTAACCAAAAAAGGGTTAAACCAATCATAAAATATTTGAGATTCTTCAAAGTAGCCACCCTTTGCCTTGATGACAACTTTGCACACTCTTGGCATTCTCTCTACCAGCTTCACCTGGAATGCTTTTCCAACAGGAGTTCCAAAATATGCACTTGTTGGCTGCTTTTCCTTCACTCTGAGGTCCAACTCATCCCAAACAATTTCAATTGGGTTGAGGTTGGGTGATTGCGGAGGCCAGGTCATCTGATGCAGCACTCCATCACTCTCCTTCTAGGTCAAATAACCCTTACATAACCCTTACATAGCCTGGATGTGTGTTGGGTCATTGTCCTGTTGAAAAACAAATGATAGTTCCACTAAGTTCAAATCAGATGGGATGGCGTATGGCTGCAGAATGCTGTGGTAGCCATGCTAGTTAAGTGTGCCTTGAATTGTAAATGAATCACCGACAGTGTCACCAGCAAAGCACCCTCACACCATAACACCTCCTCCTCCATGCTTCGTGGTGGGAACTACACATGCAGAGATCATCCTTTCACCTTCTCTGTCTCACAAAGATGTGGTGGTTGGAACCAAAAACCTCTCATTTGGACTCATCAGACCAAAGATTTCCACTGGTCTAATGTCTATTGCTCGTGTTTCTTGGCCCAAGCAAGTCTCTTCTTATTATTGGTGTCCTTAAGTAGTGGTTTCTTTGCAGCAATTCAACCATGAAGGCCTGATTCATGCAGTCTCCTCTGAACAGTTGATGAACTCTGTGAAGCGTCCCCGCAGAAGGCTTTTTGGTAGGCCGTCATTGTAAATAAGAATTTGTTCTTAACTAACTTGCCTAGTTAAATAAAGGTTAAATAAATAACAAATTTGGGCTGCAATCTGAGGTAAATTTAACTCTACTGAACGTATCCACTGCAGCAGAGGGAACTCTGGGTCTTCCTTTCCTGTGGCGGTCCTCATGAGACAGTTTCATCATAGCGCTTGATGTTTTTTTTGACTGCACATGAACAAACTTTCAAAGTTGCAGATTATGGACTGTTGTTTCTCTTTGCTTATTTAAGATGTTCTTGCTATAATATGGAATTGGTATTTTACCAAATAGGGCTATATTCTGTATACCACCCCAGCCTTGTCACAACACAACTGATTGGCTAAAATGCGTTGAGAATGAAAGAAATTCCACAAATTACCTTTTAACAAGGCACCCCTTTTTATTGAAATGCATTCCAGTTGACTACCTCATGAAGCTGGTTGAGGGAATGCCAAGAGTGTGCAAAGCTGTCAAGGCAAAGGGTGGCTGCTTTGAAGAATCTCAAAAATAAAATATATTTTGATGTCTTCACTATTATTCTACAATGTAGAAAATAGGAAAAGTATAGAAAAACCCTTGAATCAGTAGGTGTGTCCAAACTTTTGACAGGTTTTATATATATATATATATATATATATATATATATATATATATATATATATATATATATATATATATATATATATATATATAGGTAGCATACACTTACGTTGGAGTCGTTAACTCGTTTTTAAACCACTCCACAAATTTCTTGTTAAACATCATTTTGGCAAGTCGGTTAGGACATCTACATTGTGAATGACGCAATACATTTTTTCAACAATTGTTTACAGACAGATTATTTAACTTATAATTAACTGTATCACAATTTCGGTGGGTCAGAAGTTTACATACACTAAGTTGACTGTGCCTTTAAACAGCTTGTAAAATTCCAGAAATTGATGTCATGGCTTTAGAAGCTTCTGATAGGCTAATTGACATCATTGGAGTCAATTGGAGGTGTACCTGTGGATGTATTTCAAGGCCTACCTTCAAACTCAGTGCCTCTTTGCTTGACATCATGGGGAATCAAAAGAAATCAGCCAAGACCTCAGAAAAAAATTGTAGACCTCCACAAGTCTGGTTCATCCTTGGGAGCAATTTCCAAACGCCTGAAGGTACCACGTTAATCTGTACAAACAATAGTATGCAAGTATAAACACCATAGGACCACGCAGCCGTCATATCGCTCAGGAAGGAGACGCGTTCTGTCTCCTAGCGATGAACGTACTTTGGTGCAAAAAGTGCAAATCAATCCCAGAACAACAGCAAAGGACCTTGTGAAGATGCTGGAGGAAACAGGTACAATAATATCTATATCCACAGTAAAACGAGTCCTATATATCGACATAACCTGAAAGGCCGCTCAGCATGGAAGAAGCCACGGCTCCAAAACCCCCATTAACAAAAGCCTGACTACGGTTTGCGACTGCACAAAGATCATACTTTTTGGAGAAATGTCCTCTGGTCTGATGAAACAAAAATAGAACTGTTTGTCCATGACGACCATTGTTATGTTTGGAGGAAAAAGGGGGAGGCTTGCAAGTCGAAGAACACCATCCCAGCCGTGAAGCACGGGGGTGACAGCATCATGTTGTGGGGGTGCTTTGCTGCAGGAGGGACTGGTGAACTTCACAAAATAGATGGCTTCATGAGAAAGGAAAATTATGTGGATATATTGAAGCAACATCTCAAGACATCAGTTAAAGTTTGGTCGCAATTGGGTCTTCCAAATGGACAATGACCCCAAGTATACTTCCAAAGTTGTGGCAAAATGGCTTAAGTCCAACAAAGTCAAGGTATTGGAGTGGCCATCACAAAGCCCTGACCTCAATCCTATAGAAAATGTGTGGACAGAACTGAAAAAGCATGTGCAAGCAAGGAGACTCATTTACACCAGCTCTGTCAGGAGGAATGGGCCAAAATTCACCCAGCTTGTGGAAGGCTACCCGAAACGTTTGACCCAAGTTAAACTATTTAAAGGCAACGCTACAAATACTAATTGAGTGTATGTAAACGTCTGACCCACTAGGAATGTGATGAAAGAAATAAAAGCTGAAATAAATCATTATCTCTACTATTATTCTGACATTTCACATTCATAAAATAAAGTGGTGATCCTAACTGACCTAAGACAGGGAATTTTTACTCAGATTAAATGTCAGGAATTGGAAAAAATGAGTTTAAATGTATTCGGCTCAGGTGTATGTAAATTTCCCGATTTCAACTGTGTGTGTGTGTGTGTATATATACACTGCTCAAAAAATAGAGGGAACACTTAAACAACACAATGTAACTCTAAGTCAATCACACTTCTGTGAAATCAAGCTGTCCACTTAGAAAGCAACTCTGATTGACAATAAATTTCACATGCTGTTGTGCAAATGGAATAGACAACAGGTGGAAATTATAGGCAATTAGCAAGACAATAAAGGAGTGGTTCTGCAGGTGATAACCACAGACCACTTCTCAGTTCCTATGCTTCCTGGCTGATGTTTTGGTCACTTTTGAATGCTGGCGGTGCTTTCACTCTAGTGGTAGCATGAGACGGAGTCTACAACCCACACAAGTGGCTCAGGTAGTGCAGCTCATCCAGGATGGCACATCAATGCGAGCTGTGGCAAGAAGGTTTGCTGTGTCTGTCAGTGTAGTGTCCAGAGCATGGAGGCGCTACCAGGAGACAGGCCAGTACATCAGGAGACGTGGAGGATGCCATAGGAGGGCAACAACCCAGCAGAAGGACCGCTACCTCCGCCTTTGTGCAAGGAGGAGCAGGAGGAGCCCTGCCAGAGCCCTGCAAAATGATCTCAAGCAGGCCACAAATGTGCATGTGTCTGCTCAAACAGTGAGAAACAGACTCCATGAGGGTGGTATGAGGGCCCGACGTCCACAGGTGGGGTTGTGCTTACAGCCCAACACCGTGCAGGACGTTTGACATTTGCCAGAGAACACTCAGATTGGCAAATTCGCCACTGGAGCCCTGTGCTCTTCACAGATGAAAGCAGGTTCACACTGAGCACATGTGACAGACGTGACAGTCTGGAGACGCCGTGGAGAACGTTCTGCTGCCTGCAACATGACCGGTTTGACCGGTTTGGCAGTGGGTCAGTCATGGTAACCAGTCACTGCTAACCTACAAAGAATTACATGGGCTTGCTCCTACCTATCTCTCTGATTTGGTCCTGCCGTACATACCTACACGTACGCTACGGTCACAAGACGCAGGCCTCCTAATTGTCCCTAGAATTTCTAAGCAAACAGCTGGAGGCAGGACTTTGTCCTATAGAGCTCCATTTTTATGGAACGGTCTGCCTACCCATGTCAGAGACGCAAACTCGGTCTCAACCTTTAAGTCTTTACTGAAGACTCATCTCTTCAGTGGGTCATATGATTGAGTGTAGTCTGGCCCAGGAGTGGGAAGGTGAACGGAAAGGCTCTGGAGCAACGAACCGCCCTTGCTGTCTCTGCCTGGCCGGTTCCCCTCTTTCCACTGGGATTCTCTGCCTCTAACCCTATTACAGGGGCTGAGTCACTGGCTTGCTGGGGCTCTCTCATGCCGTGCCTGGAGGGGGTGCGTCACCTGAGTGGGTTGATTCACTGTTGTGGTCATCCTGTCTGGGTTGGCGCCCCCCCCCTTGGGTTGTGCCGTGGCGGAGATCTTTGTGGGCTATACTCAGCCTTGTCTCAGGATGGTAAGTTGGTGGTTGAAGATATCCCTCTAGTGGTGTGGGGGCTGTGCTTTGGCAAAGTGGGTGGGGTTATATCCTTCCTGTTTGGCCCTGTCCGGGGGTGTCCTCGGATGGGGCCACAGTGTCTCCTGACCCCTCCTGTCTCAGCCTCCAGTATTTATGCTGCAGTAGTTTATGTGTCGGGGGGCTGGGGTCAGTTTGTTATATCTGGAGTACTTCTCCTTTCCTATTCGGTGTCCTGTGTGAATCTAAGTGTGCGTTCTCTAATTCTCTCCTACTCTCTTTCTTTCTCTCTCTCGGAGGACCTGAGCCCTAGGACCATGCCCCAGGACTACCTGACATGATGACTCCTTGCTGTCCCCAGTCCACCTGGCCATGCTGCTGTTCCAGTTTCAACTGACCTGAGCCCTAGGACCATGCCCCAGGACTACCTGACATGATGACTCCTTGCTGTCCCCAGTCCACCTGGCCATGCTGCTGCTCCAGTTTCAACTTCCACCTGACTGTGCTGCTGCTCCAGTTTCAACTGTTCTGCCTTATTATTATTCGACCATGCTGGTCATTTATGAACATTTGAACATCCTGGCCATGTTCTGTTATAATCTCCACCCGGCACAGCCAGAAGAGGACTGGCCACCCCCACATAGCCTGGTTCCTCTCTAGGTTTCTTCATAGGTTTCGGCCTTTCTAGGGAGTTTTTCCTAGCCACCGTGCTTCTACACCTGCATTGCTTGCTGTTTGGGGTTTTAGGCTGGGTTTCTGTACAGCACTTTGAGATATCAGCTGATGTACGAAGGGCTATATAAATACATTTGATTTGATTTGATTTGAAATAAAATAAAATTGATTTGATGGTGTGGGGTGGCATTTCTTTGGGGGGCCGCACAGCTCTCCATGTGCTCGCCAGAGGTAGCCTGACTGCCATTAGGTACCGAGATGAGATCCTCAGACCCCTTGTGAGACCATATGCTGGTGCGGTTGGCCCTGGGTTCCTCCTAATGCAAGAAGACAATGTTAGACCTCATGTGGCTGGAGTGTGTCAGCAGTTCCTGCAAGAGGAAGGCATTGATGCTATGGACTGGCCCGCCCGTTCCCCAGACCTGAATCCAATTGAGCACATCTTGGACATCATGTCTCGCTCCATCCACCAACGCCACATTGCACCAGACTGTCCAGGAGTTGGCGGATGCTTTAGTCCAGGTCTGGGAGGAGATCCCTCAGGAGACCATCCGCCACCTCATCAGGAGCATGCCCAGGCGTTGTAGGGAGGTCATACAGGCACGTGGAGGCCACACACACTACCTAGCCTCATTTTGACTTGTTTTAAGGACATTACATCAAAGTTGGATCAGCCTGTGGTGTGGTTTTCCTCTTTAATTTTGAGTGTGACTCCAAATCCGGACCTCCATGGGTTGATAAATTGATAATTCTATTGATAATTTTTGTGTGATTTTGTTGTCAGCACATTCAACTATGTAAAGAAAAAAGTATTTAATAAGAATGTTTCATTCATTTAGATCTAGGATGTGTTATTTTAGCGTTCCCTTAATTTTTTTGAGCAGTGTATATATATATATATATATATATATATATATATATATATATTTTTTTTTTACACAAGTTTTCAGACCCTTTGCTATGAGACCTGAAATTGAGCTCAAGTGCATCCTGTTTCCATCAATCATACTGTTTCCAGATGTTTCTACAACTTCCTTGGAGTCCACCTGAAGTAAATTAAATTGATTAGACATGAGTTGGAAAGGCACACACCTGTCTATATAAGGTCCCACAGTTGACGGTGCATGTCAGAGCAGAAACCAAGCCATGAGGTCGAAGGAATTGTCTGTAGAGCTCCAAGACAGGATTATGTCGAGGCACAGATCTGGGGAAGGGTACCAAAATGTTTCTGCAGCATTGAAGGTCCCCAAGAACACAGTGGCCTCCTCCATTCTTAACCAGAAGAAGTTTGGAACCACCAAGACGCTTCCTAGAGCTGGCTGCCTGAGCAATCGGGTAGAAGAGTCTTGGTCAGGGAGGTGACCAAGAACCCGATGGTCACTCTGAAAGAGCTCCTTAGTTCCTCTGTGGAGATGGGGTAACCTTCCAGAAGGACAACCATCTCTGCAGCACGCCACCAATTAGGCCTTTATGGTAGATTGGCTAGACAGAAGCCACTCATTAGTAAAAGGCACATTACATCCTGCTTGAAGTTTGCCAAAAGGCACCTAAAGACACTCAGACCATGAGAAACAAGATTCTCTTGTCTGATTAATCCAAGATTGAACTCTTTGGCCTGAATGCCCACCGTCACATCTGGAGCAAACCTGGCACCATCCCTACGGTGAAGCATGCTGGTGGCAGCATCATGTTGTGGGTATGTTTTTCAGTGGGAGACTAGTCAGGATCTAGGGAAAGATGATCGGAGAAAAGTACAGAGATCCTTGATGAAAAACCGCTCCAGATAGCTCAGGACTGGGGTGAAGGTTCACCTTCCAACAGGATAACAACCGTAAGCACACAGCCAACACAACGCAGGAGTGGGACAAGTCTCTGAATGTCCTTGAGTGGCCCGGACTTGAACCCGATCGAATATCCTCTGGAGAGACCTGAAAATAGCTGTGCAGTGACGCTCCCCATCCAACCTGACAGAGCTTGAGAGGATCTGCAGAGAAGATTTGGAGAAACTCCCCAAATACAGGTGTGCCGAGCTTGTAGCGCCATACCTAAGAAGACTTGAGGCTGTAATCATTGCTAAAGGTGCTTCAACAATGTACTGAGTAAAGGGTCTCAATTCTTATGAATATGTAATATTTACGTTTTTGTTGTTTTTTGCAAATTTGTATTAAAAAAACAACTTTTTGTCATTATGGGGGATTGTGTGTAGATTGATGAGGCGGGAAAATGTATTTTATCCATGTTAGGCTAACATAACAAAATGTGGAAAAGGTCATGGGGTCTGAATACTTTCCTAATGCACTGTAATTAAAGAATAGTTACTTACTCAGATGTTTCCTCTTAGGAAATTGTAGTTGAATGTTATCCTATCGCTGTTCCCCTCTAAGTGTTGGGAGTGAAGACATAGCCGATATGACTGAGCAGCACCATTGGCAAACATGCCTCTTCTGACTCCTCAGCAAAATACAAATGCATAAGGTCCCTATTTGAATGGCCGCTTACATTTAAACTGTCTCCTCTCTGATATAATCAGTCCCAGTCTCACCAAACCACAGTCTGGACTGGGCTGGAACATTTTACATTGTAAAACATTTCCAGTTCACCATTAATTGCTGTGATTTTTTTTTCTCTCCCCATTTCCTGGACTTAAGCATCAGCACTTTGCCAGTCACAAAATATATATCCAGCAAATTAGAGGGTGAGTTTATGGGGAGAGTTGCATAGACTAACAATATCACAAAGGTAATATAAAATGACATGAGACGATTTTTTTTGCAACGAATCCTGAAAAAACTTGGTTAAGGGTTGGAAGAGGAGCGTTTGAGCTCTCTTCAAAGCACATTTCTGTTTGTTCCCCCCGTAATTTGCGCACAGAAAGACTAAATAATATGGTTAAATCATAGTTTCAGAAAACCATGCTCCTACAGTCATCTACTTTATAATCGTTATAGTTTTTGTCTTGCTTGGACAATTAAAACTTCACAATAAAGTAGATGACGTCACTTAATAATAATTTGTTTTCATAATAATTACGGTTTTGACCATCTCTTTCTCATACGAGCAAAAAAAGCCATTTCAACAGAATACATGAGATTAGGAATCTTCAGGACAACCAGTGCACTGCTAACTATTGTAAAACGAGATGCTGTCGGCAATATGGTAGAGTGGAGCTTACCTTGTACAGCGCTTGGCAGTTGAGTGAACGGAGAAATGAGTTGGTGGGGAGTGTCTGCTATCTTGTATCCTCTCTTGTCACTGTGCTCCCTCTTCAGAAATGTCAGATGTGAATTAATTAGAGATTCCAGTTTCTTCCAGAACCACACATCCTCACATTGTTCAGCTCTTTGTCATCACGTTCATCATCCTCAATCAATCTTTTCCCCCTTTGCCCTTGAAACATTCAGGTCATGTACTGAAGCTGGCTTGCACCGCCTGTGCTCTGTCTGTTTCTCTTCCTCACATACACACACATTTTTTTGGGAAGTATGGTGGGGCGTTTGTGTGAGGGGGAAGTCCCACCCTCTCTGTAAAAGGACTGGATTTGTGTGAGGGTGTGCTTGGGAACTACTTGCATGAATGTGCGTGCCTTTGAGCGTGTTTGAAAATATATATATACTGTAGGTGTGTATGGGACTTTGTGGTTGTGCGTGAGTAAGTTGGCGTGTGTTTTAGGTGTTGACATGCTGACAGTGGGCTTTCAGTTGGGGTGGAGGGGCTGACCAATGCGCTGATGACCAAAAGCCTGATCGTGGGGGTGGAAGGGGAGGGGCTGCGGTTCTCATGCATGGCTCAGAGGCATACAGCACTAGGGATCAACCCTTTCAGATAATAACTAACGTATGATGGAGAGCCAGGGGTATTCACTTCTTCTATTTCAAGATTCCAAAGAAACGTCAGTCTTCTGCAGAAAAACAATTTTAGCCCAGTAGAGGTAAAGTGGCAATCATCTGCTCTCAATTAGACCTAAAGAAAGGTTGTACGTTAACCTACTATTCTTATTAACATTCCTCTCTGTTGCTGTAAAAGGGAAATCCATCTGTTTTACGACTCCTACGCAGACCAAGGGCACGGATACCCCCCACTACACCCTAAACAAGATAGCATGGGTGGAGTTAATGTATATCTCAGCCCAGCAGCAGCGAGAACATGTACTTAATGTGACCAGCGTGGTCAAAATACAGATGTAGCTGATTACCATTAAGGAACATGCAAAATAAAGGGCGGGTCCTTGTCCTTTCTACAGGGTGTTTTTGCAGGGAAGTTGTATTAGTCAAGAAGAGCAATAGGCCAACTTATGTAGGTAATGGGTTGTGCAAGGTTTACACAGACAGACGTTTGTGTAGGCCCTGATACAGTATCATTAGTGCTAGCTTAATTTTGGTCTGATTTTTGGCTACTGCTAAAATGCTGTGCACAGCCCATTTTGGGGGGGGGGGGGGGGGATTCCCTTTTGTGAATTGAAATGTTTGGATTGGCCAGTTTACAATGACTTCCATTCACTGAAAGTATTCTGACGAATCAAACTGGGAACCCTAATCTATGATGGCTGTTTTTAAGGCACAGTTCTCGTGACTTATGACTATGGGACCATGGGTAAAAAAAATAACAGTGTTGCTATTTCCTGTCCTGTGTTTGATGTGAACTATTTGAGTGTGTGTCAGTGATGTGAATAGTGTGATCTCTGCCCACTGTTATGTGAGTTCAATGTACTGGAAAGGCTTAATCACTGGTCGCCATGGCGATGAACTTGTCTGCTATTCAGCATTTCATTCTCTTTTGTTCATTGTTTGTTTTATATTCAATCACTTGGAATTTGTCATTCATTTTCCAAAGTAGTTTGTGTTTGTACTTTTCCAGGTTTTATAACCCTTTTAGGGACTTAAATTCTACTTGTACTTACACACTGTTAAAATTAAGTGTTTTGTAACACTAAAACTAGTGGCAACTAAGCTGCCACCAATGTTAAGGAGACGAAACCTTAACTTTGCTGGAGTTTTGAAACACATGGGTGTAAGGGTCTATGGGACAGATTTAAGGTGTTCTGAAACATGACATGGTGTGTTGTAACATCACTTAATCAAGTTGTGCTACACATTGCAAGAGACTGGGCGCACTAACCTGGAAAAGGTTGTAAACACTTGGTGTTTTGAGTCCTGTTTAGTGCAGAATTACATCCCTTCTTCTGTAATTTCCAAATAATGTAAATGGAAATACCTCCTCTTATTCTACGTCCCCTGCTCTTATATGATAAACTCGTCATTGGACATTCCAAAAAGGTCAAATGTACGGTATTATGCTCAAAGAAATGATACGAGAGTATCGTTTTGTGATAATACAAATGAATACGTTTGTACAGGGTAATTCACGAGTACAACATTTACTTTTTCAAGAGATGATTTTGAAGTTTCAAATACTTTATCTTTTCTTTGCAAATCATCAAATGACAACAAAACATTAACAGGTCTTTTACATGTTTTAAATATTGATTAAGACAGTTCAAAGATCTGTACGGTATTAATCATATTCTTCTAAATCAAGGGAAATATGGCATTATATTTCAGATTCATGGACAAAAATACTACTAATACAAAACTTCAGCCCAGGGCTCAATGCGATACACCAGTCATCCATTATGCTAATGTATTTGAATTCAGTCTTTAAATTCAGAAGATGGTACATGGAAGGTTGTTCAGGTGTATTGAATCACAGTACAGTTGAGTTTAACGATATGATTGACAGTTGACAGGTCAGATGGCATTACTCTGTGATCCTTGTCTTGATTCCTTTGGTTAGGTATGGCCAGCCTGTTGGTAACGTAGTACGTATGTTTCTCTACAGGCAAATAATAATAACAAGCAATAATGATGGTGCATGAATGCATAATGAAGTTATTAACTGTTATAATATTCATAAATTGCTATACGAATATACAATTATTAAACAATAATAGCAGAATGCAAAATGCATATACATTGATGAAGCTATGTAAATATAGCAACAACAGAACAATATGAATGTCAAAAGTGGAATGCAGTAACATGTGGCGAGGCAGGCCAACGCTAGAGCAGGCTAAATTGGCAGTGGCTATTTAGTGTAACATATAGCATGTGGTGCAGGCATCAAACAATATATAAAGCTAGTAGGCAAGCCAAACAAAATAAATACCTGGCAAGACAAAAAACAGAACTTCGTTTGCATAAAAACATCTGCACGACGTGTCAGTTAACTACCATGTAGCATTAAGAAAACGAAACCAACTAATCAAAACGTCTGTTTGACTTGAACTATAAGCGTACAGCAACCGTTAGCAGCCGAAATGCTACTCAAAACAAACACCCTTGTTCAGCCAACAGATCCGACCCGCTTGCTGACAGCTGTATAAGAGTCAGACAGACTTCCTGTGTAGATTAAGACAATGCGGAGCCAGCGTGATATTGCTCGGAAAACGTACCTCAATCCAGGTATGAGAAGTGCCTTGTGCTCCTAATTGTCCCATTATCCCAACTGTTACGCGTAGAAGATTTAACGAATGCTAGTTTTTCCAGAAAACAGTCCTTTTCAACCTAATATTAGGCAGCAGAAGCAACAGCAGCCATTTAGGAATGGCCGTGTCAACAAATCAGCTCCTTTGTTGTTCAATGCGACATGCCATTCCACAATGCCTGCTGTGGCTACTGCTAGCTAGCATGAGGATAAAAACAACAGTTTATTTTCGGTGTAACAGTTGTGATAAGAGGACAATTCGGAATGCAACACATTTCTCATCCCTGAATTGAGGTGCGTTTTCCGAGCCATATCTCGCGCCAGCTCCGGGGTGTCTTAATCTACACAGGAAGCCTGTCTGACCCTAGTGCATCTATAAGTAGTGATGGGAAACCGAGAGCTTTACCGAGAGCTTTATTATGTTCCCAATGCACATTAGTGACCTCTGCTGGTCAGCAATAAATAGCAGTGTGTGATTATCAGAGATATTTTTTTCACCCATTGTTTTCATTATAGCATCGTGGCACAGCTGTATGTCATTGGCTTTAGTTGCCTAATCAGTTGGAATACATCATGCTTGACTATTTTGAAAAACTGAATCTATGGCATTATTTAGGATGCGTAAGACAGAAGCTTATACTATACTATATAAAACAAATTTGAGCAACAGTGCAGAAAGAATAGTTTTCTAAATAGTGTGCCTTCAACGGGATTCGACCCGAACCCTCACGTCCATGACTGTTACATAGTTCCCTCGTCTATCTGCTAAGCTACCGGCTAGGTGAAACTTTTTGTACAAAATCCTAACTGTATTTGTATGTGCGGTGTCCAGTAGAGGTCAGTGTTTGAAATCAGCTTGGAAACGGAAAAGGCACCGGAACAACGGCGTGATCAGTGGGATCTTGCGTTTTTGCAACATACGGTTTGAAAAAGCATGTGATCAAACAAAGCTTCAGAGGTCATTGATGACGTACTGCTGATAAAGTCATACACGCATCGGCAGACATCTTCGAGGTTAGCTGCTTTGCGATTTCGACGCATACCTTGGAGCGCCGGTATCAAACGTAACATCACTAGCTGTAAGCAAGTGGATCAGATCTGCTGGCTAGTTCTTGTTGAGTGAATTCCTTTTCTGTTTCTTTCTTCAGTGTAATAATTACGTTTTGTACTCACATTGTCATTGACGCATACTTTCTTGGATTATTTTGGAGTGTTTCACCTCAGCGTTTGTTGTGCTCTTTCCTGTATGAGTTTGTGAAGGATCTGAATAAAGGGGAGGTGCCCGCATGCTTGCCTGTTTTTATACTTGACCATAGAGTTTGCTTAGAGGGCACACCAGATACGAATGCCCTCTCTCCACCTCCATGCCCCAGACTGTAGCGATTCTAAACAGTAAAGAAGCACAATGTCTGAAGTTCAAATTTTGCCTTTAATCTAAACATTCTGATATGGGGGCCCAAGTTCTTCACACGGTACGTGGCTGTGTGGTTGAGTGGGTAAAATTAACTATTTAATCAGTCTCCTGTTACTAATCTTTCTAAACAAAGCACAGAAAAAATAAAGATAAGTTGATTTAACATGGACTTTAACATTTTTTTAGTTAAGTCCATATTTTATTAAGTCTATCGCAAGTCTGAATCAGGCCCGATGTGCTCAGTACAAGAAGGGTGGTTCAGCACAACAGTTTAGTCCTGAAGACTGACTGAGTGGACTAAGATAATGTTTTGACAACATAAAGAGTTGTCATTTTGATTTGTAACATCATTCTAATCTCAATGGGTCTGGCAACAGTAGCCTATAATTAGTGCCCTTGTCTACCCTAGGAAAAGTATTCAAATCCCATAATTATCTTAATTTTTTAAACTCAAATAAAATCATCCCCAATCAATATTTACGCTATAAACCATTTTCATTTCAAAACCATTTGATTGTATGAGAGACAGTCTGCCAAAACATGCTTTTTGTGTTCAGATGCTGCTTTTTACATGCACTGAAACACCAGAAATGGTTTTCACAAGACTATCTTAACACCAACCTTCAAACTGAAGAACCACTTTCTGAATCTCCATTCTGTTTTCAAATACATTCACCGTACTATAACACTGGCATTGGGTTTACATTCAAACACCCTCTAAACACCAGATCTCAAGCTTAGGTGAACTGCTTTTCATGGTTCCACTACACAATGACGATGCTTTGAGTCTTTCTATCTTAACAGTGTAGTTCTCAAATAGCCTATATGAGAATGATCTGCCAACACAAGAGTAATGGGATAAAACAAATGTTTTATCGGCAACTTTGTACATGGTGATAAATGAACACCAATGCCTTAAACAGTTTTTCATGTGGGTGCTTGTTTTTGTTTTGGAAGGAACATTGCAATGAACATTTCCCAACGAAAAATGTCTTACTACACTATGATATTGACAAATGGTGTACTTGAGCTTCCCATTCTTTAGGACTGAGATAGGAGCCTCATCGTATCTGTCCGTCGTGTCCCGTGAGTCAAAAGAAAAGCATCGGCTCACCTACAATACATGAAGCTCATGTCCCCTTGTCCCCTTGTCCCCTTGTCCCCTTTTCTGCTTTTTTTCAATGTGTTTAATACAGTTAAATGACTACAATTGGTCTTGTGATTTGTGGGGGTCATCCAAAAGTCCCCTAATTTTCATAATTCACACCTGTTGGCCTACCAAGATCTCTCTGAGCAGTTAAATAGTAAGATATCAGTACCTCACTTACGTGTGTGTGTGTGTGTGTGCGTGCGTGCGTGCGTGTGTAAAATATACAGGCATATTAGGATCACTCATAGCTGCTAGTGGGAAAGACAGGAATAAGATCATCTTATGACATCAGGACATTACTATTCATGCGGTTCGGCTTACTTTCCCCAGCTGCAGAAACAGTATGACCTCTATCTAACTAATAAGCCATGACAACGTTATTTTCCACTGGTTAGATGTTGCCAATCGTTGTATTGCTGAAAGAATGCGTACTGTCACCATATGGCCATTAATTGACTGGAAAACTCTTAGGAGTAAGACAAGGTTGCTTAGCTTGTACTCCACCAGAGGTGAATTTTACCCACAGCTTAGTGAACATATGGTTCACCCAATAGAATTGAGAAATTGTTCGCTCGGTCCGCGTAGTCATCAATACCGTCATCCGTTATTTTCACAATAATAATTTAAAAAGAGCTAGCCTAACTCCATAACGGTCTGGCTCTTTGGACCAATGTTGTGAGAGGATCATTCTTTGTTCCTGTTGTATAAAGCTCCTACCCCCGGGAGGAGACGAGATATGCCTAATGAATAAATTGTCAGTTACACTCTTCTAATGCTAACAAACTTCAAATATTGCAGACAGCGTTGGCTTGTGCTTTACATTGACAGGTTTCCCAAGGTCTTGTTCCGCTATTCTTTTAAAAACTGTTTCACCACAATGATACTCTCGACACATACTGTACTTCATCTTCGCATTTGGTGAAGCTACAGTTTATCTTGGTCTTTCTGCTTCCTCTCTGATATGATGGCGTGTTTCCTGTTTGTTGAGTATTGCTCCTAGGTCTTCCGTGGCCTGGTGGAGACGGTACATCCCGTACATGGCAGCCAGAATCAGGGCCACGCCTGTGGCCACTAGAAGGATGTGGAGAGCCATGAGGAAACCAACGTAAGCCCCATTGGGTGGCAGCGTCCACAGGTAAACCCAGCCCTTTAGGCGGTTGTTGTGCACAAACTCGAGCCCGTTCTCAAACACCAGCCTGTCGTGGAAGGGCGGGGATAGGACATGGACGGGGAGCGATTCGGTGCCCATAGGCTTGAATATATAGTCGTCAAGAATGTCGAGAACGTCGGCGGTCGGTGTGGCAGCTGTTGTGCGCCTAGTCCCAGGTGTGGTGAACCGGACACTCAGTAGGATTTTCTGTTTGTTGGGTTGATGGAGCCTCGGGTGCAGTAGTTGTGGCTGTGAAGTCTACCACCTCTTGCTCCTCAAGAGCTGTAGTGGAAACGGCATGGCTGAGTTCAATCGAAGAGCGGGTGGAGCGGCTGCTCGAGGGTGTGGTAACGTCACACTTAAACTCTTCGTTGAGTAGGGAACCAAGTGGGCGGAGAAGTAGAGGGTACGGATTACGACATATCACATCCGTCCGATCACTAACCACGCCTTCATTAAGCTTTATCCAACTTGCAATGTCTCTGATGCCACACCTGCAGTCCCATGGGTTGCCACTCAGAGTAACAACCCTTAAACCCCCTGGAGTAGAGAAGACCTCCCCCGGAAGGGTCCGCAGCTGGTTGTTCTTCAGCTCGATGCTGGCCAAACTGGGGTTGCCCTTAAATATGTCCTCAGAAAGGGATCGAAGCTTGTTATCATTCAGGAGCAGAGTGTCCATATTGGCCAGCTTGGAGAAGATATCTGGATGTAGATCCTGGATGTCATTGGACTTGAGAGAAAGCTTCTGGAGGTTGGGCAAGCAGCAAAAAAGGTCAGGGGGCAGCTCCCTCAGCTTGTTGTTGAGGTGCAGGGAGAGCCTCTCCATCCCGCTCATGTTGGCAAACAGGCTCCAGGGCACGGTGCTGAGGTTGGTGTCATACAGGTAGAATTCCTTCATCCTGGGCATGTGGCCCATCAACTTATCAGGCAGTGACAGCAGAGGGTTTTTGTAGATAGTGAGCTTGGTGAGTTTGGGAAGGTGGTAGAAGCTTTCATTCGGGACGCCCTGGAGCAGGTTGGAGGACATGGTGAGTGTCATGAGGTTGCCTAGGGCCCAGAACACCTCGGGGGGGATGTATGCGATCTGGTTGTTGTGCAGTTTGAGCTCCAGGAGGTTGGCCAGCTCGTCGAAGGCACCCACCTCCAGCCGCTCTAGCTTGTTGTTGTAGAGCATGAGGAACTGCAACCGCGTCAATGAGTGGAACAAGGTGGGGGGCAGCTGCTGCAGGGAGTTTCTCCCCAGGTTGAGATAGCGCAGGCTACTCAGTCCGTGGAAAACATTGGGGGCGAGGTGAGCGATGGCGTTGTTACTGACGTCCAGTTCGTTCAGGTTGGCCAGACCCTCGAACAACACGGGAGCGATGGACTCCAGACGATTGTCATCCAGATGCAGCTGCTCCAGGCTGACCAAGGGGCTGAACACCCGGGAAGGGAGGCTGGAGAGGGCGTTGGATGACAGCTTGATGGAGAGGAGCTGCGGGGCCACATGGAAGGCCTCAGGGTGGATGGTGTCCAGGGGGCTGTGGCTGATGCCTAAACGCAGCATAAGGGGCAACATGGCCAGACTCTGTTCGTTCAGAACCTTCATGTTGGTGCCATTCAGCTGAAGTAGGTACATGTTGGTGGGCATGCCTTTGGGCACGTCCCTGATGTTGCCCACACATTTGACGGCCCCCTCTAGGTTGCACATACAGCTGCTAGGGCAGACCATGCTGTCGGTGTGCAAAGGCTGGACCAGGAGAAAGAGTAATACGCTCCACATGGTGCCTATTGAAGGGAGAAATGTGTTAAGATCAAAAATCTGCTGATCATCAATATTAGGCTAGTACTGTATATGACAAGTTGCTAGATTAAAGGTGAAGCTCAGTATTTTCCAACTTCTTGTTAGATGGTTCCTCACCTTGATAGTAGTCAATGGGCCAGAATAGTCAAGCAATGTTTTTTTTTTTAAAGGCCATATTACCTTTAAGTAACATCAAACCAAATATTGAGCAGTTTTGAGTTGATTTGGCCATAAAAATTAAAAAAAACTTTGCTTGGTTGCCCTATTAGTGGTACGTTGGTCAGCTGTATAAACAAAATACGGGAAATATGTTCTGTGAAAAAAAATCTAAAAATGACTTCAGTTTGACCGGTTGTGAGGAAATAGAAAGCTGTGAAAACGACCCAACATTTTTCTGATAAGATTTCAGTTTGGCTTGGATGCATATTTTATGTGGTTGAAATACTATCAGTTTTTATGATGCTGATAAAGATACCGTCAGTAGAGGTGCTATCTGACTGCGCATTCACATTCTCTCAAGATGCTGAACGAAAGAAATCCTTTTTTCTCCACTCCTATTCCCCAGTCAAAATTGAGCCTACATTTGGTGTATAATTTTACTGCATGAAGTGCTTAATTCTTCAGGAGTTAACATTATGGCTATGTGAGAGGTGTTGTGGAAAATATTGAGTCAAATATTTGCACAGATACTGGAACCTGTAGATTCAGTTAAGACTTTATTACAAAGTAACAGAGCCGAGCAATTCCATGGAACAGCTGAGTGCTCTTATCACAGAGCCCTGCCTTTATAGTATTCCGTCTTTGCATAACGTATAGAATCTCCTCCCTCTATATGAAAATAACTTCCTTTGGCCTTTCTCCACCATTATCTTTTCGTCTCAGTTCTTGCTTGTTAGCGCCCGCATCTGACGCTGTCTAGGTTATAATGGTGGAGGGGCCCTGGTCATATATGTTCCATTCCTTATACAGCCATTCTGTCTCAGCACTTCAATGTGGACAGTCTAATATACTGCTAATAATGGAAATGTAATCATAGTCATGAGTTTTGCTCCCACAGAGGTTATAGATGTCAGTTTCAATTCAACCCGTCTGAACAGTAGGCTACAGTTCCCTTGGCGTGACATCTTGTGACTGTCAAATTCCTATAGCTCCTCACAATCATCAATCATCCTCTTTAACCATTTCACCAATTCTTTCCCAAACATTACTTGTCAGGCCTTCCCTTCTCTTGATCTTCAACTCTCAATTTCGCAGCTTTTCTCTTATTGAATTAAACTCGACATTGTCCTTTTTTTTGTTGCCTGTTCCCAAAAGCACTTGGCGCCTGTCCAGTTAGGCCCTGAAGTTTAGGCTTACGCACTAATAATGCCAGATAGCCTAAAACAATTCAATAAAGTCCTCAATGTAGCCTATAAATATAAACTGCACAAGAATGATACGTTTATGGACTTCAGGTATTTAAAAAATAAATAATTACTTAACCAAACAAATAATCAATATACAGTACTAGAGTTTATGTACTTTATAATAAACAGAAAAGGAATGTAGTAGTAGACTGATGCAAGGAATTCTGCCTACCTTTCAAACGAGACGCACCACAGCAGACTTGCTCTTGTTGTGTTGCTCTTGGTCCTTATATGCCTGGTAATTGAGAGACTTGATAGGATGCGTCTCCATTTCCGTATAATTTATCTTAGCAGGATGCGCAGACCATACGCAAGCCCGCGTTCCGGTCAACAGGCCGCTGAACACGGGGAGATAAGACCCACATTACAATATATCCGTTATAGACTGGATAGTTGCCAATGCTGCTGTTCCCCGTAACATTCTTATGTAGTAGGTTTAAAAGGTTCTCTCTGTTCTATTTTGGTGTGCTTGCGTGCATTTGTGTATGGTTGCGAGCTTAGCTGTTTGTCTGCGGTTTTTGTTTTGAGTAGGCCACGAGTGACGAATAATTCACCCTATCCTGTTGTAGTCAGATCTACAATTCTACCGCTTCAGGTAAGTCAGTGGTGCTTCATAGCCACACGTTTCTCTCCAATGTTCCATTGTGGTTTTCTGACAGGGTAGCTGATTGCACAGGCTTACTGGTTTCTCAGACATCCCTCCACTCCCATCTATCTCTCTGTAGGATTCAGAGAGCCCTATCATTGGTGCAACTCCCGATGTTCAGACTGAGCCAATGACTCGGCTCCCAGATGCATCACCACAGTGACAATGAGGGGAAGAGAGGCAGAGACCATGGCAGAAAAACAAAGTCATAGACAGAGCAAGAATTCTCAGCCGAGCCAAAATTGTAGAACTGTAAATTGCATAGTTTTACCACGACTAAAATAAAACTGGTCAAATATAATTAAAACAATACATTTTTTTGATACAAGATTGAATAGCCTAAATACTATGTATTAATTTATATAACAATGTGTAAATAATACTGTATTTAAGGTGGTAATCAGCAGTTGAGACAATAACAAAGTGTCCTCCCTGCCCGGGATGGAGTTGGAGAAATGTAACCACTCTCCAATTCATACAGACTGTCTTAATTTGGTCACTCTTTTTGCTCATGAGGATTTTTTCTGCACTGGCTCCAACGGGCTCAAATGAAGACCCTACATCTGTAGACAGAGGTATGGATGCAAGGACTGACCATCCATGATATCAAAATGATAGTTTTAACCATGTTTTGAGGCTATACAGGTACCTCCCCAAAAAACGTACTTATAAGGCGTGTGCACCTCAATGGACATTCTCGCTCTCATACTGGACACGATTGTTGCCAGATCTTGTCTTTGCGACTGAGTTGTAAAGGTGTTTCATTCAGGCAAAAGATATAGCCTGAAGATAGCCAAACATTTCCAAAACAGCCCTGGTCCTTACATTTCAAAATGTTGTCATTTAGCAGATGCTCTTATCCAGAGTGACTTACAATTCAGGGGTTGATCTAACCATTTATTTCTCTATTCCTGGAGTGACATAATCACTGGTAGCCAAGACACAAGCTAGCATGATAATATATAGTTTATTAAATGAAGGAAACGGTAACACATTCATCAAAGCAATACTGATACTTGACAATGGAAAGTACATGAATTGCGTCACTGCACCCATTTACCACTAGAGGAAGACAAAGTCAACATGTTGAGAAGAGGACAGTTACTCTGGGTGTGGAAACATGGACCAAGTCCTTTGTCAGCAGACGATGTTAGGCTGTGACAACAATACCTTCCACTCTTAGAGAAATGCTGATAACTCCTTGTCATCTCAAAAGTTGGGAGTCCTGTAGAGAAGCATCTGAAACGTTACATCCAGTACTGAACTGGCGATCAAGTCATTTCGGTCGTTTGAGGTAATTATGCACGACAAGGTAATTATGCAAATCAACACAAATAAAATGTCACTTATGCCTACCCTGATTTAGACCCAACCATCATTGAAC
Organism: Oncorhynchus kisutch; assembly: GCF_002021735.2. Lineage (NCBI taxonomy): Eukaryota > Metazoa > Chordata > Actinopteri > Salmoniformes > Salmonidae > Oncorhynchus > Oncorhynchus kisutch. The sequence goes on along the minus strand of NC_034186.2, from coordinate 45,298,719 downwards.
CTGTTATAAACACCTGTAGACGCCCGATATTGCGACATCAGGGCAGAGGTTACAGCACAGTGATGAGTACATTATAGTATTAGCATATTAGTTACGCCACAACATTCAAACACTTGGTAATGGGTGAGTTGTGTTGTTGTCTGTGAGCGTGTTGAGTCTTTGGGGTGTTAAGGCAATGCAGCGGGACTCAGAGGCTCCTCTCTAAGTAGGACAGTACTGCACGTACAGTACTGCGCTCCTGGAAGTACTGTCATACACAGTACTTCCAGAAACAGGCTGTGGACACAGAGAAAACACTGTTCAGTCTCTTGCTCGATTTCAAGGAGGAATATTCATTTTGTTTGTAAAATGAAGACCACTGTAGGAAATGAAATGTGTTAGGACTGTGGAAAAATCAGTGCCGTCGCCGACAATCGGCAATAAGAAACGTACGCTCAACCCTTTTCCGCAGTATGGACTTGTCCTCCGCTAGTGTGTTTGAGGAGAGCTCCCTTTCCAGCTCCAAGTCCTCCTTCAAAGCCTCTATCTGTAAAGGTAGAGAACACAGTGGTTACAGACGGCCAAAGGAACCCTGTGTCGGTCTTTATGAGAGGTGCCTGCTCTCAGGTAAGGTAATCACTATCCAAGGCCATGAGAGATTATGCTGCTAGAGCTCTCATTTGAACTCCGTCAGACAATAGGCAGATCTGCTCGATGTAAAGGCTAAATCCCAGGGGGAATTTTCCACAGAATGTACACAGTGTCTCGCTCAAGGAGAACTATGTTTACCCGTTCATCTCATAAACCCTGCTTAAAAGCATTGCCGTCTTCTCAGCTGGATGAAATGTATGACTGCACAGGACGCTGCAAGTGCTTAAACTGTTGCACTCCGTGTGTACAAAACACTTGAATGACCTACCTCCTTCAGCTCCGCTAGCTTGTTGGCAAACTCTAAACCTGCAGAGGAGAAAGAAATGTGTTGGCACAAACGGCAAACCTGAGAAACAGTCCATGTAATATTATATATACACATCCTTATATTTTTTACATTGACAAACACTATTAGTGTGTGTGTGTGTGATACACTGTAAAAACCTTACCTAAAGCTTCATTTCTTTCAATAGGCTCGAAGCTTCTATGTAGCAACAACGCTAGAATCTTGTTCTGGGCGTCTGTGTCTCCTCTTTGGGGATATACATGGTTTCCTGAATATGTGGGGAAAAAACGGCAGTACATCTGATTTTACTGTAAACAACTTCAAAAGCACCTCAAAATGCACCAAAAGTACATTAAAATATAATTACACAATATCCCCTTTAAACTGAGCCACATTCACAGTGCAGTATTAACAGTATTGTTAGACGAACACAATTGAATTGCCAAGCAAACACTAAATGACTTCGCCGTAGAACACCAACAAAATAATTATCCGTATGCTTATTATCCAACAGCTGGGAATTAACCCATTAGTTGCAACCAGCGTCCTCAGACCGCCTATATCTTCAGGTCGTCTATGCCTCAAATAGGCCAGCAGCTAGCACACATTCATTCACCAAACCAGCAGACTCACCAGGGTTGAAGATGCTTCTTCCCTCCACACTGACTACCCCTTGTAGAAGCAGAAAAGCTAGCAGTCCCAGCCAGTAGTTCACAGAGACAAAACTGTCCATGTCAGCGAAGCAACTGTCCCAAAGAAGTGCTTACCGTAGTGTCAACTCGTTCTCAACCAGGCCAGCAAATCCACTGCCTTTGGTCCATCCCAGCTATACTTTTATCCTGTCAGATGTGGGAGGAGGGCCCCCCCACCCCAGTGCACTCAATCAATAGGTAGTCACCATGGCTTTCGTCAATGGACCACCGTCCTTTGCAAGAGGGGCCATGTAGTGGCTGACAGAAATATGACGATCTGGATCCGTGGCCAGCGACCCTTCATCAACACGACAGATACAAAGCCAGCAGAGTGAGAAAGTCATCTATCACCTGTTATTTACGGGATGTTCTTGGCACTTTCAGTCCTTTTCTTTTACATGAATTACTTCCTTAAGAATAATAGAGGGAGAATCTTGGACGGGGAGAAGTGAATTGATTCTGTCCCTATAAAGTGCACCATGCCCAGAGATGAGCTCTTCAATCTTGGCTCCAGGTCTGAGCATCGGCACCAATGTGGGGCTGATTGAACATCCATCACCGAGGTCAAACCACGTGACCCCGGCTGTTGTAGCCAGAAATCCGGCTCACAACTCTGTCAGTATAATAGCTGCTGTGTTTATGTACGGCAGTTTTAGTTAAATGAAGTGCCTGTCACCCATTTTGATTGGCCTGTTTCTGTCATAAAGCTTCTTGAGTGCTGTTTTCATTGACACCTCACTTCATTGTCTTCCTCTGAGGAAGTTATTGACATCTAGTTGTGCCTCTCATCCCAAATAAACATCACATATCCTTATAATACGGATTTCGGGGCTTGAGGATTTCGAGAACCTGGTTGAGTGAGTCACAGTGAATTAACCTTGTAACATCAGGGATATATTGCATCTTGTGAAACAGTCTGGTCCTCTTGTGGAAAATATAGTCAATAACTTGATGGATCTCCAGGCATGACTCACATTGCAGTGCAAAACGTTCCTAGACACTGTCTGTACCTCTGGCTGTATGATGTACTTTTGGAATCATTCAATAAAATGAAGTTCTATAATAGTGTCAACTGTCAAAGCAGATGGTGTTATGTCCTGACAGATTGCTCTGATGAAAGCCATATCTGATATCCTTGAAGTAGAGCATCTGTAGGGAATCATTTGTTTCCTTCTATTGTGATAAGAAGTAATTTGGCAATCCATTTTTGAACTCAAATACAATTTTATTTTGTTTGTCACATGTGTGAACTTTACCGTAGACTTTACCTCCCTTTCCCAAGAATGCAGAGTAAAAAGGAAGAAAAGATTAGCAAAGAAAAAAAAGAAATCATTTATTAATAAAATAACAATAACGAGGCTATATACAAGAGTACCGGTACTGAGTCAATGTGCAAGGGTACGAGGTAGTTGAGGTAATATGTACATGTAGGTAGGGGTAAAAGTGACTAGACAATCAGGATACATAACAGAGTAGCAGCAGCGTATGGGTGCCATCAATTAGCTTAAATTCTCAGAGAGTCAATTATATTTCTGAAAAAAATGTTGCAGGAATGCTAATCTTATCTGTTTCTAACAGCAGAAACGATTTCAGAACAATCTGAGATGGTGGGTGTAGAAATCCTCTTTCTTGGGCTTTTTTAGGAGGAACAACCAACATCAATATGTTAAGACTGTCAAGGCTCAGGGGAAGACCCAGATGCAGACAGTTTCGAAGTTACAAAAGTGTATTACTCAAACAGGGGGGCAGGCAAATGACAGGTCAAGGGCAGGCAGAGGTCAGTAGTCCAGAGCAGGGTCTGAAAGCTACAGGACGGCAGGCAGGCTCAGGGTCAGGGCAGGCAGAATGGTCAAAACCGGGAAAGCTAGAAAACAGGAACTAGAGACAGACAGGAGCACGGGAAGAAACACTGGTAGGCTTGATGAAACAAAACGAACTGGCAACAGACAAACAGAGAACACAGGCTTATAAGAAATCTCGAAATGCCCTCCGACGAACCATCAAACAGGCAAAGTGTCAATATAGGACTAAGATCGAATTGTACTACACCGGCTCTAACGCTCATCGGATGTGGCAAGGTTTGCAAACTATTACAGACTACAAGGGGAAGCACAGCCGAGAGCTGCCAAGTGACACAAGCCTACCAGACGAGCTAAACTACTTCTATGCTCGCTTCGAGGTAAATTCACAAGGCCGCAGGGCCAGACGGATTACCAGGATGTGTACTGCGAGCATGCGCTGACCAACTGGCAAATGTCTTCACTGACACTTTCAACCTCTCCCTGTCCAAGTCTGTAAGCAGACCAACAAGTTTTAAGCAGACCCATAGTCCCTGTGTCCAAGAACACTAAGGTAACCTGCCTAAATGACTACAGACCCGTAGCACTCACGTCTGTAGCCATGAAGTGCTTTGAAAGGCTGGTCATGGCTCACAACAACACCATTACCCCAGAAACTCTAGACCCACTCCAATTTGCATGCCCGCCCCAACAGATCCACAGATGATGCAATCTCTATTGCACTCCACACTGCCCTTTCCCACCTGGACAAAAGGAACACCTATGTGAGAATGCTATTCATTGACTACAGCTCAGCGTTCAACACCATAGTGCCCTCAAAGCTCATCAATAAGCTAAGGACCCTAGGACTAAACACCTCCCTTTGCAACTGGATCCCGGACTTCCTGACGGGCTGCCCTCAGGTGGTAAGGGTAGGTAACAACACATCTGCCACGCTGATCCTCAACACAGGGGCCCCTCAGGGGTGCATGCTCAGCCACCTCCTGTACTCCCTGTTCACTCATGACTGCACGGCCAGGCACGACTCCAACACCATCATTAAGTTTGCCAACGACACAACGGTGGTAGACCAGATCACCGACAACGACAAGACAGCCTATAGGGAGGAGGTCAGAGACCAGGACAACAACCTCTCCCTTAACATGATCAAGATAAAGGAGATGATTGTGGACCTCAGGAAAAAGAGGATCGAGCACGCCCTCATTCTCATCGACGGAGCTGCAGTGGAGCAGGTTGAGAGCTTCAAGTTCCTTGGTGCCCACATCACCAACAAACTAACATGGTCCAAGCACACCAAGACAGTCGTGAAGAGGGCACGACAAAACCTATTCCCCCTCAGGAGACTGAAAAGATTTGGCATGGGTTCTCAGATCCTCTAAAGGAGCTACAGCTGCACCATTGAGAGCATCACTGCCTGGTATGGCAACTGCTCGGCCTCCGACTGCAAGGCACTACAGAAGGTAGTGCGAACGGCCCAGTACATCACTGGGGCCAAGCTCCCTACCATCCAGGACCTCTATACCAGGCAGTGTCAGAGGAAAAAGTGTCAAAGACTCCAGCCACCCTAGTCATAGACTGTTCTCTATGCTACCGCATGGCAAGTGGTACCCGGAGCACCAGGTCCAAGAGGCTTCTAAACAGCTTCTACCCCCAAGCCATAAGACTGCTGAACACCCTCTTCCTCTTTTACTCTGCTGCTACTCTGTTGTTATCATCTATGCATAGTCACTTTAATAACTCTACCTGTATGTACATACCTCAACTAATCGGTGCCCACGCACATTGATCCTGTATCGGTATTGGTAACCCCCCTGTATATAGTCTCGCTATTGTTATTTTACTGCTGTTCTTTAATTACTTGTTACTTTTATTTCTTATTCATATTTTTTTTAACTGCATTGTTGGTTAGGGGCTTGTAAGTAAGCATTTCACTGTAAGGTCTACACCTGTTGTATTCAGAGCATGTGACTAATACAATTTGATTTGATAAGTACACTGGGGATAATGGGGAAGATGGGCGACACCTGAAGGGGGGTGGAGACAAGCACAAAGACAGGTGAAACAGATCATGGAATGACAAAGATGAAGGGACTGGACGTTTTTTATAATGAGGGATACCTTGAGAAAATCGTACCTCTCTGAAAGTAAAATATGTTTTACCAGACCCTCCCTGAACGCTTGAAAAAAAAAACTTGACCTTCTCCTATACCCAAAATAATAATTAAAACAAAGTGGATAGCAGAGAACATGCCTAACATTTTACTCTCACTCTGAGGACAGACCAGATTCTTAGATATGCAGTTTTACAAACTGTTCTTCACTTTGTAAGCATTACATGGAAAAGTATCCAGAAGATTGTGGATTCGCACTGAAGCCCGGTCCGCCACAGGAGTCGCTGGTGCGTGATGAGACAAGGATTTCCCTACCGGCCAAAACCTCCCTAACCCGGACGACACTAGGCCAATTGTACGTCGCCCCACGGACCTCCCGGTCGGTTACGACAGAGCCTGGGCGCGAACCCAGAGTCTCTGGTGGCACAGCTGGCGCTGCAGTACAGCGCCCTTAACCACTGCGCCACCCGGGAGGCCCTTATTTTTGTTCTTTCTTAAGCTACCTGGCTTTCTCCTGACTGATTAAGAGTTAGTACAGTATGTTGTTTAATAGCCTGTTGAAATGTTGAACGTAGGCCTCCCGAGTGGCACAGCGATCTAAGGCTAGAGGCATCACTACAGACCTGGGTTTGATCCCGGGCTGTATCACAACCGGCCGTGGTTGGAATTCCATAGGGCGAAGCACAATTGGCCCGGCATCGTCCGGGTTAGGGGAGGGTTTGGCCGGGGGGCTTTACTTGGCTCATCGCACTCTAGTGACTCCTTGTGGCAGGCCGTGCGCCTGCAGGCTGACCTCCCTCGTCAGTTGAACGGCGTTTCCTCCGACACAGTGGTGCGGCTGGCTTCCGGGTTAAGCGGGCGGGGTGGTGGGTCATGTTTCGGAGGACGCATGACTCGACCTTCGCCTCCCGTGCCTGTTGGGGAGTTGCAGCGATGAGACAAGATCGAAATTGTGGAGAAAAAGGGGGTACATTTTTTTTTTTTACAAACAAATGATGAGTGTCAATTGATAGTGACAGAATCACACATTAGTTCCCAAGCAAAGTTGTTTGTCTCCTTGGCTATGGAAGGTTGTAGCGCTGCCTCAATGTCATAAAGACAAACCAAAGATATCCCATATGCATCAGAGTCACGTTTTTCCCCAGCATTTTACAGCTTGTTCCTACCATTGCGGAATAAAGCATCATTTTAGATTACTTTATATAATCAGGTCCATAAAAAAATCTAGATCTTAAGCTAACAATGCTTTTAGCCAACAAAAGCCACAAATCCCTCACATACCCTCTCAATTCAAGCCCTAGTTTTAACCTAGCAAAACAAGCCCTTTACAGACACTGAGATATTTAAGGAGTGCATGGTGACTGAAGGAATTGGCTGACAAAATCTATGGATGGTAGAATATAACTGAGTCTGTCAAACAGGTAGGCCTATCTCTTATTTCTTGAATAGGTATCAATAGGCTCCAACACAAAGCCCTCTTGATGTTAGTAGCCTGAAGTCAAATTCAAATTTGTTTAAACTTGTGTAAATGAATTATAGGCCTCGAAATGGCCTACTTTCAGAACCCATTCGCTGTTCATCTCTGCGGCTGCCTCTTCATAATAATGTAAGTAATGTACCCTTAATATAAACACAACATGCAACAATTTCAAAGAATTTACTGATTTACAGTTCATATTACGAAATCATTCAATTGAAATGAATATATGATGCCCTAATCTATGGATTTCACATGATTGGGAATACAGATACAGTGGTAAGAAAAAGTAACTGAACACCTTGGAATTACCAGGATTTCTGCATAAATTAGTCATCAAATTTGATCTGATCTTTATCTAAGTCACAACAATAGACAGAGTGCTAAAACTAACAAAACACAAATTATTGTATTTTAAAATAAAAAAAATATTTGTTTTATTTGAACCTTTATTTAACTAGGAAAGTCAACAAATTCTTATTTACAATGACAGCCTACCCCGGCCAAACCCGGACGACACTGGGAGTCAGGAGTCAGCTAACCTGGAGTCCAATCAATGAGACGAGTTCGGAGATGTTGGTTAGAGCTGCCTTGCCCTTAATATTTTGGGTTTGCTATTCACAAGTAGTATTGCCTGATGTGAACCATGCCTCGAACAAAAGAGATCTCAGAAGACCTAAGATTAAGAATTGTTGACTTGCATAAAGCTGGAAAGGGTTACAAAAGTATCTCTAAAAGCCTTGATGTTCATCAGTCCATGGTAAGACAAATGGTCTATAAATGGAGAACGTTCAGCACTGTTGCTACTCTCCCTAGGAGTGGCCGTCCTGCAAAGATGACTGCAAGAGCACAGTGCAGAATGCTCAGTGAGGTTAAGAAGAATCCTAGAGTGTCAGCTAACGACATACAGAAATCTCTGGAACATGCTATCTCTGTTGACGACTCTACGATACGTAAAACAGTAAACAAGAATGGTGTTCATGGGAGGACACCATGGAAGAAGCCACTGCTGTCCAAAAAAAACATTGCTGCACGTCTGAAGTTTGCAAAAGTGCACCTGGATGTTCCACAGCACTACTGGCAAAATATTCCGTGAACAGATAAACTACAGTTGAGTTGTTTGGAAGGAACACACAACACTATGTGTGGAGAAAAAAAGGCACAGCACACCAATATCAAACCTGATCTAAACGGTAAAGTTTGGTGGAAGGAGCAGAATGGTTTGGACCTGCTTTGCTGCCTCGGGGCCTGGACAGCTTGCTATCATCGACGAAAAAATGAAATTGAGTTTATCAAGACATTTTGCAGCAGAATGTTAGGCTATCTGTCCGCCAATTGAAGCTCTACAGAAGTTGGGTGATGCAACAGGACAACGACCCAAAACACAGAAGTAAAATCAACAACAGAATGGCTTCAATAGAAGAAAATACACCTTCTGGAGTGGCCCAGTCAGAGTCCTGACCTCAACCCGATTGAGATGCTGTGGCATGATCTCAAGAAAGAAGTTTACACCAGACATCCTAAGAATATGGCTGAACTGAAACAGTTTTGTGAAGAGGAATGGTCCAAAATTCCTCCTGACTGTTGTGCAGGTCTGATCTGAAACTACAGAAAACATATGGTTGAGGTTATTGCTGCCAAAGGAGGGTCAGCCAGTTATTAAATTCAAGGGTTCACATACCTTTTCCACCCTGCACTGTGAATGTTTATACGGTGTGTTCAATAAAAACATGAAAACGTATAAATTGTTTGTATTATTAGTTTAAGCAGACTGTGTTTATCTATTGTGACCTAGATGAAGGTCAGATGAAATTTTATGACCAATTTATGCAGAAATTCTGGTATTTCTAAATGGTTCACATACTTTTTCTTGCCACTGTATGCGTCTGTTGGTCACAGATACCTTTAAAAAAAGGGGCAAGGGGCATGGATCAGAAAACCAATCAGTATCTGGTGTGACCTCCATTTGCCTCATGTAGCGCGACACATCTCCTTCGCATAGAGTTGATCAGGCTGTTGACTGCGGCCTGTGGATTGTAGTCCCACTCATCTTCAATGGCTGTGCGAAGTTGCTGGATATTGGCAGAAACTGGTACATGCTGTCATACACGTCAATCCAGAGCATCCCAAACATGCTTGATGGGTGACATGTCAGGTGAGTATGCAGGCCATGGAATCATTTTCAGGTTCCAGGAATTGTGTACAGGTCCTTGTGACATGGAGCTGTGCAATATCATGCTGGAACATGAGGTGATGGCGGCAGATGAAGGGGATGGCTGCTAGGGTTGCAAAGGATCGGAAACTTTCTGGGAATTTCCGGAAATGTTCCAGAAATTTTGCATGGGAAGTTAAGCCTGGGAATTTGGGGAATTTTGCTTAACTTCATCAAAAAAAGTGATCTTATAACAGTGAACCTTTTTTGTGGGATACACATAAGGCAATTCTAGGTCTTGTGGCATATTTTGGTTAAACTATCCCCAATACAATGAAATTGCAACCCTCTGTATGCACAGTGCAGTCTTCTATCACATGTGCAGTGTACACTTCCATCACACGTACAGCTAATTCTCAAGATCTTACACACTAATGAGATGCTATTGAGCCCACACTACTACACTGTCTGAGCCAAGGACTACATGCTTTCTGGTAAGTTCTGATTACAATACTGGGTGGGGTGAATATATTTGTTATGGCATACGTGATTTTGTTTGTTAACTAGTAAATAGTAGCCTACAGCAAAGTGTGTTGAAATCATTTCTAACTTGTTAACAATTTCTGTTGGTTAGTTTTTGCTACCATGTGAGTTTTATCTTGCTTGAGCCTGCTAACTGAGGATTGTTAATTAACCTGTTTCCATACAGGTTTCATTTTAAAACATTTATCTTACAAAGGAGTTGTTTAATCCAACTGCTTAACTATTTATCTGTACATGGAATTGTATTTGGTTTTTTTTGTACACATTTTGTTCTAATCTTTAGAGGAAAATGCCACGGGCACCATCTGATGTGTGGAAACATTTCACTGCAGCTAATGTAGAAGAAAACACTGTGTTCATTAGCAAATAATGTGGCAAATCATATGTGAAGAATGTAACAAATATGCAGAATCATCTGGCCAAGTGCATAAAGTTCCCTCAGCGCTCACAACAAGCAACCTCTGTCAAAATTCCCTCTACTTCTATTCGAGGTGAAAATTATGAATCAGACACCTTATCGATAGCAACAGCTCATGGTCCTCCTGGAATCAGAAGTTTTTTTGACTCAATGGAGGAATGTAGTCAGAAAAATGCTGATGAATGTCTTGCTCGAGCTGTGTATGCAACTGGTTCACATCTGATGCTCACAGGCAATGTGTATTGGAAGATATTTCTGAATGTTCTTCGCCCAGCATGCACACCTCCAGCCAGACATGCTTTATCTACTAATTTGCTGGATGCAGAGTTCAAGTGAAGATCAAGCAAATCATAGAGAAAGCAGACTGTTTTGCAATCATCTCTGATGGGTGGTCGAATGTTCATGGGCAAGGAATAATTAACTACATAATCTCCACCCCTCAACCAGTTTTCTACAAGAGCACAGACACAAGGGACAACAGACACACCGGTCTCTACATTGCAGATGAGCTGAAGGCAGGCATCAAGGACCTTGGACCACAGAAGTTATTTGCACTGGTGACAGACAATGTTGTGAACATTAAGGCTGCTTGGTCTAAAATATAGGAGTCCTACCCTCACATCACACCCATTGGCAGTGCTGCTCATGCATTGAATATCCTATTCAAGGACATCATGGCACTGAAAACAATGGATACACTCTACAAGAGAGCCAATGAAATGGTTAGGTATGTGAAGGGTCATCAAGTTATAGCAGCAATCTACCTCACCAAGCAAAGTGAAAAGAATTGACGCTGCCCAGCAACACCCGTTTGTTTGGGTGGTGTTGTCATCATGTTTGACAGTCTCCTGGAGGGGAAGGAGTCTCTCAAAGAAATAGCCATATCACAGTCTGCCGATATGGACAGCCCCATCAAGAGGATCCTCCTGGTATTTTGGGAGAAAGTGGTAAGCAGCCTTAAACTCCTGAAACCTAGAGCAGTAGTCATTGCACGGACAGTGAAGATGAGGCCTCAGAGTCTGATGTCCATATTAACATTTGTAAATATATCCAATGCAAAAAAACATCAACATTTAAATGGTATTAATATTAATTTGCATATATTTAATTTAATTCCCATATATTCCCGTTAATTCCCACTGAAAGTTTTCACCTCTGAACCCTAATGGCTGCAGATGAGCTTTCCCTGAGGCGGTTGTGCAAACCCACAGATTCAACAGCTGTCCGGGTGGCTGGTCTCAGACGATCCTGCAAAAAACGCTGGCGTGGTTACACGTGGTCTGCGGTTGTGAAGCCGGTTGGACGTACTGCCAAATTCTACCAAGGCGGCTTATGGTAGAGAACTGAACATTCAATTATCTGGCAACGCTCCTGCAGTCAGATTTCCAATTGCACGCACCCTAAAAACTTGAGACATCTGCGGCATTGTGTTATGTGACAAAACTGCACATTTTTGAGTGACCTTTTATCGTCCCCAGCACAAGGCACACCTGTGTAATGATTATAGTTGAATCAGCTTCTTGATGTGCCACATCTGTCAGGTGGATGGATCATCTTGGCAAAGGAGAAATGCTCACTAACAGGGATGTAAACAAACATTTTAGAGAAATAAGCTTTTTGTGCATATGCAACATTTCTGGGATCTTTTATTTCAGCTCATGAAACATGGGACCAACACTTCAGATGTTGCTTTTATATTTTTGTTCAGTGTAATGTAATTTACTTTAGGGAAAGCTTATCTTCCCCTAGTCTTATTGACAAGTTGCCTACATAGTGGCAATTTTAGTATGTACATCTTGGTGGGGCCAACTCCCCAAAAATGTTTTTATATGCATTCCAGCAAAGCCACAACACAACACTAAACAATACATTAATTGCACTATAACGGTGACAAACGGTGCCCACAAACTGTTAGGACCTACATAAAGCTGTCCTAAGCAACAAAAAAAGAGACCATATTTGTATGCAGCTTTATTAACTCAATGATTTGTATTATTTTTTTACATTGTTTGCAAACTGATGTGAGACACGTATTAATGCGAAAATAACATTCGAAACAGGCAACCCCACAAACAATAACATTATGCGATTGTTATTAGGCCTACACTTGTAGCCTAAATTGTTGTCCACGCACGCATCGGTCTGGGCCACTCATCCTCCCTTGTCTGGAGCTTCTCTGTAAACTGGTCATCTCTGTATTCCTGTCGCAAGACCAACTGGTTGATGCTTATTTATAAAACCCTCTTAGGCCTCACTTCCACTATATGAGATACCTACAGCAGCCCTCATCCTCCACATACAACACCCGTTCTGCCAGTCACATTCTGTCAAAGGTCCCCAAAGCACACACATCCCCGGGTTACTTCTCTTTTCAGTTCGCTGCAGCTAGCGACTGGAACGAGCTGCAAGGAAACACTCAAACTGGACAGTTCTATCTCGATCGCTTCATTCAAATACTCAATTATGGACACGCTTACTGACAGTTGTGGCTGCTTCACGTGATATATTGTTGTCTCTACCTTCTTGCCCTTTGTGCTGTTGTCTGGGCCCAATAATGTTTGTACCATGTTGTGTTTCTACCATGTTGTCATGTTGTGTTGCTACCTTTGCTGTGTTGTCATGCGTTGCTGCCATGGTATGTTGTCGTCTTAGGTCTATCGTTATGTAGTGTTGTGGTGTCTGTCTTGTCCTATACTTTTATTTTGAATCCCAGCCAACATCCCACAATGAGCAGGCCGTGATTGTAAATAAGAATGCGTTCTTAAAACGTTTGCCTAGTTAAATAAAGGTTAAAAGAAATACATTCAATTATCAGCCTTGACCAAATGTAATTGTTCCCTTCAAACCATAACAATTTTGAGCATATGCCACCCGGTTTCCTGTCAATTGGCACATTTTTCATGCAGCAACGTTAAATAATGGTGGTTATAACCTATCGTTTTTTGGGGCATGTTATAATAATTGTGATAGGCTTACGTTTTGCCCGTACCGTACGACTTTTACTCCTGATATACAGCCAGGGATGTAATAGTGGTTATGCTTGTGTAATTGTGTGTGTGTGTATGTTGAGCGAACGCAATATCTCCTCTATACTCTTTCATCCCTTACATATTTAACCGTGAATGATTTGGCCCGCCTGCTATCCGTAGCTGGACTCTTTTCATTTCTTCCTTCCCCCAGCTAGCTAGCTCGCTAATCAAACCCACAGCTGCAGAACGGAGGAAGACGGGAGGCTCGCTCACCAAATCTGACTGGCCAGCCACAGTGCCGACAAGAATCAAAGGGACACCCGTAATGTTAGTACCGGAATCACCAATGTTTTTTATGACAACAAACGGTCAGACTCTGCTCTGGTAACCTTCGGCACATCGCGGAAGCATAATTCAACGGGAACGGCTTTGACACGTCGCTGACAACATGGCTGAGTTTCCCATCGATCAAAACAAACTGCCTGGAGTAAAAGAAGGTAACGTTTGCTGGCGAGCGTGATCTATTCAACGTTCATCTGTAGAACTAGCCTCGTGTTTAGACCTACTTATGACCAGGTGGTTGTTTTCCACATTTCAGGTGTCAAGTGCGTGCATCTTTGTTTTGTTAGCCAGGTAATAACGTTACAGTACCTCGTTTACAGTACTAGTACTGTACTGATGTTATGAGGGCATCAGTAATGTTACTGTTCGAATCCATGCGTGCCAGTGTAACTAGCTAACGCTCGTTATGTTTTATTTGCTGGTGCAGATTTTTTTTTTTTACTGTATCCGGGATTATTTATAAAGCTACTGTAGGTATCCCCCGTTGTTAGCGTGAGCTTTTAGCTGCCTGCCTGGCAGCCAGCCTAGCTAGCAGATTGTGACGCGGGCTAATGTGACGCTCCATTAGGGCAAGATAGGTACTGTTTGGCGTAGCGCTGTGTATTTTCGACCAACCATATTAACTTGGCGAAAGTGTCTTCCTTCTCGATTTGGCCAAACACGTATCTTCTGAAATGCGTATGTCCAGTTGCAGGTGGTTCGTTTTTTGAATTTAGAAAATGTTCTGTTAAAATATAGATTTGTTTTATTTTCAATCGAGATTTTCATCTCTCCATTAAGTAGCTAATACAACAATGTGTCCTCTTGTCTATTTAAAATATTCTCTCGTTGATGTAGAGTAGACAGATGAGTGTCACCATGACATGCAGCGTTTGGGGTGGACTCACCTTTGTCTTTTTTTTTTTTTTCTATGGTGGCGGTCCGCAAACAAACGTTTAAGGTACATGCCGCCACCTACTGTGCTGCAGTGTGTGGTCAATCACGGTTACATTAGCTCTACATTTATATACACTCAGTGGCCAGTTTACACAAATGGTTTGCTCCTACAGATCATAAGTGGCTGTGGCTTGCTATATAAAGCAGGCATCGAGGCATTCAGTTACTGTTCGATTGAATGTTCGCGTGTGCAAAACGAGTGACTTAAGGAACTTTGAGCGTGGTATGATTGTCAGTGCCCGGTGCAGTAGTTTCAGTATCACAGAAATGGCTGGCCTCCTGGTCTTTTCATGCACAGGTGTCTACGGTTTACCGGGAATGGTGTAACAAACAAAAAACATCCAGTCCTGTGGGCGAAAACAGCTTGTTGATGAGAGAGGTCGATGGAGAGTGGCAAGAATCATGCAAGCTAACAGGTGGGCCACACAGGCAAATAACTCGCAGTACAACAGTGGTGTGCAGAACAGCATCCTGGAACGCATAACTTGTTTGTCCTTGTCACCGATGGGCTGTTGCAGCAGACAATCACACGAGGTTCCACTCCTATCAGTTAAAAACAAGAAGAGGCTCCAGTGGGCACGCTATCACCAACACTGAACAATTGAGGAGTGTGAAAACATTGCCTGGTCTGACGAATTCCGGGTTCCTGTTGCGTCATGCTAATGGAAAAGTCAGGAAGTGGAGTAAGCGGCTTGAGTCTATGGCCCCATCCTGCGTGGTGTCAACGTGTGGGGAATGTTTTCCTGGCACACGTTAGGTCCCTTGATACCTATTGAGCAATGTTTGAACGTTACAGCATATCTGTAGCTGTTCTGGACACAAAGGGGGGTCCGACCCCGGTACCAGATGGGTGTACCTAATAAACTGTGTGAATGTGAGCTCAAAGTATTTGGACAGTGACACATTGTTGTTGTTCTGACTCTGTACTCCAGCACATTGGATTTTAAACGATACAAGGACTGTGAAGTTAAAGTGCAGACTCCGCTTTCATTTGAGTGTATTTTCATCCATATCGGGTGAACCGATTTTTAGGGGACCAAAAGTATTGGGACAAATTCACATGTGTATTAAAGTATAAACAAGTTAAGTATTTGTTCACATATTCCTAGCACTGCAATTACTACATTAAGCTTGTGACTGTACAAACTTGGTGGATGCATTTGCTGTTTGTTTTGGTTGTGTATTTTGTGCCTAGTAGAAATTAATGGTAAATAATGTATTATCATTTGAGTCTAATAATAGAATGTTTCTAAAAATGTCTACATTAATGTGGATGCTACCACGATAATTCTGAGTTAATTAATCATGAATAATGAGTGCGAAAGTTAGACTCACAGATATCATACCACCAAGACATGCTAACCTCTCACCATTACAAAAGTTTATTCGAGTTCAGTCGCAAAAACCGCCAAGTGCTATAATGAAACTGGCTCTCATGAGGACTGCCACAGGAAAGGAAGACCCAGAGTTACCTCTGAAGCAAAGGATTAGTTCATTCGAGTTACCAGCATCAGAAATTGCAGGCCAAATAAATGCTTCACAGAGTTCAAGTAACAGACATCTCAACATCAACTGTTCAGAGGAGACTGAGTGAATCAGGCCTTCATGGTCGAAATGCTGCAAAGAAACCACTACTAAAGAACACCAATAAGAAGAGACTTGCTTGGGCCAAGAATTCTACAGCGATACTCCATCCCATCTGGGTTGCGCTTAGTGGGACTATAATTAGTTTTTCAACAGGGCAATGACCTAACACACCTTCAGGCTGTGTAAGGGCTATTTGACCAAGGAGAGTGGAGTGCTGCATCAGATGACCTGGCCTCCACAATCACCTGACCTCACCCCAATTGAGATGGTTTGGGATGAGTTGGACCGCAGAGTTAAGGAAAAGCAGCGAACAAGTGTTCAGCATGTGTGGGAACAGCATTCCAGGTGCAGCTGGTTAAGAGAATGCCAAGAGTGCGTAAAGGGTGGCTACTTTGGAAAAATCGCAAATATATTTTGATTTGTTTAACGCTTTTTGGTTACTACATGATTCCATAGGTGTTATTTCATAGTTTATGTCTTCACTATTATTCTACAATGTAGAAACATTTAAAAAATAAAGAAAAACCCTTGAAAGAGTAGGTGTGTCCAAACTTTTGACTGGTACTGTGTATATATACCTAAATCCCGCCCGTCTCAGTCATTAAGAATATTTGAAATGGAGAAGATGGACAAGTCTAAATGGAATCCTTGGGACCTCCCAACTCTGCCATCACCCCTGTTGAAGTTGACATTTAAAACGGTTGAGGGTTAGGGCAGTGCTATTCAAACTTTTTCAGTGAGGGCCCCCTTTTTTCTACCAGAATTTCTGTTGACCCCATGTTAAAATGTTTTTTTATTTTTATGAAAAGCCAATAAATACTTTTTTCAAAATAGTAAAAAAAAAAGTCTCATGTTGTCTCATACAATCTGTTCTCTTAATTTTTTTTGTTCCCCCGCAACCCTTCGAGATCATGACCCCGACTTTGAATACCACTGGGTTAGGTTTTAGGGTAGGGACGGCCGAAGGATCCCGGGTTAACACTAGCCTAGACAAGATGGCAGCATACACATTGTTGAATTACTTCATGGAGAAAACATCTCATTTATTTTAATAGTGGTATGTTGACAGAAATATTCCATGTCAGTGTGCAAAACAATCCCAATGTTTCCTCAAAATGGCCTAAATGTTATTCAGAAATGGAGTGGTGGAGAAATCAGAAAGCACTACCTCTTCCCTAAAACAATAGTATGTTACAGCTGCTGTGTGGCCACTGGACAGATCCCGGGTTGGATATCTCATGCACGTTTCCTGTTCCTCTGCATGTTTTCAATCTGATCGGAATGGAGAAGTGTAACGAACTCTTCCTGCGTGTGCGAAACAGCCGCTCCAATCCAACTCCATGGAATATTTGAGATGCTGGTCTAGAAAAGTGCATGATGGGAGAACGTGCCTTTCCACTGCTCTGCGGCTGTCTCCATAGCACCATCCACGTGATTCATTATGGTCATCAGAGATGGTTCCATCCCTCCCCCAACCCCCATTGGTTAATCTCTCGGTTTATAGATGACAAGGATTCATATTCACGGGGGAAAAAATAACTTATTTAGATCCTCAGTTAGCCCACACAGTTTCTTTCAAAACTAGACCTAAGTGCTGCTAGACGTGCAACTTCTGCACATTTCGGTGTAGAAAACATCTGAACTTATGATCTGGTGATAAAATTAGGCTAGACGTCAGCCACTGCCAGTAGCAGATGGGAACATGGTTAATTACACATTTATAATCACAGCTTACTTGTATCCTCTAACATAGTCACAGTGCAGGGAGAAAAGATGTCCACCACAGATAAACAGAAGGGGCTTAAGTACAGTTTACCCGGCTTATGAAACACATGTGAATGTTCCTCAGCAAACATTTGCTGTGCTTCACCCTGAGAATGTTCGATATCCTAAACAGACCCTACGGTAGCAAGGCTCTGCACAGGTCTATTGGACGCATGGAGTTAAAATGCAAAAAGATATTAGCACGTCTGTTTTGAATCATCATTGAACGTGGACTGATTTGAGATGGCTGGTGCATACAGTTGTATGAAAGGGATTTAGAACGTTCCATGCAGTTGATTCGCTGTTCAGTAGGCCTAATGCCAATTATGGTTTGTTTGTTTGCTAGGACAGACTTTTCGGGATTAGGGTTAGCCTACGTAATCTGTCAGATTTTCCCCCCCTCAATGATTTTAAAATAATGACGGTAATCATATGAATATCCATATCAGCATTACTGATAACACTAGCGACCGTCAGTCAAATTTTTGTTCAAGTCCTGCACAAGGGAAAACAGGCTACAGTGCATGTCTTCCAAAGACACCCACCTGTCGGACATTTAGGATGCGTCTCAAATGGGTCCCTATTCCCTACATCGGGGTTCCCCAACTGGCCCGTGTGCATCATTTTATTTGTCGCCGCCCTTAAATGTTATGTTGGACATAAGACTTAAACACCAGAACATCAGCTCCAAGTAATTTTAATAGGGCTGTGATGGTAATTGAATAACGTGTAACAGACCATTATGGATGAAGACCGTCGTGAAAATTTAAAATAGCCGTCAAAACCATTTTAAATATATATATTTTTTTAATCCTAAAATGAATGTAGACCTTTTCTCGTAGATAAACTTGACCTAATAACGGGAGTGTTTACTAATGATTTATAAGCAATTTTGCTAGCTGAGTCTTAATTTTTTTAATAACATTTCTACATTTCCTTCTTTCCAACTGTCCTTTGATGCTCAAGCAGAGAATCCGCCAGATTCCCAGGGGTGTTGGCGCGCTATAGGCTATGAGCGCTATAGGCATGTCAGAGCGAAAACCAAGCCGTGAGGGTTGAAGGAATTGTTCGTAGAGCTCCAGGACAGGATTTTGTCGAGGCACTGATCTGGGGAAGGGTACTTAAAAAATGTATGCAGCATTGGAGGTCCCTGAGAACACAGTGGCCTCTTCATTCTTAAATGGAATAAGTTTGGAAACACCATGACTCTTCCTAGAGCCAAACTGAGCAATTGGTGGAGAAGGGCCTTGGTCAGGGAGGTGACCAAGAACCTGATGGTCACTCTGACAGAGCTCCAGAGTTCCTCTGTGGAGATGGGAGAACCTTCCAGAAGGACAACCATCTCTGCAGCACTCCACCAATTAGGCCTTCTATGGTAGTGGCTAGACTGAAGCCACTCCTCAGTAAAAAGGGACATGACAGCCCGCTTGGAGTTTGCCAAAAGGCACCTAAAGGACTCTCAGACCATGAGAAACAAGATTCTCTGGTCTAATGAAACCAAGATTGAACTCGTTGGCCTGAATGCCAAGCGTCACATCTGGAGGAAATCTGGCACCATCCCTACAGTGAAGCGTGGTAGCAGCATCATGCTGTGGGGATGTTTTTCAGTGTCAGCGACTGGGATACTCGTCAGGATCGAGGGAAAGCTGAACGGAGCAAAGTACAGAGATCCTTGATGAGTGCTCAGGGCCTTGGTCTGGGGCGAAGGTTCACCATCCAACAGGACAACGACCCTAAGCGCACAGCCAAGACAACGCAGGAGTGGCTTCGGGACAAGTCTCAGAATGTCCTTGTGGTCCAGCCAGAGCCCGGACTTGAACCCGATCGAACATCTCTGGAGAGACCTGAAAATAGCTGTGCAGCGACGCTTCCCATCCAACCTGACAGAGCTTGAGACGATCTGCCGAGAAGAATGGGAGAAACACCCCAAATACAGGTGTGCCAAGCTTGTCGCGTCATACCCAAGAAGACTTGGCGCTGCCAAAGGTGCTTCACCAAAGTACTGAATTACTTATGTAAAAGTGATATTAGTAAATTAGCAAACATTTCTAAACTATTTGTGCAATACCCATTATGGGTTATTGTGTGTCGGTTGAGTGGTCCTATTTTTCTTCATCAATTTTAGAATAAGGCAGAAATGTAACAATGTGGTAAAAGTCAAGGAGTCAGAATACTTTCCGAAGGCACTGTATGTTTGGGTCAATTTGAAGTCTACAAATTATTTTAGTATGTTCCAGTCCCCTGACCATCCGCTCAAGACAAAAATCGTCCTGCAGCTGAATCTAGTTGTCTTCCTACATAGTGTACTACTTTTGACCAGAGCCCCATGGGCCCCGTTTAAAAATAATAATATGTAAGTAGTGCACTAATATAGGGAGTACGGTGCAAATCAGGACGCAGCCCTAGATTTCCTCCATTAGTTCCACTCTTTTCTACCCCTGTGATTCTTCTTGTTCTCCATCTGATTTGCCTTAAATTGTAGCACTTTGCTGTTTCACAACTGCTTTGCCTCAGTCTGACGGTCTGAATGGTTTTTGTTAGCCTTCCGCTGACTATTTGTTTGGAAGCTGCTGCTTCCCTCTTCCCCATAAGCTCATTTTAAACTGTTTGCATGTCCTCAGCAAAAACGGCTGAATGTGTGCCAGATACTGCCAATAACAAGAGCATTGCTATTCTGATTGAGTGACATGTAGGAAGGTTCAGCATAAGACACTTTTGACTTTGCCATGCTGCTGTGCATTGGATGTGAGCCTATTAGTGTCTCGCTACTGTGACTTTCATGTTCTTAGAATATTTGATAAGTTGCTACTGGTTTTCCTGTGCGTTTCTCTGTATTTTGATGTATTGTAAAAATAAATAAAAACTTTGATTTACCACAGCAAGCTTAGGCTATACGGCTCAGAAAAGGGATGCGCGGAGCCTAATTCAAAATGAGCTACGCTGTTGACTCAAACCAAAATCTTGGTGCCGCCGCGTGCTCAACCACAGTTCTACTTCATGCTGTTCTCTTTATTTACAGACCGCTTGTCTTTCAGGGGCCCTGCTTGAGACAGTCTAGTTTAGCTTTTATTTTGTCATTTTTTTTGCTCTTATCTGGCAGATAAGGCTTGTAGTGCAGCAATCATCCTTTTTGGCCACAAAGCAGACACGGACTTCCTCTCTGTCGGCATTGTGTGATCATTCCAATGGCCTTGCCACTGCTCCATTTCATGCTGTAGTTTAGTCACAATAGCCTCCATCTGATTAGCTTAAGGTTAAACTGAAGGAGCTTGTTTAGTCTTGCGTGCTCTGTTCAAGTTTCCTGCCCTTGATTGGGGCGACTGGTCAGTGTTTTCTGTAGTAGAACATCATGTGTAGGCGGGCACAATGTCTCAAATGTTCTGTGTCATAGAACACCACCAAAAACGGTTTTTCAAAAGGCCCTTTGGTGCATTTTTCTGTAAGTCCTTCAGCTGTATCGCAAAACAAGATAACTTTTGTTGCAGCAGGAATGTGTTGTCCATTTTCACTACAAAAGTAAATTTTTTAAGTTTACCGATAAAAAAAATAAAAAAATGTTTTACTTTTTTTATTTTTTATAAACCTTCAGAAGAGCTCCCTAACCTTGTGTTCCTGTCTCTCTGTCTACAGTGTGTCGAGACTTTGCTGTGCTGGAGGACCACTGCCTGGCCCATAATCTCCAGGAGCAGGAAAGTAAGTATACTACCACTACACTTCAGGTTGACCTGGACATCCGCTTCTCCCGCCCAATCCTTATGGTTTCAGCTTGTCCTGGCTGTTCCCAAAGCAGAGCTCTCAGTGCAACAGAGAACAGACCCCTATTTTCGAATGTGCCAAGTAAAGGCGGAGTGCTTTGGGCTGGGATCTGGGCTGGGCGTTATTTGACTTTTAAGTCTGGATGCAGACAGTCTGCTTCATGCACATTTGAAGTCTCATTTACGTCAAAGCCATTTACAATATATTATCCATAATAGCCGCAACTATTTCATGCAAACTGCTCCTCCGGTCTAGAAAAAGCACTTTGAGCTTCCTTTGCAGCATATTTTATATAAAGTATTCCAAGCTCCCATTTTTGTCTTCTTTACGAGAATACAGACTATCAAACATTTTTTCCAAATATTTAGAATTTAGAGAGGTCTTAATGAATCCACAAGTTCTCTCTCTAAAAATCTGTCACGTCTGACAGCGTAAAGCGCAGCGTCAGTGGAAGCAAGGCAGTAAACAAGCCTAGCCACAGTGTGCTTCACCCAGCAGGCTTGGCACTGCAGGACTCCTGCTAGGCTGCAACCACAACAATAGCACTTTGGGGCTTTGGTGTGCGTTAGTGGGCTTGATGTTTGCACACTGTGTCTGGATCACATTAATGCCCATCTACTGTAGGACAACAACACAGTCTAGTCTGGGTGGACGTTAGGCCAGCACAATCAGATTAGCAGGGATTGTGATGTCATCGGGGGGGAACGCCTCATCCGCTTCAATCGCTCCGATGCGGGCAGTGCAGGAGCATCATGGCAAAACTGAAAGACTGAAAGACTGGCCAATAGTTTCTACCCTCAGACCATTGGGCTACCTTCTCCCCCCCTGCTACTCCCCCTATGGACATTCCCTCAACACGGACATCCCCCCCCAAAAACACACACGCACCGTCAACTCGCCCCCACACAAATGACAATCACTATTGTAGTTGTTAATATGTATATTATTTTACTTCACTCAATGATTATGCTGATGTTCCCCCTATAGTCATTCCAGCCCTGCAACATTCTTGACTCTACCACAAGGAAATGTTTTATTTATTTCTTTTTATTCATCACGGCCACAGTTGTTGTTGTTATGTACAGTCCATTTGGAAAGTATTCAGACTCCTTGACTTTTTCCCACATTTTGTTACGTTACAGCCTTATTCTAAAATGGTTTATTTTCCTCATATCTACATACGCTACCCTATAATGACAAAGCAAAAACAGGTTTATACAAATATAAAACAGAAATATTACGTTTACATAAGTATTCAGACCCTTTACTCAGTACTTCGTTGAAGCACCTTCGGCAGGGATTACAGCCTCGAGTCTTCTTGGGTATGACGCTACAAGCTTGGAACACCTGTATTTGGGGAGTTTCTCCCATTCCTCTCTTCAGATCCTCTCAAGCTCTGTCAGGTTGGATGGGAAGCGTCGCTGCACAGCTATTTTCAGGTTTCTCCAGAGATATTAGATTGGGTTCAAGTCTGGGCTCTGGCTGGGCCACTCGAGGACATTCAGAGACTTGTCCCAAAGCCACTCCTGACTGTGTGCTCAGGGTCGTTGTCCTGTTGGAAGGTGAACCTTCGCCCCAGTCTGAGGTCCTGCATGCTCTGGAGCAGGTTTTCATCAAGGATCTCTCTGTACTTTGCTCTGTTCATCTTTGCCTCAATCCTGACTAGTCTCCCAGTCCCTGCATCTGAAAAACATCCCCACAGCATGATGCTGTCACCACCATGCTTCACCGTAGGGAATCAGGCCAAATAGTTCAATCTTGGTTTCATCAGACCAGAGAATCTTGTTTCTCATGGTCTGAGAGTCTTTAGGTGCCTTTTGGCAAACTCCAAACAGGCTGTCATGTGCCCTTTACTGAGGAGTGGTTTCCGTCTGGCCACAACCATAAAGGTCTGTAAGGTGGAGTGCTGCAGAGATGGTTGTCCTTCTGGAAGGTTCTCCCATCTCCACAGAGGAACTCTGTAGCAATGTCAGAGTGACCATCGGGTTCTTGGTCACATCCCTGACCAAGGCCCTTCTCGCTCAGTTTGGCAGAGCGGCCAGCTATAGGTAGAGTCTTGGTGGTTCCAACCAAACTTCTTCCATTTAAGAATGGAGGCCACTGTGTTCTTGGGGACCTTCAATGCTGCAGACATTTTTTGGTACCCTTCCCCAGATCTGTTCCGACACAATCCTGTCTCGGAGCTCTACGGACAGTTCTTTCGACCTCATTGCTTGGTTTCTGCTCTGACAGGCACTGTCAACTGTGGGACCTTGTATAGACAGGTGTGCTTTTCCAAATCATGTCCAATCAAATTAATTTACCACAGGTGGACTCCAATCAAGCTGTAGAAAGATCAAGGATGAACAATGGAAACAGGATGCACCTGAACTCAATTTCGAAGCTCATAGTAAAGGGTCTGAATACTTATGTAAATAAAAATTGCAAACATTTCTAAAAACCTGTTTTCACTTTTGTAATTATGGGGTATTGTGTGTAGATTGAAGGGGGGGACGGGGACAATTTTAATCCAATTTAGAGTAAGGCTGTAATGTAACAAAAGTCAAGGCGTCGGAATACTTTCTGAATGCAGTGCTATTTTATTTAGTTTTTATTACCATTTTCATTATTATATTTCACTTGCACTGCATGTTGTTGAAACCTAAGATTTTCACTGTTCTCTGCAATCACACCTGCAACCCTGTACATGAGACTATTAAACTGAATCTCATAGACTCTTCAACTTGTCCTGAGAAACTAAATTCTTGCCTGCGTGTTTGATTTTTAGATGAATGTGTCATCTTTGACATTTCAGTTTCTTTATGTCTGCCCTTGGGTGTGTACTTGTCTGTGTGTGTCTAATCATAATTAAGCTGTGAATGTGTGTCGTTCATCTTTCAGTGTTGCCTTTTTTTTTCCACACAGAAACCTAGGCTTTGAGTGAAACTATCTGACTGTAAGCACTGTCATTGGCTGCCTCCCAGTATTCATTAGGCCCTGAGGTGAAAAAGTCACCCTTCCCAGAATAGATTAAAGTCCAGGCCAGACATAACTACTACTTCCTACTTAATTCCACAAATAAACATTATCCCCCAGATGGCTGGGGATTACAGCCCTCGTGTCCCTCAGTAGAGCTGGGAAATATGGACAAAAATCCATATTGTGATAAATTGCCTGGAATTGATTTGATTACGGTACGTTTCTAACAATGTGCACCTCAGTTTAAAACATAATAACATCCTTTAAACTCATGGCCGGCCCGCTCATTTAGGCAGGATTAGGCGGCCGCAGATATCGTATATGGTAGAAAGAGTATGTGGCCTGTTCTGTAGCCTACATTTATCTCCAGCCTGTATGACAATGTAATGAGACGGACACTTTTTTTTTTTTTTACATCATGCAGGTTTCTCCGCTCAAATAGCCTGACCTAAATAGTGCCCAATCAACAACAACAAAAAATGTGCTGTCATGTTAACAAACAACATATCCTAAAAACAGGACAGGGCAAAGTAAAATGTACAATATGGAATGGACAATCGGGCTACTCACCCCTGCTGTCCATGCGTTTCATCCCGTGGGCTAAAATTGTCATTTAGTTTGTATCTGCAAATGTTTTACAAGCTGATCTTAGCGAAAAAGAAAGCGCTTCTGCATTTCCCGCTATGTAATCACATTACAAATAGGCGCAGGATAACTCCTGATAAAGTTGGGTAGCTGACGTTCCGCCAATTTGATTAGTTACAGGAATCAGGACTAATAAAGCCATTTACAACGGCCTGTTTTACAGAGGGCCTAATATGGATGGGCATTCAGGAAATTCCATAACAGGCTGACAAGGTAGTCTACACCCCAGGAAGCACGGTCCGTAGGCAATGTTTTTTGTTGTTGTGTGTGTGTGTGTGTGTTTAGGCCTACCACAGATGGACATTCCTAAAATTACATTTCAGGCAACACTGTGGGACAACTCCAGTCCTCTCGGGCCTAATTGGTGTCACATATTTGCCCCAGGTAACACATCTGACACCAATAATTAACTAATCATGATCTTCAGTTTAGAATGCAATTAGTTTCATCAGCTGTGTTGATTAGGGATGGGGGGGCACACCACTCTGGCCCCCGAGGTCCGGAGTTGCCTATCCCTGCTGTAGGCTATACCTCAGTAATTACGGACCGATGCTGACATCTTTTTTTTTGGGGGGGGGCAGCCTTGATTTCCAGTCCAGACCGAATCTGGAACAGTCGGACATTATTTTTGGTTCATATATTGTCTGGTCTGGACCAGCCTTGATTTGGCCCAAACATGGACATCTATAAATGACTTATTTTCAACTTTCATTCGGAACAGAAAATTAACTTCATTAAAATGTCCAGAAAATACATATTTTCACTGTTTCTTCAGAACCTAAATTGAACCTAGCTTCAACGTTTGGAAAAATACATATTTTAGACGTCTTTTCAACGCCATTTTGCTTACAGGGACTATTCTTGTAGGGGCAGGCAATTTTTGGTCTTGCTTAGAGTGACAGTATGGCCAGGACCGGCCCCTTTTAAACTACTACGACGACAACCGACGACAATGGTTGTAGCCATCAATTGCCCCATTTAACAATCACACATATTAGCAAACTTATTTCATTTCAAACGGAACATTTCTCGACTATAGACTATTGTAATGAACCATATCCGCAAAATGCCTGCGACGAGTGATCTGTATGGTTGGTGTCAATCATTTTCGGTTTATCGTCCCAGCGCTATCCCTCAACCACAGCTACTCCCAGGAAAAGTCCAGGGAGATTTTAAGATCTATGGATCTGGACCTCTTGACTATTTAGTTGGGAGCCCATTGCTTTCCCAGTGTCCAAGGAGGACAGAATGTAGCACTCCAGCAATAATGTCTTCCAATCTGTAAAGTTGCAACAAACAAAAAAATCAATGGCTTTTCAACCCAAACTTTCTTGTAAGAGAAATTCTACACTGGATGATAGGACGTCCGTTATCCATCCATACCTCAATATGAAGAGCCTATGGATTCTGTTTGGGTCGGTCCTTGTATCAGTCCTCCGCCCTCCACTGCTATAGTGCGTCACGACATGGCGGGTCCCCTCTTTGCCACAGCAACCGTTCTGGTTTTAGCAGCCAGTCCGTCTGCGTGTTCCTTTGTCCTGGAGGTCACTGGGAATTACTCTTACACAGCCTGGCTGTCCCCTACATTGCACAGTGTCATCCT
Organism: Oncorhynchus kisutch; assembly: GCF_002021735.2. Classification (NCBI taxonomy): domain Eukaryota; kingdom Metazoa; phylum Chordata; class Actinopteri; order Salmoniformes; family Salmonidae; genus Oncorhynchus; species Oncorhynchus kisutch. Next base: position 45,272,051 of record NC_034186.2, on the reverse strand, counting down.
CACTCTAACCAACAGATGGCTACTGCCCCACGACCAGCTCTGCTTAACCAAAACATTTGGCATATTTTCCTCTGCAGCGAGAGAGGATCTCGAACAACGGTTATTTTGACTCGGAAGGCCTCGAGGAGGGATTGTTGCACGCAAGGCTTGGTTCACTCAACAGAAGAACTGCTGAGTGCATGGCTGTCATGGTAGGATATAGGGCCTACTGCTTTAAAACCCTGGTAGAACCGTCATGCACCAAAAGACATGAATGGCCTTGGGTTGAGATAATAAATAGGCTGCATTCTGAAAGCATCCGTCATGCCTCTTAACCCAGGCAGAAGCCAGATGGGCCAGCTAGGCCTGACATTTGGTCTCTCCATCACAGTAGTCCTATAAACTTAAGCTTTGTTATGCCTCTGTATGAATCCCCTTTTCATTGTCCAGCATCACTGTCCCATGTGTTCTTTGTCATTGTCCAATGCTGCCTGGTCCTCTTGGATGCCAGCCACAGAGAACTGGTAGAAGTAGCCCATACAGAAACCCAGGCTACGCTGTGTATAGACTTAAGCTAGTTGTAGTGTCTTAGACCAGATTGTGGCCCACTGATTAGGAGGATATCAGATCTCTCAAGTTGAGTTAACAAGAAGCCTTTATCCTGTGTTCTTAGAAATTCAAGATAACAGCAAACTGTAGTTTTACCCCGGAGGAAAAAAAAGCATTGAACGTCACAATATATTTTGTTCTCTGTTGTTGTGTGTTTGCCCTAAAAAATTGAGGCACCGTAAACCCACCACACAATCGATCAGCATTGTTCTAAAAATCGATGTCAGTCTATTTCTCTGGTGATTCACTGCTTCCCATCTTGTCACCTCACCGCAGCAACTTTATGGAGCCTCTAGTAAATAGTGGCAGAATTTGGTATTTTTCACATGAAGCCTACGAGTGGATCAATAGCCAGTCCAGTGGAGCTGAATGAGTAGCAAAGGAGTGAGCGACGCTCCTTCACGCGTTTTGGGCTGGGAGTGCATCGGCAACGAGGATTTAGAGCCTGCCCTGTTCGAGTCCACGGCCCTGTCTCGTCACGTGCAGCCACTCACAGCCTTGGAATTGGCAGCTCCTCATCAAGTTGATCCAAGCGGGCTAGTTCGTCATAGCCAAGCTCAGTGAGTCAAAGCGTCAGTGTTTTATTTCCCCCCTCTCGTCTCATCCACAGAGTGAACTCTAAAACTAAATGTATGTCCAAACTGTTCGCTAAATAAACACACTAAACTCCAAGTACTTGCGTCCCAGTCCTGCGGTTTAAAAGGCACCAAAACAAATAAACCCGAGGCTTGTGACTGACGTAGTCCGTCTTGTTCCTCAGCGTTGCAGTTTGGCCAGATGAACTGACTGTCGGTCTCAAATGGCACCTTATTCCCTACGTAGTGCACTACCTTTGACCAGAGGGTGCTGTTTGGGGAGGCAGATTGCGAGAGCAATTCGTGTTCATGCCTTGATTGTGTACTAGTCAGCATGGTGTTTGTTGATTTTCTTTTTTGTCCTTGCAGTCGAGAGCCACTTGGCATCCAACGTCCACAAGAGCCGTCTGGTGCAGCAGGACGTAGCGTTGGCCAAGCAGCTGCAGGAGGAGGAGGACCGGAGGGCCCAGGCCAAGGCCAAGAGACAACACCGGGACATGTGAGTGACACAGATACTATTATAAACCGGGTAGTTTGGGTCTTGGATGTAGATTGGCTGAAAGCTGTGGTATATCAGACATTATAAACTGGGTGGTTCCAGCCCTGAATGCTGATTTGGCTGACAGCCATGGTATACCATGCATTCGGAAAGTATTCAGACCCCTTGACATTTTTCCACATTTTGTTACGTTACAGCCTTATTCTAAAATTGATTACAATTTTTACCATCAGTCTACACACACTATCCCATAATGACAAAGCAAAAAGTTTCTGATGTAAATGTATATAATGAAATGAAGAAAAAAAAATCATTTACATAAGTATTCAGACCCTGTACTCAGTACTTTGTTGAAGCACCTTTGACAGCAATTACAGCGTCGAGTCTTCTTGGGTATGACGCTTGGCACACTTGTATTTGGGGTGTTTCTCCCATTCATCTCTGCAGATCCTCTTAAGCTCTCAGGTTGGATGGGGAGCGTCGCTGCACAGCTATTTTCAGGTCTCTCTAGAGATGTTCGATCGGGTTTGTCCGGGCTCTGGCTGGGCCACTCAAGGACATTCTGGGACTTGTCCCGAAGCCACTCCTGCATTTTCTTGGCTGTGTGCTTAGGGTCATTGTCCTGTTGGAAGGTGAACCAGTTTTTCGTCAAAGAGCTTGCTGTACTTTACATCTTTCCTTCAATCCTGACTAGTCTTCCAGTCCCTGCTGCTGAAAAACATCCCCACAGCATGATGCTGCCACCACCATGCTTCACTGTAGGGATGGTGCCATGTTCCTTCCAGAAATAGTTCTATCTTGGTTTCATCAGACCAGAGAATCTTGTTTCTCATGGTCAGAGTCCTTTAGGTTCTTTTTGGCAAACTCCAAGTTGGATGTCATGCCTTTTCCTGAGGAGTGGCTTCTGTCTGGCTACTCCACCATAAAGGCATTTAATTTTTTTTTTTTTACCTTTATTTAACTAGGCAAGTCAGTTAAGAACAAATTCTTATTTTCAATGACGGCCTAGGAACAGTGGGTTAACTGCCTATTCAGGGTCAGAACGACAGATTTGTACCTTGTCAGCTCGGGGATTTGAACTTGCAACCTTCCGGTTACTAGTCCAACGCTCTAACCACTAGGCTACCTTGCATGATTGGTGGAGTGCTGCAGAGATGGATGTCCTGAGGTCTACTGAAAGTGCCTTCAACCTCACGGCTTGAATTTTTCCCACACATGCACTGTCAACTGTGGAACCTTTTATATAGACAGGTGTGTGCCTTTCCAAATCATGTCCAATCAATTGAATTTACCGCAGCTGGACTCCAATCAAGTTCTTGAAACGTCTCAACGATCGTCAATGGCAACAGGATGCACCTGAGCTCAATTTCGAGTCTCATAGCAAAGGCTCTGAGTAATTGTTTAAATAAGGTATGTTTTTTATTTTTAATACATTTCCCCAAAATTTATAAAAATGTGTTTTTGCTTTGTCATTATGCGGTATTGTGTGTAGACTCATGTTTTGCTTTAATCCATTTTAGAAATGGGCTGTAACGTCACAAAATGTGGAAAAGGCGAAGGGGTCTGAATACTTTCCTAATGCACTGTATATCAGACCGTATACCAACGGTGTGACCAAACATTTATTTTTACCACTAATTACATTGTTAACCAGTTTATATAGCAATCAAGCACCTCTGCGTTGTTCCTGAGAACAGCCCTTAGCTGTGGTACATTGGCCATATACCACACCTCATGCTTTACTGCTTAAATATGCCACACCCCCTCGGGCCTTATTGCTTAATTATATATCATTCAGACCACGGACTCTACTACGACCATAACACGGCAGCAGACATTTGGGTGTCAAATGTAGGAAAACGCACTCGCATCCACACAAACTACTGCTATCTTAACCTAGCTGAAGGTTCTAGAGACACTCCTAGAGAACCATGATCTAACCCACACATTAACCCTGAAGTCCTAGACGCCATCGGTACGTATGAGTCGCACACATACCGTATTATACAGACCGTTTACATGATGCTAAACACCCTGCCACAGCCACATTTTATTGTGTCAGATGTGGAAGAAAGTGCTCCACTTTCCTTTTCTTTTTTTTGTTGCCAAATATGCTGGCTCATGCCGCAGTGAAAGTTGTGCTCCGAAGTGAGTCTTCCTCACACGCTCACTAGCAGCAGGGCAGCGCCCCCCAAGAGAGAGGCCAGATGCTCTGCCGCACATACAGCCCGGCTAATGCTGCTTGGCATGCTGGGAGCTCCTGCTGCCATCTCTGCCTTTGCCCAGTGTGTGTGTGTGTGTGTCTGTCCCTCGCTCTCTCTCGCCCCACCCCCCACTTTTTTTTGTAGGCTGTTTTGTAGTGATGTGGGATAAAAATCGATAGTTACATAACATTATTTTTATACGCAATATGTTTTGCGCTAGTTGGCTGTACCTGCACCAAAACTAGTATTTTTTTTTCAGTTCATCAGCCCTTTTTCTACAACAAATCAAATCAAAACGAGTTCTTATGGCTCTCTCTTGTCCCTCTGCAGCAAACACGTGGTGAGCAACATGTTTGGACCGTCGAATCGCAGTAAAATCACAGTAGCGAATCATAATGCATATAGAATCTCGATCCATATCATATCGGCATCTTAAGTATCGCAATAATATCGTATCGTGAAGTCCCTGGCAATTCTCAGGCCTATTGTCTCGCTCGCTCTCTTTACCCCATGCCTCGCTTAGCTCCTTTAGCCACACGGCTAGCTGTGGGTGTGTGAGGGGATGACCTCTCAACGTCACTGCTGGCTTCGAGAGGGTGATCTGGGGAGAGCACGCCACAGGTGCTGGTAATACCATTTTTTGGGGGGGGCCCGCAGCCCGGCTGCCACCTCGGCAGTGTAATTAATAGCATCTATTTCCAATATGTGCATTTCAAGCAGGGTACCTGAAATTGAAATAGGAGCCATTTCTGAAGTTCAAATGGAAGTCTTAATTTTGGTAATGCACGTATACTGTTATTGGTAGTCTCCACTGTTTTCAAAGGGAGCAGGCATTATAAAACAGAAAAGAAAATAGCCTACATATTTGCATACTGGCATATTCTCCCGAATAATCAGTCAGCTCGGGTGTGAGTCTCACAGATGCTGTGCTTCCGAATCGGTTCAGTTGACGAACACGCGCAGGTCATTGGAGTGGAGGCTATATGCGTGACAGATCGGTAGCGAAGACGTCCCATCTGCCTAATCTCGGACCCGTCGTCTGCCCTGGTACCCTGAGCCAACACGGCTACAGTTCAACGCGTGAACGATCGCAGCCCGACTGTGTTAGCCTAGCTGTCGCCGCCACATTGTGACAGGTCTCCTCACCGCTTTACAACACGGGATAAATCTGTCTTTCGTAATCCTGAAACGTAGAGACGCTATCGAGTTCGCGCTTGATTAGTCAATCAAATCGATTGTGTTTTATAAAGGCTGTTTTTTTTTTGTTTTTTTTACATCCGCAAATGTCAGTGCTTCTACAGAAACCCGGCCTAAAACCCCAGACAGCGAGCAATGCAGATATAGAAGCACTAGCGTCCTTGTTGTGTTCTGTGAAATCTCTTATTGCTACTAGTGTTATGGAGTGGGGTAGTGTGGACAAGATACAAATAGCCCTACTATCCATACAAGAACTTTAGGCAGGGTACAGGTTTTGGGGTAGTTGACTGTTCTGTATTTGCTTCTAATGTTTTCTCTTTTCTCTCCGACACACACACACCTAGAGAGCGCAGCGACAATGAGATTGCCCAGGAGATACAGGAGGAATTGGTTCGACAGGCGGAGCAGCAGCGCAAGCAGGAGGAGAAGGATGCGGTAAGTGACACTACACCCACACCCAATCAACAGCTCTGGGGTGAAGTGTCCCTAGGTACAGATCTAGGATCAGCTTCCCCCTTTCCCCAATCCTAACCATTAACAGTTAGTGGGGGAAATGCTAAACCGACCCAAGATCAGAGTCTAGGGGAAGCGTCAACCTGCACCCAATCAACATGGGTGCACCTCCTCCACCCTACCCCTACTGTAGTATCGACGGGTCACCACAGGCGGGTCACCGGATTGGCCTATTCAAATCCACTGCTGGTGTTACACCCTGTACTTGTTTATTACACTTTACTGTTAGTAAAGCATGTCTAGCCTAATGGTGACCTCCTCCTTGGCACCCAAATTGGGTTCAAATACTATTTTGAGTCATTTGAAATACTTCATATGTGCATGATTGTTTTTGAGCTTACCTCCCTCAATGGAACCAATAGAATAGTCCCAAAACGCTAAAAGGTTTCAAATAGGCCTCTATTTGAATCAAGGTCTGACTGGCACTGTGCAGGTACAGGGCCATACTACGGATTCCTCATAGGCTACTTCTTCGAACCTTTTCATTTGTAATCCTCAGTGAAAAGCAGCTCATCTGTGTGAGAAATCCAGGATAAAAATAACAAGCGAGGTGTCAGCAGTTTTGAAGGTGTTTTGTGTGTGTGTGTGTGTGTGTGTGTGTGTTTCCAGGCCATCGCTCGTAAGCTGCAGGAGAAGGAGATGAAGGAGGAGAGGAAGCGACAGAAGCAGCTGGAGGCCAACTTTGAGGAGGAGTACTACGAGGATAAAGGAGGTGGGACGAGCGCCCCCTGTCTGTTTCAGGGATCTAGGATTCTATTCCTCTGTTGTTGGAGGGAGGGATACGTTTGGGGTGAAAGTGGCCGGGATACGGTTGGGGTGAGAGTGGCCGGGGTACGTGCACACACGCAGTCATTCACACATGCGTGTGTGTCAGGGTGGGTCATTATGGCGAGGGGTGGATTGGAAAGGTGTGTGTGTGTGTGTGTGTGTGTGTGTTGGTCAGGGATGGAGATGCACGAGGTGTGTGTGGAGAGCTGCGTGAGTTACTGTAGGGTTGATCTTTCGGACGAGGATTTAGGAGGGCTGTTTCATAGTTGACCTTGAGGGTGCGTACTGCGTAGGTACTAAGGTAGAGAAAAAAAAGGAGTCGTTTGTCATCGCTCGCTTTCTCTCTCTTGCGCACACACACACACACCCACCCAGTGGTTTTGCTCCTTAGTGAGCCGAGACAGTGCTTTGCAGGGCTGCGAGAACAGCTTTGACTTGACTGCAGCAATAAGGCTCCATTTTAAACAGTTAGAAGCTTGCTGTCAGAATAATCAAGAGACTTGAAGGGTCTTTTTGGCAGTTAATGATTGTCATAGTAGGTTCCAGCCTCCTCATCCCCCTGCCTTAAAAACAGTAAGACATTTGTCGTTAATCATTATAATATGTCTCATTGGGAAGTGTTGGTGGGTATTTTACCTTATTCACTGAGGCCTTAGTGGTGGAAGCTCTTTCAGGCCTCATAGCTAGAGGCACAGGTGTGTGTGTGTGTGTAGGGGGTATTTTTTATTGGTTTCTTTAATGTTCTTCAACACCCTGTAAAACCCACCTTCCTCCGCAGCTGGCGCGCGCGCACACACACAGTGGGGTCTGGTAGGCTGAGGTTTTCCTGCAGGCCCAGCCCCACCTAGCTACTTTTATTTAGACAGAAGACAAGGAGGAATATTTCCCCAGGACTGCTCTCCATTTCACCTAACGATTGGATTAAATCTTCTCTTCAAAGTGATTTATTTTTATTTTTGTATTTTTAAAGGGACAGAGAGAGTATAGTCAGGGATTTCGTTCTAATCTACACAAAGCTACGGCTGTGGTTACAGTATGTAGGTTAGGTGTGGACGATACACACACACACACACACACACAGGTTTTCCCTCCGTCTCTGTGTTGACATGAACAGGGTCTTTCCACACGGATCTCTACTTTCCTGTATCCACAAACCGTCTCAGAGTTGTTAGGTGTGGATGATACACACACACACACACACACACACACACACACACACACACACAGGTTTTCCCTCCGTCTCTGTGTTGACATGAACAGGGTCTTTCCACACGGATCTCTACTTTCCTGTATCCACAAACCGTCTGAGTTGTCGTGCTGATCTTTTTTTCCGATTTAGATTACACGGACAGGAGGGAGACCTGATCCTAGATCAGCACTCCTGCTCTGAGATGCTTTGTGAGTATGGGCCAAGAACTAAAGCCTCATATGCAGTACTACCCTGTGTGTGTACATGCTGTCTGGCTGAGCATTTTAAATCTCAAATATCCATACATACACACACACTCTGCCATGTCTTATCTCTGGCAGGTCGTGTGATTGGCTGCCCCTCTCAGGAAGTGAGGAAAGGAGGGGGCGCTGCCATGTTTGTCTTAATCCTCCAAATCGGGAGAGAAACGGTTGGTTTAACGCTCAGCCTCTTCTACGCAGATAAGCCATTGGAAAGAGAGGAGAGGAGAGAAGTGGGAAGGGAGGGAGAGGAGACCGAGGAAGGAAGGAAGACGAGATATCCAGGCTTTGCCTCCGTTTTTTTTTAATTAAGCCACAGAAATAGGCTAGAGAGAATCATTTCCAAAATGTTGCGTTTTAGAGCATGACAACTGCTCACTTTTTTCTGGATACTCGGTACCGACTTAGTTGGCTAATACATCTTCGGCAGATGACGGTGACCACAAAGTAGGCTCGATCCTCAAGCCACCATTGGAGAGCAGCCCAGGCTGAGGGCGGAACTTTTTTTTTTTTCCAACAATGACTTCACTTCAGTGTTGTGTTTTAACGTAGGTTTGTACATTCCCTCGCCTCGCTCTCGTTTCAAAAGTTAAACATAAACAGTCGTTTCAGTTGACGAGACTAGCTTCAGCAACAGCTGCAGGATGGCCGACATTCCATTCAGCTGACAGGCTTTTTTTGGCCGGCGACCCCCACTATATAAAAAAGTGATGTAATCAAAGGCCATTGTTTACTTTTTTTGGGGGGGGGGGGCTATGACTGTATTACAAATCGGTCTGACTACTTTTGACAGTATTTCAATCTGAAGGAAGTATGGTTTGAAGTGACTGAAAGGCATCAGAAAGGGAAGTTCCCGAAGGTCATCAGGCAATCATTTTGTGTGATATTCCGTGTAGAAAAGAACAGCGTCGTTGATTGTTCTTTTCCCTCCTGTCTGATATCCGTGCCTGGTCTTGTCCGTGCTGCCCTGCGCGGCTTGAGGGGAAACTGTCTTATCTTTCAGTGATGGGGCCATAATATTTTGTCGCTTAAAATGTTCAGAAGATAGCCACGTGTAGGAAGAAAACAGAAACCGATCTGCTTGTTACAACCTACAAGCATGAATTGTATTTATATATTTTTTTCAAATCAGATGACCTCCCCCCACCCAATAATTGTCCGATTTTATTATTTTTATAGCTTTAAAAAAGCTGTTCAATTTCAAGTGCCTCCGACCACAGCTCAATACGAAGCTATTGATTTTTGCATCTCTCCGGTACGACGCACTCCAAGAGGTTTGTCTGTCAAATGCCATGTATTACTATGTCCATATTGTTCCATTGCTTTCTCGTGGATGTCACTCACCGATTGTCATAACATGAAATATCCTGCATGTCATCCCTTCTCTCTGCCTGAGGTGCTTGGAGCAGTAGCTTGGTTTTTACCTTGGCTATAGATGTACGGGGATCGGCTAATTAGCCCTCCGTGTTGGCTTCAAACTTCCCATGATAATAACATCCCACTCTGCATTCTAACTCTGATCCGATTGTCTGGGAATAATTGGAGCCAAAATGGCACCCGTTTAATTAGTACGAAATATCCATGGCTCAACATTTTAAACATGGTCCCTCACGGTCCTTACATGAAGGTGCTGTGACTTAACTAACCCTGTGTGTTCACTAACCAACCCAGTGTTTGCTCACATCTGCCATTGTCTTGTCCCACCCATGTCTTCCTTCCACATCGACCCCTCCCCCCTCATCCCCCTCGGCCCAGCCATCCGAGCCCCTCTGGACCTGGATGACAAACCCAGGCGACCTGGTTCAAACTCCCACTCCCCCGAGTCGCATCCCCTTACCCCGGGCTCACGACGCGACCTCTCCCCCGAGTACGTTTCTTTTGAGCCTAGCAGGACCAGATACCCCCCATACGACTCTGTGGAGCCTAGCACCAGTGGACGTTCCAGGTCCCCCGAGCACCATTTAGAGAGTAGAGGAGGGGGTAGTAGAGTCAAGCATGGAGACCCATACCCCGAGGACCACCTCTCCAATAGCAGGGGGAAACATGGGGGCAGTTACCCAGACTACCACCACCCCACCGAGGGTAGAAGTAAAGGGAAGGGGGACCAGAGGGGCCGAGACCCCCAGGGGTCCCAGTCCACCTTCTATCCAGACAGCCGTGAGCCCAGGAGACACAGAGAGGAGAGAGGGGATGAGGGAGAGCGGGTGGTGAGGAGGAAGGAGAGGCCCAGCCGGCCGCCCCCGCAGTCCCACAACCCTGTGGAGAGAGACGAGGCTTGGGAGAGAAAAAGAGAGTGTGAGAAAGACCGGCAAAGAGAACCCAGGAGAGACGAGGAGAGGAAGAGAGACGCACCAAGACACGAGGAGAGATCGCGAGGCGGACAGAGACATGGGCTGCGATCGCAAGACCAAGAGCATGGCCGAGACAAACACAGACGCCGAGAGAGAACCAAGAGCAGGGAGCGAGGTCTTGATGAAGACTATTACGAGCCCATACCCAGCAGCCGGGCCTGGACTGTTGGTGGAGTGGAGGGCCCTGGGGATGAGGGGGGGCCCATGGCCAGGCTCCACTCTGGCCCCAGTGAGCTGTGTGAGGAGGAGGAGGCCAGAAGGAGCCCCCGCCCCGGCGTGATGAGGGGGGAGAGGAGAGGTCACAGGGACCCTGGGGAGGGGCCCAGCATAGGCACGGAGCGCTCCTACACGCACCCCGCTCCCAGGGAGCCAGGTACGGCGCAGCGCCGGGCCCATGGTCAACCGTGTGTGGTGTGTGCATGTGCAGCCTTGATTGGCCCATTGCTGGGAGCTGCTGGTGGTGGTTTTGGCTCCCTAACACAATAATTACTAATCATACCCTTATCTTCCTCTTCATCGTCATCTTCTTCCTCTTCTTGGTGTGGTGGGTTTCTCTCCTTCCCGTATCTGATTTATCGTTATGGTGACGATTCCACTGTAGTTCACAATACAATTCCCAGGGTGGGAAACAGGCCTCTGTGGTGAATCGGCTGCTGGGGTTGATGGCGGGGGGGGGGGTCATGATTTGAGCTCAGTGGATCCCGTTCCATCGGGAAACGCAACATGACAGATGGTCCAGATAGAAATGTACTGTGTAGAACAGATATGATTCCATTATTTGTCAGCTTGTATACATTACATTTCTGTCTTGAACCTTCTAATTCTAGTCCTCACAGGCTTCCGTCGGTGTGCAGTGTTCATAGCCCTACTCTCCACAACTGATCGAGTACTGGCATTGATTTGCCATCGATTTGTTCAAACACCTATCTTCTGTCTCGGACCATAAATTTAAAAAATGCCAGTGACTTAATCTAGTAGACACTGCACTGCAAGCCCTGGAGGAATCAGAGTTGGGGATACTGTGGTTTGTATCATTGACTCGACATACAGCTGTATTAACTCGTATGTGGCGCCCCCTGCAGGTCGTATCGTGCAAGGGGGACCAGGGGGTCGCGGCGCAGTGGTGGTAGGAGGGGAGTACGGGATGGGCGAGGCCACCCAGGGCATCGCCCAGCTGGACCTGAGGGAGCAGGAGATCCTGGACATGGAGGTGGCCCGGAAACTACAGGAGGAAGAGGTCAAGGTGAGAGGACTGGTCAGCGAGTGAATGACGACCCCCCCCCCCCCCCCCTACATTATTATTTTTTAAACATTTATTTTCAAGATCTTTCCATGTCACAACCGTGTACTGTAATACTCCCTCTCACCATTCAGTTGGCCTCTGTCTTAGCCCCCTATTTTAGATGCATTTAGTTACAGCAGCATCATAGATACATGTATAGTTGTCATTTGTGCTGTGTTTTTGGGGGTTCATTGTCAATTTAACTTTAACAACAGAATCTATGCATTGGCGATATCCTGACCAGTGTGAACAGCGGAGTCTACATTCAGTACATCTCAGCTTTGTATTGTGCCGTGTAGCTTCATGTCTCAAGTCTTTGAGGGGGGGGGGATGTGACTCAAACTTGGCTTCTAATTGTTGTTGTTTTTTCGGGTTCCAGGCGAGCAAGATGGACAAGCGCGCAGCCCAAGTGGCTCAGGATGAGGTAAGGATGTGGCCCCTTCTCTCGGTCTGGAAACTTCTGTTTTTTACAGACTGACGTGTCACTGCAAATCTCTCTCTCGCTCTCTTTCTCTTGGCTGTCTCTCTCTCTCTGTCTTGCCCGGTCTCTCACGGTCACTGAAGTCTCGACTTTCACCCCATCAATAAAGCCAGCTATTGAGTGTGACAGTGGTTTGCCTTTGTTAAATAAATGATAACCCTGGTCCCATTTATTCTCTTTGGTTGGTTTTAACCTGGGGTTAATCACATTTCACCACATCATGGGTAATAGCTCCTATTAGTGTATACTGCCAGATAACATATGAAGCAGCACTACTGTATGTGCCTGAAAAGTTAAATCTGGGATTGGAAAAACAACGGTGGGTACCAAGCCACTTGTTTAGGTAAACTGCTGGGGGATGGGGCTGGAGAAGTGTCACCGCGCTCTTAATTCATTGGGACAAGGAGTGCGTCTGTCTTGTACTAGAGCTGTGTAGTGAACCAGGTTGTATTGGCGCCGTCAGGAGATAGCCCGGCTGCTGATGGAGCAGGAGAAGAAGGAGTACAAGAAGTCCAGGGAGAAGGAGAAGCAGGGGATGAGGCCGGAAGAGAGGGGGATGAGGCTGGAAGAGAGGAGGCGGCCAGAGGGAGGAGACTTCAAGGTGACTGGTCTTCTTCGCATCGTTTTTCTGGACGAGACGACTTTATGATCAGTAACACTGACTTTAGCACTACATGTACAGTATTTTGATAGTCATCAAGATGGTATGTGTTCAATACTGTAATGTATGGATGCATGTATTTTAACTTGTGCCGATTATGATCTGGTTTTGACATAGGAGTTCTGTAGTAAGAGAGCCACGGTGTATTGGCACAGTTTAGGGTGCCTGTTTTTTTTGTCAACTTGTTGATAATGGATTCCAGACCACAGATAGTGTTTTCCTGTCTATCTGTATGTGTGTTCCAGCCCAACTCAGAGGAGGTAGTGCGTCCCAGGTCCCGAGAGGAGGAGTATCAGAGGCACAGGAACCACCAAAAGCCTGCCAGGTATTTGTCTCACTCTATTAGCTGCAACAATGTAGAACACCTTATTACAACGTTGTAGCACCGATTTACAGAGGGACAAAAAAGTATTTAGTCAGCCACCAATTGTGCAAGTTCTCCCACTTAAAAAGATGAGGCCTGTAATTTTCATCATAGGTACACTTCAACTATGACAGACAAAATGAGAGAAAAAAATCCAGAAAATCACATTGTAGGATTTTTTATGAATTTATTTGAAAATTATGGTGGAAAATAAGCATTTGGTCAATAACAAAAGTTTCTCAATACTTGTCATTGCCAACAAAGGGTATATAACAGAGGTCAAACGTTTTCTGTAAGTCTTCAAGGTTTTCACACACTGTTGCTGGTATTTTGGCCCATTCCTCCATGCAGATCTCCTCTAGAGCAGTGATGTTTTGGGGCTGTTGCTGGGCAACACGGACTTTCAACTCCCTCCAAAGATTTTCTATGGGGTTGAGATCTGGAGACTGGCTAGGCCACTCCAGAACCTTGAAATGCTTCTTACGAAGCCACTCCTTCGTTGCCCAGGCGGTGTGTTTGGGATCATTGTCATGCTGAAAGACCCAGCCACATTTCATCTTCAATGCCCTTGCTGATGGAAGGAGGTTTTCACTCAAAATCTCACGATACATGGCCCCATTCATTCTTTCCTTTACACGGATCAGTCGTCCTGGTCCCTTTGCAGAAAAACAGCCCCAAAGCATGATGTTTCCACCCCCATGCTTCACAGTAGGTATGGTGTTCTTTGGATGCAACTCAGCATTCTTTGTCCTCCGAACACGACGAGTTGAGTTTTTACCAAAAAGTTATATTTTGGTTTCATCTGACCATATGACATTCTCCCAATCTTCTTCTGGATCATCTAAATGCTCTCTTGCAAACTTCAGACGGGCCTGGACATGTACTGGCTTAAGCAGAGGGACACGTCTGGCACGGCAGGATTTGAGTCCCTGGCGGCGTAGTGTGTTACTGATGGTAGGCTTTGTTACTTTGGTCCCAGCTCTCTGCAGGTCATTCACTAGGTCCCCCCGTGTGGTTCTGGGATTTTTGCTCACCATTCTCGTGATAATTTTGACCCCACGGGGTGAGATCTTGCTTGGAGCCCCAGATCAAGGGAGATTATCAGTGGTCTTGTATGTCTTCCATTTCCTAATAATTGCTCCCACAGTTGATTTCTTCAAACCAAGCTGCTTACCTATTGCAGATTCAGTCTTCCCAGCCTGGTGCAGGTCTACAATTTTGTTTCTGGTGTCCTTTGACAGCTCTTTGGTTTTGGCCATAGTGGAGTTTGGAGTGTGACTGTTTGAGGTTGTGGACAGGTGTCTTTTATACTGATAACAAGTTCAAACAGGTGCCATTAATATAGGTAACTCGGGGAGGACAGAGGAGCCTCAAAGAAGAAGTTACAGGTCTGTGAGAGCCAGACATCTTGCTTGTAGGTGACCAAATACTTATTTTCCACCATCATTTGCAAATAAATTCATAAAAAATCCTACAATGTGATTTTCTGGATTATTTTTCTCATTTTGTCTGTCATAGTTGAAGTGTACCTATGATGAAAATTACAGGCCTCATCTTTTTAAGTGGGAGAACTTGCACAATTGGTGGCTGACTAAATACTTTTTTGCCCCACTGTACCTAGATAGAGTTCAAGTCAAAAGTTTGGATACCTACACATTCAAGGGTTTTTATTTTGACTATTTTCTGCATTGTAGAATAATAGTGAAGATGTCAAAACTATGGAATCATGTAGATTTTAGATTCTTCAAAGTAGCCACCCTTTACTTTGACAGCTTTGCACACTTTCATTCTATCAACCAGCTAATGAGGAATACTTTTCCAACCGTCTTGAAGGAGTTCCCACATATGCTGAGCACTTGTTGGCTACTTTTCCTAGACTCTGCGGTCCTACTCCTCTCAAACCATCTCAATTGGGTTGAGGTCAGGTGATTGTGGAGGCCAGGTCATCTGATTCAGCACTCCATCACTCTCCTTGGTCAAATAGCCCTTACAAAACCTGGATGTTTGTTTTTTGTCTTTGTCCTGTTGAAAAACAAATGATAGTCCCACTAAGCGCAGACTCATCAGACCAAAGGACAGATTTCCACCGGTCTAATATCCATTGCTCGTTTCTTCTTCTTATTGGTTTCCTTTAGTAGTGGTTTCTTTGCAGCAATTTGACCATGAAGGCCTGTTTCACGCATTCTCCTCTGAACAATTGATGTTCAGATATCTGTTACTTGATCTCTGTGAAGCATTTATTTGGGCTGCAATTTCTGAGGCTGGTTACTCTGATGAACTTGTCCTTATTTTCTGGGTCTTCCTTTCCTGTGGCGGTCCTCATGAGAGCCGGTTTCATCATAGAGCTTGGTGGTTTTTACGACTGCACTTTAATAAAATGTACGGTTTTGGAATTTTACATATTGACTGACCTTCGTGTCTTAAAGTAATGATGGACTGTCATTTCTCTTTGCTTATTTGAGCTGTTCTTGCTATAATATGGACTTAGCCTTATTTGGTAAAAGACCATCTTCTGTATACTACACCTACCATGTCACAACACAACTGATTGGCTCAAACGCATTAATTCCACAAATTGACTTAACAAGGCGCACCTGTTAATTGAAATGCATTCCAGGTGACTACCACATGAAGCTGGTTGAGAGAATGCCAAGTGTGTGCAAAGCTGTCAAGGCAAAAGGTGGCTACTTTGAAGAATCCCACATAAAATATTTAGATTTGTTTAACACTTTTTTTTTGTTGCTTATTTCATGATTCCATATGTGTTATTTCTTAGTTTTGATGTCTTCACTATTACTCTACAATGTAGAAAATAGTCAAAAATAAAGAAAAACCCTTGCATGAGTAGGTGTGTCCAAACTGACTGGTATCATGTGTGTGTATATATATGCAGTATTAAAGCTGATCTACCCCCCCCCCCCCCCCTATACCATTGCAACACTTATTATTACAAAATTAAATACACCCCTTGTTACATTAGAAACTCTTTTTACACCAATATAATGCCCTTACAACATGATTTGTTCTTTCTCTCTCGTCTCTCAGACCTCCTCAACCTCTTCCACATGACTATGAGAATGTGGAGACCAGCTACAGCTACTCAGAGAGCCACTACTCTTCCCGCACTCCAGCCAGACCTG
This sequence comes from Oncorhynchus kisutch, assembly GCF_002021735.2. Classification (NCBI taxonomy): domain Eukaryota; kingdom Metazoa; phylum Chordata; class Actinopteri; order Salmoniformes; family Salmonidae; genus Oncorhynchus; species Oncorhynchus kisutch. The sequence continues at coordinate 45,255,979 of NC_034186.2, read as the reverse complement.
AGGCTGCTTTCAAAGGTCAGTCCAGGTACCGGAGGCCCCCCCCGGCTGTGTTTAAGTTACATTACCCGACTAGATCAGCGTGTACATTGAGTGCAACGTTAGACTGGTTCAGTAGGACTCACATTGTCACTTGGATAGTTTTAGTGCAGATTTAACCCTCTTTCCAATGGAGCTAACTATCCAGCATACCACGTTGTTGACATGCGCTGAACAAATGAGTTAATATCCTCAGAGATCTCCCACTGTTTTGGATTCTCTACCATACACACAGTTGTGGTTGCAATGAAAAGTTTAAGCTTATGTCTGCTGTCTTTTTTATTTTTATGTCTGTCTCTTCCAGGTACCTATTACAGGCAGTGACCCAGGCTCCCTAAGTTATCCATCCGTGACTTTGTTGTTCCTTTTCTTTTTTACTCATCGTTGCTGTATTTGTAAAAACTCCCCATCACTTTATATTGACCAAGAGCCTTGGGACAATGTCACCTAGTCGTTGGAGGTGGGATTCTCCAGCATATCGTTCCCTTTTTTTTCCATTTTGGTTGTCTTCTTTCAATTGGCGCAACAGCCAAGAAGACTCAAAGGAGATGCCTTGGGATATTTATCCTCTTGCTGGCTTTTAACTGTTGAAGATGATGATGGGGGGGGGGGGTGAAGGCGTTTCTGTTTTGCTGTAGTTGTCGTTTGCTGGTGTTTCCGTCCGTCTGTGGATCATGCTCATCATGGTGAATCAATCCTTTGCTGGATATACTGTATAACTGTGCAATCTCCGTCTCTCTATCTATCGCTGTCTATGGGATGTGCCTGTATTTGGAGCCGAAATGGCCTCCCATTGTACGTCTTTGAGCCAAGATGGCCGACGCTTGTTTGAGGAAAAAATGTCGGCGGCGCAGCTTTTTTTGCACTCCCAGGCTCCAGTTCTCCCGTCCTCGTATTGTGCTGCGCATCTAGGATGAACAACGTGACAGGCCCAGTCATATGTGCTGCATATAATACTCCTTTTGAAAATACATATTTTAGCATTTTATTCACAGGGGGGGGGGGGAGAAAAAAGAACCTACTATATCAGGATGCTGGGTCTTTTGGCTTTGTGTTTTTAATGCTTTCCAGTCCAGAAGTGGATGGTGATCGTATGTGGACTTCTGACTTGTTGCTGGCTGTATGCTGTTTCCATATGCGTGTATTTTTCCCTGTCTTTCTAAAAGGGGCATTTCCCTACTTGGAATGAAGACTTGGGAGGTGGAAGTGGGGTTTTATGGGACATACTGCCATGGTTAAGTGTTTTACGTGCATGCTTACTGACTGTGCTCTCTTGTGGGCTGAATTTCTATCCTCTCTGACACTATCGAAACTCTGACACTCCGTGAGTCAACGAGAGCCCAAGCCACTGAACTCCATCCATTTTGTTTTGTGGATGATCAAAATGCTTTTTGTAAATATTGCCCTAATATATTTGGTTGTATGTTCCATCCAGTATTTGATAGTCTCATCTGTTTACATGCTCTCAGCGCTAAGACAAGTTGACCAGTAAGAATTGAATGCATGTATATTGCACCTCTGTGCCAAACATAAGATTGTGGTGGTCTTGGCAGGGCTGTATTCACTTGGAACCAAACAGGACAAAACAAAGAGGGACCTAACTGAATTCGTAGAAATAGAAACTCTGATTTTTGTTGCAAAACATTTTCTGTTGCAAAATCTTGTTTTCTGTACATTCCATAATAAAAATGCATTCTGTCTCACACACACACACACACACACACCACTCCTCTCTGACCGAGAGGGTTGTGTCACATGAGTAAACATTCCCATGCATGAGAGTGTGGAGGGAAGTTTCAGTCATCCACGGAATTAACAGGGAAAGTGAGAACATGATTTCATTCTACTCAAAAGGGACCTATTGACTCAGACAGCTGTGTTGATAGGGTTCACTGCTCCGTGGCCAGTCGAGTCATTTTCTCATCATATTGAATAAAGATCACAATAGCGGGAATAGAGAACACACTTATCAGACGTCCTACTGTAATAGAGATGCATGTATCAAAAGGGGTTACAGGAGACTATAGGGACTTTTGGATATAGTACACCTCCCAAATTGCACCCTATTCCCTATGTAGTGCACTACTTTTGACCAGGACCCATAGTGCTCTGGGGGGGAAATGTGTGCACTATATAGGGAATAGGGTGCCATTTGGGAGACTTGCACATTGTGCCGCAAATGGACATGGCGCTAATAATAGTTTATTTCACAGGTAGAAAGAGTAAATCAGACACTGTTCCCAGTTTGATCGACATTAAAATGTTTAATTATGATCCTGTCGTATTTTAGATTTTTTTCCCCCATTGACCGAGCTTCTTTATCCAAGTCCGATGGCGTTGGCGTGCTTTGTCCGAGTTGGTGGCATCTGCCCCGGAGACTCTTCTATACCCGTCAAGACATTTTGAGACGTGTAAAAAATGTTCTGGATGAGATTTGTGCCATTTTAAGGATTATTGTCAGGGACTTGTCGATTTAACGGGGAATCCCTGCTCTTTAAGTTAATGACAGTGGAGGAGGATCAGTGTAAAAAAAAAAAATCCCAGAACTAAGGGATGTGTATATATCCTTTTGTCTGATAATAGGATCACCTTGTGGACATATTGAATAACAAATTAGAACATGTACACCATCGGAACAGATAGTGGGTGCATATTGGTGATTTGCTGTATACTGCTTTGTGCTATATGCAGTGAGCGCAAAACGAACTGAAATCGAGTCACGTTTGAACCGTTTCGCGATCCAGGGTCTGTATGCGGCCTACAAAATCAAAGACGTGTGTGTTTTGGCGCTTACTGTGAGACTCTTTTGTATCATGAACTGAATAAACGTTTTGCTTTTACCATCTCAAAATGATATTTGCATGTGTTTTATTCATGAAACATATGTCCAATTCTGTGGCGTCACTTGTATCCTAAACTTCAGGCCCGGGTTCGATAACACATTTCTATCGAGACTAAAACATGATGCAAGGCACACAAGTGAATGGTTTATGTATGGCCCCCCCAACTAGCCTAAATATTTTGGAGGTCCATTTGGGTGCTATTACTGTAGCTCCCCTCGAAAAGAATCAATCGAGATTCAAAATCCTAGGAATTGGCTTAGTGTTTATTCAGCAAGTTACGGGTATTGTACGACACGTGACTGGAACATCGTATTGCAGAACGAGTTGACAATCAAAGCACAAGTATTAAATATGTCAGTGTAAAGTCAACCATACACTACACAGTGTAAAGTCAACCATACACTACACTGAGAACATGTTGTGCTGCATTCCATCTTTTCAGTCTCTTGTCAGGGAAAAGGGTTGGTCTGGGTGGGATTCCCCCACTTACCTGTAGAGAGAGAGGACATGTGTACACTTATTGCAGCATTCTGTTGATGCCCTGGTTTTGCCTGCACCACAATGTGGAATGGAGGAAGGCCGTCTCCAACACAGTACTATCCAAGGGCCAATTCCACGTTTTAGCCTACAAGTTAAGACCTCGGTCATGTTCACTAGGCAAACGTTGAAGAAAAGATTCCGTTTGCTCTAAATAACAAGGCTATCTGAACATTCCGCAATGTTGTGCCCCTGCTTAATGCGCCCCTCATAATCCTGTAACACCGACCAGGTTAACAGGAAGTGGCAAATGTTAAAGCCACGTCTTATGTAGGCCTAGTCTAATTGTAATCTCTGTTCACACGTGTGTTTGTTCTAACTAAGCGGTTATAAGACATTTACCAGTAATGACATGCTTGACTCCTGATCAATATTTGCATTACAAGGCAACTGTACCAAATGAGTATCACCAGTTCGTTACAAGTGTAACCTGTTTTCACTGTAGGGCCTGCAACTGCTATGCGTATACGAAGTCTTGTTGGGCACAGAGGTGAAACGGTACTCAAATCATTATGGATTGAAATGACTAAAAAACTAGCAGATTATTTTTCCTTGTTTGAACAGTGAAATTTGCTCACTTTTTTTCCCCCTTCAACGTTCATGATAATGCAGGAGAAAGGTGTACCAAAAAAAAATTAAGGACACCTTCTAATATTGACTTTCACACCCTTCCATTTTTTCTTCTTCAGAACATCCTACATTTTTACGGGGCATGAACTCGACAAGGTGTCAAGCGCTCCACAGGAATGCTGGCCCATGTTGACCTGAAATGCTTCCCACAGTTGTGTCAAGTTGGATGGATGTTCTTTGGGCGGTGGACCATTTTTGATTGACACAGGAAACTGTTTGAGTGCGGGAAAACCCCCAGCAGTGTGGCAGTTCTTGTCACAAACCGGTGCACCTACTACCAAACCCTGTTCAAAGGCACTTAAATCTTTCACCCTCCTGAATGGCACACACAATCTATGTCATGGAAAGAGCAGGTGTCCTTAATCTTTTTCTACAGTATCCTACACTAAATTGTCAGCCAAATAGATTTTTTTTGCTAAATAAAACAACTTTCATTGTCCATCTCCAGATGAACAGCCTAAAATCTGTCAAGTTGTATTTACTCATTTGGTTTTCATTATAATGTTGAGAGGGAGCAACCTTGCGATGAGTTCATGGCAATTGATCAAATATAAAAGTGAGTCATGCTGGGTTGCGGTCATCGGGGAAAGTACATTAACCCATTTAACTCCTTCCTCATTAAACTCACAGGGAAGAGGGTTGAGTGCTGGTTCACCAACATACCAGACATTGGAATTGTCTCAATTGCATACTCTCTCCTCGCCACCTCCTCAAAACCCATTAGAAGAGAAGGTCAGAGGGGAGGGACCTCTGACTCTCTAATCCAATGGGTTTTGAGAAGGACGCGACGCGAGGAGAGAGGACACGAGGAGTACGCAATTGAGATGATCCTGTAGTGATGGTGTGTTTGCATGTTGCAACATCAAGGGGAGAAACAAACCCTTGGCAACCTACTGTGGGAGAATGTCAATTGTGTACTTCTCGCTTCCTCTCTCCTTGGCTCCTCAAAACTCATTGGATGAGGAAGACAGAGATCCGTCTGACCTTCCCCCTCCAATGGGTTTTGGGGAGAGGATGTGTAGAGTATGCAATTGAGATTCTCCCACTGGACTGCACGTTATGTCAAAGTTTTTTTTATTTAAATTTTTATTTGATTGAGCCACGCTACTGCCCCCTGGCTACAACAAGTATGTATGAGTCTTAAAAACACAGTAAAAGACGGTTTCCTAGACAAAGCCGAGTCATGGATTAAAACATTCTCCATTGACAATGCTTTTTAGTCTAGAACTAGGTTTATTCTGTGTCCGGGTAACCGGCTCAATCACACTCAAACTCCTCAGGTTATGTGGACTTTGTCTCCATCCTCCAACTTAAAACCGGAGGCCTTGACACCTGTTGATGGACCTGCTACGCACACTACCAGAAACAATGACTGAAATCTGTTGGCACATCTCAGGCAAGGTTTCTAGCTGTGTGGGCAACATGTAACACTTGGAAAGGACTCTGTGAGAGAAGTAAACTACTGTTGTACATTTATTACAGTCCTAGGTGGATATTTGTATCATTAGTGCACGCACTGTGGTTGCCACTATATTGCAATACAACAATATCATGGTTCTTTGCTGTTATCAAATACATGTAGGCCTACAGTATTAAACGTTCTCTTGACGCAGTAATTCCATGTGGCATGATCAATGCAATGACTATACTAGTTACATATATTAAGGATTTTAGCCTGTTTAATTCATCCAATCTAATGAGGCTGTCTAGGCTCAAACATTTACGACAGTTTGGCGTTTTGAAGGAGCCATTGCTACAGTCATGTGTAGGTTAGTGACATGTTATTCAGGTTAGTGACAGGTTATTCAGATGTTTACCTGTGCCGATTAAACTTTTAGTCACGAGTCAAACACTTGGAATTACTATTAAAACACTAGAAAATTGTCAAGGAACAACACGACGTATGGCAATGAATATAACATGCTTGACAATTCAAGGTGTGCGTGGGCTAACTCACCTGCGGTGGCCTCGGTGTCGTCGAAATGTTCCATTTTAATAATCATGTAAATAATGAAGTCGAGCTGGTCAACTAGAGCAGTCACTCGTTGTATGGCTTGCCTTACCTGAGAATTGAAAGTAAATGCAGCCGTCCCGAACCTAGAACATGCCTTGTCGAGACATGGAAAAGACACACGCCCAGTTGAATCAGCGCAACTTTCGCGCATTCATCATTGGAGAGGACAGCCAACTCAAACAGTCACCCGAGACACTTTTTGTATTGAGTTTTGAAAGTGCAGTAACTGCAGTCGACTGTGGCATTTTTTTGACGCAGTATTTGCAGAATAGCTGCAGTCTACTGCAGTTGCACACCAACATTACTGCAGTAAAAATAAAACTTATTTTGGACGCAGTATTTGCCTCATACTTCACTCAGACTGCAATCTTTTTTTGTTGTTGTAAGGGGATGGCGCTTGTGTTGTTGACGGCGAGACCAACATATAATTTTTACCAAATGAATTTGCCATTCCAAATGCCAAATCCTTTAATTCATGCCGTTTAATGCTTTTTTCTTAATTTAAGTTAATATGCCTTGGGCACATCTTCAGTGGTCAAAGGCAGAGGATGTGTCAGGCAGACAAGCACCTCTGTACCTAATTAAACCAGCCTTTGAGTGTTGACTCAAAATGTGTGAAATTAGTTATTAGTTCTCCCTAATCTCCTATTTCCCCTTAACTTTATGGTTATCAATTAGCATTGACACATATGCATTGTTTACCTTTTTTCTACTATACTACAGTTAAGTGCCATTTTGTCAATGTTTGTCCATTTCTAGCTGAACCTCATGAGTGTAGGCTACGAAGAAAGATTCATGACTTATTTCATTGTAGCATTTCATCTCATGCGGTATGCCATGAAGTGTCAGTGGAAATATTAGATGTCATGCTAAATTGTGAAGTTATTCTTTTTTCAGTTGATAACAGTGAGATAAGAAAGGAGGGAAAGATTATGGAACTTGAGTAACATGTTCCATGTGAGTCCCCTTCCTCTGATTAGGTTGGCTTGAGAGTTCTCTCTGAATCTGAGAGTTTTCTCTGAATCTGTTGTCACATTCCTTTACATTAATCTAAAACTGGTGTGGTTGTGTGGTGCCACACCTTTTGGTTTCTGCATGAGGACAAGATTAAAAACAGCGATGACTTTGACTAATAAACATTTGTCATTGGTGTTATGATTTCCATTTGCAAAAAACAATTTGACAGTCTGTATAATCTCATTTTGGCTATCCCCTCACTAAAAGTTGTGGATCGGAAACCTATTATTCAGGCTCTTGAGTGGCGCAGCGGTTTAAGGCACTGCATCTCAGGGCTAGAGGCTTCACTACAGACCTTGGTTCGATTCCAGGCTGTATCACATCTGACTGTGATTGGGAGTTCCATAGGGCGGTGCACAATTGGCCCAGCATCGTCCGGTTTAGAGTTTGGCCTGGGCAGGCCGTCATTGTAAATAAGAATTGTTCTTAACTGACTTGACTAGTTAAATAAATAAAGCATTTGCCTGTATAGTGATTTAAGCTGCATTGACACCCTGAATGCTGGTATGCGGGTAGAGAGAGATCAAATGCAAACATTCCCATCATTGGGTGTTAGTTAAAAATAGGCAACAGGCTGTTTGGCCCAGGGCACTGTGTGCTGTGCCTGATGCAGGAATGATATCGGACTGGTTTGACAACAGCAGTCCTAGTGTCTGTGCTAAGAGGGAGTCACCTAATAATACATGCCAAGACAGTCTGCATGTGTTCAGTCACATATCTGTTTTAAGGCATAGTTTAAAGTCACTCTACCACAAAGGGACTTTTTGTTGTACTGATCTACTGGCAGTGTTTAATTCATTATGTTTTTACCTGACATAACACTCTTACACCAGGTAGTTAAACTTACTCAGCTAGTCTGTAAGTGCAGATAAGATACTTTCCTGGACTAAAAAGCCTTCTCAATGGAGCTTCTCAATTGAGAGTGCCAAGACGAGCGAGCGTCCAAGACGAGCATATTCGGTCTGGGAAACTGACCCAATGAGTAAAAAGGTAAATAGTGTCACAGATTGTTTTGAAACACTACATTTCTGAAAAAGGTTGGAAATACAAAAAAGGAAATACACAGACAAGGGAACATAAACTTAACATAGACTGATATTCATTTTTACAGATCTTACCTCAACTTGTCACTTATAGTGTCTTAGGTGTGTTACTTCGATAGTCCACTAGATGGCGACCTTAACCCAATAGAATGACAATGGACAGCACTCTCCTCCACAGATGTGTAAATATGCAATAGACCCTCACTAAGCTGGCTTCTCTTATGGATCTGGGAATTCATTTTTTTTTGCAGGACGTAACATGTTTTATGAAATATTTGAATTATTTATGTTTTTTTTGGTTCATGGGCTCCATTTTTCAAAACAACTGGCTGAAATTATCCATCACTTTAAATCACCATTGTTCAGAGAGTCCCAATAATTCAAAATGACCTGCAAAATAATTGACCTAGAAACAATTGTAACCACTTATTGTGTTTTACCTAGTATGACCTTCCCTGACACAGTGAGTAGCCTTGATTTCATTGATTGTAAGGTGACAGCCTCAAACCTGTGATGCGATGACAATATCCAAGTAACATGATAAGAAATTAGAAATTGTTTTAAGTATTGTAGTTATCCTGCTGTTTTTTTAGGATAGGGCGATGCTACCCTAAATAGAATCCCATTCTAGTTCTGTGGTGCAACGTATGGTCTTTGAGTGCTAAAAATAAACGTATTTTTGTTGAAATGCACCCATGTTAATATTGTACGTCATTTTAAACATTATTTTAATTGGTTATGCTTTGCAAATTTACAGGTAGGCTACATACATAAAGTTAACTGCCATATTATATGGTAATTGTCTCAAATCAATAGATGACTCACTTTTTTGTCAATAAAATCAAGTATATGTTTGTGTGTACTGACCCTTTCTCTGGCTGTCATTTTTTTTACCACATATTTGATTATTTATTTAACCAAAAGACCCTTGAGTTTAGAAACCTCTTTTGCGAGGGATACCTGGCAAGAGGTCAGCAGGAAGTATTCAGCATGTAGATAAAGTACAAAATAACATACAGGAACAATACACTAAAAACAACCCTCTCCAGTTTTAAGGTCTTTTGCAGGTCGTTCCAAGACCGAGGAACATTGTAGGATAATTATCTTTTTCCCCATCTCAGGACTGGCCTTATGAACAGCTATGTCCATATACCCTCATACAAACTCATACAAATAGTGTAAGAAAAGGACCTCAGTTCCTTCAGACTAACATGATCTTTTAGGTATGTGTCACTAGGCCTCGTTAAGCTGTCCAGTTCTAACAGCTGGAGGCCTACCGTACATGTAATGCTTATCTCCAATCAATTTGCATCAAAATGGGCAATCCTGAAATGTTAATCAAGTCCATAGTGTAAGCCTACAATCCACATTGGTAGAATTTAGATTTTGTGTCAAAATAAGGATCCAAATCCCTCGGTTTGAATTTCATATGGGTTAGAAAAAGTTTATTAAGAAAATTATTTTATTAATTATTATTATTATAATTATTATTATTATTATTATTTTATTAAGAAAATGAATGGAATAGTTCAGTCTGTGATGCATCAGATGACCTGGCCTCCACAATCACCCGACCTCAGCCCAATTGAGATGGTTTGGGATCAGTTGGAGCACAGAATGAAGACAAGCAGCCAACAGGTGCTCAGCATATGTGGGAACTCCTTCAAGACCTTTGGAAAAAACGTTACAGGTGAAGCTGGTTGAGAGAATGCCAAGAGTGTGCAAAGCCGTCATCAAGGCAAAGGGTGGCTACTTTGAAGAATCTCAAATATAAAATATTTGTTTAACACTTGTTTTGGTTACTACATGATTCCATATGTGTTAATTCATAGTTTTGATGTCTTAACTATTATTCTACAATGTAGGAAATAGTAAAAATAAAGAAACACCCTGGTATGAGTAGGTAAGTCCGAACTTTTGACTGGTACTGTATTACAACTTCAGTTTTGTATAGTGGTGAGTGAATTAATTTGAATTGATCTCTTAAGAAATTAATTCACGAGTTGCCTTTCCCTTTCTAACACACCCATTTTGAGAAATTGTCAACCTTTTCATTCAAAAATATATTCAAGCAAGTCCCAAGGGGGTGTGGTATATGGCCAACATACCACGTCTACGGTGACTCCCATGTCTTCTTATGCACAAATCAATGTGGATACAGCCCTTAGCCTGTGGTATATTGCTATTATAAACTGGCTACCAACGTAATTAGACGTAATGTTTTGTCATACTTGTGGTATATATGATCTGATACACCAAGGCTGTCAGCCAAACAGCATTCAGGGCTCGAATCACCCCGTTTCTAACTATGTATATCCACCTGCAGGCTCAAGTCAGCTGTCCTACAGATGGTTTCAATACAGCCAAAAGTGGATGCATAACTCACTCAACACAGGTGCAACGCAGAGAGCGCAAGACAATGGTCCACACCCTGTCAGGAATTTTACTATAGAGGAGTTTACTTCAAGAGATTTAATAGACATTTAGTCAAGGATATTGTATCAATCTGTCAGCGTTTTTTCCTATTGTCCTTCTGTTGTGTCTTTTTTTTAAATCAACTCACATTTTAGTAGGCCTATCCTTTATTATCTGAAGCTTGTCATCTCATCTGAATACCATGACCAGCTTCTCAGATATGTTCTTGCTTTAATCGGTCTCTGTGGCTCAATGACTGCGAATGGACTTTTACAAAGAGAGCACCCGGTAACATCAAAGGAAACATGCCTGTCGACGCCACCAGACACACGATGTGCGCCAATTACAGGTTGTTCTTTCAGCCGCCGGGTAAGTTTTCCTACGTGTCTGCCCCCCAGTGGCGACCCGTCATTCAGGGCAGGTGGAGCAGAGCCCCACCTCTGTTGAGCCCCACCTGTTTAGCAAAAAATATATATATATAATCTGGCAGTAACACGTGTCACATATCATTTTGCAAACAATGTAAAAAAATAACAACAACAACATTGAGTTAACAAACTCGGATACAATCATGGTCTCTTTTATGCTTTCTTGAGTGAGGCAGCTCCAAAATGCAGGTGTTTCAGCCTAGTTCAGTGATTTCTGTGGTGGTGGGGCAGCCAGAGGAAAATACGGAGCTTAGGAGTTGGTAATGTTCTCTAGTTGCGCCATGATTGGCTCAGTGTTCTGTCACTCATGGGGACACTACATCCACCGCAAAGATCTACAGGGAGAGCTAGAAAGTTCAAGCCCCCTTGGTTGCTGCCATGGATTTACATAGAAGTGCCCATCCATGAAGGCTTAAGGTCATTGGCCACTCACGATATAGCATCTAATGGTGCGGTAAGTTACTTGATGTCCTATTGCAATGTAAAAGACACAGCTTAGTAATACATTATACATTTTGAGATATATAACTGATGACAGCAACCATTTATTGTTACAAATAGTAATAGTTTAAGTATATATCTTCTCTCAGTCAGTTTTACACGACTGACTTTGATATGGATGTGTTCAATGTAGCCGCACTCAATATTTGGGTATGTGTGAGAGTGTGGGGAGTATGAATTTACTTTTGACCTCTGCCTTGTGTGTGTGTGTGTGTGTGAGTAGCGGAGATTCAGACGACCCGAGTGCTTATGTATCCTGTTTTTAGCCATTTTGATACTGGTGCCTACACTGGGGGTGAGATGCACCGGATGCCTGGAGGAGGACGAGAAGGAGAAAGTTGCCATTGCTGGAGAAGTGCTCTTCCTCACCATAGGCTTTTTCATATCAGTAACGGCTGTTGTGTGATCGCCTGCATTTAATCTACTTATCTCTGAACAGTGCATGCTACATAGTGAAGTGCCAAAAGTTTTATCGAATGGCGTAATGCAACTCAGCTCTGTCCGCAGAGCTCTGTCCCATCGCCTAACTGCAATGCTGCCGTAGGCCACTTGTGCAACTGTAAATGCTGATATTGTAGCCAGATCAATTCCATTTTGAGTGGCAGAAGCTGTTAATACTGTTTAGTAAGATATGCTAAGATCACTCTTCTCTGTAGGTGCTGCTCTGTGGTGCTCACAGTGTTTGCTTTTTTTAAACCGACAGGTTTGAAATTGGTTGTGCTGGTGAGCTGGGGTGCAGCCCTCTGCTCTGTAGTGGGTGGATCTCTGCTGTGCTACAGGTGTCCCCAGGGGTTGTCCACGGGGCTCGTGCTCAGCTCCATCTTCCTCTCATTCCAAACTAGTCTCCGTCCCCCAGGCCCAACTCCGACTAGGTTTCAGGGGCTACACCATGTCTAGAGCCTACTACTCAAAACTATGGAGGAGTAGAGCCGAATACCTGTAATTACTGAAGCACAAAATTGTGTGTGACTCGCTTACACTATGTTATGATTGTGAGAGTTCATTTGGGAAGTCGGTGTGCTCCCCTGAAAGTATTTTTTGTAAGGAATTGTGTTTGGATGTGTGAAGATGGTTGGCAACAGCCTCTGGTCATGATGTCTTGCACCTACCATTGCCATGTGTGTTTTCAACCTAAAGTAAGTAAGTGCATTCAGTAAGGAATCTACTAATATTGCCAATGTCTACCATTTCATAATATACCATGATCAATATACAGTACAATGCTGCAGAGTTGGTTTGCAACATTGTATAACTCTCTCAAAATGTCCAGGTTTTCCAGAAATACTGGTTGAAAGATCCCAGAATCAGCCTGGAGGGAATAAGCAGGAAAGTTACTGGAACCTTAAAACTATATTGCAGAGTAAGTGTCTATAAATATCAGCTTGATAGGACTTTGCCTGATTGTGTCCTGTTGTGGCCAATAGTTTCCTGTTTCCTGTGAGTCTGATATCCCATGGAACACTCGAAAGTCAAGAGACCAGTGGCCGAGCAGGGAAGGGTGTTGCGGGCGTATTCCATCCACAAGAGTTGCTGGTTCCAGGTGGTGGGGTTTGGTGGAGACGAGGCAACGAAGAGCCGTCTCCAGGTCCTGATTGGCTCGCTCCGACTGGCCGTTGGACTCGGGGTGAAACAGTGGAGGATAGGTTGGCTGACGACCCAATGAGGGTGCAGAACGCCTTCCAGAACCGGGAAGAGAACTGAGTAGCGCGATCGGAGACCCAAGTTGCTGAAGTTGCTGAAAGAAGTGCTGCACCATGAGCTGGGCATTCTCCTTGGCTGAGGGTAACTTATGAAGGGGAATGAAATGGGGGGCTTTGGTAAACCTATCCACCACCGTAAGGATAGTGGTGTTTCCATCTGATGGAGGGAGACCATTGATGAAGTCCAGGGATATATGAGACCAGGGGTAGTGAGGAACATGGAGTGGTTGAACGAGGCCAGCCGGAGCTTACCGCAGAGTCTTATTCTGAGCACACACAGTGCAGGGGGTGGAGAACGCGGAGACATCAGGAACCATGGTGGGCCACCAAAAGTGTTGTTGTACAAAGGCCAGGGTCTGACGGGAGCCAGGATGGCAGGCAAGTCTGGAGGAACGAGTCCATTCCAGGACCGGGGAATGAGCAGAGTCTGGGACAAACATCCGGTTAACCCGGGCCCCCCCTGGTTCTCTATACGCTGGGACAGGACGGCCCCCACTCCGACGTCCGAGGCATCAACCTCCACCACGAACTGATGGGAAGGGTCTCGATGGACGAAGATGGGAGCTGTGGTGAACCGATGCTTGAGGTCCAAGAATGCCCGGTCAGCTGCTGAAGACCACGAGAATGGAAACTTGGGAGAGGTGATTTGCTGCGAGGGGGAAGCCAGGGTGCTGTAACCCCGGGATTAAGCTGTGGTAGAAATTAGCAAACCCCAGGATGCTTTGAAAATGCACTCTGGATTTGAGTTGAGGCCAATCCACCACCGCTCTCACCTTGTCAGAGTCCATCCGAATATTTCCAGCAGCAATGACGTACCCTAGGAAGGAGATGGTGGAGCGATGCAGTTCACATTATTTTGCTTTAACAAAAAGCTGGTTCTCCAGGAGACGCTGAAGGACCTGTCGGACGTGGAGGACGTGTTCTTGAGCTGACCGGGAAAAAACGAGCTGACCGGGAAAAATGTTGTCAAGGTAGACAAACATGAACCGATTCAACATATCACGGAGCACATCGTTGACCAGGGCCTGGAACACTGCGGGCGCATTGGTCAGTCCGAATGTCATTACAAGGTACTCATAGTGCCCGCTAGCCATGTTAAAAGCTGTCCATTCCATTCGTCTCCTTCCCGTATCCAAACCAGATGGTAGGCGTTCTGAAGGCCTCTCCATGGTCTTGGTCTCAGGACCTGACAGGGAATACAGCCGCCCCTCGAGGTGATGCAGTACCCAGGAGAAGGTCGACAGCGCAGTTGTATGCTCGAGGGAGATATGTACAGTAGCGTGGGCCTTATTGAAAACCTCCCAGAGGTCCAAGTATTCCGCGGGAATGGTGGAGAGATCTGAGACTTCTCACAAGCCCGTAGGAAGACGTCCCAGGGCAGGCTGCGCTGACCTCAGACAATGCGCATGGCAGAAGGGGCTCCAACCCATGATAGACCCATTAGCCCAGTCAATCAGAGGATTGTGCCTCTGGAGATGTGAAAACCCCAAACCACGGGTGCATGAGGGGATTCAATGGACAGGAACTGCAAAGACTCACTGTGATTACCTGACACTCTTAGCTTAATGGGAAACGTAGTGTGGGTGACTGTCAATAGAGCGCTCATCCAGCGCTCTGACGTCCATGGGAATGGAGACGGGTTGTGTGGGGATTCCAGCTCCAACACCAGGGTATCGTACATAAAGCTCTTGTCGGTCCTAGAGTCAATGAGAACTTGGAGAGATTTGGACTGGTCACCCCACAACAGGATAGCTTGGAGAGGGGTATGAGAAATGGAAGATGGGAAACTCCCCGTATGGCTCACCAGCATACTCATACCTGCTTGATGAGCCTGGTCTTTCAATGGGAGCTCTTGGTGATTAGTCTGCGTAAGCACTCTGCAGGAAACAATCTAGCCCTTCCCAGTTGCATGGGCTCCGGAGAAGACGATTCGACAGCCCTCTGTGATTTCAGAGAGAACTCGGGTGACATCGGATCCACTCGAATATGTGGACTTCGGGGATTTCCAGGATTCTTCGGAGGTGAGGTGGAAATCGAGGATGAGCGAAGGCGACAGGGAACAGACTCCCTCTCCCTCCTACGTTCCCGTAGCCGCCCATCGATCCGGATGATCAAGGCTATGAGGGAGTTGAGGTCCATGGGCAGCTCCCGGGCTGTGAGCTCGTCTTCAAATCACCTCCGTTAATCCGTGAAGGAACACATCGAACTGGGCTTCCGGGTTCCAGGCACTCTCAGCCACCAACGTGCGTAAATCAACTGCATAGTCTGCCACACTACGGGAGTCCTGAAGTAGTTGGAGCAGCGTACAAGCCGCCTCTCTCCAGGACAACAGAGAATCTAACACTTTAGGTACCTATGCCACGAACTCCTCCAGACTGAGGCAAACGGTGGATTGTTAGTTCCACACCGCCGTAGCCCAGGCGAGAGCCATCCCAGACATCAGCGTTATCAAGTACGCTATTCTTGAGAGATCTGAGGGAAATGAAGAGTGCTGCAGCTCAAAGATGAGAGAACACTGGTAGAAAAACGCCCAGCAGGATCCTGGATCTCCAGCATAGCGCTCCGGAGGAGGTAAGCGGGGTTCTTGGGAAGCCGAAGTAGATTGGGGAGAAGAGCCACTGATAGCGAGGTAACTGACAGTCTGGGGGGTTACTGTAGTGGCGGGCTGCCTAACAGACAATCCATGGAATTGCTCCAGCAATGTATTGAATGCACGGTCATGGCATTCCGCCAAGGTCTGGTATCCTTCCATAAGACCTTGAAGTAACTCCTTGTGTCTTCCAATGGTGGCTCTATGGGAGGAGACGGCGTTGCGGATCTGGTCCGAGTCTGCTGAGTCAGTCATGTCCAGTTCGTACTATCAGGACTCAGGTTAAGACCCAGATGCAGACACAGGAGGCAGATGGTATGAGTATCCAAGTTTATTATAGTTGAAGGGGCAGGCAAAAGGTAAGTCAACGCAGGCAAAGAGTCGTAATCCAAATCAGAGTCAGGCAGGTATAGGATGGTAGGCGAGATCAGAGTCAGGACAGGCAGAAATGTCAGAACTGGGAAGACTAAGAAAAACTAAAACTAGAGCACAGGAAACACAGAACATGCTGGTAGGACTTGACGGGACAAGACGACCTGGCAACAGACAAACAGAAAACGCAGGTATAAATACACAGGAGATAATGGAGACAAATGGGATACACCTGGTGGGAGGGTTGAAGACAAGCACAAGACAGGAGAAAAAATCAGGGTGTGACACCCAGTGCCTGGTGGAAAGCAGACTGAACCAGGTTTACCTAAAACTTTTTTGTCTGTGCTCAGTTCCATTCCGTTTAATTTTTATCCTGAAAAACTCCCCAGTCCTTAACGAATACAAGCATACCCATAACATGATGCAGCCACCACTAGGCTTGAAAATATGGAGAGTGGTACTCAGTAATGTGTTGGATTTGCCCCAAACATAACACTTTGTATTCAGGACAAAAGTAAATTGATTTGCCACATTTTTTTGCAGTATTACTTTAGTGTCTTGTTGCAAACAGGATAGATGTTTTGGAATATTTTTATTCTGTACAAGCTTCCTTCTTTTCACTCTGTCAGTTAGGTTAGTATTGTGGAGTAACTACAATGTTGGTTTTTCCTATCACAGCCATTAAACTCTGTAAATCAAATCAAATCAAATGTATTTATAAAGCGCTTCTTACATCAGCTGATATCTCAAAATGCTGTACAGAAATTCAGCCTTAAACCCCAAACAGCAAGCAATGCAGGTGTAGAAGCACGGTGGCTAGGAAAAACTCACAAGAAAGGTCAGAACCTAGGAAGAAACCTAGAGAGGAACCAGGCTATGAGGGGTGGCCAGTCCTCTTCTGGCTGTGCTGGGTGGAGATTATAACAGAACATGGCCAAGATGTTCAAATGTTCATAGATGACCAGCAGCGTCAAATAATAATAATCACAGTCGTTGTCAAGGGTGCTACAGGTCAGCACCTCAGGAGTAAATGTCAGTTGGCTTTTCATAGCCGATCATTCAGAGTATCTCTACCGCTCCTGCTGTCTGTAGAGAGTTGAAAACAGCAGGTCTGGGACAGGTCTGGGACAGGTAGCACGTCCGGTGAACAGGTCAGGGTTCCATAGCCGCAGGCAGAACAGTTTTAAAGTCAACATTGGCCTCAACATTGGCCTCATAGTGAAATTCCTGAGTGGTTTCCTTCCTCTCCGTCAACTGAGTTAGGGAAGACGCTTGCATCTTTGTAGTTACTGGGTGTATTGAAACACCATCCAAAGTGTAATTAATAACTTCACCATGTTTAATGTCTGCTTTTACATTTTTGTTAACTGCATGTGTGACATAACTCCACCAGTCCTATTTATGATATAATTTACAAAGATTATACTGTTTTTATTTTTAAAAGTTAGTCAATTTGTATGTTTGAGTTTAACCATAATATTTGTTCTAATATTTGTTCTGTCTTTTCTTTTCTGGATTAAACTGAAATTGCCGGCATCTTTCTATTGGATGTTTTAAAAATTGGGATATTTTGGAGATTATTTCCTTTTCAAATAACCGAAAGTGAAAGGTTGTAATCTGAATGAAGGGGAAAAGACCATCACCCCTGGTGAGACAAAACCGCGACTCATCAGTGAAGAGCACTTTTTGCCAGTTCTGTCTGGTCCAGCGACGGTGGGTTTGTGCCCATAGGCAACATTTTTATTGGGGATGTCTGGTGAGGACCTGCCCTACAACAGGCCTACAAGCCCTCAGTCCAGCCTCTCTCAGCCTATTTGCGGACAGTCTGAGCAATGATGGAGGGATTGTGCGTTCCTGGTGTAACTCGGGCAGTTGTTGCCATCCTGTACCTGTCCTGCAGGTGTGATGTTTGGATGTACCGATCCTGTGCAGGTGTTGTTACACATGGTCTGCCACTGCGAGGATGATCAGCTCTCCATCCTGTCTCCCTGTAGCTCTGTTTTAGGCTTCTCACAGTACAGACATTGCAATTTATTTCCCTGGCCACATCTGCAGTCCTCATGCCTCCTTGCAGCATGCCTAAGGCATGTTCACGCATATGAGCAGGGACCCTGGGCATCTTTCTTTTGGTGTTTTTCAGGATTTTTCAGGACCAGACTCACCCAGAGCTTCCTGTCGGTCATATGTATGTGTTAATCTCTTTCCCTGGGTTTTCTCCCTCTCTACAGCATAAGGCGCTAGTCGATTCAGGCGCAGCTGGGAATTTCATAGATCTGGGGCTCGCGTTAAGGCTAGGGATTCCCCTTGTGTCGTTAGACCTACCTTTCCCCGTGCACTCCTTAGATAGCCGACCATTAGGGTCAGGAGTGGTCAGGGAGGCCACGGTGCCGCTGGACATGGTAACGCAGGGGAGTCATAAGGAGCAGATTAGTCTGTTCCTTATCGATTCCAGTGGTGTTGGGAATTCCCTGGCTAGCTCAGCACAACCCGGTGATTTCCTGGCGACTGGGCTCTTAAGGGGTGGTCAGAGGAGTGGACAGGCAGGTGTATAGGAGTTACCGTTGGTGCGACTACGGTAGAGAGTCCAGACCAGGTTTCCACCGTGCGCATTCCCTCTGAATATGCCGATTTGGCTATCGCCTTCAGTAAAAGGAAGGCAACCCAATTACCACCCCATCGTCGAGGGGACTGCACGATAGACCTCCTGGAGAACGCTGCACTTCCTAGGAGTCACGTGTACCCCTTGTCCCAGGAGGAGACAGTGGCTATGGAGACATATGTTGCTGAATCGCTGGGACAGGGGTACATTCGGCCCTTTGCATCACCAGTTTCCTCAAGCTTCTTTTTTTGTGAAGAAGGAGGGAGGTCTGCGTCCATGCATTGATTATCGAGGTCTGAATTCCATCATAGTGGGGTTTAGTTACACACTACCTCGGAATCATTTCACGGGGCATGCTTCTTCACAAAACTGGACCTGAGGAGTGCGTATAATCTGGTGCGTACCGCATTTAGTACTACATCTGGCCATTATGAGTACCGCGTCATGCCATATGGGTTGAAAAATGCTCCAGCCGTCTTCCAATCCTTCGTAGATGAGATTCTCAGAGACCTGCTCGGGCAGGGAGTGGTAGTGTACATCGATGACATCTCAATCTATTCTGCCACACGCGCGGCGCACGTGTCTCTGGTGCGTAAGGTACTTGGGCGACTGCTGGAGCATGACCTATATTGCAAGGCAGAGAAATGTGTGTTCTTCAAACAGGCTGTTTCCTTCCTGGGTTATCATATTTCCACCTCCGGGTGTGACCGCGTTACAGCCGTGCGTAATTGGCCGACTCCGACCATGGTGAAAGAGGTGCAGCAGTTTTTAGGGTTTGCCAGGGTTTTGTTCAGGTGGCTGCTCCCATTACCTCACTGCTGAAGGGAGGACCGGTGCGCTTGCGTTGGTCAGCAGAGGCGGGCAGAGCTTTCAGTCGTCTGAAGGAGCTGTTCATCAATGCGCCCGTGTTGGTGCATTCGGACCCCTCTTTAGCGTTCATAGTGGAGGTGGATGCGTCCGAGACTGGGGTCGGGGCCTCCCAGCCCTCGGGTGTGCCACCCAAGCTCCGCCATTGTGCCTTCTTTTCGAGGAAGCTCGGTCCGGAAGGTGTGGAGACATTGGCTTGAGGGGGCGAAACACCCTTTTCTGATCTGGACTGACCATCATAATCTTGAGTATATCCGGGCAGCGAGGAGACTAAATCCGTGTCAAGCTAGATGGGCCATGTTTTTTACCCGGTTTCGGTTCACCATCTCCTACCGGCCAGGCTCCCAAAACACCAAAGCCGACGCGCTGTCCCGCCTCTATGATACCGAGCAGCAGTCCGTTGAGTCCATCATTCCACCTTCATGTCTTGTGGCACCGGTGGTATGGGAGGTGGACGCGGAGATAGAGAAGGCCTCACGGTTAGAGCCGGGATAAGCTGATCCGGTGGGCTCATACTCTCCCCTCCTCGGGTCATCCTGGCATCGAGAGGACAGTGCGGAGTCTTAGAGGGAGATACTGGTGGCCCACTCTGGCTAAGGACGTGAGATTTTATTTCTCCTCCTGCTCGGTGTGCGCTCAGAGCAAGGCTCCTCGGTCAGCTTGACCTCGGGTTTTCACCCCGAGAGTAATGGGCAGGTGGAGCGCGTAAACCAGGATGTGGGCAGGTTTCTGCGGTCATATTGCCGGAACCGGCCTGGTGAGTGAGCGAGGTATGTTCCTCGGGCTTGCTCAGAACTCCCTCCGCCACTCCTCAACGAGCATGTCCCCTTTTGAGTGTGTGTTGGGTTACCAGCCGGTCCTTGCCCCATGGCATCAGAGCTAGACCGAGGCTCCTGCGGTAGAGGAATGGGTACAGCGCTCCAAGGACACCTGGAAAGCGCTCCAGGAGTCGCTAAGACTAGCGGGAGAACGGCAGAAGAGGGGTGCTGACCAGCACTGCAGTGAGGCCCCCGTGTTCGCACCGGGGGACCGGGTCTGGCTCTCAACCCCAAACCTGCCCCTCCGCCTGCCCTGTCGGAAGCTGGGGCCGCAGTGTGTGGAGCCATTTAAAGTCCCGGCGAGAATAAACGAGGTGTGTTACAGGTTACAACTTCCTGGGTATTACCGTATTAACCCCTCGTTTCATGTGTCTCTCCTCAGGCCGGTGGTGGCTGGTCCCCTGCAGGAAGGTGAGGTGCCTGAGGTCCTTCTGCCCCCTCTAGACATCGAGGGGTCCCCGGCGTACACAGTACGTGGCATTCTGGACTCGAGACGCCGGGTGAGGGGCCTACAGTACCTCGTGGACTGGGAGGGGTACGGTCCGGAGGAGAGATGCTGGGTTCCGGGGGGGACATTTTGGATCCTTCTCTGCTGAGAGACTTCCACCGCCTCCACCCGGTTCGCACCGGCGCCTCGCCCTCCGGGTCGTCCTCGAGGCCGGTGGCGGCGCAGGGGGGGGTACTGTCACGACTTCCGCCGAAGTTGGCTCCCCTGCCTGTTCGGCGGTGCTCGGCGGTCGTCGTCACCGTCCTACTAGCAGCCACCGATCCCTTTTTCGTTTGTCTGTTTGTTTTGTCTTATTAGTTTCACCTGTGTTCTGTTGTATGGCTTTATGAGCTTCCCTATTTTAAGTACGTGTACCCGCCCTTGTTTTGTGCGGGATTGTCTTTATGTTACGTGTGTGGACTTGGCACCCTGTGTTCTGGACTTGGCACCCTGTGTTTTTGGGTAGTCACTTTGTTGTCCGCGCCCTGTGTTGTTGGGCTTGTCATTTTTGTGTGCAGTTTTAAAGAGCACTTTTCCCCAGTGGAACTCTCTGCGCCTGATTCCTTCACCCACCTAGTCCCGCGTGACAAATGAACTGCAGTTACTGTTAATGGTTACTTATCTCGTCCTTTGCATAGCTATTTCATACACATTCAATACAACAATGTCAAGTTAAGTTACAGTCTGTGCTGATTTTGTGTGTGTGTGTGTGTGTGTGTGTGTGTGTGTGTGTGTGTGTGTGTGTGTGTGTGTGTGTGTGTGTGTGTGTGTGTGTGTGTGTGTGTGTGTGTGTGTGTGTGTGTGTGTGTGTGTGTGTGTGTGTGTGTGTGTGTGTGTGTGTGTGGCATCTGAGCAGATCATCTTGAACTTCATCCAGTTACATCAGCCAATAGATTAAGTTAAAATCAGCCTTTTTATTGGTGTGGGTATAATTCACAAACCACCTTTCCTGCTTCTGGGCCCACCAGAAACGCAGGGGGTGGTAGGTCTGGGGACAACTCAGGTGGTGATGAAACCATTATTTCCAGTGTTAATGGTTCTGAAAGTTAAGGTTTCTCTCACACAATAGGCTGCAGCTTTACAATTTTACAGCTACAGTAGAATTCAAAATGTGTTTGACAGTAATCAATATGTTAAATTATAGGCCATATCAAGATGCATTGTCACAGCTCAATGATATCACTCACAGATCTAACTGAAACAATGCCAGCAAAATATAACCTAGACTCATTTACCGGCTTACTGCAGTGAGTTGGAAGAAGCTACATATGCAGTCGTCTTCCACATGATTAGTTGAATATTTGAATCAGCTGTGTAGAATTAGGACAAAAACCAAAACATGCACCCCTTGGGGTCCCGAGGACCAAGTTTGGGAAACCCTGGATAATAGGCACATTTTGTGTGAACTCAAAGCCTTTGGATCTCAAGCCTAAACCTCCTGCTCTCTGCCCTTACTCATTTGGGCTGCTCAGTTATTGAAGGTGAATTACTGCCATCTCCTGGATCATAAAAATACTGCCACTGTAATACATTCCATTACCACTCTTACATTCGTAATGTTGATCACAACCATCAAAGCAACATTTGCCATGCAAATGAAGGGCATTTCGTTAATTTTAACATTTGGTACATGAAGGGTGTCATTTCCAATGCTATCGAGTTGCCGACACCGATTGGAGGGTGAGTGTTGAGCCAATATCCTCTCTGTATCTATTTGCAGATCCAGAGGCGTCAGGCAGTAGGTCCTCTGTTATCCTGGTCAAATGAATTGTGGTAGAAAATTCCCATCACATTCTGATTCATAATCTAGCTTTTTTTTTGTGGCCATGGAGCCTTTGGGCCAGCATAGTGCCCATCTAAATTCTAATGACAAATACCATACTAGATCTATTATACCAAACCCCTACTTTCAGCCTTGTACACTTTTGGAATTACTATATCCTATGGGAGCAGCCAGAACATTTTGGATACTGAACTTTCCAGTCCAAGGGCACAAATGAGCTAAATTTACTACAAAAAATATCAGATGTACCACGTGGTACACATTGTTGAAATTAGGACAGGATTTGATGTGTCTTACTGAGCCAAAACCAACTGGAAAATGGGGTTTGTGCTTCAAGTTACCCTGTGAAATGTCAAACTCCATACAAGTGTCATCTGTCACCTTTCAGTTAAAAAAAAATTGCACATGAAGCGACCATAAACATTTAATTAAACCGATTGAATCAAAGTTGAACAAGAGTTAGCAAAGTTTAGGATGAAGGGGATAAAGTCGTCGATGTTGTCTGGCAGCGTGGGATTGGTGCCAACAGCAAAACAACTTCCCCTAATGTAACCTGGAGAGAAAGAGAACAGGTGGCAGTGGAGGGATCGTTCAAATGATGTGAAAGGGGATTGAGTACTCTAACACACAGGAAACAAGAAAATAGGCTGATGTGAACACCAGTTCAGCGGGAAACTATGTGAAAGTGTCAAGGAGTCATCTATAGTTGATACCACACAACATGAGAAAGAGACACACCTTGAGAGCATCATGCCAAACAGGAATTGTAAAGAAGGGTCTGTCCTTGAAATACAGGGAAGGAGAGGAGGGTCTCAGCTGAGGTTCAAGCGTTCCGATATGCTCTGTCCAGTTGTCCCTCAAACAGGCCTGTAGGTGCCATCAACCGGCCTACATACCATCTGAGTGAGTGAACTGTGAGGATGGCAGAGAGAGAGAGAGAGAGAGAGAGAGAGAGAGGAATTATCAAAGAGCATTCAATAAAAAAATATAGTGTAATACTGTTCCAGAGTCAGATTGTCTCAGCACGGTAGATTACAGCAGAGTTAGAGAGATATGCAAACATACAGTCATGGGGCCAGATGTATTGCTTCTCATTAGGGTGTTGTAGGAGGAAGTAGTGTAGGACCTTGAGAGCTTCTGGATAGGGCTGAGTGACTGGAATGTGTGAATGGTACTGTGAATGAGAGAGAGGGAGAGAGAGCGGTGGGGGGGAGGGGGAAAAGGTGTTAGGTTTGCATTCAGAAAAGTAGGCCAACGGTAGCATCCTCACCATTGTGCTTTTCTACATCTGCCTTTCAGTAAGCAGGGAAATAGGTTCATGAGTTACACCCACAACAATCAAAAGTCAGATTGCAACTCACTGTATTGGCTGGTGTAACTAGATAAAGTTCATGGTGATCTGCACAGATGCCACACTGTGTCCTTCTCCTGCGGGAACATTCTGAACCTACCCCCACACACACAATATCAGCATGGGCTATAGCTTAGGCAGCCATTCTAATAATTTGGTCAGGTATTTTTTTTTTTTTTACGTGTATATCACAATCTAGCATAATGGTAGCTTACTTTCTGGGCTTTACACGGGAGATTTTCAAGCATTTTGAATGAACAGCTGGTTGGGAGCCAAATGATGCGGCTATTTTACGTGAACCGAGCCAAATGAGCTCCTTGAGTGACAGGGGGGCGGGGCGGGTCTCTGTGGAAAGCGGCGTGTAGAGAGAGAGAGAGAGATACTCCTTATGGACTCAAACGGGAAATATATACAAGAACATACACTTTTTCACAAACACACAGTGTCTAAACTCTGGTGTCTAAACACCCAGCGCGACCTAGATCTTCTGTCTGATGGACAAGGTAGGGTCACCCAGCCACATAATAATACACACAGGCACAAGTAACCTGAGAGCACAGCGGGAAAGGGAGTGATTGAAAGAGCTTCCTCTACAAACTTCCACCCGTCTACCATGCAGCGGGTAAACGCAAGTATTTCCCGTGACTGTGCCTCAAAAACAAATGTTTACCTGGCCCACCGCTCTACCCTGGACTTCAACAGTCTTTACAACCAGGTCCACCTGTACAAGGCAGCAGTGCCCAACTTCGCCCGGACCCTAAAGGGCATCGCCCTCAAAAGCAGCCCCAACAAGTCACACAGGAGCAACAGATCAATACACACCTCGACCAGACCAGCGAGACACTCTCCCAGACCTCCGGGTCACAACTCCTGCAGATCTGTCGCACACTGGGTATGTACATAGTCAATGGTAGGCTACAAGGGGACTCCTACGGTAGGTACACCTATAGCTCAGCTCTTGGCAGTAGTACTGTAGACTACTTTGTCACTAACCTCAACCCAGAGTCTCTCAGAGCGTTCACAGTCAGCCCACTGACACCCCTATCAGATCACAGTAAAATCACAGTGTACCTGAACAGAGCAATACTCAATCATGAGGCATCAAAGCCAAAGGAATTGAAAAATATTAAGAAATGCTATAGATGGAAGGAATGCAGTGTGGAAACCTCACAAAAAAACAATTAGGCAACAACAAATTCAACCCTTTTTAGACAACTTCCTGGACAAAACGTTGGCAGTACCTAAACAGTATATTTGACCTCTCAGTCTCCCTATCTTATCTGAAAAGGTCAAACAGAAAACCTAAGAAAATGAACAACACTGACAAATGGTTTGATGAATTTGAGAAACCTATCCAACCTAAAACATAGTGACCCAGAAAACCTGAGTCCATGCCTTCACTATGGTGAATCACTCAAATAATACAGAAATACACTACGGAAAAAGAAGGAACAGCACATCTGAAATCAGCTCAGTGTAATTGAAGAATCCATAGACTCTAACCACTTCTGGGAAAATTGGAAAACACTAAACAAACAACAACACGAAGAGTTAGCTATCCAAAATGGAGATAGTATGGATAAACCACTTCTCCAATCTTTTTGGGCCTACAACAAAGAACAAACAGCAAACACATATACATGATCAAATACACATTTTAGAATCAACTATTAAAGACTAGCAGAACCCACTGGATTCTCCAATTACATTGAATGAACTACAGGACAAAATACAAACCCTCCAACCCAAAAAGGCCTGTGGTGTTGATGGTATCCTCAATTAAATAATAAAATATACAGACAACAAATTTCAATTGGCTATACTTAAGCTCTTTAACATCATCCCTAGCTCTGGCATCTTCCCCAATATTTGGATCCAAGGCCTGATCACCCCAATCCACAAAAGTGGAGACAAATGTGACTCCAATAACTACAGTGGGATATGCGTCAACAGCAACCTTGGGAAAATCCTCTGCATTATCACTAACAGCAGACTTGTATATTTCCTCAGTGGAAACAATGTACTGAGCAAATGTAAAATTGGCTTTTTACCAAATTACCATATGACAGATCACATGTTCACCCTGCACACCCTAATTGACAAACAAACAAACCAAAACAAAGGCAAAGTGTTCTCATGCTTTGTTGATTTCAAAAAAGCCTTTAACTCAATTTGGCATGAGGGTCTGCTATACAAATGGATGGAAAGGGTTGTTGGGGGAAAAACAAACGACATTATAAAATCCATGTGCACAAACAGCAAGTGTCCGGTAAAAATTGGCAAAAAACACACACATTTCTTTCCACAGGGTCGTGGGGTGAGACAGGGAAGCTTAAGCCCCACCCTCTTCAACATATATATCAACGAATTGGCGAGGGCACTTGAACAGTCTGCAACACCCAGCCTCACCCTACTAGAATCTGAAATCAAATGTCTTCTGTTTGCTGATGATCTGGTGCATCTGTCACCAACCAAGAAGGGCCTACAGCAGCACCTAGATCTTCTGCAAAGATTCTGTCAGACCTGGGCCCTGACAGTAAATCTCAGTAAGACAAAAAATAATGGTGTTCCAAAAAAGGTCCAGTCACCAGGACCACAAATAAAATTCCATGTAGGCACCATTGCCATAGAGCACACAAAAAACTATACATACCTCGGCCTAAACATTAGCGCCACAGGTAACTTCCACAAAGCTGTGAATGATCTGAGAGACTAGGCAGGAAGGGCATTCTATGTCATCAAAAGGAACATAATATTCGACATACCAATTAGGATCTGGCTAAAAATACTTGAATCAGTTATGGAACCCAATGCCCTTTATGGTTGTGAGGTCTGAGATCAGCTCACCAACCAAGAATTCACAAAATGGGTCAAACACCAAATTGAGACTCTGCATGCAGAATTGTGCAAAAATATCCGCTGTGTACAATGTAGAACACCAAATAATGCATGCAGAGCAGAATTAGGCCGACACCCGCTAATTATCAAAATTCAGAAAGAGACATTCAATTCTACAACTCCCTAAAAGGAAGCAATTCCCAAACCTTCCATAACAAAACCATCACCTTACAGATAGATAAACCTGGAGAAAAGTCCCCTAAGCAAGCTGATCCTGGGGCTCTGTTCACAAACAGACCCCACAGAGCCCCAGGACAGCAACACAATTAGACCCAACATAATCATGCGAAAACAAAAAGATAATTACTTGACACATTGGAAAGAATTAACAAAAAGCAAACTATAAGGCTATTTGGCCCTAAACAGAGAGTACACTATGGCAGAATACCTGACCATTGTGACTGACCCAAACTTAAGGAACGCTTTGACTATGTACATACTCAGTGAGCATAGCCTTGCTATTGAGAAAGGCCGCCGTAGGCAGAACTAGCTCTCAAGAGAAGACAGGCTATGTGCACACTGTCCACAAAATGAGGTGGAAACTGAGCTGCACTTCATAATCTCCTGCCAAATGTATGTCCATATCAGAGAAACATATTTCCATCAGATTACACAGATCCACAAAGAATTCGAAAACAAACCCAATTTTGATAAACTCCCATATCTACTGGGTGAAATACCACAGTGTGCCATCACAGCAGCCAGATTTGTGACCTGTTGCCACAAGAAAAGGGCAACCAGTGAAGAACAAACCCCATATTTATGTTTATTTATTTTCCTTTTTGTACTAAAACTATTTGCACATCCTTACAACACTGTATATAGACATACTATGACATTTGAAATGTCTTTATTCTTTTGGAACTTCTGTGAGTGTAATGTTTACTGTAAATGTTTATTATTTATTTTACTTTTGTTTATTATCTATTTCACTTGCTTTGGCAATGTAAACATATCTCATGCCAATAAAGCCACTTAAATTGAAATTAAATTGAAATTGAAATGAGAGAGGGACGAATCTTTCTCCCTCTCAGTGGCGATTTTATCATGTAATCTTGGTAGGGTGCAACTTTGGTTTTAGAAGTGGGGGGGGGACATAATTATTATATATATATATTTTTAAATCCAGTCAAGATAAACACTCCAAACAGCCTACTCGACCGCTCTGAGGTATCCGCATGGTCCTAAAGCACACCATTGTCTCGGTTTGTATCACATTCCAATGCTAAACTGGGAGGGGGACAAAAATGCAACTTAAGAATGTGGGGGGACATGTCCCAGGACTGAAGTGGCACCTTCGCACTCATTGCTGAATTTGAGATTTTCAACTTGTTGTGTAATGTTTATGTCCAATGGCCGATGAGCACCGATACATTTTATCTATAATTTATCTTCAAATGAAAAATATTGAAAAGGATTTGCCAGTAGATTGCCGACCTGATGCATGATTATGACTGCTTGTCTACCTTGCTAGCTAAGATTTTGAAAGTATGGTGTTGACACGATTCGTCCAATCAAAGCCACGGTAGATATAATGTATTTTGACGTTGTTTTATCTGTGGCCAATGACCTTGAGCCTTCTTGGATGGCAACTTCTGATGTAAAGTCAATGGCAGCACCCAAGGGGGTTGAATTTTCCCGTAGATTTTTCATTGATGTCGTGTCCCCACGAGTGACAGAACACTGAGCCAATCACGGCACAACTGGCAACTTGTGGGTGGCTTTATTAACTTTTTACATTGTTTGCAAACTGATATGTGACACATATTAATTCCAAAAAAACATGCAAAATATCGCGTCACCACTGCTTCCTCTCTACCGCACCTGCTGTCTCGACCTCAGAATGCTCAGCTATGAAAAGCCAAATGACATTTACTCCTGAGGTGCTGACATGTTGCACCCTCTACAAGTACTGTGATTATTCTTTGACCCTGCTGGTCATCTATGAACATTTGAACATCTTAAAGAACATTCTGGCCTTATTAATGACAATGTACTCTTATAATCTCCACCTGGCCTCTCTGATTTGGTCCTGCCGTACATACCTATACGTACGCTACGGTCACAAGACGCAGGCCTCCTAATTGTCCCTAGAATTTCTAAGCAAACAGCTGGAGGCAGGGCTTTCTCCTATAGAGCTCCATTTTTATGGAACGGTCTGCCTACCCATGTCAGAGACGCAAACTCGGTCTCAACCTTTAAGTCTTTACTGAAGACTCATCTCTTCAGTGGGTCATATGATTGAGTGTAGTCTGGCCCAGGAGTGGGAAGGTGAACGGAAAGGCTCTGGAGCAACGAACCGCCCTTGCTGTCTCTGCCTGGCCGGTTCCCCTCTTTCCACTGGGATTCTCTGCCTCTAACCCTATTACAGGGGCTGAGTCACTGGCTTGCTGGGGCTCTCTCATGCCGTCCCTGGAGGGGGTGCGTCACCTGAGTGGGTTGATTCACTGTTGTGGTCATCCTGTCTGGGTTGGCGCCCCCCCCCCCCCCTTGGGTTGTGCCGTGGCGGAGATCTTTGTGGGCTATACTCAGCCTTGTCTCAGGATGGTAAGTTGGTGGTTGAAGATATCCCTCTAGTGGTGTGGGGGCTGTGCTTTGGCAAAGTGGGTGGGGTTATATCCTTCCTGTTTGGCCCTGTCCGGGGGTGTCCTCGGATGGGGCCACAGTGTCTCCTGACCCCTCCTGTCTCAGCCTCCAGTATTTATGCTGCAGTAGTTTATGTGTCGGGGGGCTGGGGTCAGTTTGTTATATCTGGAGTACTTCTCCTGTCCTATTCGGTGTCCTGTGTGAATCTAAGTGTGCGTTCTCTAATTCTCTCCTTCTCTCTTTCTTTCTCTCTCTCGGAGGACCTGAGCCCTAGGACCATGCCCCAAGACTACCTGACATGATGACTCCTTGCTGTCCCCAGTCCACCTGGCCATGCTGCTGTTCCAGTTTCAACTGACCTGAGCCCTAGGACCATGCCCCAGGACTACCTGACATGATGACTCCTTGCTGTCCCCAGTCTACCTGGCCATGCTGCTGCTCCAGTTTCAACTTCCACCTGACTGTGCTGCTGCTCTAGTTTCAACTGTTCTGCCTTATTATTATTCGACCATGCTGGTCATTTATGAACATTGAACATCTTGACCATGTTCTGTTATAATCTCCACCCGGCACAGCCAGAAGAGGACTGGCCACCCCACATAGCCTGGTTCCTCTCTAGGTTTCTTCCTAGGTATTGGCCTTTCTAGGGAGTTTTTCCTAGCCACCGTGCTTCTCCACCTGCATTGCTTGCTGTTTGGGGTTTTAGGCTGGGTTTCTGTACAGCACTTTGAGATATCAGCTGATGTACGAAGGGCTATATAAATAAATTTGATTTGATTTGATTTGGCACAGTCAGAAGAGGACTGGCCACGCCTCAGAACCTGGTTCCTCTCTAGGTTTCTTCCTAGGTTCTTTCCTTTCTAGGGAGTGTTTCCTAGCCACTGTGCTTCTACAGCTGCATTGCTTGCTCTTTGGAGGTTTTGGGCTGGGTTTCTGTATAAGCACTGTGTGACATCTGCTGATGAAAAAATGGATTTGTAGTCAAATATGGTATATCGCCCAGCCCAAGGGACAGTTCATACACTATATATACAAAAGTATGTGGACACTCCTTCAAATTATTGGATTCTGCTATTTCAGCCACACCTGTTGCTGACAGGTGTATAAAATCGAGCACATAGCCATGCAATCTCCATAGACAAACAGCAGTAGAATGGTCTTACTGAATAGCACAGTGACTTTCAACAGGGCACCGTCATAGGATGCCACCTTTCAAACAAGCCAGTTCATTACATTTCTTCCCTGCAAGAGCTGCCACGGTCAACTGTAAGTGCTGTAATTGTGAAGTGAAAACGTCTAGGAGCAACAACAGCTCAGCCACAAAGTGGTAGTCCACACAAGCTCACAGAACGGGACCCATAGTGAGTAAAAATCGTCTGTCCTCGGTTGCAACACTCACTACCGAGTTCCAAACTGCCTCTGGAAGTAACGTCAGCACAAGAACTGTTCATCGGGAGCTTCATGAAATAGATTTCCATGGCTGAGCAGCCGCACACAAGCCTAAGATCACCATGCACAATACCAAGAGTTGGCTGAAGCGGTGTAAAGCTCGCCGCCATTGGAGCAGTGGAGACGCGTTTGCTGGAGTGATGAATCACGCTTCATCATCTGGCAGTCCAACAGCCAAATCTGGGTTTGGCGGATGCCAGAAGAACGCTACCTGCCCCAATGCATAGTGCCAACTGGAAAGTTTGGTGGGGGAGGAATAATGGTCTGTGGATGTTTTTCATGGTTCGGGCTAGTTCCAGTGAAGGGAAATCTTAACACTACAGCATACAAATACATTCTAGACTATTCTATGCATCTACCTTCGTGGCAGCAGTTTGGGGAAGGCTCTTTCCTGGTTCAGCATGACAATGCCCCACTGCACAAAGTGAGGTTCATACAGAAATGGTTTGTTGAGATCAGTGTGGAAGAACTTGACTGGCCTGCACAGAGCCCTGACTATACACCCATCGAACACCTTTGAGATGAGTTGGAACGTCGACTGCGAACCAGGCCTAATCGCCCAACAATCAGTGCCCGACTTCACTAACGCTCTTGTGGCTGAATGGAAGCAAGTCCCAGCTGCAAT
The DNA here is from genome assembly GCF_002021735.2 of Oncorhynchus kisutch. Taxonomy (NCBI): domain Eukaryota; kingdom Metazoa; phylum Chordata; class Actinopteri; order Salmoniformes; family Salmonidae; genus Oncorhynchus; species Oncorhynchus kisutch. The sequence continues at coordinate 45,224,390 of NC_034186.2, read as the reverse complement.
GTTCCATGTGGAAATCCTTCCCAGAAGAGTGGAGGCTGTTGTCACAGCAAAGGGGGGACCAACTCCATATTAATGCCCATGATTTTGGAATGAGATGTTCGACAAGCAGGTGTCCACATACTTTTGTAGTGTTTCACAATGGCTCATGTTGTGGTATGAAAAGTTATGATTTCCCTTACTACACATGTTTGATTTGATTCGAATAATATGCTGTCTGGTAAGAAAGTGTTGAAAGGGGAAAATTATATAATTTAAGTATTTCTCATAAGAGCAAGTAATGACGCTCTGCAGAAAGTACCAGAAAGACTATATGTGGCCTGCAGGGGGAGACAATACCCAGTGATTGGATATTTTCAGAGCGTTACGAAAGGTGATATGAGGTACTCCAGGTATCCTTCGATCTCTCAAAGAAAATGGTTTATGTTTAAAAAAATAAATAATGTTTTAAAAATGTGAGTCCCATTTAACATTTCCAAAATTGTGTATGGTAATATCTAGATGGTAGGCTTGCAGTGTAGCCTAATAAGCTAACAGTTACAACAGTACTCTAACACCTCTACAACTGAACAGTAGTTAGTTACACTCTACCCTGTGTGTTTACTGGTATAGACTACACTTCAAACAGTTCATCCAGATTGGATTTATACTTTTTCTTGTGAAGTAGCCTAGCCTATAGATTTAGGCTGATTGTTGCTATGATACAACTGTTATTCGTGCAGTACCATAGCCAATTCATAAACGTAGTAACTAATTGTGTCTCAACAACACGGCAAAAATCATAAGAACTCAGTGAGATGTTATGACCATTAATTTCATAGCAGAGGGGGAGGAGTTAGTGTGTGTGTGTGTGTGTGTGAGGGGGGTCATTACAACAAATGTGTCCCTGACTGAAGTAGTCCAATTTCCGCCCCACAGCCGTCCGCAACATCTACCAAAGGACGCATTTAATGGGACTCAAATCTTCATTTTCAACTCTTACGTGACTGTCACGTTCCAGCTGGACTCCGCAAGCCGCCCATGATAATTGTATTACATGACTAAGGATTTTGTACAAACTGCAAGCTAGTGCGCTTGAGTAGTGTCCCACCAAAGATAACTAACGACAGAAAGATGGATGTGCACTTTCCCACTAGTAGTATCTTGTCCATTGTCCTTCAAGCGCTCTTGTTGTCGTCTTCATATGGTTCGTTGGAGCCCTACGACCTTTTATACAATAATGCCGTCGACGCCTTTTACAGAAGTGACTATAAAGATGTAGTGCGATACATGGAGGGAGCGCTCAGCAGCTACGCAGAGGTCCGCCAGACTAAAGTCCGATGTCGACTGAGGTGCCAGGACCAGCACCCGTTTGACTCTGTTTCCATGGACCTGCAGTTCTTTGACGTGGTTCTCCGAAGATCAAATTGTCAAAACGAGTGCATCGAAGAGAAGGTTGGAACGCAGTCCATGCACAAAGTCAGCGAGGATGTCAACCAGGATTTCCAGAGACGAATCCCGTACAACTATCTTCAGTTGGCGTATCAGAAGGTAAAGGTGTTTTTTTGTTGTATATCTGACAATCAACGTTTGATAGGAAAGTTCTGGATATTAGTCACCCACCTTTATTAGGCTTACAGCGTATCATTCGGTGACCTACATACAAAGGCTACTGCGATAAACTCGTGCGCAGCTGGATTTTCACCGCTGTTGCTGCTGCTGAGCAACGTGAAGCCGTCGGTGTTGCGGTTTCTGGGGCGACGCAAGAGATAAAATGTCTACATAAGTCTCTGATAGAGCCTACCTATTGTATCAGTTTTTGTTGCAAATCATTTTGGGACTTGAGTGGAACTTTGTTTCCGTTTTTTCAGGAGTATTCTCCTTCCCAGCTCTGTTATTAGCCTATATATAGCCCTAACACAAAGGGCTATTGTAGCCAATCATAAGCAGCTTTGTGCTTCTATTTCTGTGCGTTTTAGTTCTGCGATATGTTGTGTGTCTATTACAATATAGACCTGCGGGGAAATGAAGCAAACTGTGTGCGCAGGTTCGAGGCTGAGGGAGGGAGAAATGTCCATCACCCACATGAAGTGTGGTCACAAAACTTGCTATCTTTATAATTTAACGTAAACACGACGTGCTCACACACACACATATACATCAATACCAGTGACATGCGGTGAGGTCTGATGCTGCGTTCAAAACAACTGGGAACTCGGAAATCTCTGACTTCAGTGCGTTCAAGACAACTGGTAACGCAAAAAAAACGAGCTTTGACTGGGAAAATTCGTTTTGAAAGGTCATCTAACCCGGAATTGCAAATCGGAAACTCTGCATCTTTCTAGAACCACGACTTTTTGAATTGACAATCACTGACGTCATGAATTGACCTCGTCATTTTCCAAATGTCTTGAAACCACCATGAGGTCAGGTCAGTCTTTCCCAAAGATACCACTGAGATTGAAATGATCATGCTATTTTCTGGCCCTTCCTTTGAAGTGGGTCCTTAAACTCAGGTCTTGGTCTTCCATCCCTTATCACCCCGTTACGTTAGAAAGTCACACGTTTAAAACGGTTCAGATGCTATATGCTAGCCACCCTGATCAGTTTACTTTTAGTTAGCAGTAAAACGGATGTAACAGCCAAAAGGCCGATTACGTGTGACGTCCGTTGGTAGGTGAGAACACGGCCTTTCCCATAACTTTTTTTCACGCCAATACTCATGCGCATTTATTATTTGAGCGCAATGAAAATGGATGGGACATATTGGGCGTTTTAGTGGATCACTTTGTCAAAATGAGTTGTGGATCACGCCTTTCAAAATGAGTTGCATTATAGGGATACAAATGTTCGACAAGGGCCTACATGTCACGTGAACTTTACCACAACCATGTGATCAAAGGTCACGAAGTTTAAACTGCAGTCGACTGCCATTCTCCACAGTTGCTCTTCACCAGCTGCAACTTGTAGCCACCACCTGCATTGTCAACCAATCATTAGTGTTTTTATTTGACCCACTTGAATGGGACAACTTTGCCTCGATGCTATATGTATACAGTGTACAAAAGTATTATTGATAAAAAAAAATGTATTGATGTATTTTTCATTCGTTATTTTTTCAATAATTATCACAGGGTAGGTAAGCCGCATGTCACTGAACACTACACACATCGCAGGCTATGGAATTGGATGATTTAGCATTAGCCCCTCTCCCAGTCTCTGCCCGCACTCATTCATAAAGTTTTCCAGACATGCCTCCTGCCATTGAAGCGAAACAGGTACACGCATCTGTTCACTTGTTTTCAATTTTAGAGAATTCTATGCGTTTTTACAGCCTGGTGGTTTTCTGTGCCATGCCAACTGCTGGCCGCAACTGCTGAAGTTTGTGTTTTTGCTTTGGCTGCCAGTTACTCCTTGATTTCCATCCCATCTCACAGAAACTAATGGTACCAGATTGCAGGGTGCTTCTCAAACCCAGATCTGCAGCACTTTGTATGACATTGGACTGTCTGAAAACATATGCATATGCCTAACAACATCACAGAGCTGGTGAATGATTGTCATCGCCCCAGTAATTAAGCACCAGCAACATCGAATACTGCATCTTGTGGTCAGTTGATTGTGAAATAATGCAGAAATACCCACAAGTAGATAGAATCATCATCACTGTCCCAAATTTGTCTCAGATAACTTAGGCCCTATAGCCGACACTGACACTGAGATCAACCCTTTCCTCAGAGCTCTTAGATTTTACTGTGCTGCTGGCAGATGGGTGTGGGAACAATGAGAATATCTATTTGAATTGTAGAAGAAATATCATTCCCTTTTTTATAGACTCAAGTGCCCAGTTAATCATTCACATACCCTAATGGCAGTAATCGGGGCGACCCGACCAAATTAACATAGAATTGTGAGTTATAGATCTATCATTCCCATTGAAAGCAAGTCTAAGAAGTGGTGTATCTTTTCTATATGCGCTGTTTCTATGTTTTCCATTATTTATTTTCATTTTTGCGTATTTTGCCCCAGCTTAAAACAGCTGGAAATATATTTCACGGCCTCCCTAGTGGTGCAGCGGTCTACTGCACTGCATCGCAGTGCTTGAGGTGTCAGTGCATACCCAGGTTCGATTCCAGGCTGTATCATGACCTGGAGTCCCACAGGCCTGTGCACAATTGGCCCAGCGTCGTCTGTGTTAGGGGAGGGTTTGGCCCGGGGGGCTTTACTTTGCTCATCGTGCTCTAGTGACTCCTTGTGGCGGGCAGGTTGACATCAGTTGTCAGTTGAATGGCATTTCCACCGACACATTGGTGCAGCTGGCTTCTGGGTTAAGCAGGCGGATGTTAAGAAGCGTGGTTAGATGGGTCAGGTTTCGGAGGACGCATGATTCAACCTTTGCCGAGCCCGTTGGGGAGCTGCAGCGATGAGATCGCAATTGGATATCACGAAATTGTGGAGAAAAAGGGGAGGTAAAAAAAGAATACATTTATATATTTCACAGCCGTTTAGATGGTATAATGATTCTCTACAGGACGCATTGCTTGTTTTGTCACATAAACTGAAATTAGGCAAAATATTAGAATTTTTGCAACCAGCAAATGGCAAAGTGATTTCTGCATATTGAAACTTTAAGGTCTATAATAATAGGGGTTCATTTAGGGCATGTAATTCACAATTGCATGTGTTTGGCTTTAGAAGGACAATTCTTTAGTTTGTTCCTAATTAATGCACGCATTGAGACATCCATGTCTCATTCATCCTTTACATGAACTAAGTGTGTAATTGAGATGCTATCAGAAGCCCCTGGATATCCCTGAACTTTGAACTCAGGATGGGCATTGCGGCTCATCAAAGAGCCTAGTGGACACCCGGCTACACTTCCCCGACTGCCTACAGACGTATTCGTCTGCCGCCTGTGTGAGTCATGGGGGATCCAATGCCAACTCGCTGACACAGGTCCCCCACCTTAGAAGTGGTGGGGAAGTCACTGTCTGCAGGCAAAGATGGTTCTGCTTCCCTCTATCTGGATTGGCCCAATGCTTTATAGACTGGGGGTGCTGCGGCCCATAAAATAACAATGTACAAGTCTAGACATTTGGGACAGACATCCTCTTAGGCAAGACCATGGCCCAGCCCTGTAAATATTACTCATCTGTGCTGCAAAGGGGAAATAATTTTACCACCATCTGCACAACAGAGTTTGGTGGCATTATATTATGATATTTTCAAACAGAATAATAAGCACACAAAAAAAAGGCAGTAACTAATACCGCCATGGCTGTTTAATAGATTTACTCCTCCGCGTCCCTGCATGTCTCCCAGCGTGTTGATGTCTTTCTGAACTGACTAACATGGCAGCACATCAAGGCCTAGGGGTCCTGTGTTGACCTCACAACAGGTCGAGGGGGCGATCTGAGGCATTCCTATTGGTTGGCTTAATACGACTATGTTAGTAAGAGCAGGCTCTGTGAATGTGTGTCGGTGTGCATCGAGGTGGAGGCGCGTACTGGTGATTGTGAAAATAAACAACATTCCTCCACTATTTAACATTCCACCTCTGGACCCAGCCTCTGGCATAATGACCCCTTTCGGCCTGGCAGAGGGGCCCATAGACACCAACACAAGACACCAACTGTTCTGCCCTATTAAGGCTGGTACGTGTGTCCCCAATTCGCCAGTCATTTCGCTGGGCAAATATTTGTTTTCTCCCTTTTGTGGCCTGTTTGCTTTGCTAAAAGGAGAGACACGCTACGCTTGTACATGAGGTAAAGGGAGACTCTTGTACGGCCCGTGGGGCCTGACCCAGGTAGACTGCAGTAGTACCTGGTGGTTGGCCAGAGCTGGCTCCACAGCTTAAAGCCACAGCAGGATCAAAGGCCTTCAGCAGCCCCTGGACTCCCAGGACCTGGTCCCCCTGGCCCCAGGGCTCGATGCTAATCCAGTTCTTTTTTTATCTGGATCAAAAAGGGTCTTAGGTGGTGGGCACGGCAATGGGTCGGGCACGGCTGAATTTAAGAGAACATTTTGGAGGTCCTGCCACGCCAAATAGTGTCCCCCTCTACATCACCATGGGATTCGATAAACTATTAGCGTCTATTGCTATGTCAACAGTGTGATGACCTAATGATTCGAATTTTTGGAGATCGTTACAGCCTAAATGGCGTTCTTTTCATCCTCGCTATGCAAACAAGGCTGGTTTCCACAGCAGTTTCACTGTTTAAACAAGTTTTGTTGAACTAATCAAATGAAAACATTCATTTGAACTACTTTTGGGTACCTTGTTAACATTGCAACATGAAATCCATGTCTTAAACATTACTACGTTTCGGAAATGTTAAAGAAAACGTGTAATCTGCTTGACACATTAAAGTTACTTACCTTACAGATCAGGAAGACATGCTAATTCCCACTCCATTCATATGCAAATCCATTTGATTCATACACTGGCTTGTCTGGCTGCCATGTTTTTAATTTAACCTGTCCTTCCCTTATCTACACTGAAATAATATAATTTCAGTAGTCCTGTTACGATAAAAAAAAAAAAATCTGTCTCGCATAGCTCAATTAGTACACCCTGGTGGTTGAATATATATGTATCTATTGTAGGTCCTAGGATACAACAATGAATAGTGTGGAGCCTAATAGATACAAACAAAGGATAACGAACAATAATTAGCACCTTGTGAAACAGCTGTGAAAACCAACCTGGCGATATTTAAGATTTGAATACATAAACTTTGATCGTTTTTGGTACAATTGCGTCGTTCATTTATTTTCACCGATGTGCGCAGTCACATGGAAATCATAGACTAAAATACTGAATTCTGGTGTTTGGGATATAGAGGAGGTGGTTGCGAGGTTCTGCCTGTCACTTGTTTTCAACAGGCAGCCAGTCTCGGAAGGGGGACGTGAAGAGGGAGACTGCAAAGTCCAGGCACTGCTGCTCTCTTTGTTCTGAGTGTATGCAGTGCTAGTGTTTTTAATTCATCTGTGTATCTCACATATTATGAGCCCAGTATGATGGAGCAAGAAAACCTTCTTAGCAGATAATGACAACATGACAATAACAGTAGATGATGTAGATGATCATGTAGACAATAACAGTAGATGACTAACTCTGCTCCTGGAGAACAGGAGCAGAGTTAGTAGTTTAAGTTTACAAAGAAAGCGTTTCAATCCCGAATATTTGACTGTTACACTGTTTGAAAAAATGCTTAGGCAGCCCGTCCAAGGATTTCGATGGCAGAACAATCCTTGTAATCGCCAACCCATCTGGGGGAGGGCCACTGGTCGACCATTCTGAGGGGAGTTTGAACTGGTGTGAACCAGAGATCCTAACCACAGTGCAGTAAGGCCCCGTGGGTGCCGTTTGTAATGGAAGAGACATGTAATTAAATAATAACAGGGATGCCTCTCTTTAAGTACTTATTTCCCTTGTTGTGAAGTTTGTTTGTGGCTAGATTAGTTACTGTATTAAAAGTATTTGCCATGTATTGCCAATTAACTGAAACATATTTGAAGAGACAAAGGAACAATTCAATTTGATCACTTGAATAGCTGTATTTCTTGGAGATACGACTGGGGCCAGAGGTTCTATATGGCTTTGTCTAGGGCCAGATGGCGCAACGGTTTGATTTATAATGAATTCATTTATTACTTGACATATGAGGATAATCTGCCTTCACAAATTCCGTCTGCCCACCATATGACACATTGGACTGCACGTCGCTCTTGTGTCTCATTGTGGACGAACTGATTTTCCATTGTTGCTTTGTTTTGGAAACTTTCCCCACCTCTCCCAGCGTGACTTTATGAATCCTGCTGTTCTTGTTCCCTGCTCTCTCTGTCCGGAATGCCTCGCATATTACAAGTCTATCTCAAGGCTCTACATCAGCGTTTCCCTAACTCGGTCCTCTGGACCCCAAGGGGTGCACGTTTTGGTTTTTGCCCTAACACTACACAGCTGATTCAAATTATTAAAGCTTGATGATTAGTTGATTATTTGAATCAGCTGTGTAGAGCTTGGGCCAAAACCAAAACGTGCACCTCCTGGGGTCCCGAGAACTGAGTTTGGGAGACCCTGCCACATCATGAGGACTCTAGGACTTGTGTTTTCCACTGTGAATAACTTGATGATTTGATATCCACTCAGCAGGCTACTTGTTGTTGTTCAGCTCCAACTGTCTCCAGCGTAGATCTCCTCTGAGATTAGGACTTGGACGGGGCTTCTGTTTCACTCAAATCCCTGCCTTGATCAGAGTGGATGTGTGTAAGGGAGTTTAAGTACGGAGGGATAGGGGAGGCTCGTGACCCTAACCAATTACAAGGGCTCCTTTTACACCACGCCACCGAAGTATGGATCATCGTCGCATCTGTCTCATTCGAAGCGCTGTCATCACGCTGATCCAGTTAGCTAACCCGCGGACAAGGGCAGGAGAAGGAGGAGGTGTCTGTTTCTAGGAATGCTGGAGTTAGAAGCTGGGTTTTTTTTTTGTGGGAAAAAAAAGTTCTCTCTCTCTCTCTCTCTCCACGACGTTTCTATTACCCATGATACTCCAGCACAGTATGTGTCTGGCATGGGGGGAGTAGATCCTGTTATTGTCGTCTGTTACTGATAGTGGAGGATAGAAGAGCTGAGAAGAAGGAAGGGGTCGATGTGATGAATATTATTTACACCAAACAGAGATCCAGAGTCAGGGTGACTCCAGGACAGAGAGCAATTTGATTTTCTTCCTCTGGAACCTTTCGATAAGGGATATTCCTCACAGATGAAGGATAGGACCTAGGAAAAAGGATAGAGGCTTAAGATAAAGACAGGGAATGCATATGGTGAGAGGCCCCCCCACCCCAAAAAACTTCTCCACTTTCCTGTGTTTTGAGGGCCAGCTCTAGCCTACAGATTAAGGACCCGGAGAGATAGATGTCATGTGGAACGAATGTTTTAGAAAAGTATCTCCACGTACTCTGCCGTGTTGCTTTCGTGAAACCTTTCGCCGAGTCGATAAAACTCTCCTTACGGTGCACCTTCGCTTCTGCTCATGGGCCAATCCCGAATCCTCCCCTGGCTGACTCTGAAGCATGCTATAACTAACTTCCTGCACTCTGCCCACGGTGAGCGTGGCCGGGCCTAGACGGAGTGGCACTCGGCTCTGCCAAAGACCTTCTGCATGACTACCTCTGAGCGGATAACAGCACAGCAGGAATGTGGGTGAACTTTCTCCAATGGACTGTACTGTATTACTGCATCACCCTAATGCTGTCTACCTTATTAACGATCAGAAGGCTAGGGGAAAGAAGGGAGGAGAATGCTGAGAATGACTTTCTAGAAGACTGCAGTGTTTGCAAGGGGAGATGAGGCTGCAGACTCTGGAGAGAGAAGAAAGAGAAAGACCTGGCCAGGAAGTGACACTGTCAAGTGTTGACACAGTGTAAAGCCGTAATCAATCGACAGAGAGAAATTGCCCGTGCTCTTGTTTCTGAATCCAGGAACAGAGAAATCAAGCGTCTGCTGCTTATTTGATATCGGTTTCAGTTCCTTGCCATAGATCACAATATCCCTCGTCACGGAAGTAAGCAGTTGGATGGCGACGCAGTAGCCTGATCCAACCAGCCAGTGATCAGAGAGCATGTCTTTCTCACTTACTCTTGTTTTAATTAAAGAGGCATTCATCAGTTTGAGCGGAGGGCTCAAGGGTTGGCATTGACTTGTGTGCTGTGTGCTGTGTGAGTGTGGGATGTGAATTATTGTGGGGGCTGTGAGGGGATGAACCCTTGGTTGTCTCCTTGGGAAGGATCCTGCCTGTGGAAAAAGGTGGAGTGTCTTGCCAGACCCAGAATCTGTTAGGCTTGATTAATGACTATGTGCTGCTGAAGGTTTGGATCAGCAAACTTGTGGGACCTCCACCTTCTAAATTTTGAACAATCTGCTTTTCTCCCCTGTCAGTATAGCAGAAGGCCTGGCTCTTTTGAATGACCAGAGGAAAAACCGTGAGAGTGTGGGTGTGTGGTGTGCACATGCAAACACGTTGTCTACCGTTATGTTTATCTACGTGGGTCTATGTGCATGTTCACACAAAAACAGGAAAGTGAAACTTTGACAGCTTCGAGGATGAACTGCTGTCAGGTGTGCGAGGCCAGAGAGACCAAAGGGACATTTGTCTATGAACTGACAGTTTGCTGTAAATCCCACAGAGCTACGCTATGGGCCTAGAGGGAGATATCTGAGTTGGGGTTGGGGAGGAGGGGGATGATGTTGAGGGGAAAGACAAACTGTGGTTGACTTATTCCTGGGTCTTCCGTGGTGTGACGCACCGTCCGGTCTTTCACAGTGGGGAGAAATGAGAAGGGGGTACCATGTGGTTGTCATGTTGTGTTGCTGGCATGCTGTGTTGTCTTGTGTTGCTGCCATGTTATGCTGTTGTCTTAGGTCTCTCTTTATGTAGTGGTGTGGTGTTGAATAAAGGTTCAATAACAATAACAAACAAATGGTTTATTGTTTAGGCTAATTATTCAAAGCTCCCTTTGTTATTTAATTTTTAACCCAAAATACTTGATTGCGTTTCAAAGCATGAATGTCTCGTATGCTGTCAGATGGCACGAATGAATGAATGATTGATTGATACAGTAGCCTATAAAGTATATTGAAATATAGGTCATAAGTCAGTTACGGTAATAAGACTGAACAGGATGCTCTCTTAGGCCTACAGCTCGATGGTGGTTATACAAGACTACTACACAAAGGCTACTAATGATAACGGCATTACTTGTTGTAACGATGATCGTAATAACAATTGTAATAATAACAATAAGAAGGGAATCAAGAAAAAGGAGGGTACAGGAGTGAGAGCTGCGTGCATATTATGTGTGACAAACAGGTGCTGTTAGATTACAATGTTATTTTTCTGTCTGTTTGGAGCAGTGTAAACAACACAAAATTAACTCTAAGTAATGCCAGTCTGTTCTAACGGGGGGGGTAAAGCCTTTATTACAGCATAGCAAAGGTTCAAAACAGCCGAATCTGTGAAATTGCTTTATCCAACATTTTGCCGTTGCATGAGGCTTTGTGCTCACGGAATCAGTAGACTATTAAACAAACACTCAAACAGGAAACAGATGCAAGATCTATCTTATTTCTGTAGATATGTATGGATGATTTATAAAGCCAGGCACATTTAACAGTTAGGGTCTTGATTATAGACCTAATTAAGTTGGGGTTTCCTCTCTCCTCAATTTTCTTAGAGGCAAGGGTTGTTTCCTCATCTCTGCTGCTGCTCCCTCTGCCGCATTGTTCTCAATCCCAATATGCTGGTGTACTTTGCTATTATGCACATAGCAATTTAGGGAAAGGCGCCAATTCTACGGCGCACTGAAGATTATGTTTCAGAACCGAGGACAGCGACCGTATCCAACACGGCAGAAAGCACTTTTGTTATAAAATAATATCAGATTTATTAGTGTTGCACCATTATTTTTGCATAATATAACCATATACCATTTCAGTATCACATCTCTTACAGTGATGCACTGTGCCCTCTGCGTGGCATCCGAAATTGATAATTCCACTGAGACAGGCGCAAATCGTCCAGTCGACTAAATGGGTTCAGCCCTACTAGAAATGCACACATTTTGTGCTCTTGTAGAAAGCAACCCGTCTTTGACTAGACATTAACTACCTCTGGGCTAATAACTCACTAACTAGCAAAGAATATGAACCAATGTGCACAGGTCGCTACATGTAGCTCTCGCTTTGATCTCAAAACAAGTGCATCTACTCACGACAGCTCATGCTGTAAACACAGTCCAGTCCAAAGTGAATGGCACAGATCCATATATGGCAATGGCTATTTGCTTATAGGCCTACTGCAGCTCTAACCGGTTATGGCACACTGGTCTGTGTAGAGTACGGGCCTGAGTCCTGCCTGTCAATGCAACAGAATCCATCTCCAATGCGCTCTGCCTACACAAAAATCTGACATTTGCTGTATCTGACCGTGTCTGAAAGACAAAAACAATGCACATTGTTGTGGACCTGTCAAAAGAGAGTTTGAATTCAATAATGTATTGCATTTACTTTTTCACTAAGCAAAATATACGGCACTCCCCACTGCCTTTTTGTTTAATTAGCCTACAGTAGGCCTAGTTACAGTAGTCTACATACTTCAATGCAAAAGATCTACTGTCTGTTCACTTGGTAAATTCTACTGTATGTTATAAACCGCATTCCCTTTCGGATGCAAAATCTTGAAATTATAATATCTAATAGGCACAATTAGAGATGTGCATGGTAATATGTTGTATGGCTACTTCAGGAATATGAACTGATCATGGCCAGAAAAGGTGAGGAATATGTTCCGCAATGGTTATGATGTTCTTAAGTGTGTTTTGAAATTGAAAAATGAAATATTGCTTACAGTATTGTCGATAGTCCCGCTACATAGCAAAACTGCTGCGATGCCAGGAGCCATTCAGTGCTTCGGCCACGAGCACTGCACAATGCCAAGGAATGTCAAGCAGCGAAAAAAAATAATCAGCAGCAAGCTAGCTCATTCTCCAACAGAAAGGTGCAATATTGAGAAACGGATAAATTGACACAGTGACCAAAATCTAACTCCTGTTGTAAATATTAGTTTAGGTTTAATTCACTAGTAAAAAATACATGTGTCGACGTGCCCGGACATGCAAGCTAGCTAGCTAAGCAGATAGCTATGTGACTTGTCAGCAAAGATTATGTATAACTAACCCTTTCATCTGTGGTGTTAGCTACCTATATTAGCTACTATGCTAGCTAGCTAGAAAAACATGATGCTAAGATAACAAATAGCCAACGTAGCTAGCTAATGTTAGCTGGTTATCATTTTGAACATGCACCATTTTCAATAATGAGCCATCTGACTTGCGGTGTAACCACGGAGTTTCTAATCCTATTTGGTGTAACGTCAGCTATTTACTGGTGTGAAAGTTGATTATCGGATTAGATGATTTTCATAATAGGGAAAGAAGGAAGTGTTTTAGAATGCCTAAATAAAGGTTGGCAATAGGTTTAGCTACCTAAGAAAACTCCTGCATGTTTATGGCCAAGAAAGATGTTCCCGTGTTCTCACTTCTCAAACTAAGTCATTCAGTGTCAACACCATTGAACTAAGTTAACATAGTAGCAGTAAACAGCAGCCAGCAAATTATATGAGTGGTCGAGTGAGATGTGAAAGGAAGCGGAATTACAGCCTCGCTCTATCCAATCATAGCAGTGAGATCAAATTACAACACATCCATTTCTTGAAAGATAGCTGAACTAGCCAATTTAGTTGTTTCGAATTTCATCCTTGCAGCTGAGTTTTTTTAGAGATGCGTCCTGAAAATGTTTAAATCTACAAATAAGGACGTTACGTTGGACCATTTGCATTAAATAGATGCTATTTTATACCGTCAAACTAACAGCAGTGCCTATATGATGTCCTTCCATACAGGTATGACATAGGGCTCACGAGTGGTGCAGCGGTCTAAGGTACTGCATCTCTGTGCAAGAGGCATCACTACAGTCCCTGGTTCAAATCCAGGCTGTATCACACCCGGCCATGATTGGCAGTCCCATAGGGCGTTGCACAATTGGCCCAGCATTGTCCGGGTTTTGCCCGGGGTAGGCCATCATTGTAAATAAGAATTTGTTCTTAACTGACATGCCTAGTTAAAGAAAGATAAAAAGTGATGCTTCTATGCAAATGTTGTTGATCATTAGGCCACATCGAAGGAAAACAGGTTATTTTTCATCTGTAGCACCATAGACACTGATCAGTCAAAATGAGCTCAATAACTCAATGCTTGCACACGCATTGAATATGCATTCACCTGTATTGTGAGTAGGCCTATGCCATCTTAACTTACCCAGTTCATCAAGATATTTACCATTCAAATACAATTATTACCATCAGGGCGGGGCAATATGGCCAAAATCTCATATCCCGATATAGGTCATTTCATATCCCGATAACGATACATATCACGATATAACACATTTTCTGTAAATTCAATGAAAAAATTGTTTATATAAAATGATCACCTGTAAAGGCCTATTTCTTATTACATTTTGAATTAAACTCAACAAATAAAAGGTACTTACTCATATTTGATTATTTTTCCTTTTATTTAGAACCTTTGTGCAAATTCTCAATTAAGCATTTAACAAAATATAAAATATTAATGTATAAAATCTAAAAAGGTAAATAGAAAACACTTCAACAATAGTTGCAAACAAAATAAATATAGGCCTAAAATATATAAATTTATTTTTGGGGGCTTGCCTGTTTTGCATGTTATTTTGGCATTAATACGTGTCGCATCAATTTGCATTTGGTACCTTGGGTTGAGTGTTTGCACCAACTCACGAAACCCCCGTTTCTCGACCGTGTAGATTGGGGCCATGTCTTTGCAAATGTAAATTGAAACGGCGGCTGTTATCTCCTTCCATCTTCGTGATTCTTTGCCATATGGTGTGCCTCTTTTGTAAGGTCTGAGTCTGGGATTTTTTTTTGATCACTCGACTGTACTTTTTGGGGTCTCATCCGTAGACTCTCTCCGTATGATTCTTGCGTAGGTGGTAAGAGGTTAGTGGTGTTTGAGCCTGTTGTTGGGTCCGTCCGGCCTGCGGCATATTTTGCAGAGGACGCTTTTCTGGTCCCTGTCAGACTTTTCATACCCAAACCACGTCCATGCGACCGTAGTAGCCCCTCTTTTAGGTACGAGCTCCGTGTCTCCATGCTCTGTGTCACGTTCACTCTCCTCCACATTTGTTTGTGTTGCAAATTTCAAATGCAAAGCGTCGTCCAATTGACAAAAAATATTGCGTAAATATGATTTGCGACACAACAAAATAAACGATAAACGAGAGCATAATATGAAACGATTAGACGTTTTTCTATCGCCACACGATATATATCGTCATATCGCCCAGCCTTAATTACCATTATGTTATGTAGTTAGGTTGGTAAAAAACAAAGTCAATTTTATTGTTTCTGGGAAGTTTTGTCATCAACATTTTCAAATGTAATAATATTCGAATATCGGCCTAAAATATCGGCCGTGGGGCCTCCTTGACCCCCAAAAATCGGTATCGGCCCTAAAAAAAATCGGTATCAGTCATTCTCTACTACAAAAGTCAATGGAAAATATGAACTGTCTGTTTTGCAGTTAAACTGTGCTTCAGCCCAGATAAAATAGAGCAAAATACTTTAAATATCTCATCTATTCACTTCTATTTACTACAATGAAGTGTGTCCAATTAAATGAAATGGCAGCTTATCACAACATGTTTTAGGCCTATAGGCTATTTTGCATCACAGTCAGAAAAGATGAGGAATTTATTCTGCCAAGGATCATGGAAGTGAAATAAATAATAAGAAATAGATGCCTTTTTTGGATTTATTTTTCAATTTTTCCCTCTTCTCACTAACAGCAAATGATTGCATCTTGTTATTATATTTAGCTACCTGTTTTTTTGTTGTTGTTATGAATAAGAGTGCCATCATATATTCCTGCACAAGGCTACTACTAAGCTACTTTTGGCTTCTTGTAATGCTTCAGACTTCAACCACTAGAAACTGTGCGTACGCAATGGTCTAAAGTTTGTGGGAGTATAAGCACATTCTCACGTCAGGTTCAGTTTTGATCAATTCCAACTTTTGTTTGATAACTGGCACACGCATGTTTTGGGGCATATTATTGTGTGTACGCAACGTTTATAAATGAGGCCCCTGATGTGTTTAGGGTGGAGCAACTGAGTGGGTGGGTGGCGAAAAAGTACTTTGAAATCGTCCTCTGGTCTTTTCCTAAATAAGGACGGATTTCGTCAAACGTCTAGATGTTATCTTCTTTCAGTAAAGCCTGGACCATTGCTTGATTGGCCCACCCAGTTAAGGAGATTAGTTTAGCTAGCTTGTACTGCCCAGTCATGCAATGAATTGAACTCTGTCCTAGTGAATTGAATTAAACTTGACTGAAGTCCTCTGTGGAAACAGAGAATCTGTGGGGCTTTTGGATATGCCTGCGATAATATAGCAGGCAGCGGTCTGGTCCTCAGATGTCACGGCAGATCCATACGTTTCTGATTACCCACCGCGATTCAATCAACACACTGGGGTTCAAACAACGCAGCCAGGCTGCAGGAACTGATCGGGGGCCTGTCTTGTGCAAGCCGTGTCTAATCAGACACGGTGCTGTAAGGCCGAACGTAAGAGCGATGACAGTGATCTACGTTGTGATGCATGACTGGGTCCAATGTAGTGGCCATGTTAGAATTGTTTGCGGCCTTTTGAGATGGTAGGCTTGTGACATGTTTACATGTCTCTTTTGATGTCTCATAATGTGCTGAATGGGGCTGAAAATCTTTGCTAACTTCCCCAAAACCCTGTTTTTACAGAAATCCTGTTTTGGCTGATTCTGGATATTCCGGTCGCTCTCAGCTCTCACTCTCTCACCCCGAGACTGAGGCTATTTCCTGGTGAAATGGCAGTATAACAAACACGTGTGTGTGTGTGTGTGTGTGTGTGTGTGTGTGTGTGTGTGTGTGTGTGTGTGTGTGTGTGTGTGAATTAGAGAGACAGAGAGCGAGACACATGTGTAAGCATAAGCTAATAGCCCAAAGATTCTTTATTTCTGACAAGCTGAGCTTTATCAATCTTGGAAAAATGTGAATATCCTAACAGGACCATGAGATTTGGACACAGAACACGATATGGAGATTTTTATAACATACCACTGCCACCCCAGATTCACATTCCACATGATGCTGGGCTTCCAAGTGGTAACCTCTTCTCCACTCCTTCTGTGTTTATCTGGAGGGGGGGGGTCGTTTTCAAGACCCTGCAGTGACCTGGCTGCGACCCAAAGCCGACCTTTGAGGCAGGCACCATCTCCACATCTGGTTCAGATTGTGTGCCACTTCTGTGAATTACAGCTAAACGCAGCACTAACCAGCCATGATGGCTAACAGACTCCCTGCCTACTCGATTACAGTGGTTCGAGTGGTGTATTTGACGCACCTTTTACAACGAGTGCCTCACTGTCCTCCTTCCTCACCAGACAGCCCTGCTGAAATTAAAGTTCAAGTCCTACATGTGCCAGGGTCACAACTCTTGACTTCCACTAGGTTATTATGACTGAGCAAAGTGCTGAGGGAGAGTGTATATGTTGGAATTGTCCACCACGTTATCCTTTATCAGTGGACCCGGGACAGATGTCCTTACAGAACCTTGACCGTACATCCTGGGGCTTCCCCCAAAATTCACAGGGGGAAGTATGTCATGATCCTCACAGAAAGAGTGGGAGTTATTTCGCAAGAAGATCTCCCGCTGGCTTCCACAGCACACCAAGCAGATTAGCTCGGTTGATGAATGGGATGTGGAGAGAGTTTTGGAATTTAGTAATGAGTAGTGAATTAGAACTATGGAAATAGATGACAGTGATCTGGCATGACGTGATGACAATAGCCGCAGTCACTTGGGTTCATGCCTTTGGAAAGTGAAGTTTTCTTGTGCAATAAATCCCGAGTAATAGCATTGTCTTGGAATAACGCATAGTGCGAGGATGATTGGGTCGATGATTGGAGCAATGGGCATTCTTGGTTGGGATTCAATCAAATGCCTCTGACTGCTTCCTGACAAGGTCGTAACCCTGTGAAGATCCCACACTGGGGGTTGGGTTGGAGACGTTAGGCCAATTTTGTCTTAAACTCCCCTGGCCTTAAAGGAAGGAAACATGAGACTTCCCTTCTGAGGTACCTAGCTGTGAAAGTGTTCCGTCTCCTTCTCTTCATCTCCGATGAGTGTAACAGCTTAGAGATCAGTGTCAGGCCCTGACTTGGACCCCTCACGGTCCCTGTTTGTACAGGACTTTTTGTTGTTGTCTTAGCTGTATAAAAGACACTCCACAAGCTTAACCCCCAGTTCAACCTATCAACGTTTCCCTTATGTCAGAGTCCTGTCCAGTTAAGTGGAGTCTTCCGACTTGATGTGGAGATTCCTCATACGACTGACTCCGTTCCTGGTGAGAACAGACCGGACCAGTGTGAGGAGATGAGGTGTCAATGAACTGTTTGAAGGGCAGTGAAGGCGGCGCAAAATCAACGTAGGCGGCTAGCCGCTGAGATCAGTGGGGGCAATGTACAGAACAAACAGCTAGATTGTGTCGTGTGCATTTGAAGTGAATGAGCAGGTCTAGTCGTAGTAGCTCTTCATGATCAAGGCATTGCCCGATGGATGCTGTGATATGTACACAGCTAGAACAGACTCCGCGTGGATGTCTTCCTGGAGAAGCAGGCAGCATCATGTGTTCTCTCTGTGTTTAGTACAGAAGGCTTATGTGGAGAAAGAAGGATAGGGAGGAGGGATGGGGTAACTCATTCACTCTCTCTTTGAGGGTAGACTTGACGATGTGACGTTGAGGCGAACGGCAACGCGGGTCAATTTCCGCAACAACTAAGAACGTTTTTAGCTCGAGGCTCAACTTCTCCTCTGTTTTGGGTTCCCAGGCTACCACGCTGTGAACGGCGTGAAGCAAACCCGTGCACATGCGCAGATACCGTGTGTGACAGTCCACCTTTAGTAGTAGGCCATTGAAACCGAGTAAAACCCGGTTCAATTCTTTGACGACTATCAGCTCAAGTATACTGCTATTCATAAACATGTGTGAATGTTTATATTTTACATCTGGTTTTACAATGACCCTCTGCGCTTGAATTTATTGGGTCTTGTCAGCTTTATTTGCCATGATATCAACTTGTCATTAGGGTGCTAGTTTCAAAGTCGGACTTACGTAAAACGCTCAGCGGGCTGTGAATTGACACGGTGGATAAACCCTCCTCGTGTTCATTTTCAAAAGTTGTGATTTTGAGAGGAATGACTGCGACCACCACATGACACATTGGGAAG
Source organism: Oncorhynchus kisutch (assembly GCF_002021735.2). Lineage (NCBI taxonomy): Eukaryota > Metazoa > Chordata > Actinopteri > Salmoniformes > Salmonidae > Oncorhynchus > Oncorhynchus kisutch. The sequence goes on along the minus strand of NC_034186.2, from coordinate 45,205,497 downwards.
GGAAAGGGGGTACCTAGTCGGGTGCATAACTGAATGCATTCGAACCTAAATGTGTCTTCCGCGTTTAAGGTGCGAGGGACTGCTTTAATCAACATCTGTGTCATCAGCGCCTTGTGGCTCAGGGATTCAAACCAGCGACCTTTACTGGCCGCGTGCCGCCACACAGTGACTCTGTACTGGTACCCCTGTATATAGCCTCGCTACTGTTATTTTACTGCTGCAGTTTAATTATTTGCTACTCTTATTTATTTTTGTATTTTTTTACTTAGCTAATTTTTACTTGACACGTTTTTTCTTCTTAACTTCTTAAAGCAATTGTTGGTTTGTAAGTAAGCATTTCACTGTAAGGTGAAGATTACCACACCTGTTGTACTCAGCGCATGTGACAAATAAGATTTGATTTGGCCCAACAAAGTCCACATGCGCTCAATAAAAGGGAAGGCCTACATTTTCCTGGAAGCCTTTACAAAGAACTGACCATAATGCTCTTTGGAGATGGGAAACTAAACAGACATGTGATTCCTTGGGGTGAAATCACAAACATCGTGGCAAACCCCATGAGGGCTGAGCGATATGGCCAAATGATCATATCACAGTATTTGAAGAACTGTTGATGATATTTGATGTTTAATAAAAGTTCTAAATGTACTTTATGAGTGGTGTGTGACACGAGGGTGGCAACACATACATTCAACACACGCAGTTGAAGTCGGACGTTTACATACACCTTAGCCAAATACATTTACACTCAGTTTTTCACAGTTCCTGACATTTAATCCGAGTAAAAAGTCCCTGTCTTAGGTCAGTTAGGATCACCACTTTATTTTAAGAATGTGAAATGTCAGAATAATAGTTGAGAGAATGATTTATTTCAGCTTTTATTTCTTTCATCACATTCCCAGTGTGTCAGAAGTTTACATACACTCAATCAGTATTTGGTAGCATTGCCTTTAAATTGTTTAACTTGGGTCAAACATTTCGGGTAGCCTTCCACAAGCTTCCCACAATAAGTTGGGTGAATTTTGGCCCATTCCTACTGACAGAGCTGGTGTTTCTGAGTCAGGTTTGTAGGATCCTTGCTCGCACAGGCTTTTTTAGTTCTGCCCACACATTTTCTTTAGGGTTGAGGTCAGGGCTTTGTGATGGCCACTCCAATACCTTGACTTTGTTGTCCTTAAGCCATTTTGCCACAACTTTGGAAGTATGCTTGGGGTCATTGTCCATTTGGAACACCCATTTGCGACCAAGCTTTAAATTCCTGACTGATGTCTTGAGATGTTGCTTCAATATATCCACATAATTTTCCTGCCTCCTGCAGCAAAGCACCCCCACAACATGATGCTGCCACCCCTGTGCTGCACATTTGGGATGGTATTCTTCGGAGCCTCCTCCTTTTTCCTCCAAACATAATGGTCATTATGGCCAAACAGTTATATTTTTCTTTCATCAGACCAGAGGACATTTCTCCAAAATGTACGATCTTTGTCCCCATGTGCATTTGCAAACTGTAGTCTGGCTTTTTTATGGCTGTTTTGGAGCAGTGGCTTCTTTCTTGCTGAGCGGCCTTTCAGGTTATGTCGTTTTACTGTGGATATAGATACTTTTGTACCTGTTTCCTCTAGCATCTTCACAGGGTCCTTTGCTGTTGTTCTGGGATTGATTTGCACTTTTCGAACCAAATTACGTTAATCTCTAGGAGACAGAACGCGTCTCCTTCCTGAGCGGTATGACTGCTGCGTGGTCCCATGGTGTTTATACTTGCGTACAATTGTTTTTACAGATGAACGTGGTACCTTCAGGCATTTGGAAATTGCTCCCATGATGAACCAGACTTGTGGAGGTCTCAATTTTCTTTTTGAGGTCTTGGCTGATTTCTTTAGATTTTCCCATTATGTAAAGCAAGAGGCACTGAGTTTGAAGGTATGCCTTGAAATACATCCACAGGTACACCTCCAATTGACTCAAATTAATAGCCTATCAGAAGCTTCTAAAGCCATGACATCATTTTCTGGAATTTTCCAAGCTGTTTAAAGGCACAGTCAACTTAGTGTATGTAAACTTCTGACCCACTGGAATTGTGATACAGTGAATTATAAGTGAAATAATCTGTCTGTAAACAATTGTTGGAAAAATTACTTGTGTCATGCACAAAGTAGATGTCCTAACCGACTTGCCAAAACTATAGTTTGTTAACAAGAAATGTGTGGAGTGGTTGAAAAACGAGTTTAATGACTCCAACCTAAGTGCATGTAAACTTCCGACTTCAACTGCATGTATAACTTTATCATCTGGACTGTCTGTTTGCGCTCATTAGTATATTTAGTTGGCACCCTTCATAGAAATGTACTATTCCTTGTGCTAATTGTTTTAGCATTCTAGTAATAGACGTCTGTCACGCCCTGACCGTAGATTGCTTTGTATGTTTCTATTTATTTTTTTTTGGTAAGGGTGTGATGTGGGTGGGTATTCTATGTTTTGTTCTATGTTTGTATTTCTATGTGTTTGGCCTGGTATGGTTCCCAATCAGAGGCAGCTGTCAATCGTTGTCTCTGATTGAGAACCATACTTAGGCAGCCTGGTTTCGCCCTTGAGTTGTGGGTAGTTGTTTTCTGTTTGGTGTGTATCACCTGACAGAACTGTTTCGTTCTCGTTACTCCTCGTTGTTATTTTGTTTAGTGTTCAGTTTTGATTAAATTTCCAACATGAACACTTACCACGTTGCGTTTTGGACTACTCCTTCTTCAACCAACGAAAACCGTTACAACGTCCAATGGGCTTTTTTGTGTGTTTTTGTGTACCAAGCCGGTAACACTGTAAGTCCCTGGATGAGAGTAGAACGGTAGGACGATATGAAAATCTGGATACTGCTCAACCTTAATGTTTACATTTATCTATTGTTTTGTTTCTGCTTTGTTTTGTTTGGGTTCAATTTACCACAGCATTGCGATTCACTGTAACTCTGCCTTGAGTAAAGAACTTCTTGAGGCTCTCAAGGCCACAGGAAGTGGGCGTCAGGGTGATTTTACTGGTGGAAATCCATCTCTCTCCGTCAGCACACACTCCAAAAACATGGAAAATGTTTGTTCTAGTTTTTCACTTTGGAAAGAGATTGTTTTTCTTCTTTGGCAAGATATCGTTTAGAGTTCTCTCAGCTCTTTCTCTGGGGGTTCACCTCGTCACAGCATGTCCTCATCCGAACGGACCTGTCAGGTGTGTCTACACAGATCTGCTCCCCCCTACTTCTCAGTCTTTCCATCTCAATTGGCGTGGTAAATATAGATGTGTGTGAAAGAGATCAACCCGGCTCAACGTATTTTACTGGTTTGTGGCTCAGTTACACTGCCCCCGGTTAGAGGATAATAAAGCATCCTGATAGTTAACACACAGGAACGTTATTTTAAACACGCTGAGGAAGATGAACACGGGGACGTAGATGGGGATGGTTCTGAGAGGCACAGAGAAAGGAATAATGGCTGTTCACATAGAGGCTACAGTGGATCGAGCAGAGTAGTGAATGAGCTATAGCCATGTAATGGCACACTATGATAATAATACATTTAGCAATAAACAGTTAGCTGTTACACAGCAATACTCGATAACAAGGACTGTCTAATAAGCATATATTCGATAGCAGAGTAGGCTAATGACGAGCATGTTTGCTGACAAGGAATAAACAATGGCCGTGTACTTATTAATGAGGTCTACATGGTAGGATGTAGTCACAAGTCAACTGTTTGAGGCTGGTTGCTAAGCAGTGATGAAACAAACAGAGGGACCAATGAGAAATCTGGTTCTCGGTGTGGGGACTGCAGGCAGCTCTTCATCAGGGAGAAATGTATTGGCTGAGCTGGTGGTAAGGATTACTTCACCTTTTGCCTTGTGGCTTCTAGCAGATGGCTAACTCCTGATCAGTCAATCAAATGTATTTATAAGTGCTATACAGAAACCCAGCCTAAAACCACAAACAAAAAGCAATGCAGATGTAGAAGTATGGTGGCTAGAAAGGCAGGAACTTAGGAAGAAACCTAGAGAGGAACCAGGCTATGAGGGGTGGCCAGTCCTCTTCTGGCTGTGCCGGGTAGAGATTATAAGAGTATGTCCATTTAAGGGCAGATTGTTCTTCAAGATTTTCAAACGTTCATAGAGGACCAGCAGGGTCAAATAATTATCCGTTGTTGTAGAGGGTGCAACAGGTCAGTGCCTCAGGGGTAGATGTCATGCAGAGTTCGAGAGTGCAGGTGCGGTAGAGAGAGAGACGAAAACAGCAGGTCCAAGTAGCACGTCCAGTGAACAGGTCAGGGTTCCCTAGCCACAGGCAGAACAGTTGAAACTGGAGTAGCAGCATGACCAGGTGGACTGGGGACAGCCAGGAGTTATCAGGCCAGGTGGTCCTGAGGCATGGTCCTAGGGGAGAGAGAGATTTAGAGAGAGCATACTTAAATTCACACAGGACACCAGATAAGGCAGGATAATTCCGCCAGATATAACACTGATCCTAGCCCCCCGGCACATAGACTTATTGCAGCATAGATACTGGAGACTGAGACAGGGGTGGGTCGGGGGACACTGTGGACCCGTCCGAAGATACCCCCGGATAGGCCAACCAGGCAGGATATAACCCCACCCACTTTGCCAAAGCAAAGCCCCCACACCACTAGAAGGATATCAACAGAGCACAAGCTTACCATGAGACAAGGCTGAGTATAGCTCACAAAGATCTGAGGGGGCGCAAAACCGGACAGGAAGATCACATCTGAGACTCAGCCCACTCAAGTGACGCACCCCTCCTTTCCCCCTAAAGCACTAGTAAGCCACTGACTCAGCAACTGTAATAGGGTTAGAGACAGAAAATCCCAATGGAGAGAGGGGAGCCGGCCAGGCAGAGACAGCAAGGGTGGTTCGTCGTTCCAGTGCCTTGCCGTTCACCTTCGCACCCCTGGGCCAGACTACACTCAATCATAGGACCTACTGAAGAGATGAGTCTTCAGTAAGGACTTAAAGGTCGAGACAGTCTCTCACATGGATAGGCAGACCATTCCATGAAAATGGAGCTCTATAGGAGAACGTCCTGCCTCCGGCTGTTTGCTTAGAAATTCGAGGGACAATAAGGAGGCCTGCATCTTGTGACTGTAGTGTACGTGTAGGTATGTATGGCAGGACCAAATCAGAGAGATAGGTAGGAGCAAGCCCATGTTATGCTTTGTAGGTTAGCAGTAAAACCTTGAAATCAGCCAACTTCTTGACGCTACCTATCCCGTTAGCGGGATAATTGTCATCAACAATCGCTGAATTGCAGAGCGCCACATTCAAATAATATTACAAAAAATATTTATATTCATGAAATCACAAGTGCAATATAGCAAAACAACAGCTTAGCATTTTGTTAATCCACCTGTCGTGTCAGATTTTGAAAATATGCTTTACAGTGAAAGCAATCCAAGCGTTTGTAAGTTTATCGATCACTAGACAAAACATCATGAACACCTAGCATCAAAGTAGCTTGGCCACGAAAATCAGAAAAGCAATCGAATTAATCGCTTACCTTTGATGATCTTCGGATGTTTTCACTCATGAGACTCCCAGTTACACAATAAATGTTCCTTTCGTTCCATAAAGAGTATTTTTATTTCCAAAATACCTCCGTTTGTTTGGCGTGTTATGTTCAGAAATCCCCATGCTCGAGCGGTCACGACAACACAGACGAAAATTCCAAATAGTATCCGTAATGCCCACAGAAACATGTGAAACGTTTTTTTTATAAGAAATCCTCAGGTTGTTTTTAAAATATATAATTGATAATATATCAACCGGCACTGTCTTTTTCAGTAGGTTAGGGAGAGACGATGGCTGCCCAAGCTCTGTTGCGCAAGCAAAACTCATGCAAACACCTGACGTGATGTTATCTTTCTCGCTCATTTTTCTAAATAAAAGCCTGAAACTATGTCTAAAGGCTGTTGACACCTTGAGGAAGCGATAGGAAAAGGAATCTGGTTGATATCCCTTTAAATGAAGCGAAGGCAGGCTATGGAACATGGAGCTTTCAAAATAGAAGCCACTTCCTGGTTTGATTTTCCTCAGGTTTCGCCTGCAATATCAGTTCTGTTATACTCACAGACAATATTTTGACAGTTTTGGACAGTGTTTTCTATCCCAATCTGTCAATGATATGCATATTCTAGCATATGGGCCTGAGAAATAGGCCGTTTACATTGGGAATGTTATTTTTTCCAACATAAAAATTGTGCCCCCTAGCTGAAAGAGGTTAATAGAACACCAATGTAGAGAGGCTAGCACTGGAGTAATATGATCAAATGTTTTGGTTCTAGTCAGGGTTCTGGCAGCCGTGTTTAACACTAACTGAAGTTTCATTTAGTGGGGTATCCGGGTAGCCAGAGGGTAGAGCATTGCAGTTGCTTGGATAAGCATGGATTAGCATTTCTGCATAATTTTTGGACAAACATTTTGTTTGTTACGAAAATGGAAAAAAGCGGTGAAAAAAGTTGGGGCTTCACCATGTTTCTTCGAAATGTAGAGCTGTGTGTTGTCTGCATAGCAGTGAAAGTTTACATTGTGTTTCCGAATGACATCACCAAGAGGTAGAATATATAAATCAAATAAAATGTTATTTGTCACATACACATGGTTAGCAGATGTTAATGCGAGTGTAGCGAAATGCTTGTGCTTCTAGTTCCGACAATGCAGTTATAACCAACAAGTAATCTAACTAACAATTCCAAAACTACTGTCTTATACACACAAGTGAAGGGGATAAAGAATATGTACATAAAGATATATGAATGAGTGATGGTACAGAGCGGCATAGGCAAGATGCAGTAGATGGTATCGAGTACAGTATATACATATGAGATGAGTATGTAAACAAAGTGGCATAGTTAAAGTGGCTAGTGATACATGTATTACATAAATATGCAGTAGATGATATAGAGTACAGTATATACGTATACATATGAGATGAATAATGTAGGGTATGTAAGCATTATATTAGGTAGCATTGTTTAAAGTGGCTAGTGATATATTTGACATTTCCCATCAATTCCCATTATTAAAGTGGCTGGAGTTGAGTCAGTGTGTTGGCAGCAGCCACTCAATGTTAGTGGTGGCTGTTTAACAGTCTGATGGCCGTGAGATAGAAGCTGTTTTTCAGTCTCTCGGTCCCAGCTTTGATGCACCTGTACTGACCTCGCCTTCTGGATGATAGCGGGGTGAACAGGCAGTGGCTTGGGTGGTTGTTGTCCTTGATGATCTTTATGGCCTTCCTGTAACATCGGGTGGTGTAGGTGTCCTGGAGGGCAGGTAGTTTGCCCCCGGTGATGCGTTTTGCAGACCTCACTACCCTCTGGAGAGTCTTACGGTTGTGGGCGGAGCAGTTGCCGTACCAGGCGGTGATACAGCCCGCCAGGATGCTCTCGATTGTGCATCTGTAGAAGTTTGTGAGTGCTTTTGGTGACAAGCCACATTTCTTCAGCCTCCTGAGGTTGAAGAGGCGCTGCTGCGCCTTCTTCACAATGCTGTCTGTGTGGGTGGACCAATTCAGTTTGTCTGTGATGTGTATGCCGAGGAACTTAAAACTTGCTACCCTCTTCACTACTGTTCCATCAATGTGGATAGGGGGGTGTTCCCTCTGCTGTTTCCTGAAGTCCACAATCATCTCCTTAGTTTTGTTGACGTTGAGTGTGAGGTTATTTTCCTGACACCACACTCCGAGGGCCCTCACCTCCTCCCTGTAGGCCGTCTCGTCGTTGTTGGTAATCAAGCATACCACTGTTGTGTCGTCCGCAAACTTGATGATTGAGTTGGAGGCGTGCGTGGCCACGCAGTCGTGGGTGAACAGGGAGTACAGGAGAGGGCTCAGAACGCACCCTTGTGGGCCCCCAGTGTTGAGGACCAGCGGGGTGGAGATGTTGTTGCCTACCCTCACCACCTGGGGGTGGCCCGTCAGGAAGTCCAGGACCCAGTTGCACAGGGCGGGGTCGAGACCCAGGGTCTCGAGCTTGATGACGAGCTTGGAGGGTACTATGGTGTTAAATGCCGAGCTGTAGTCGATGAACAGCATTCTCACATAGGTATTCCTCTTGTCCAGATGGGTTAGGGCAATGTGCAGTGTGGTTGAGATTGCATCGTCTGTGGACCTATTTGGGCGGTAAGCAAATTGGAGTGGGTCTAGGGTGTCAGGTAGGGTGGAGGTGATATGGTCCTTGACTAGTCTCTCAAAGCACTTCATGATGACGGAAGTGAGTGCTACGGGGCGGTAGTCGTTTAGCTCAGTTACCTTAGCTTTCTTGGGAACAGGAACAATGGTGGCCCTCTTGAAGCATGTGGGAACAGCAGACTGGGATAGGGATTGATTGAATATGTCCGTAAACACACCAGCCAGCTGGTCTGCGCATGCTCTGAGGGCGCGGCTGGGGATGCCGTCTGGGCCTGCAGCCTTGCGAGGGTTAACACGTTTAAATGTTTTACTCACCTCGGCTGCAGTGAAGGAGAGGCCGCATGTTTTGGTTGCAGGCCATGTCAGTGGCACTGTATTGTCCTCAAAGCGGGCAAAAAAGTTATTTAGTCTGCCTGGGAGCAAGACATCCTGGTCTGTGACGGGGCTGGTTTTCATTTTGTAATCCGTGATTGACTGTAGACCCTGCCACATACCTCTTGTGTCTGAGCCGTTGAATTGAGATTCTACTTTGTCTCTATACTGACGCTTAGCTTGTTCGATTCGGTCATATTTCCGGTCACCTTGCCCTGATTAAAAGCAGTGGTTTGCGCTTTCAGTTTCACGCGAATGCTGCCATCAATCCACGGTTTCTGGTTTGGGAATGTTTTAATCGTTGCTATGGGAACGACATCTTCAACGCACGTTCTAATGAACTCGCACACCGAATCAGCGTATTCGTCAATGTTGTTGTCTGACGCAATACGAAACATATCCCAGTCCACGTGATGGAAGCAGTCTTGGAGTGTGGAATCAGATTAGTCGGACCAGCGTTGAACAGACCTCAGCGTGGGAGCTTCTTGTTTTAGTTTCTGTCTGTAGGCAGGGATCAACAAAATGGAGTCGTGGTCAGCTTTTCTGAAAGGAGGGCGGGGCAGGGCCTCATATGCGTCACGGAAGTTAGAAAGCAATGATCCAAGGTTTTGCCAGCCCTGGTTGCGCAATCGATATGCTGATACAATTTAGGGAGTCTTGTTTTCAGATTAGCCTTGTTAAAATCCCCAGCTACAATGAATGCTGCCTCAGGATGTATGGATTCCAGTTTGCAAAGAGTCAAATAAAGTTAGTTCAGAGCCATCGATGTGTCTGCTTGGGGAGGAATATATACGGCTGTGATTATAATCGAAGAGAATTCCCTTGGTAGATAATGCGGTCGACATTTGATTGTGAGGAATTCTAAATCAGGTGAACAGAAGGACTTGAGTTCCTGTATGCTTTTGTGACCACACCACGTCTCGTTAGCCATAAGGCATATGCCCCCGCCCCTCTTCTTACCAGAAAGATGTTTGTTTCTGTCGGCGTGATGCGTGGAGAACCAGCTGGCTGCACCGACTCCGATAGCGTCTCTCCAGTGAGCCATGTTTCCGTGAAGCAAAGAACGTTAGTCTCTGATGTCCCTCTGGAATGCTACCCTTGCTCGGATTTCATCAACCTTGTTGTCAAGAGACTGGACATTGGCGAGAAGTATACTGGGGAGTGGTGCACGATGAGCCCGTCTCCGGAGTCTGACCAGAAGACTGCTACGTTTCCCTCTTTTACGAAGTCGTTTATTTTGGGTCGCTGGCTGGGATCCATTACATTGTCCTGGGTGAAAGGCAGTAGTGAAAACAATAGTGGTCCTAAAACGGAACCTTGAGGAACTCTGAAACTTATAATTACACCCTCACCTGTTAACAGCACCTGTTGTGTCAATATAAGCTCCATTCTTCATTTGAGTCATGGAAAATCAGCAGAATATTTTATGTGCAGAAAGGCAGAAAGAGTTTCAGCCAATTGACTTGTGAAGGTGAAAAAAATGATCAATCACATGACTTTAAATGTCAAGAGCGTGCTGCCTGGAGGAACATCTATCTGCTCTTTCTCTCTCTGTATCCTCTGAGCTCACTGAAAAGGCAGTGTGGTACCTGCCTTAATGCTACAGACAAGCAGGTTGCCTGGGCTCAGGCTGCCTGTGGTAGGAAGCCTAGCAGAGAGCCTCTGTAATGGGAAGTCCAGGCACTAAGCAAAGTCACACTCAGTATCATCTGACCTCAGACAGGCTGAGTGGTGCTGTAATAGGACAGGACGGGGACTGTAAAAGGAAATGAATGGCACATGAGTGAGTCTTGACTAAAATTGAAGGAAGATTTGTGTTCACTTGACTGGGCAACTGAATTCGCAGAGGTTTCTGTTGCAATATCGATTGAGTATTTTCACACCACTAGCCTACAGTATGACATGTGCCATAGGTTAGCCGGGATTATGTGAGTGAGGAATATGATACTTGAGGGCTTTAGCGAGAGGCTCCGGATGAAAAGACCCCCCCTCAAGAACTGGTTCTGAATCCAAGTACACCCACGAGCCACAAAACAAATCTGACCCCAGAGCAATGCATCAGGAACTGTCTCTACCCCACCACATCCTGTGTGAAAATAACCAGAGTGTTGGGAAAGTAACTTATGACCTGTGTGTTTTCAATCAGGGCACCCCGCCCATTGGGGATGCTCTTCTGGATGGTAAAATAGCCCTCTCCTTCTGTTCACCCTCTTTTCCCAGTGCCCTTCAGCTTACTGCGACTCAATGGGGCTTGGACAAGGTTTAGAGACCAACACCACTTTCTGGCAAAGCTTTTTTTGGATGAGGGTGGAGGGATATGTCTCTTTTTTTTTGTGTGGGTCTTTTCATAACTAAAAACGCTCCCTTCGTACAAGAACAAAAAGCAGTGTTTACAACTCAGTGGGAAAGCTCTTGCCTATACACCTGAGACCTGTTACTCTATTATATTGTGCCCTCTACGCTGCCAAGGGCGAGTATCGCTTACCATCACCTGGTTGAGATTTAGAAATGAAGGTAAAGAAAGCTTTGAAGGGTTTAGGAGTGTCTTCAGGTTTCTTTTGTCAGCCCCACCACTTAACAACGTTCACGGCTCTGTGTGGAAAAACTCCCATTCAAAACAAACAGCTATCTCTGCCCCAGGGCAAAAGGGCAGATATTATAGAAGGATGTAACTATAGCTTACTCCCGACACGGCCTTGTGGAGTGCCTGGTGAAAGTTGATCATGCAGACAGGTAGGGCACTTATCTGTCAGCCTTTCCCTCTAATTAAACATGCTCTTTGGGAATTACCCCCCTTCTGGAAGATTCTGTTCTTACTGTACGCTTCTCCTTTGACATTAACTCACCTTGCTCCCAGCACTTAGCCGCACGTACTCCCCAGTCTGTCACAGAGCATTTCCCATTGTGACCGTTTCTTTCCAATGACGTTAGCCGCGGAATGCGAAGCCACAGTTTTATTGCTGTGATGATTTAATTTAGACTGTGCTGCTCCCTGCTATTAGTTCTCCGTGCCACACACGATCAGGACCCCAGGACTGCTTACTGCTTGGCAGTGAAAGCTGTGGGGAGACGTACAGTGCTTTCAGAAACCCTTCACACCCCTAGACCTTTTCCACATTTTCTCGTGACGCAGCCTGAATTTAAAATGGATTCAATTCAGATTTTGGACACTGGCCGACACATAATACTCCATAATATCAAAGTGGAATTATGTTTCTTGACAGTTTTACTAATGAATTAAAAATGAAACGCTTAACAAGTCACGTAATAAGTTGCATTTACTTACTCTGTGTGCAATAACGGTGTTTGACATGATTTCAAATGACTACCTTCTCTGTACCCCACACATACAATAATCTGTAAGGTCCCCCATTCGAGCAGTGTATTTCAAAACACAGATTCAACCACAAAGACCAGGGAGGTTTTCCAATACCTCGCAAAGAAGGGTACCTATTGGTAGATGGGTAAAAAAAAGCAGACATTAAACATCCCTTTGAGCATGGTAAAGTTATTCATTACACTTTGGTCACTACAAAGATACAGGCGTCTTTCCTAACTCAGTTGCCGGAGAGGAAGGAAACTGCTCAGGGATTTCACCATGAGGCCAATGGTGACTTTAAAACAGTAGTGGCTGTGATTGGAGAAAACTGAGGATGGATCAACAGCATTGTAGTTACTCCACAATAATAACCTAATTGACAGAGTGAAAATAAGGAAGCCTGTACAATCCAAAGCTCTTCGAGATATACCCAGAAAGACTCACAGCTGTAATCACTGCCAAAGGGGATTCTATCATGTATCAAGGCTGTGAGTACTTATGTACATAAGATATTTCTGTATTTATTTTTCAAATACATTTGCTAACATTTCTAAAAACATGTTTTCACTTTGTCATTATGGGGTATTGTGTGTAAATGGTAATTTTAATTAAATACAATTCTATATGTAACACAACAAAATGTAGAATAATTCAAGGGGTATGAATACTGACTTTTTAGTTGTGTTACAGCCTGAATTCAAAATGGACTAAATATATTTGTTTTTCTCATCCATTTACATACAAAACCCCGTAATGACAAAGTGAAAACTTGTTTTTTAGAAATGTAGCTCTGACATCCCAGGATATTGTGTATGATTCCTGGTCAGGAGCGTATCGAATGGACCTAATGGAAGTAGTTGCATGTGTGGCTGCCGGCCGCCACTTCCCCTCCTCTCGAGTTGTGACGGGATGCAAGAACTGAAGATCCGAGCAGAGCCACCTGATGGGTTCATGCTCAGGGGAACGTTTGTCCCACTCCCTTGTTGCCCGAAGAGGAAGTGAGGTCAATCACTACTCAGGGAGTTAAGGGAATACATTTTCTTCCACAGCCCCTGGTGCCTCAATCCCATCACAAATAACAGTCACAGTTGAGCTGTTCATTTACTCTCTATGTCCTCCCCTGCCGTTTATTGTATGGAGAAACTATGGAGAATCTCCCTTCAGGAACCCTGTTACTGGCTCTGCCTGGCTGACTCCTCAAGCTGCAAGCCAGGTGGTGGCGATGCTATGGTGGTGGTGGTGTGAGATTCCCAGACCCAGACTGCTTTGTGTGTGAGACGGCCTGGTAGTTTTTTCCCTCCAGCCTGCCTGGGATTGCTGGAGATTTCCTTTCGTCCCCTGGGGACGGACAACTCTCCTTGCCATGACTTAGTGGGAGGATCCCGTCTGCATATGTCACTCCTTTCACTCCGTTTTTCTTTTACTCCTTGTCGTAGATCTGAGAGATCAATACAGTAGCTGAAAGCAACAGAGGTTTCACTCAGTCCTCGTTTTGTCTGGTTAACAGTTTTCACAATAGGCTTTTAAGCTATATCGTTTTCTTTAATACTAACTATTGCCTATGGTCGTATAGGATCATAAATCTTGTGGATTATTTCACTTGGGTTTGATTTTCTTGCCAGACTCTTCTTCATGTTATAGACATTTCTCTTGGAGGGGTTCCTCAGTTGAAAAGGGGAAAAGTTATTTGCCGCAAGTGTGTGTCTTCTCCGGCACATCTCGTTAAAAGGGGGAGTGATTTATGTTAACGCTGTTGTAAGGCCACGCCTGAAGTCAATCGCTTCCAGCTTCTACCGGTGACGGATGAGGAAAACCCTGGACTTGGTGGGCTTGATGACAAACAAACTCAGGGTCTTCAATCAAAAAATGTTTTTTTTTTCAAGTTGGCACATTTTTTCCAACAAAAATCATTTACTTATGACAGAACGGGGATGTAAACCTTAACTAATGAGTGTATTTTGGCATCTCGTCCCATAAACTCTCTGACACTGACCTCTGCCTGCTAGTTCAGACAAAGACTTGACTGGTCTTGCTCCATGCCCACAAAATTGGTTTCCATATGGCCATTAGACAATGCTGCCCGATGATTTAGACAAAGTGTTTTGTTGGGTGACCTCACCATCGTTTATCACCTCAATTAAAAATGTGTCTTCTGGGGTGCTCCCTCTCTCAAGGCAGGTCAAATAGGCACTATTAAAAGACTATTGTTTAGTTTAGATTTCAGTTAGCAATGGCTCAGGTTATTAGCCCAGCGATGACATTGGGGGGGGGGGGGGGGGGGGCTCTGCTTTGCATCAACCAAGCAGGCCTTTTCTCGGGAGCAATTAACACCTTTAAGCACAGTGTATTGGATAATTACTTGCCCATAGGGCATATGAGAAGAGAAAGCCCTTCTGCTTCACAGCTGCTTGTTAAACAGCTGGGCGTAGTGAACTCTGACCTCCCTGACCTGTAGTTGCCATCTTTCCCTCCTCTCTGCTGGGAGTTGTCGGACCTAGCGAAGTCTCTTCTCTTAGTTTGTTTATGTCTGCCCATCCCAGCCGAGTCTAACCCACTCGCTGAGTCACGCACTCAACTATGGGTTTTATGGTTAAACAGCTTTGGGTGGACAGTGTTCCAGACTCGCCATCAAACTGAGACTTTTACCATGTTTAATACCAGTCTGGGAAGCTATGGTGTATGACGATGGATGCTGAACTTTTGAACAAACTATTCAGAACCGTTCTCTTTCATTCTCACACTCTCTCCCTCGCTGTCTCTGTCTGCCTGTCTCGTTCTCTCTCTCTCCCTCTCTTTCTCGCTCTCTGACAGAAAAGGAAGTCACATGTGGGCGAGAGTGTTCTCGTCTGGGTCACACGGTCTCGCACCTTGTAGTCAGGAGGGCCTGCTTGATGATAGCACATGGAAGCCTAGCGAGGAAGTCTTGCTGGCTTTGCTAGACAACGTGTCTTCCCCAGACGTTTGTTGTTAAGTATAAAGTAAGACCAGACATGCGTGTATGCTGTTACTTTACATCACAGACACGCGGCACATCACGGTGGCGATAAAGGAAAAAGCTTCAGGGTCACATGACTGTGTGTTTGACATGTGTGCTTGTTACTCTCTCTTTGATGCTTGCGAATGACTGTGTGTGTCATCAGTTAGTCTGGGATAGCAATTACTGCCCACTGTTCTGTTTTCAAGTTCAGCTCATGTCATGGTGTTTTTGTCATACACTCTGAATTGACACGTGTATAAGCACAGCTCCTAATTTGGCTGATGATAATTGCAACTGTCAAAATGGAGGATTTTTGCCTTCCATTATTTATAAAAGTCTTTGAAAGTGTTGTCGCCTTTTAAGCACATCAAAGCTTGAGATGTATTTTAGGATATCAGTAATCATGCTTGTCCTGTTCAATTCCCCAGTGTGCAATATGTCTGTCAGAGAGCTACTTAAACACACACACACAAAAAAAAAGCTTTCGAAGTTACCAGAAGGACCGGGGGGGGGGTTCAGGATCAGATAAAAGTTGGGCCTTTCAGGAAACCCTTTAATGATGAATCACGACTTCACCGCAACATTGCTTTTGGGAACGACAGACTTTGCTGGTGAAAGCAAGCCTTTGACTGGTGTTTCTCCCTGCGGTGCTGGCACCAGGCCTCACACCCTCATTTAATGACCGTATAAATAGCCCTGGCAACAGGCCTCAGCCATCTCAGTAGTCGAGATGTGTGTTTTCAGCATTTGTATGACCGCTATTTTGCAATTCATCCTTTCGGTCAGGTGGGAAAATGTATTTAATTTAAGCGATCTGGTGAAAACACGACATGTGCAGTTGTTGTTTCAGGGTGCTGCCTCAAGAGCCATAACATTCCTCGTATGTTGCCTAGAGATACTTTTTTTTTTAAATGATGGAGCACGTTCCGTGCAGCCTTAGCGGTGGATGTTTAGAGGAAAAGTGTGTTATGCTCCAATTGGATCAGGTGAATATAAATATTTAAGCGGCATTCGTCAACTTGAAGTCGTCCTGTTAGAGGTTGTTATATGCAAGGATTTTGCATGGGCAATGCCTTTTTAAAAGTCAGAATTTAACAGTGGGTAATGTTTGAGGGTCTATACATTTGCCACATCAGCAGCCAGAAAGAGCTTGGCTGCTTCCCAAATCACACCCTATTCCCTTCATAATGCACCACTTTTGACCAAAGCACTAAGTGAACTGAATAGGACATAGGGTGCCATTTGGGACGCAGGCCTTGTCTTACACTGAACAGATGTGTCATTGCCAACCTCCTGTTTGCCATGTAATGCCAAACCACTTCCTCATATACCCCTGTATATTCTGGGGCAAGGGCTGGAGCTGAAACTGAGACCTCTCTCACACGGAAAAAAATCCAAATTCCTCTAATACTTTTATAGTCCCTTATGGCCAAAGCTGATGCATTGTTTATAGACACATTCATAGCTCTGGGAATGCTTTTAAGGAGGAGAGGTGAGTGCCAGTGTTTCCAGTGTCTGATTCTTGGAGGAACAGATCCCAATCAGTATTATGAGGTCTGGCAGTAAAACAACCGAGAGGGAGAGCTGGTTGCTGAGGAGGGAGACACATTTGAAGAGAGAACGTCCAAATAGTTAGAAAGCATTCGTGCCCTGTTTTAGGGTCAGAAAACGGGATCAATTTACCATAGATTTCTCTCAAAACAAAAACACAGGCTTCAAATATTTGTTAACATTTTTTATTTTTTTAAACATTTATTTAACTAAGCAAGTCAGTTAAACATTTTTTTTTTTTTTTAGACAAAAGAAAACTATAAAAAACATTTTGCTAGGACTGTCTGGGTGTGGAAAACTGTTATTGGCAGAGAGGTTTGGAACTCTCTTATTGTTCTATTAACTAATTTACCACCAAAAACAGGACGAAGTTTCAGGCCGGTCTTTTCAAACAGCTCTTACACTAAAAGGGCATTATCATCATTTTCAAAATGTCACAGTATTATTCCAACCTCATAGGGTGGAAATCAGGGATGTAAGTGTTGCTGTAACGCGGGGGAACGGCACTCCCTCGCTTTATTCAATTATAAAATACACAGAGCTGGTAAAAAATGTGAATCAATTATATTTAATTACCACAGAAATTCCATGAAAACTATAGAATAACAAACCAAATAAATATGTAGGCTATCGCAGCCTATATGTCGGTACATTATGTTTTCTTCCTTGTCTTCTCTCTCTCTCTGGCGGCAAATTATGAATAACTGTAGGCGTGTGTGCAGAGGCTTTGAGCGGGCCAAATCCGACATTTGAGCGGGCCACAGACAGAAAAGTCTACCAGGGGTTGCTAATGTAAAACGGCTGTCCTCAAAACAGTTTGTAATGGACTTGGGGCTCATGTACGACACACTTGAACTCGCCCTACTGTCCGAGTGCTTAGCTTACAGAAACCACCTCTATTGCGTATGCAGATATGCGTATCCCCCCCGCATGAACCTTATCATCACACCAATGACATCTAGGATCCAAATTTACCGCGTGTCTGCCTTGATGTTCCCGAAAACTCCATGGACAACCTCTAGTGCGGTGGAACCAAGAACGATATGTGACCACTAGGTTACGGTGCTGTCCTTTCTACACCACGATTCTAACGGCACTCAAATCAATTAAGCTAACCCTCCTAAAGATCTGTTGCCTACACCAAATAGTCCTACTCATCACTTATTATTATTACAAATAGAAGATTATCACTTCTCACAATGATGCTCGCTTAGTAAAGTTAGCTCAGAGCTGAAACAATGTCTCGCAAGGTCACAATGATTCATTCGTATTTTATGTAACCGAACTGAATATAACAGCATATGCTGTAGCATAGTAGGTCTATAATGTTACACCAAAAATGTAAGACAATAAATAGGCCGTAGTGGCAAAGTAATTCAAATTTAGCAATTAAACACTGGAGTGACAGATGTGCAGAAGATGAATGTGCAAGTAGAGAAATTGGGGTGCAAAGGAGCAAAAAATGTAAACAACAATATGGAGATGAGGTAGTAGGATGGGCTATTTACAGATGGGCTATGTAGCAGCACGCGTTCCAGCAGGTATATTTCCCTGGTCATCCCCAAAGCCAACACCTCCTTTGGCCGCCTTTCATTCCAGTTCTCTGCTGCCAATGACTGAAACTAATTGCAAAAATCACTGAAGCTGGAGACTCAAATCGCCCTCACTAACTTTAAGCATCAGCTGTCAGAGCAGCTCACAGATCATTGCAGCTGTGAGCTGCGTGGTTTTACGTAGCAAAGACTTATAGATGACCTGGAGCCAGTGGGTTTGGCGACGAATATGAAGCGAGGGCCAGCCAACGAGAGCATACAGGTCGCATTCGTGGGTAGTATATGGGGCATTGGTGAAAAAATGGATGGCACTGTGATAGACTGCATCCAATTTGCTCAGTTGGAGGCTATTTTATAAATGACATCGCTGAAGTCAAGGATCGGTAGGATAGTCAGTTTTACGAGGGTATGTTTGGCAGCATGAGTGAAGGATGCTTTGTTGCGAAATAGGAAGCCGATTCTAGATTTAATTTTGGATTGGAGATGCTTAATGTGAGTCTGGAAGGAGAGTTTTCAGTCTAACCAGACACCTAGGTATTTGTAGTTATCCACATATTCTAAGTCAGAGCCGTCCAGAGTAGTGGTGCTGGACGGACGTGCAGGTGCGGGCAGCGATCGGTTGAAGAGCATGCATTTAGTTTGACTTGCATTTAAGAGCATTTGGAGGCCACGGAAGGAGAGTTGTAGGCATTGAAGCTCATGTGGAGGTTATTTAACACAGTGTCCAAAGAAGGGCCAGAAGTATACAGAATGGTGTCATCTGCGTAGAGGTGTATATGAGAATCACCAGCAGCAAGAGCAACATCGTTGATGTATACAGAGAAAAGAGTCGACCCGAGAATTGAACCCTGTGGCACACCCATAGAGACTGCCAGAGGTCTAGACAACAGGTCCTCCGATTTGACACACTGAACTCTGTCTGAGAAGTAGTTGGTGAACCAGGCGAGGCAGTCATTTGAGAAACCAAGGATGTTGAGTCTGCAGATAAGAATGTGGTGATTGACCGAGTCGAAAGCCTTGGCCAGGTCGATGAATACATCTGCACGGTATTGTCTTTTATCGATGACGGTTATGATATCGGATTGCATGGCTGTGTGCTCGATGTTATACACCTGTCAGCAATGGGTGTGGCTGAAATAGCCAAATCCACTCATTTGAAGGGGTGTCCACATACTTTTGTATATATAGTGCATATATGAAACACAAGGAAATCACGTTTTTGACTGCACTGGACCTTTAATTACCTTACTGTGATTGTTTTCCATTAACATTGTAAAAAATAAATAAAAATGCCTTCATAGCAAAGACTGATTTCTCAAGCAAGAATTTTGCTAGGAATGGAGGGGGAAACTGAAAACTAGCTGTTGTTGACAGAGGTTTGGAACTCTCTTCCTTATTGATCTATTAACTAATTTACCGCCTGGTAATGTCATCAGGCAGGCCAAAACTCCCTCCCACCAAAACATGCTGATATTTCAAACCACTCTTACACTAAAAGGGCATTATCATCAATTCCATAATTCCACAGTGGGTAAATCGAGACGTTTTTACAATTTTAAACAAGGTCAATCAAGATATACCCTACACTTATTCACAATATAGGTGAATGCATATTCACGTTATCTATTCTCAAACTCAGCAGGGGACTGGAACCTACACGCGTGGCAGTCGGTGAGGTTTAAGATGAGGGAGGAGTTTTTGTTGTTGTTTTCATGAGCATGTCCTTATTTCTATTACAGCATGTTGGATGACTGTCCTTCGTATTCCATTCACCCAGCTCAATGTAGCATCAATAGGTTTAGGCTACTACATGATACCCTATGCCCATCATGAGGTTGCTACAAACTAGCCTATGAATGAAAGTTGAGAGAAAAATTTGAGTAATCAAGGTGACACACATTCAATACCACCTTGCACACTCTTGCCTTCACCTAGCTGATCTAGGGTGTATTCATGAGTCCAACAGTTGCAAACGAGAGTTTCTATTGGACAAATTCAGGTATGTTTATCCCCGTTTCATTCCGTTTGCTTGCGTTTAAGAAAAGTTTTTCAACAGATTCGACAGAATGAATACACCCCTGATCACACTCAAACACAGTTCACTCTCTTGGCAGCCACATATAAACAGCATGATCTTTTTGCTCGTTGTAGACTTTCCTCTAGCATCTACACACTCTCCTCCTCATCTTTTATCTTCGCTTGTGGACTTCAGTGCACAACACATCAGCTGTATGACAAGGCGAAAAAACATTTCCAAGCCAAACCTCTATCATAACCGCTACACACAGCCTACATCTTTGTCACCATATTAGCTAACGTCATAGCTAGTCAACATAGCTAATAGAACTAACGTGCTAGTAAACCCTCTACAATCATGAAGTACAGTGTACAGTAAGCAATCAGTCTAGCAGTTACACCGGCGGGCCTGGGTGCAAAATAAATAGATTTTTTATCTAAAAACCAAAAGCTCATCTTGACTCGAAAGAGTTAAAGTGTTGGATAGCCATAGCCAGATAGATAACATAGTATCCTTCTCTGTTTGAGGCGGGTGTTTTAGTATGCTAAACTACATAGCTGCATTCTCTAGCTAAGTTTTAATGAAAAAACAACAACAATGACATATAGCTCTCTCTCTCTTGCTTCTACTAAATTTTTTTATAAATTAGTTTGTTAAAAACTGTTCAACTATTGTCTCAACTATTCACCACATTTTATGTACTGCAGTGCTAGCTAGCTGTAGCTTATGCTTACAGTACTAGATTCGTTCTCTGAGCCTTTAATTGGTTGGACAACATGTCAGTTCATGCTCCAAGAGCTCTGAAAGGTTGGAGGACATCCTCCTGATGTTTTACTGTGCAAGTCTATGGAAGGGGTTGAGAACCATGAGCCTCCTAGTTTTTGTATTGAAGTAATGTACCCAGAGGAGGATGGAAACTAGCTGTCCTCCGGCTACAGTGCATCGGAAAGTATTCAGACCCCTTCACTTTTTCCACATTTTGTTACGTTACAGCCTTATTCTAAAATGGATTAAATCATTTCTACAATCTACACACAATACCCCATAATGACAATGGGCTCTGGCTGGGCCACTCAAGGACATTCAGAAACTTGTCCCAAAGCCGTTCCAGCGTTGTCTTGGCTGTGTGCTTTGAGTCGCTGTCCTGTTGGAAGGTGAACTTTGAGTTTGAGTTTATTTTATTTTTACAGGGACAGTGCACATTAATCAGCGTTTCAGTAAAAGTGCCGGTTTTAGCCAGCCGGCTAATTTTCAACCGCAGTCCCTGGGCAGGTTATTAAAAACAATTACAATATAGACAATAGCAACATAGGACAAGCAAGACATAGCATACAGACAGAGCAACATAGAACAAAAAGCAGCAAGACAAAATTCATAAAAGCAACAGTGTTTCCACACCTCACAAGTTAGACACCCCAGTCTGAGGTCCTGAGTGCTCTGGAGCAGGTTTTCATGAAGGATCTCTCTGTACTTTGCACTGTAAGGATAGTGCCAGGTTTCCTCCAGACGTTACGCTTGACATTCAGGACAAAGAGTTCAATCTTGGTTTCATCAGACCAGAGAATCTTGTTTCTCAGAGTCCTTTAGGTGCCTTTTGGCAAACTCCAAGAGGGCTGTCATGTGCCTTTTACAGAGGAGTGGCTTCCGTCTGACCACTCTACCATAAAGGTCTGATTGGTGGAATGCTGCAGCTCTAGGAAGAGTCTTGGTGGTTACAAACTTCTTCCATTTAAGAATGATGGAGGCCACTGTGTTCTTGGGTTCCTTCAATTCTGCAGATTTGTTTTGGTACCCTTCCCAACATCTGTGCCTCGACACAATGCATTCTCTGAGCTCTATTGACAATTCCTTCAACCTCATGGCTTGGTTTTTGTTCTGACATGCACTGTCAACTGTGGGACCTTATATAGACAGGCGTGTGCCTTTCCAAGTCATGTCCAATCATTTGAATTTACCACAGGTGGACTCCAATCAAGTTGTAGAAACATCTCAAAGATGATCAATGGAAACAAGATGCACCTGAGGTAAATTTCGAGTCTCATAGCAAAGGGTCTGAATACTTATGTAAATAAGGTATTTCTCTTTTTTTTTTTAACCTTAAATTTGCAACAATTTCTAAACTTTTTTTTTCAGTTTGTCATTGTGGGGTATTGTGTGTATATTGATGAGGAATATTTTTTTTTTAATCCGTTTTAGAATAAGGCTGTAACGTAACAAAATGTGGAAAAGGGGAAGGGGTCTGAATACTTCACAAATGCACTGTATACCATGGTGCTACTCAACAGAGTGACGTTGAGGCTACTGTAGACCTTCGTTGCGAAACAGTGTGTTTTAATCAATTATTTGGTGACGTTAATATATTTAGTATAGTTTTATCTACAAAGGATAACTTTTTGAATGTTTCACTTAAATTAAAAGAAATTCACTGAGGAGAATGGTCCTCCCCTTCCTCCTCTGAGTAGCTTCCACTGATGCGTACATGCACACACACATATATGCAGACACACCTACCATTCCCTTTCCCTATTAAGGTGCCTGCATACTAGGTTTGTTTTGCTCCTAGTGGATCTCGGCTAGGCGAAACAAACGACTGTGCCTCGCATATGACCTTTGCTTGAAAACAAGAAAAAAAGCCGCCATATTACTGTTAGTTCCTCTTGAGACGCCATAGCTACAACTTGGCTAGTATACACTTCCTCAAAATAGTCCGAATTAACATAAGATAAATCAAGAAATCTGTAATAAATTGACGTTTTTACCTAGGAGGTCTTAGTCGTGCAGTTTTACATCTAACTGGGCGAAAAGGGTCCATATCAGCAGATACGTTTACATGTTTTAGATATTCTAGAGAATACAGGCCATTTCTAATGCATTTTTGATATTCTGAATCCAGATGTCTCTTTTTGACATATATGATATTGGGATTACTCCGAATATTAGACATGGACATTTACTATGGCCGGATATGGACTCATTCGATACCCTGAGATATGTGACATCCTGTTAATTGACCACAAAATCAACATTTTGCTATGGCCATCTCTGTCTCTGGACTTGAACACCATTGAAAACCTATGGTTTGAATTGTGTTCTCCAATCTCATTAAACATAGCATTGAAAACTGCGGTGCCAATAATTGTGACCTCTATCTTTTGGAGATTTTTATTTTATTACCATTTATTTCTCTGAGCAGTTGAATTAGTATAAAATAATATAATTTCCCAATTTTTTGGAACATGCAATATAGCTCAGTATTTGTATTATTTATTTTATACAGTCTTTTTTAAATCAAGGACCCTACTGTATACATTTCAAACCCCGTGACAAACTTAACCATGGAAACAATGACAAGCGAAAGCGATGTCACCGAAATTACAAGTTTGTGCTGAGCCTGAGCATCACGCTCGCATTCCGTCCATGTCCTACGACACAACCACAAACAACTTAATGACTGAGCACTCTCACCATCCCCTCCTAGACTTGCTAGCACTTTCCCTTCCTCATGAAGAGAGAAATAATCATCCTTCCCTTTTCTATAACAGGCCCAAACCAACACCAAGACCCTGTAACTAGTCGTCAAGCCATGCGAGGGCCATGACATCATCCTATTAGATATGCAGGTCTAAAACAGGAAGCTGCCCCTACGGCGGATGGATGGATCTACGGCTAGGCTAGTGGTTTAAGGAGGGTGCCGCTGCTAGGAGATGCCGTCTTCCATAGCATCATTTGTTTTTAATCACTGGTGACAGTTATAATACTCAACATTGCATCGTGTATCAAAAGGTTTGGCTGGTCCTCATTTTAAGTCCCGTAGATCACTTCAGGGTTCCTCGGGTGTCCACCGAACTAGGTAAATCCGCTTTTAGTTTTAATGCACCTCGTTGCTGGAACCAACTACAGTATACATTACAATTGGATGTTCTGGTTCCGCCAGGCAATTGAAAATATTGGTTAGGAAACTTCTTACTGAGGAATGTAAATGTTTTTCTTGAATATTTGTGTTGTGCTCTATTTGAGTTTGTTTTACTTTGTATCTGATGTTGATTCGATTTTGTCTTCTGAATTGTATATGCTGGGATCCCTTGCGAAAGAGACTGGTCACAATGGTGACTCCCTGTTTAAATTAAGTTAAATGGTCTTGGGTGGTTGTCAATCTCCTCCGCTGCTGCCTCAATGATGACGTCTGTCAGTGTTAGTGGGCGCACCTCAATAATCTAAAGTGCCTTTCTTGACCTTGTCTCCTTTCCTTGGTCCTCACTGTAGGTTGAAAGAATGGAAAAGGGAAACCAACGCCCCCCAGACATCACCTACCCAGTTCTTTCATATCAGTGCAGATGAAGGAGAGGAGACAAGGAGAGAAAGCCACTTTAGACATAGTGGATAATCATAGTCTTAGTTTAGTTTATTTTTTATTTTTACAGGGACAGTGCACATTAATCAACGTGCACAACAATCAATTTTCAACCGCAGTCCCTGGGCAGGTTATTAAAAACAATTACAATATAGACAATAGCAACATAGAACAAGCAAGACATAGCAACATAGGACAAGCAAGACATAGCATACAGACAGAGCAACATAGGACAAGCAAGACGTAGCATACAGACAGAGCAACATAGGACAAGCAAGACGTAGCATACAGACAGAGCAGCATAGGACAAGCAAGACGTAGCATACAGACAGAGCAACATAGGACAAGCAAGACGTAGCATACAGACAGAGCAGCATAGAACAAAAAGCAGCAAGTCAAAATTCATAAAAGCAACAAAGTGTTTCCACACCTCACAAGCTACAGACAACAGACAACATGGAGAGCGGCAACACACAGCTAGGGACCATGTTCACAAATCTGATTGACCTTTAGCCATGTCTTCAAGCAAGTCACAGCTGATTTGTATTTATATTTATGATGGATCCCCATTAGTTCCTGCCAAGGCAGCATCTACTCTTCCTGGCATCCAGACAAAATTAAGGCCACTTATACATTTGAAAAACATTACAATACATTCATAACAGATTTCACAACATATTAAGTGTGTGTCCTCGGGCCTCTGCTCTACTACCACAAATCTATAACACCTTGAGCTGCTTTCGCAGAGACTTGTTCCTGAGTGAAGACGTTGATCTTGGGTCAGTTTTGCATTTTCCCCACTAACGGTTAAAGTGAGGATTGGGGGAGAGGACTCTTCACCCCTTGTGGGGTTTCCCCTTCTGACCCCCTGGCTGCATTTGGAATGCAGGCCACATAGTAACAGCCGGGGACATCTCACCATGAAGTCGTCAGCCACTGACACGACCCCTGACCTTGGACTGTCCAACTGCTCCCGGCCAATCACATCAATGTCACATCAAAGGGAAAGGGCCAATGTGAGCTCCTGACCTTGCGAAACACATACGCACCTAATTGTACGCACAGATGGAAACACATGCACTTCCGCATACCAAGACACACCTATATTCTGGACTCTCTCAGTGAAAGCCCATTTCTCAAAATATTGTTTTTGGGGGGTTTTCGTGAAGTGTAATCCATAGAATAGTCCTTTAGAGGATGGATTGTTGACATATATTTGACATTTGTATCTAAAAGTATAATTGAGAAATAATTACTAAAAGTTGGCATATTTATGACATTTTGGCCTTAACCAGGCCAAAATGTAAGACGCCATATTATTGTATCTGTAGATGCTATATAGCAAAATATAGGGAATAAGTTGCCACTTGAGATGCTTCCTTTGTACAATAGGTGCTGGAGTTCTCAGACTACTGGGCATGAGTCCAGACTTGAGATGGACTTTTATTAAGGACACTCCTCCACATAAACCCTTCCCAGCACTGTCCTGGTTTTACAAGATGTCGGGGGAGGATGTGAAGTAAGATTAGATATGAGGAAGAGGATAGCCCTGCTGTGTTTCCACACCTATGAAACACGGACAATAATGGACTTCTTCCATTTCACTGATCTGTGTACATAGTCATAAAGAGAAACGTCAAGCACGCGAACACTTAAAGGGATAGTTCACTCAAAAACTATCCTTCCTCCGCTGTTGGTACTATCCCCTAAAATAGTGCATGTCAGCAGTTACGTTTTCAAGATGGTACACGTTCAGTGCAGAGCATCTTGCATCATATGATGAGTCCACCGCTCTGCCGTGAGAGCCCAAAAGTTCAACTCTCTAACTAAGCCTACCCATATTGGATGAGTTTTATATTTAGAATGTTTTGATAAACTGCTATCACCTCTGCCTCCCCCGGAGCTTTCAGAAAACAAACTTCATCCCTGTGTCTTGTTGGCTAAGATAATTGACAGGAGGAGTCAAGCCCTCCTCGGCTGTCGTCCTGGTTAAATGTATTTCTGGCCTCCCAGGCTGTTGATGCCCCTCAGGCAGGTTGGTCTGTTTCCTATTGCCTCCTCCGTACTGTTGTGGTGTTCTCACTGAGAGAGAGAGAGAGAGAGAGAGAGAGAGAGAGAGAGACTCTGACTGACAGACTAATAGCTCCCTCTCTTTACTTCTAACAGGGGTCTAATAGTTCTCTCACCTCAGGAATTGTCTTGTCGTGGGCTAAGCTACTGAGAATTTTGCAGCAGGTTCTCCCCTGTCCACGTTATCTTATTCATTGTGGTCTAGAAGGCAAAACTGATCCTAAATCAGCGCTCCTACTCTGAGACGAATGATTGACATCCATTCCTTGGAACGGTGTCTATCTCTACCCATTCACTAACCACCCAACCTTTCTTTTCCATTGCCATAGGGCAAACCTTCTTGGAAGACAAGTCTAGATTTCACTGTTGACTGTTCCGTGACATTTAGTGAAAGGTTATACATGTACAAATGAGATGGGATCTATTGAGTAATTTGCTGTAGGGAACGGGGAGGGAAAACGGGTACCTAGTCAGTTGCACAACTGAATACGTTCAACCAAAGTGTGTCTTCCGCATTTAACCCAACCCTTCTGAATCAGAGAGGCGCGGGGGGGGGGGCTGCTTTAAGGATTAAGGGAGCAGCAGACAGGTCTTGTCCTGAACCTAACCCCGAGGATGGACACAGATCTTCATCATAGTATGGATCGTGAGTTTTGAATTAGGAGCTGTGCCTGTAGGAGTCTTGACCATCTCATTAAATAAATGTTCTGCTCTGATATGGTTGTGACTTGTGGTGCCCAGTAGCACACTGCTTTGGTGAGTTTGAAGATGTTGCCGCGATGACTGGATGCTGACGCAAGTCCCAAGCAAAGATCAACATTCTTGCTTGAACTGTTAACGGTAATATTCTTAAGTGCAAGATCCACTTACAACGTTCAGTGAAGTGTAGGAGAAAAGTTACAGGAAACGTTGTGTTTAATGCAAATCACGCATGTGTTGCATTCTGAAACGGAGGGTCTTGAAGATCTGCACAGCTGGTCCATGTGAATGATCCATTCATTTCAGATATGCCTTCAAATTCATCTCGGATTCCAAATGTGTCTTGAATGTGTTTCCTTTCAGTGGAGCTTTTCCCATGGACATGCCTAATACTGCAGGCTGTGTCCCGTCTGTCCTTTTAAGAACTCCTTCGTAACTACACGAGCAGATTGATTTCAACATGGACAAATACATGTTGTATTTGATATTTCTCTGGAGAGGGGTTGGGAGGGATAGAGCGAACGCCGGGTAGCTGGATGAATGTTGGCATTGTCTGGGCACACACACACACACACATGCCTCGGAGGGGTCCGTCCGTAATTGTTTCTATGAAATGGGACTGTACAATTGACTGTATAATTACTTCAGGGATTTTGCTTAAATGTTTTTCATTATGTTTGTATAGCACACACACAGCGCTACAGGGACAAAATGCATATATTGGCAAGTGTGTGGGGGGACAATTGAACTAACTAATTGAAAATGTTTTACGTTTTCCACAGAAAGGGCTGCTTTATTCCAGTGGAAACCGCAGGTGTTTGAAATTGCGGGCAAGAGCGGTTTAAAAATTACACTGGGGTCGGCCAGGCCTGTTTTTAGAAGCTCCTGGGAGAAAGGAGAGTGTGTTATTGTACATGGGGAAGGAGGGCACGTGAGAGAAGTGCGAGGAGGACGTTTGAAGCCTCATTTTCGTCTCACGCCTCACACACCCTCTGTTTTCAGGGTGCCAGCACAAAGCAGGCCTTGTGTGTCAGGAAAAGGGGGCAGACTGCAGGGAGTGAGTGATGGTTGGCTGAGGATACAGTAGCTGGTGTTGCCTCGGGATCGTCGAGGAGAAAGGGATAGTCTTTCACTGTCACTGATTTGACAACCACTCCACGGAGGCTTCACTCAAGAGTCCTAAGAAGTGGAGTGAATGGTCTGTCATGTCCAATCACCTTAATGAGTAAAACGTCACACACGTGACCAGTTTCAGTGACAGAGTACTCCTGCACTGCATAACAAGCATCTCCATTTTAGATCTGTCCAAACACAGATCCCCATCAGGAGACTGGCATCTGAGATTCATCATAATGGGCACGAATTGTGTTTTGTTTGCTAATAAGTTCTCCGACCACGGCCCGCTGTTCCTACTCTGGGTCCCTTCTGCGTTCCGACCACTGTGAGGGAGCCTCCGTGTTCTCTAATCAAAACCAGCCGGCCCCCCTGTTCAGGACCAGACCACACAGCCAGGGAAGCTCTACACTACCCAGTGCTCCTGTGTACAACGGCAAGATTATCCCACCACTGTTTTCTTTCCTTTTCAACATACAGTCTTGTTGGATTATTTTCCAGCCGCTGCAGCCTCTTGTCCTCAAGCGGTCTTGACTTAATGAAAGAGGCTGTGTATGTGGCAGCCGGCCGACAAGGCTTTTTAGGAATTCCTAAAACATTACCTTATTGGATGACCACGCATTGGGCCCAGGGTGGGGCGAGAATAACCAGAATGGGGGCAGTGTGCAGAGCTGCCAACGGGGAGGGGACATAGCGAGGAAGAGAAGGGTAGGGGGAGGTAAGAAGCGATGGAGGGGGAGCTGAAAGCTCAAGGATGGCCAGAAAGCGCACCTATGACATCACATAGGAAAGTTCCCCTCTCACCCCCCCCCTTCTTATAGCAGCACAAACGTGTTTTTCATTGAGGCGTGTTATATGCGCTAGCCTATGAAATACACACTGCAGCTGGCTGGCTGGTTTCCTGGTCGGTGTTGGTGTGAGTTATAGTGGAGCGCCAGTGTCTTAAAGTGTTGTGTGCTTTAGCGGCTGAGGAAAAACAAGCCCACGTCTGGTCAGTTTAACCAGTCAGCAGAGGTGATCAAGCGCCTTATTCAGACTCCATGTACAGTAGCCTACTGACGTTCTGTGCTCCTTGTGAAGTTGTACCATGAAAGTGCTTTTAGTTCATTAGCTTAACGGGCGGACTTAATGAAAATCACTGTTTTGAAAGGCGCCTGACGGAACGGTTTATTTGTCAGCGTCACACTCACGTCACAACAAGCACTCTTTAGCCCTGTGTACTGTATGTACTATGTGTGCATGGGTGTGAGAGAGAGATTTCTCTGACCCCTGTCTAAGTGAGCTGCACAACTGATCGGACACAGACTTGCTATAATCTGATCGCCAGGGAATGAGCGATCTACAGGTGGAAGCACCCTCCGCTGCATCTGTAACAAGGCACATACGTTGTTTTCCAGGTTCCTCAAACAGTGGATCTGGATCGACACAATGTAGGGGAGACTGGGGGCAATTGTAACCGTTTTTGTATTTTACTCCATTGCTCGAACTAGGCCAGACATTTTTGATATAAGAAACGTACATATGTCTTCAAATCATTCATACCATTTATATGTCTTTACATACGATATTGATTTTATTGAGCGGACGGTTAATTTTGTGCCACGGGCAATTGTCACAAGAGCTGTGGTCAAATGAAACACCTAAAAAAATAAACCAAATTCACGTAACTTCAAAAACATTCATTATTATGAATTATAATCTTATCATAGACATGCAATTGGAAGTCGGAGGTTTACATACACTTAGGTTGGAGTGATTAACACTCGTTTTTCAACCACTCCACAAATTTCTTGTCAACAAACTATAGTTTTGTCATGTCGGGTAGGACATCTACTTTCTGCATGACACAAGTAATTTTTCCAACAATTGTTTACAGACAGATTATTTCATTTATAATTCACTGTATCACAATTCCAGTGGGTCAGAAGTTTACATACAGTAAGTTGACTGTGCCTTTAAACAGCTTGGAAAATTCCAGAAAATGATGTCATGGCTTTAGAAGCATCTGATAGGCTAATTTACATAATTTGAGTCAATTGGAGGTGTACCTGTGTATGTATTTCAAGGCCTACCTTCAAACTCAGTGTCTCTTTGCTTGACATCATGGGAAAATCAAAAGAAATCAGCCAAGACCTCAGATTTTTTTTTAGACCTCCACAAGTTTGGTTCATCTTTGGGAGCAATTTACAAATGCCTGAAGGTACCACGTTCATCTGTACAAACAATAGTATGCAAGTGTAAACACCATGAGACCACACAGCCGTCATACCGCTCAGGAAGGAGATGCGTTTGGTCTCCTAGAGATTAACGTACTTTGGTGCGAAAAGTGCAAATCAATCCCAGAACAACAGCAAAGGACCATGTGAAGATGCTGGAGGAAACAGGTACAAAAGTATGTATATCCACAGTAAAACGAGTCCTATATCGACATAAGCTGAAAGGCCACTCGGCAAGGAAGATGCCACTGCTCCAAAACCACCATAAAAAAGCCAGACTACGGTTTGCAACTGCTCATGGGGACAAAGACCGTACTTTTTGGAGAAATGTCCTCTGCTCTGATAAAACAAAAATAGAACTGTTTGGCCATAATGACCATCATTATGTTTGGAAGAAAAAAGGGTAGGCTTGCAAGCCAAAGAACACCATCCCAACCATGAAGCATGGGGGTACTTTGCTGCAGGAGGGACTGGTGTACTTCACAAAATAGATGGCATCATGAGGGAGGGAAATTATGTCCATATATTGAAGCAACATCTCAAGTAATCAGTCAGGTTAAAGCTTGGTCGCAAATGGGTCTTCCAAATGGACAATGACCCCAAGCATACTTCCAAAGTTGTGGCAATATGGCTTAAGGACAACAAAATCAAGTTATTGGAGTGGCCATCACAAAGCCCTGACCTCAATCCTGTAGAAAATGTGTAGGCAAAACTGAAAAAGCGTGTACGAGCAAGGAGGCCTACAAACACGACTCAGTTACACCAGCTCTGTCAGGAGGAATGGGCCAAAATTCACCCAACTTATTGTGGAAAGCTTGTGGAAGGCTACTCGAAACGTTTGACCCAAGTTAAACAATTAACGGCAATGCTACCAAATACTAATTGAGTGTATGTACTTCTGACCCACTGGGAATGTGATGAAAGAAATAAAAGCTGAAATAAATCATTCTCTCTACTACTATTCTGACATTTCACATTCTTAAAATAAAGTGGTGATCCTAACTGACCTAAGACAGGGAATTTTTACTCTGATTAAATGTCAGGAATGATGAAAAACTGAGTTTAAATGTACTTGGATAAGGTTTATGTAAACTTCAGACTTCAACTGTATGTGATGATTTTGCCAAGAAATGTGTGTATTTCTATGTACGTAATAAAAAGGCATGGGAATTGCCAGGGACCTCACATTTCGATATTATCACAATACTTAGGTGTGGATACAATATAAATAACTATTATATATGTATTGATTTGATGTTCCAAATGACAGGAGGCTGGGCTGAGGGTAGGACGGCTCATAATAATGGCAGGAACAGAATCAATAGAACGGCATCAAACACATGGAAACCATGTTTGATATATATACCATCCACCTATTCTGCTCCAGCCATTACCATGCGTCTGTCCTCCCCAAGTTAGGGGCCACCGAACCTCATGTGTTCCAATCACTATATACTGAGTATACAAAACATTAAGAACACCTGCTCTTTCCATGACATAGACTGACCAGGTGAATCCAGGTGAAAGCTATGATCCCCTTATTGATGTCACTTGTTAAATCCACTTCAGTCCATGTAGATGAAGGGCGGGACACAGGTTAAAAGAAGGATGTTGCATTAAGAATATTGCATTACGTCTTTTAAATCATGTTTTATTTGTTTTATTTGGAGCGGTAGATCTCAGCCTGCCTTTTGACTCAAAGTGATCTTGACTCTGTTAACACTGTCAACGTTTTCCTTTACTGTGGCAATTGTGTTCGAATCAACCCAATATTAGCCACTTTCAATGCAACATACCGAAACAAAACAAACTATGCAAGAGATTTTGTTGTAGGCAGAACGCTGTCATGACGTTGGGACAACGCATTGGAGTAGGATTCTATTTCATTGACACGCACTACTCAGCCCCTACTCTACACAGACCGGTGCGGCATAAACAATCAAAGCTTCAGTAGGCCTATATGCAAATAGACCATATGGATCTGTGCCATTTACTTTGAACTGGACTGTGTTTACAGCATGAGCGGTCGTGAGTAGATGCTTGTTTTGAGATCAAAGCGAGAGCTGCATGTAGCCACGTGTTCACATATTTGTTAATATCCTTTGTTAGTTAGTGAGTTGTTTGCCCAGTTCTAGATCATTTGTAGTCAGCAATAGGGGAGCGAGGGCTTCCTACAAGAGCACAAAACATATACATTTCTAGACATCTTTGAGTCAGATAAATACCTTTTTTTGTCTTCAAAGGGCACTGTTGTATTTTGACACAGGCTTGAATAAGTGAATTAGCCAATAGGCAGAGGATAGCATAATTTGTCTCTGTAATAATGGTATGGGAATATAATAATGCATTTGATTTTGTAAAGTCTTTTCTTGCATCAAACAATACAACAACATTTTCAGTCACCTCCGTGTCTGAAGGATTCATTTCAACACCCTGCATGTTTAGTTTTTTTCAAAAGTCTCACGGAATGTAGGTCGTTATTTTTAATGGTAGGCCACTCTGGTAGGCCACTCTGGTAGGCCTACATTATGATCAAATATCCACAGTAGCCTAAAGATAAAACTGTAACTTAAAGCGGGCACAGCCTCAGTGTTCACAGTAAACGTGCGCTGAAAGTTGCACAACATTTTCACTTACGTTAAAGTTTGTTAAGCAGACCTGAAATTTGCTCAGTGTCAAAAATGTTTTGAAACCTTTTTAGAGTCCACGCCTCGACTAATTGAGGCTGTTCTGAGTGCAGGGGTGCAACTCAATATTAGGAAGGTGTTCCTAATGTTTGTTATTCTCAGTGTATGTACGCTGCAAAAGTCAGGGAAATAAAAGTGCTGAAAAAATATTGACTTTCTATTTTAAAAGAAGACTGAGAAGAAGCTATTTGATGAACAATACAAAATTTGTCCTTGGAGTCAAATATCCAACAATATAATGTTGTCCAAAAATAATATTGCGATATGTAACTACAATTTTTCCTACATTTTCCTCAATTTTTCCTTTTAACAAAAGGAACGCACATGTTTGTGCATGGCCATTAGTTTCCTCTTAAAACATCTGAACAATCTAATGGTGCCCAGAATATATCTGTTTACAATTTATTTGGTACTCTACTGGACCCCAAGCCTGAAAAGTTAGTGTTGGTATAATTAATGTATAATTCATACAATCTTCAAGTTAAAATCATTTGTTTTCATAATTTGACTCAAATATTTCTGCTCATTGATTGAGTCGCTTTGCAGGACATGATTGATTGACTTTTTTATTTATTTATTTATTTTGTTGCTCTTATCCATTAATATGTTGTATACTTATGGATTTGTATTTACTGTTATATGAGTGTAATAAATAAAATAAAATAAATATTAATATTTATTTATTAAAAATATTTATTTTGAATTATTGGACATTAATGCTCAGGGCAGTATAAGACCAATCCGATGGGGGGGAAAAACAACTTTCAACCCTAAAAAACAAACATTTGCCCATAAAATTTGAAAATAGTGAGATATTTGACTAACTTTTCAAGCAGATCCTAAATGTGCATGTGCTGTGAGTTTCATCACTCTAGCTTTTTTCAAGGTTTGACAATTGGTTACAGTCTCCCCTACTTTTGAACTGAAATGAGCTGAGAAGAAGTCATTTTATAGATTTACAACATAATCCCTTGTCTATTATACTCTTAACACCTCAGGTAATTGAACATTTACACGTTATTTTCCTATAGGTGGGGTTCCCAATGCCAAAAACCCCTGCCTAGAAGACTGCTACTACAGCTAGTAATGCCCATTTATACAAATACATTGTTTGGTTTAAGCACCAGTGAGTTCATTTACAATTTGATTTCTGGCCAGATGGAGATTCAATCATACTCCCATTTGTTGATGATTTACAGTACACACTGTTGAATGGTTGTGGTAGTTTTCTTGGATGTTTTACCAGATGCTTTTATCAAGGTGCCAAGCAGTAGTCCCCCCCCCCCCCCCCAACTTTCAGGCAGCATCCATCAAAGCCAGCAGGTTTACAGTGGAAACTATGAACATGGTTTGCGATGTATGAACAGGCCACATTTATCCCTATTGTTAGTTTGCCTTTAGCCACACGTTAATCTACTTACGTTTCTGGGGCATTGATTTTAAAGTAGCGGGAAAAGTACCTTAATTCAAGGTGCCATGATCAGTTCCATTCTCTCCAAATGGGTTCATATATTTACTGCCTCTCCTTTATTTTTCCTTGCCAAAAAAGATTGGCGTAAAGCACTCCCGATGTTGTGTCTATGCAACTAAGATGTTAAACTTATGTTTGGTCTACACACACACATAGCAACTAGACCACAACATCTTCTTGATATGACTACAATACTGTAGACATTCTGTAGTTTTCCTCCCTGTATGGCTAAGCAACCCCAGTTCAAATTGGACTCAACCTTCGTAACATGAATATTGGGTTTGCAACAGTAAACTCTTTCTTGGTTCAGCCTAATCACTACTGTGTTTACAGACCACTAAATATTATAACACATTATAAGAATACACCTAGTCTAGATTTAGTATATCTTCTGGTATTAACGTTACATAGTGACCTAAGAGATGACTGGAATGTATGCGAAAGATCAATGCAATGTCAATAGGTGATGATAGACTGTTGTCTGATGACGTCATGCGCGAAAGAATGTAGAGCACTGTCAGCGGTGGTCTGTTTCATGGTGTTTGTGACTTGACTGGAGACTGGAGAAACTACACTACCGTTCAAAAGTTTGGGGTCACTTCGAAATGTCCTTGTTTTTGAAAGTAAAGCACATTTTTACAGACTACTCCCAAGTCCTCAACCGGCAGCTGCATTAAATAGTACCCGCAAACGCCCGTGTCAACATCAACAGTGAAGAGGCGACTCCGGGATGCTGGCTTTCTAAGCAGAGTTCCTCTGTCCAGTGTCTGTGTTCTTTTGCCCATCTTAATCTTTTATTTTTATTGGCCAGTCTGAGATATGGCTTTTTCTTTGCAACTAGAAGGCCAGCATCCCATAGTCGCGCTTCTTCACTGTTGATGTTGAGGCTGGTGTTTTGAAGGTACGATTTAATGAAGCTGCCAGTTGAGGACTTGTGAGGTGTCTGTTTCTCAAACTAGACACTCTAATGTACTTGTTCTCTTTCTCAGTTGTACACCAGGGCCTCCCACTCTTCTTTCTGTTCTGGTTGGAGCCAGTTTGCGCTGTTCTGTGCTGGGAGTAGTACATAGCGTTGTACGAGATCTTCAATTTCTTGGCAATTTATCACATGGAATAGCCTTCATTTCTCAGAACAAGAATAAACTGACAAGTTTCAGAAGGAAGCCATTTTGAGCCTGTAATCAAACCCACAAATGCTGATGCTCCAGATATGCAACTAATCTAAAGAAGGCCAGTTTTATTGCTTCTTTAATCAGGACAACAGTTTTCAGCTGTGCTAACATAATTGCAAAAGGGTTTTCTAATGATCATTAACCTTTTAAAATGATTAACTTCGAATTAGCTAACACAATGTGCCATTGGAAAGCAGGAGTGCTGGTTGCTGATAATGGGTCTCTGTACGCCTATATAGATATTCCATTTAAAAAATCAGCAGTTTCCAGCTACAATCGTCATTTACAACATTAACAATGTCTACACTGTATTTCTGATCAATTTGATGTTATTTTAATGGACACAAAAAATGTGCTTTTCTTTTTTTTTTTATGACATTTCTAAGTGACCCCAAACTTTTGAACGGTAGTGTATGTTATAATTCCGTCACCTTCCACCTAGACCCTTCCATTTCGGGGCCAGTTGAGGACATGCAGGTTCTCAAGAACAATACCAGCAAGTCTAGGTCCTTCAGTGATATAAACACATGGAATAGCCCTACTGGTTATGCCTGGCCATGTATAAACACAGGTCATAGCATCTTTAGAGATAATGGATATCATTGAAACAACAACAATCAAATCAAACAATGCATCTCATCGAAGCAGCGTTTCCTCTTAGATACTTCTCTGGCAGATGTTTGACTTCTAACTTGACCCTAGTTAGCAGTGCTTGGCAGCTATTCTCTTAGGGGCCTTAAAACCATTATTGGCTGCTGTTGTTATCATACAGGCATTACTGCTGCTGGAATGTGTACTATGCTAAGTCCTGGGGCCAAGGAACTCACTGGACAGTACTTCTTTGAGGGAAACCGTAATCGTTTTAAAGACCCTTTCCCGATGGTCAAACTTCTGTCAGTGGAGGCTTAGCAGACTAGGCCAGGTGTTTAATAGGAGCAGTGAGAAATGTTTACACGTGTAACAGCCACAGGCATACATTTGACACCCCAAGCGCTACATGCGCTAAATGCTATTAGCGCGTAGTTAGGGTGTTGTTAATCTACTGGTCCCCATTGAAGCCTGAATGAGGATGGAAGCTGTTTCCATTTGTGTCCTGACCTAGGATACAGTACTGTGGACTTTTGGCATACGGTAATTCCCGGCATGATTCCTCCGATAAAACAAGTAGAAGACAAGTACATTTTCTCAATGGGGTCAATCTCCATGCCAGACATGAACAGATCCATAGAGGTGCTGGTATGTGTGCATCCAAAACCTTTGCCTGTTATAGACCCACAAGCTCTACTCTAGAACTCCGGTAGGCTGTAAACCCCCAGCAGTTTCCAAGAGTTTAAGGCTTAAGTTCTCACTCTTTGATTCTGGCCTTCTGTTCTGGAGTCCAGGGCACTAAAACTCAAACCATGAACCTATAGCCTGCCAATGACCTAGAGCAGGGGTCATCAACTAGATTCAGTCAAGGGACATACATACAGTAACTACAAATAATTTGTAGACTGCAAATAAATTGACTGCAAGAAGCCCAAACAGATATAATATTTGCGTAATTATTTCAAACCCTGCTTACATTTGTATGTGTCTCTATATTATGTGTGGGAATTCTTGGGCACAGATCTCCAAAATTAAAATCCCTTGGAGCTGACTTCCTGTTGTTTTTGCAGTATTTTATGTCCAACAGCTAAAATTCTCAACAAGTAAAAAAAAAATGTATTAGTGTTATTTTCTTTGCTCAGAAATCTTTGGGAGGGCCAAATAAAATCACCCATGGGCCAAATTGGGGAAACGCTGCCATTTGGGGAACCTGACCTAGGGTATTTTCTGTGTTTTAGAAAGCAGCTTACTTAGGGATTTCATTAATATGTGTGCAGGCCAGTCACTGCCAGATTTCCCCCAGTTCTTCCAAGTTTGTGGGACGACAGTGGTTGCTGGTTGCCTGGTTGGTGATTACTGCTGACTCTAGTCTTGACGCCAACCCCTGTCTCTTGTCTCCTGTCAATTTGTGTCGGAGGGATACGTGCTCGTCATCACAGCCGCGCTGTGTCTTTGACCCGGATACAGCGCGATTTACATATTTTTGAAGTGAGTGTGAGGCTCATGGGGAGAGAAACATGCAAATGGCCATTTGACTTGGCTTCTCGCCAATCCCACAAGGTTTTTACTCAGCGAGAATGCAAGGCGGCCCGACTAGGGCTATAACACAGGTTTGTTTTCTGTAGGGAGGACAGAGTGAGGGTGCATACTGGGCACTAGTTATTTCCCCATTACAGGTGCACCTTTGAAATTCATGAGGGGAAAAACATGTGCTTACTATACAAGGACTCTGTGTTCGATACCTGATGGTTAATGGTAAGGTTGTTACGGTTGTTAGCTTTGAAGCGTAAACAGGTGATGCTGGTGTGTATTGATCAATTATTATTTTTTAAATATGAAAGGAAAAATCGAATATTTTGTTTTGGGAAAAATCTTACTGTCTTAAGGAGCTGTTGATAACAAAGATTGGTAGTTAAACTGAAAGGTTGGCTGAAAGTAATTGATCTATTTTGCATAACTTACTACAAGAAGACTGTCTATATCAACCTCGTAGTGATTCTGTGGGAAGAGTGTGGTTTTCTCATTACCCCTAACCCCTCCTCAGATGTCCCCTTCTCAACCTGGTCCTGGGGTCCTATGTTTAGTAATGGACTGTCGCCAAGGCAACACAGCGGGGGACAACAATAGAGATTGTGATCTAGGAGTTGTCACAAAAATAAACTAAAGATGTGGCTAATCTAACATCACTCTTCAACACGAGTCTCCCTGCTTGATAATGGAAATAATTGTGATATGCCTGGGAGTATTTAATAATGTTATTCCATAGTGCTATTTGGTCGTGCTGTAATCCCTCTTTAAAAAGTTGATATATTCGCACTGGGCCTGCAATGTCATCCCGTGGGGGATATTTAGACTAATTTGGGGGTTTGATTTATGTGCAGATGTTTTTTGTGAAATATCAGAGTGATTGCGTCATGCTTTATTATACTGAACAAAAAATATCAACACAACATGCAACCATTTCAATGATTTTACTGAGTTACAGTTCATGTAAGGAAATCAGTCAATTTATATCAATGGCTGCTCAGTCCTGTATGTTACTTATGGAATACCACTGAGGTCTTTATATGGCAATTTTCATAGCGAACCTTCACCCTCACTTTGCCATGTTCTATTTAATTGCACAATTTTCTGAAACTGTGTTTTTCTTAGAGGAAACTACTTCACACAAGAAAGATTTAAAACGATGTAAAAGCGTTACATTTGGTACTTTGCTCACTTTAATGGTTGTGCAGAATTGTGATCACAGATTCATGATGGTATTGTGGCCTCTCATGATCAAAGCCGGATGGCAGTGTGCTGCTGTCGTGCGTCAGATTGAGTCTTTCTCGCTCTAGTCTCTCTCATGTCTCGAGACAATAGATCTGGCAGTGCTGAGACGCAGCTGTGTTGGTGCTGCAGCTGGACTTAATACCCCTTTCTCCTGACCTTGCCTTTCCAAGGCGTTAGGGGGAGGACTGGGGAGAGTAGTGGAGCAGAACGGCAGGTGGGCCTAGACAGTCCACAGGTGACTGGATTCCACCCAGCTCATCTCCTGAACGTCACAGCTCCGTCCTTGGCTCTAGCTCTCGGACGGAGAGAAGTCCGTCGGAATTCATCGTGATTACCGGAAAAGTGGAGAAGTCAGCATTTGGATGGGACACAAAAATGCCTCCACGTCCCTCTGGCTGTCCTCTGGCTGATAGGTCCTTAGCCTCAGCCTGGGCAGCACGGGGAGAGGTGGACAGTGCAGGAATGTAGTTGATGCCAGTTCGCTCTTTGGCCTTTCAGAGGTAACCAAGCATGTCCACACAGCTTTTCTTTCCCCTGCTCCTCTCCGTGGCTGCGTCGCAAAAAGAGAAGGGGAAAAAAAGAGAGGAGATTGTTGATCAGCACAGCACCCAGATAAGGACTTTGCGGCCAGCCTTCCTAGTCAGGAAAGAGCCTAGATCTGACAGTGGAGTTACAAGCTTGGAGCCTGGTCTTTGGTCACAGACCATTTAAAACAGGACATGTTTTTAACGAGTATAGGAAGGATTTAAAATGAGCAGGATCATATAGTCACCTCCCTTCTTACGAGACGGAGCTAACGTTGCACCACATGAGACCCCCATCTAGACAGAGCTCACTGTCTCGTACACTTATTCCTTGGACGCTAAGCAGGAAGCCACCTCTGCTGCTTGCTCGCCCGCTACCACTGACCATAACCTCTCTCTCTCTCTCTCGCTGTGTCTCTCTCTTACCCTCACTCCCACACAGACAGAGGTCTGTGAAGCATCCCTAATCTCTTGGGAGTGTGTTATTGAATCCCTGCGATGTTGAGAGTCTGTCCATCTCTGTCCTGGGCATGTTTCTCAGGCCATGACATGCCACATCTTGATGTGAGCTATTGTGAAAGGTGGTTGTTTTTTCCGGCAATGTCCTAGAGAAAGATTGGCAAATATCTTGCTTTGTCAGGACTTGACAGTGATTTGATCAGATCTGATAACACCCTGAGAGCTCTTCAAGCAACCAACACAGGACGCAACTGGGGCTGGAGCAAAACCGTACCTTTCTTTCCCCGTTGATGTGATCCAATCTCTTAAACTGCGTTTCCTTATCTGACATGAGCAGGCAGGTTAAACGTTCGAAAAATTAAAAAGCGACATTTGAGGTTTTACGACCCTTTTAATGTGAAGGGAGAGAGGGAGGGAGGGAGATATGGGCTTCTTAACTGTAGAGACAACATTGTGTCCTAAGTACAGCGGTGCTTGTGAAGGCAGAATTAAGACCTTAAATTTCACGGCACGTGGGAATCCACTCCGTCTGCAGCTAGCCTATTAGAGTGGGCTGTTAGTGAATGATGCTGTTAGTCTGGTTATATTCAACAGCTGTGGAGCCTTTGTGTCAGTTCCCCAAATGGTGGTGTGGGACCCACTGGTGTGTCATGGCTATTTCAGAGGAAAGAAACTTTGGCTTTTTCCATTTGTCAAAAAGAACAATGGAAATAGCATGTTTTCAAGAACATTCTTAAAGCTTTATGGTTTTGGCCAAAACATTTTAACGAGCTACTGTCTTCCAGAACCATTGGAAGACCACTACATTTCTGGGTAAATATGAAGCGTCAAACAGACCTACTTGTAGTCAATGATCCCTTTTTTTTTACCTTTATTTTACTAGGCAAGTCAGTTAAGAACAAATTCTTATTTTCAATGACGACCTAGGAACAGTGGGTTAACTGCCTGTTCAGGGGCAGAACGACAGATTTGTACCTTGTCAGCTCAGGGGTTTGAACTTGCAACCTTCCGGTTACTTGTCCAACACTCTAACCACTAGGCTACCCATCCCTCAACAAATGTCACACAGGTCATTGACTAGTTAAAAACATGGAACCCAAGTGAGTTCAGAGCACTTCTATGCGGAGATTGCGTCGGCAAGCTGCCAAGCCTGAGAAATAGCAGCGGCTGGCTTTTTTAACATTTGTACCATGAGCTCATTTAGACCAGCAGCCCCGAGGTCTGTACAGTATCCACAGCAATTCTACTCAAACACCCCCACGTCTGTGTTGTCTTGTTCGGGAGGCCTCTCTGATAGGAGTCAAAGATGCTTGACAGGCCCAGTTTTATCCTTCTGAGTTTATTCTTGATGTATTTGGTCTGGGATGGAAGAAAATCTGAATTATTTCATGCTAATGTGCCCAAATGTATGATTCCCACGTTTCCAGATGAAGGAAGCAAATCCATCATTTGGGGTGACATTGATGGAATGGATGGTTTCCATGTCGACGGGAAGTAAATGGGAACAATG
Source organism: Oncorhynchus kisutch (assembly GCF_002021735.2). NCBI lineage: Eukaryota > Metazoa > Chordata > Actinopteri > Salmoniformes > Salmonidae > Oncorhynchus > Oncorhynchus kisutch. The sequence goes on along the minus strand of NC_034186.2, from coordinate 45,163,906 downwards.
TGTCCTTCTAAAAGTCACGGTTCTTCTCGCCTGCTCGTCTTCCTGCTCAGCCAGAACCATTAATATTGCAAACTAGATAACTTAATGAAGGAGTCATTTTGTGCTCAAGTCAGCACTGGTTTTAAAGGTCAACTTTGATCTGTGGCTTGTGATATGCCACTCTCTGTTAGTGCAGTAGATACTCCACCAACCCTAAATCTTAACACTATATTTTGTACAAAGAAAAGGTGTGAGGTCAGGTCATGGCCTCCTTAACCTGTTCTTTGAATAGCACGGTACACACCCCATTTACTTCATTTGATTGCTTCTGCAGTCTCTGCCCTGTCCGCATAAATGTCGTCAAAGACTTTGTGGTCAGTGCCTGGGGGGAGGATTACAGGTAATTGAAGGGGCCACTTCAGTAGAAGTGATCATGTCCTTAGATCTCGATCTCGTCTCTAATGAGACGGTGTATCATCTTGGTGTGAGACCTGTGCCGTCCTCTATATTCCATGTGAAGGGAGTGGTGATGAGGAGGCGGGTCAGGGTGTGTCTCCACTCCCACTTCCTGAGGTGAACACTGTCATTAATATACTCCACTGTCCTGTACTTACCTTGGCCACACCAAAGTATTCCATGTGGCCACACTGCCCTGCTAGAGACAGCTGGACTACAGGACTATATTATCTGTGTGTGGTTAATTTCTCCAACTGTGGCGCAATGAATTTGACCCTGGGAAAGGCTATGTTTGGCTAAAAGCAGCTATTTGTCAGCCAGGTGCAGCTGGCGTATGCTCATGTGTAGTGGTTTTCATGGATATCTGTGCTAATTTCTCTCTCTCTCTCACGTGCTTTCTCGCTCTCTCTCTCTCTCTCTCTCGCTCTCGCTCTCTCTCGCTCTCTCTCGCTCTCTCTCGCTCTCTCTCGCTCTCTCTCGCTCTCTCTCTCTCTCACGTGCTTTCTCGCTCTCGCTCTCTCTCTCTCTCTCTCTCTCTCTCTCTCACTCGTATAGCTGAAGCAGTTGGACAAGGCAGCGGCGGCGGCCCACACCTATTTCCAGGCCAACCCAGAGCATGTGGAAATGGATCAGAACTTAGAGCAGTACAAGGCTCTGGAGGGATCCGACCAGGACCACTTTGTGGACAGAGAGGCCCGACCTCATCAGGTAAGAGTGTGTAACTGCCTGTTTCTCGAGGCTAGGGTTACAACAATTCTGCTATCTTTTTTCCCGCAAATTCCCTGGTTTTCCAGAAATCCCAGGAATCCTCCAAACCGCATTTATGGGAATTTTGGGAAAGTTTGGAGAAAGATGCATCCCTACCCAAAGTACTCTCAATGGGGATTTTCCACTGAGAATGATTTGAATCCAACTTGTTTGATTAGTGTACAAATTCAGGGCCTGTTTTATTACCTTTAAATGGCATCCTTCCTTTCCAACCTCCATGACGTAAAAATCGATAATCAGACATGGTGATGTCTAAGTTGAGACAATATTATTTTCCCCTTCCCCCAATACAATCTAAACTCTACTGTCCCCAAGTAATTGTTCTTCTCTAGGAAGTAACGATAGAAGTAGCCGATGCCAATGAGCTACATGGACACTGAAAAGACAATACAAAAGAGAAATGATAAACTGGGTGGTTCGAGCCCTGAATGCTGATTGACTGACAGCCGTGGTATGTCAGACCGTATACCGCGGGTATGAGAAAACATTTATTTTTACTGCTCTAATTACGTTGGTAGCCGGTTTATAATAGCAATAAGGCACTTTTGTTTGTAGTATATAGCCAATATACCACGGCTAAGGGCTGTGTCTAGGTGCGCGTCGTGCATAGGAAAAGCCATATACCACCTCCCCCGTGCCTTATTGCTTAAATATAGCATGTATGTCAAGAATTGTTCGATGGGTGTGAGCAGTGGTGGAATAAGTACCCAATTGTCATACTTGAGTAAAAGTAAAGATACCTTAAAAGAAAATGACTAAAGTGAAAGTCGCCCAGTAAAATACTACTTGAGTAAAAGTCTAAAAGTATTTAGTTTGAAATGTACTTAAGTATCAAAAGTAAAAGTATAAATCATTTCAAATGGCTTATATTAAGCAAATCAGATGGCACAATTTTCTAGTTTTTTTTTAAATTTACGGATAGCCAGGGGCACAGTTCAACACTCAGACATCATTTACAAACTAAGCATTTGTGTTTAGTGAGTCTGCCAGAACAGAGGCAGTAGGGATGACCAGGGACGTTCTCTTGATAAGTGAGTGAATTAGACAATTTTTCTGTCCTGCAAAGCATTGAAAATGTGACTAGTAATTTTGGGTGTCAGGGAAATTGTAAGGCGTGAAAAGTACATTATACTCTTTAGGAATGTAGTGGAGTAAAAGTCACAGTCAAGAATATAAATAGTAAAGTACAGATACCGCAAAAAACGACGTAAGTAGTACTTTAAAGTATTTTGACTTAAGTACTTCACACCACTGGGTGTGAGTGTGTGTATGTGCGTGTATGTGTCTGTGCATATGAATGGGAGTGTGAAGGAGGGTGAATATGTGTAGGAGGGTGGGAGAGAATGGGTGGGTGGCTGCACGGGGTATATGCTGTATGTGAGTGAAGGAGAATGGATGAGTAAGTTGATATATGGATGTGTGTTAATGTGTCTAAGAAGAATGGAGGGTGAGAAAAAATACATAAAGTTGGGATAAACTTTGCCTGGGTGGGTAAGTGAGGGCCAGGATGGGAGGGGGTGATAAGCTTTGCTTGTGTGTGGAAAAGGGGGGAGAAAACTGGGAGGCGGAGAGGGAGGATTTGGCATGGGCGAGGGAGAGGGAACTTATACTTATAATCTCCACCCGGCACAGCCAGAAGAGGACTGGCCACCCCTCATAGCCTGGTTCCTCTCTAGGTTTATTCCTAGATTCCGGCCTTTCTAGGGAGTTTTCCTAGCCACCGTGCTTCTACACCTGCATTGTTTGCTGTTTGGGGTTTTAGGCTAGATTTCTGTACAGCACTTTGAGATATCAGCTAATGTAAGAAGGGCTTTATAAATACATTTGGTTTGATTTGAAGGAACAATTTAACTATACTACATGCTATACTATAATTAATTTTAATTTGATTTTGTGACTTGCAAACCTGCGGTAAAATTAATAAGAGTTCTGGACCGATTAGGAGAGGATGTCGATTCATTATTATTCCTTGTTGGTCATTATAGTTCTGATTCAATGGTGGTTATTGGTGAGAGTGGAGAGGGGCTCTTTCCAAGGGATTGGGGCGGGGTGACTGGGAGGACATCAGACACTACTCTGAAGTGTGTGTGGCCGGGGGTGCTTTACTTGGCTTATCGCACTCTAGGGACTCCTTGTGGCGGGCAGGGTACCTGCAGGTTGACTTCGGGCCATCAGTTGAAGGGTGTTTCCTCCGATACATCGGTGCAGCTGGCTTCCGGGTTAAGCAGGCGGGTGTTAAGCGCCTTTTCACGGGTCATGTGTCGGAGGACACATGACTCGACCTTCGCCTCTCCCGAGCCCGTTGGGGAGTTGCAACGATGAGACTGTCTTCAATGGCCTTTTCTATTTCTAACTTTGGAAGCTTTAAACTTTCCAGCTGAAATAGTACATTTATAAAAATATTATGTAAATGTCCTAAAGTGAAAAATATATACAAATAATACATCAGTTTAGAAAGGAGCACAAGCCAGGGATGTCCTCTCTCCCTACTCCTGTTTGCACTGGCGTATTGAACCACTTGCAGAAAGAATTATACAGAACCCAAATGTAACAGGTACCAGTATTGGTAAACATGAATATAAACTAAACGTATTTGCAGACAGTCTCATGATATACCTAACCAATAATGAAAACTCAATGCCCCCCCCCCCCCCCCCCCCCCCGACACTAAAAATATTTTCAAAATAATCTGAATTCTCAGGGTATAAAATTAACATGGAAAAAAACAAAATAATGGCAATAGGATAAATAAAAAATAAAAATAAAATATTACTTTTAGTTATCCAATCAATTTATGGGTTAGTAATTACCTAAAGGGAGGAAGGATGCATTTGAATGGTGTTGGAACAGGTCCAGAGACAGACATAGGCTCCATCAGAGCTTCCCTTACCATTGCTTTGGCAGTAGGCTTGGGCGGTATCCAGATGTTCATACCGTCATACCATTCTTCTGCCTTTTTGGAATTTGCGGAATTACCGGCATAGCAAACAAGGAGGCACTAAAAAGGCAAAAACAATCCCATTAGGTGTCTATTACCAGAATGCAAAAAAAAATCTGCACAAGTAATTGCGAAATCACATAGACGCTGTTAGTTAATGCTAACGAAAACAAACAAACTAATTGCTAAGACAGGAAAATCCAGCTCATACAGTTTTAATACAAGCATAGCTGGTAGCTACCGAATATCATTTTCAGTGAGTGTGGATATTTTCAAGCGAAAATTAACCAGATAAATTGTGAAAATGAACAAAGTTGTGATGCATGCTTTTCTGAAGGAAGAGTAGCAAGTGTACACAGAGGAGGGGGTGCAATGCAAATAGTCTGGGTAGCCATTTGATTAGATGTTCAGGAGTCTTATGGCTGTTTAGAAGCCTCATGGACCTAGACTTGGTGCTCCGGTACCGCTTGCCATGCAGTAGCAGAGAGAACAGTCTATGACTAGGGGTGGCTGGAGCCTTTGACAATTTTTAGGGCCTTGCTCTGACACCGCCTGGTATAGAGGTCCTTGATGGCAGGAAGCTTGGCCCCAGTAATATACTGGGCCATATGCACTACCCTCTGTTGTGCCTTGCGGTCGGAGGCCGAGCAGTTGCCATACTAGGCAGTGATGCAACCAGTCCGATGCTCTCGATGGTGCAGCTTTTGAACCTTTTCTAGAAGAGGAGTGAAGAACAAAGGGTAAAATAAACACTAGTAGGAAACCCAGTGGGAAAAAATGGCAGCTGTATAGATAACTCACCAAGAGCTCTTGGACCACTCAAGCACAGCAGAAAGCCTTTATAAGATATCTGGCTAACATTTAGCAGTGGATTGCATACAAGTGTAACTTTATCACCTCATGTGGAGCTGCACAACAGAGACTCACTGATAGATATTGAAGGCTATCATCTCGCCAGCTCCTGCTTTCTCCCGCTGTGCTATTTACAAACAAACGTGTGACTGTCTCCACTGTTCTGGGGAACTACGGTAAGCTTCACAATGGAAAATAATGTAACAGGTGAAATGAAGAACGCAATCTGCTTTATCTCCTGAAGTATTGCACAAGGTTATTGCGGATATTAACTTAAAAAGTAGCTAGAGAATATTCACATTTTATTTTAAAACTTCAGAGAGGTACTTTTGACGGTATTGAAAAATCATCCCGTGGCTTTTTCCAAGTACCCTGGCATATGGTATATACGGTATACCGCCCAAGCCTATTTGGCAGGACCAGGCTGGGCTTTCTCTTTTAAACCCTCTTGCCTCTTTCTGCCAAACAGAAATGGGTGTACAGTCTTTCTATTGAACATTTTGGTGTTGGCAGGTCTCTGTGTTTCTTTGAGTGCCATATGCATCGTGCCTACAAAACAGTAAGTACCTAGCCAGAGCATTGAGTGCCAGTTCGCATTAGCTGAACCAGTGTCTGTTTTTAACACATTTTCAGCTATTACCATTCCAAATAAAGTGCATTACCATTCTAAATAAAGTACATTACCATTCTAAATAAAGTGCATTGCCATTCTAAATCAAGTGCATTACCATTCTAAATAAAGTGCATTACCATTCTAAATCAAGTGCATTACCATTCTAAATAAAGTGCATTACCATTCTAAATCAAGTGCATTACCATTCTAAATAAAGTGCATTACCATTCTAAATCAAGTGCATTACCATTCTAAATAAAGTGCATTGCCATTCTAAATCAAGTGCATTACCATTCTAAATAATGTGCATTACCATTCTAAATCAAGTGCATTGCCATTCTAAATCAAGTGCATTACCATTCTAAATAATGTGCATTACCATTCTAAATCAAGTGCATTACCATTCTAAATCAAGTGCATTGTGTGACTGCTCTATGTGTAAAGGGTTCTTTGTGTTGGTGGTTATCCGTGATCCAAGTCTTTTGGCTGACAGTGGTCAGTGCAATTTCATGAGCGGAGACGAGTTTAGATAATTGACTGCTGCTCGTGGAGAGCACTGAAGCTCATTGAGGTTTGGTTGTGGAGGGATGTTGTCAATGCTCACACACTGTCACATTCATTGTAGTGCTGCAGTGGTGCCTGACTGCCGGTTTGTCTCTCCACACAGACACAGACCACACACTGTTTACTCTGTGCTTTTGTCATTTAGCAGGCAGCTGCAACTTGTATGAGCTGTCTATGATTGTCTATACTACAACTTGATGTGTATAGATGTGGTCGCAAGCTGAGCTAAATTCTTTATCCGCTTTCTCTCCCCCATCGCTCTCATCCTCTCTCTTTCTATGCCTTTGTCTCCCTATATCTCTCTGCCTCTCCTATTATTGTGTCTCTTCTCTCCCCTATCCTCCTCTCCTATTCCCACCCTCTCTCCCCACAGAGTTCCTTCTCAGCCGGGGTGAAGCTGTATGACAGTGCAGACTACAAGGGGGCCATCGCCCTGTTCGAGGAGGCCCTCCAGGAGTACTACAGGGCCGACGTGGAGTGTCGGGCCCTCTGCCAGGGGCCCCAGAGGTTCGAGGAGCAGGACCATGTCCTCTACCGCTACAGCCTATACGAACTGGTCTCAGGTCAGTCACTATGTAGTTCTGTGCGGTGTCTGTGTATCTTTAACACCTCCTATGTAATGGCTAAGTACACAGCTGTCACCATGTCTTGAGACGTCTTAAGACACGCGATGGCTGGGTATGTATGTAGTGTTTATAACAGCTCCCATGTTTTGTCTACGTAGTGCCTTTAACACATATACACTGTGTTCTTTGGTATACCTAATGTTTTGTATAGTCAGTCTATGCAGTGTCTAACACTGTGGTGTCTCACATCTGGTTATATATCGTTTATTTTACTCAAATCGTAGTTTTCTGGCTCTGATTCGAATTCAACTCTTGTTGTACTCTGTTCCTTTGTGACTCGCTGATTGATTGCTCGGTGGATTTTGACACCGCGCAGTTTGTTGACCTCTGTGAATAGATATATATGGATATGTAATATGCGCTGCGTGGGTGTGAGCTGCTTGTTTTGTATGCTGTATCGCTGACTGGTACTTGATTTCTCTGTGCTCACAGCTACTTTACTGCAGTGAGGAGTCTCTCAGCAGCCAGGGGTAGTATTTTTTTATTTAAAAAACAGAGCTTTCTACTTTGAGTGATGGTTCACATTGCTCACAACCCCCTGGTGCAAAATGCCCCCCCCCCCCCCCCCCCCCCCCCCCGAGAAACATAGCCTTGTGAAAAAACAGCCATTTATTATGTTATGAAGTGGAGTTTTAATGTGGGATGGGAAACATCTCTTGCTTTCAGATGTTTTGACATTTTGAAATGGCATACGGCTATGCCATGCTCACTGGCAGTGGGCTGGTACATGGTCAAAGACAGGGTTGGGTAGGTTACTTTCTAAATGTAATCTATTACAGTTACTAGTTACCTGTCCAAAATCGGTGATGTCACTTTTGGATTACCCAAACTCAGTAAAGTAATCTGATTACATTCCGTTACTTTTAGATGACTTTCCCTTTAAGAGGCATTAGAAGAAGACAAAAATGTATGTTACCAACTGAACGACATCTATTTGCAGGATAAATCAATGTTAAAGTTTACATAGCTGGCCATATATGGATGTTCAATTTTACTTTATGGGTTGGTTATGTAGGCTTCTTCTAACCCATCGCTTTCTACTACACATAATAATACGTTACATATTTACATAAAAAAACAAAGTCTATCAGAATTCCAGTCATTCCAATAAATGTTATACCCCTGAAATATTCAAGAATAGGACTTGGAAATATGGAAGTACAGTTTTGCCAAATTGTTTTACGTGAGCATGACCCCAAAACTAAGGACTTATTAGCCAGCCCTAGTCTGTTGTTTATGATTTGTTGTCAAGGAGGACTGATTGCGCTCATTGATTTGAGTTGAAAATAAATGCTGCGCTCATGGAATGGCCTGCTTTCAGCACTATTTACATGTAAAAAATGAATGGCGTATGTTGCATTTGTTATAGGCCTTTTATTTACCTTTTTGTTGGTGACACTTTATCTTGATAATATGCAGCTGTTTAAAGGGCAAATCCACAGATGAAACAATAACAAAACGGAGGCCTCTGTTTTAGTAAAAAGCTGAGGGATGGTGTCACGCCCTGACCTTACAGAACCTTTTATTTCTCTATTTTGGTTAGGTCAGGGTGCGACTAGGGTGGGTAGTCTAGTTTTTCCTTTTCTACGTTGGCCTGGTCTGGTTCCCAATCAGAGGCAGCTGTCTGTCGTTGTCTCTGATTGGGGATATTTATTTAGGCAGCCTTTTCCACCTGTTGTGTGTGGGATTATATATATTTTTTTGTGTGTGTGTAGTGCCTGTGAGCACGCCATTACGTTTAGTTTGTTCCTGTATTGTTTCGGTGAGTTTCAATAATTAAACACGTGGAATTCTACGCACGCTGCGCCTTGGTCCATTTATTCTACAGACGACCGTGACAGATGGGCCTGGAGAAATGTAACCACTCTCAGATGAACAGACAGAGCTATGGATGCAAGGACTGACCATCCATGATATCAAAATGATTGTTTTAACCATGTTATGAGGCTATACAGTGTCGGTTTACATTTACAATGTTTACAAACCTTGGGAGAAAAACAAGCTTATATTTTGGGTTCTCATGGAGTGTGACAGTTGAACTAACCTCATGAGGCATTTAATAAGTTATATTCTTCAAGAATCAATGGATATACAGTATATATCATTTATAAATCCCAAAATTGATGTAGCAACTACAAGATTGCCCCTTTAAGTCTATCAAAAGTGTGCGGGTTTCAGCATGTGTCCTTTAGGGGAGAAAAATAATGTATCAGCTTGAATTAGATTGAGCAATAAAAGCCCCACTTTTATTCCATAGGCTGGGATCCACACTATGCAGCTGTTATTCTATAGGATGGGATCCACACTATGCAGCTGTTATTCTATAGGATGGGATCCACACTATGCAGCTGTTATTCTATAGGATGGGATCCACACTATGCAGCTGTTATTCTATAGGCTGGGATCCACACTATGCAGCTGTTATTCTATAGGCTGGGATCCACACTATGCAGCTGTTATTCTATAGGATGGGATCCACACTATGCAGCTGTTATTCTATAGGATGGGATCCACACTATGCAGCTGTTATTCTATAGGCTGGGATCCACACTATGCAGCTGTTATTCTATAGGCTGGGATCCACACTATGCAGCTGTTATTCTATAGGATGGGATCCACACTATGCAGCTGTTATTCTATAGGATGGGATCCACACTATGCAGCTGTTATTCTATAGGATGGGATCCACACTATGCAGCTGTTATTCTATAGGCTGGGATCCACACTATGCAGCTGTTATTCTATAGGCTGGGATCCACACTATGCAGCTGTTATTCTATAGGATGGGATCCACACTATGCAGCTGTTATTCTATAGGATGGGATCCACACTATGCAGCTGTTATTCTATAGGCTGGGATCCACACTATGCAGCTGTTATTCTATAGGCTGGGATCCACACTATGCAGCTGTTATTCTATAGGATGGGATCCACACTATGCAGCTGTTATTCTATAGGATGGGATCCACACTATGCAGCTGTTATTCTATAGGATGGGATCCACACTATGCAGCTGTTATTCCATAGGCTGGGATCCACACTATGCAGCTGTTATTCCATAGGCTGGGATCCACACTATGCAGCTGTTATTCTATAGGATGGGATCCACACTATGCAGCTGTTATTCTATAGGATGGGATCCACACTATGCAGCTGTTATTCTATAGGATGGGATCCACACTATGCAGCTGTTATTCTATAGGATGGGATCCACACTATGCAGCTGTTATTCCATAGGCTGGGATCCACACTATGCAGCTGTTATTCCATAGGCTGGGATCCACACTATGCAGCTGTTATTCTATAGGCTGGGATCCACACTATGCAGCTGTTATTCTATAGGCTGGGATCCACACTATGCAGCTGTTATTCTATAGGATGGGATCCACACTATGCAGCTTTTATTCTATAGGCTGGGATCCACACTATGCAGCTGTTATTCTATAGGATGGGATCCACACTATGCAGCTGTTTGTTGCAAGAGCGCATTTTTCACTGGCTGTCCACTGGTTTCAAAATCAATGATTGATATGCAGCTTAAACTTCTTGAATTCAACCATTATTGGGTTGAAATACACATTTATATTTGTGAACAGCCATCCACAACAACCACAATCCGTAAGGCGCAAATAGCTAAATGAGAGAGCAGCAGTGTGACTCACATCAATGCGCGATGTAGATATCAATAATAAGTGATATCCGTATCACCGTAGACTACACCACTGCTGTCATCCTTACCTCCAAGCGTTTAGTCAAGTTGGATAATCTTTGGATGCCGACAGCAGTCGCACCATTGGAAGACAGAGCTTGGACTGCAGCCTACAAAAGCCTATTTCTGCTCTTTTCCCGCGATCCATCAAACACATTTGGTGCGTCATCATAGTGGTCTTAAACTTAAATTTGCGCCTTTTCAATGCTGATTTGAAGGTCACTGAGAAAACGGAGAAGTGTCAAATATCTTTTTCCCGAAAACATCCTCTGAATTTAAAAGTAATCCTCGAAGTAATCATCTAGTTTTTCATAAAGTATCTGTAATCTGATTACAATATTTTTGCTGGTAATGTAACGGATTGCAGTTTCTGTTTTTTTTGTAATCCCTTACATGTAATCTGTGACTCTCCAGCTCTGGTCAAAAGGCAGATGAGGGAAAATATGCAGAGAGAGAGAGAGAGAGGGCGTTCTGGACCGCTAGGTTGCCAAATGCCAAGAAATCACAAACTGTTGTGTAAACAGCCCAATGTCTCTCTTTCACAGGGCCTGACAGCGCACACATAATTATGGTGACTTGTTTTTGATGTCACACTTTAGTGTCGAAGATTAGTCATTGCTCAGAACATAATTGAATGAGGTGAAGTTTGAGATGGCTGCCATGTTTTAGCCAAATCGTTCTTGCAAACTGAATCTTTATTGATTTGACGGAAACAACTCCCTCAGTTTGGAAATGGTCTGTTTTTTTTCATATTAATAGTTTAAAACAACATGAATCTTGAAATAAATAGACTGTTTTTTCATTATGAAGGGAGTACTGGTACACTCTACTTAACAGCAAATACCCCTACGCCATATCTCATGTGGTTCTGCCATAAATTTTTAGAGAGAGCTACTTACCGTAAGTTACCTCCTCGAGGATACTTTTTTTCAGATAAATTACTTTTCCACCTGGACTACTTCATGGGACAGTTCATTTTAAAACTACCTCCCTTCATCTCTTTTGGCCACTCAAGGAAAATGACCGAGAAGGCTTGAAACACCCATGACTCCTCACACATATTTTGGTTCTTGGCATTTCCTGTGTAATATCCTGGTATTGTAATTTTAAAACATTGTTGTGGCCATGAGTCTGTCTTTGGCTAAGTGGTCCAACAGACCACTGAACATCTTGAAAGAACCTCTAAACGGGCGGAGATGAGTGCAGGAAAAGTAATGAGCAGTGTATTGATTGTGTGAAGTCCAACACAGTTGGAGACAAATGTGTACGGTGTGCATATACTTTACTCTTTCCTCTGGCTGTCTCTGTGTGTGTTCACATGCAAAGCCTTTTTGACATCTTTTTGACTTGCTCTGTTACCATCTTAGATGATCCAAAAAGCCAACAGTCTGAAACTGGGCCAACTGGGCCAGCAGTGCCTAGCTATTGCCTAAAGACACAGCCATAGTGAGCACTGCTTGTAAATCTCTCGCTCTCGCTCTCTCTCGCTCTCTCTCGCTCTCTCTCTCGCTCTCTCTCTCGCTCTCTCTCTCGCTCTCTCTCTCGCTCTCTCTCTGTTTCTCCATCCTTTGAATTCAAAGTGTTTTATTGGCATGGGGAACATATGTTTACATTGCCAAAGCAAGTTGTAAACATTACACTCATAGTAAACATTACACTCACAAAAGTTCCAAAGGAATAGAGACATTTCAAATGTCACATTGTGGCTATATACAGTGTTGTAATGATGTAGTTCAAAAGGGAAAATAAATCAACTAAAATGTGTGTTGTATTTACAAAAGTGTTTGTTCTTCACTGGTTGCCCTTTTCTTGTGGCAACAGGTCACACATCTTGCTGCTGTGATGGCACACTGTGGTCTTTCACCCAGTAGATATGGGAGTTTATCAAAATTGGATTTGTTTTTGAATCTTTGTGTATAATCTTAAGGAAATTTGTGTCTCTAATATGGTCATACATTTGGCAGGAGGTTAGGAAGTGCAGCTCAGTTTCCACCTCATTTTGTGGGCAGTGAGGACACATCCTGTCTTCTCTTGAGAGCCAGGTCTGCCTAGTTTTTGTTTTTTTGTATTAATTCTTTCCAATGGGTCAAGTAATTATCTTTTTGTTTTCTCATGATGTGGTTGGGTCGAAACCTGGGACTCTGTGGGGTCTGTTTGTGTTTGTAAACAGAGCCCCAGGACCTATCTCTCTCTTTCCCCACCCACCCTCTCTCTCTTTCTTCACCGTCTCTCTCTCTTTCCCCACCCACCCTCTCTCTCTTTCTTCACTGTCTCTCTCTCCCCACCCTCTCTCTCTTTCTTCACTGTCTCTCTCTTTCCTCACCCACCCTCTCTCTCTTTCTTCACTGTCTCTCTCTTTCCCCACCCACCCTCTCTCTCTTTCTTCACCGTCTCTCTCTCTTTCCCCACCCACCCTCTCTCTCTTTCTTCACCGTCTCTCTCTTTCCCCACCCACCCTCTCTCTCTTTCTTCACTGTCTCTCTCTCCCCACCCTCTCTCTCTTTCTTCACTGTCTCTCTCTCTTTTTCCCCACCCTCTCTCTCAATCTTCACCGTCTCTCTCTCTCTTTCCCCATCCTCTCTCTTTCGTCACTGACTCTCTCTCTCTCGCTCTCTCTCTCTGCATCACCTCTCCTCATCAGCCATGGCCATAAGCTTCTGACCACAAAGTCATCCAGAGCAGGTCTGGTCAATGTTTGGTGAACTCATTGGTCAGTTACAGCCCCACGTATCCAGCCCTACGTCTACAACCGTTGAACTGAGAGAGAGAATTGTTTCAGATTTGTTTTCCTTTTTTACTACTTCAGTTTCATAATTTCTCCATAAAGTCTTGTCAGCGACTACTCAGTGTACAGGCTGGCATTAATGCTCCATTGAGGGAAAGCATTCGCTTAACGTACTGTCTTATTGTTGCATTTTTGTTAGTCCAAAGTGTCATTGCGTCAGGCCTAGCTTGTGAGTCCATAGACTCCAGGGCCCATATTTATAAAGATCATGAATGCTGATCTAGGATCAGGTCCTCCCTTCTTAATGGAATCTTATTCATTATGTGTTAAAAGGAAACTGATCCTGCTCTGAGAGGCTTTATGAATGTGGGCCCAGAAGCAGCACAGCTGGATAATGTTGGATGTTCTGATGTGGAAGGATGTGTAACAGGCAGCGGAGGTTGCTGAGGGGAGGACGGCTCATAATAATGTCTGGAACGGAACGAATGGAATGGCATCAACCCATGAGATTGATGTACTTGATACCATTCTGCTCCAGCCAGTACCACAAGCCCATCCTCCCAAATGAAGGTGCCACCAACCTCCTGTGGTGACAGGGGTGTCAGGCCTCTCATAGCACTGGAAAATAGTCATGTGATTATGCAATTATACACACACACACACACACAAGCGTAGTCAGCTGTGTTTGTGTTGACATTAGCCAGTTGCGCAGTTCCCCTCACAGAACGCTCTGCTGCTAGCGGTATTGTGGTGGCCTTGAAGCTAAGCTGAGTTGATGGCAAGCATGCTTTGTCTCAATCACTCGTATCATTGCGCAAACATGCCAAAAACATACAGTCTTGGCTTTGATGAGGCTTTTCTCAATGTCTAATCATGCCAAGAGTTCATTTTTCCCTAGGGCTTCAACAACCGTAGAATCAGCGCAATTGTAGTTTCTTTGACCGTGGGACTATGTACCTCAAGTGCTGAATGAGTCTAAAGTCTTAAGTGCTATTTTGATCTTGATGGAGAAGTAACGTTACATGGTAAGGCATTTGATTTGACTTGATTTATTAGGATCCCCAATGGCGACAGCTAGTTTAACTGGGTTCCGACACATAATGAAAAAGACATTACAGACAAAAGACTTTATAATTGACATACATTTGAAAACATAAACACATAGTGTGTGGATCGTAAAGTTTGGTGGAGGAGGAATAATGGTCTGGAGCTGTTTTTCGTGGTTCGGGCTAGGCCCCTTAGCTCCATTGAAGGGAAACCTAAACGCTGCTAGCCAGGCCTAATTGTCCGACATTGGTGCACGACATCACTAAAATGCTCTTGTGGCTGAAAGTCCCCGCAGCAATGTTCCATCTAGTGGAAAGCCTTCCCAGAAGAGTGGAGGCTGTTATAGCAGCAAAAGGGGGGGACCAACTCCATATTAATGCCCATGGTTTTGGAATGAGATGTTCGATGAGCAGGTGTCCACATACTTTTGGTCATGTAGTGTACATGTGAATGGAAGGTATTCATTTTCCTTTACACTACTGTATTCACAATGTTATATATTTATGTGATCCTGTAGTGGTTTACTGTCTTCCAACGTACTTTCTTCCGTGGTTTTGGGGGTGGCACAATATAAGGGGTTACACAAAGCAACTTTTGTGCAATTCTATTTACAGTTGCAAGTGACAACATCTCAAAAAACATTGCTGATACACGAAGCAACTCAAACGCGATGGAAATTGCTCGTGACAGCCAATCAAATGTAACCCTCTTTTGTTTACTTGATAGCTACCTACACCAACAGCTAGCTAGAATAATGTGTTGTTAACCCGATTAGAAATGTATTAAAAGACTTAAAAGCAATACAAAATAAAGTTGTCCGGCCACATGGTTTGAGAATTCTAAGTTCACCCAATATTAGGGGACATCTCTTCCTTGGAGAGCTTGTGCCTCCATTCTCCTCTCTCCTCAATGCAGAGTGTGGTTCTGTGACAACATGCTCACGCTCAACCTCACTGGCCACAAACACTCCATCTGGCTCCTGTCCCCCTCCTCCTCTCCAACTCCTGCCCCCAGCCCCTCCAGCCTGACATCACGGAACGATACAGCAACCTTACACAACGGCTCCATGAAATCAACATGACTGACTCTCCTAAAGAACGGACATGTTTGTTGATGAACTTAGGGTGTTCTTTTCTCCATTCCATGTGTGAGAGCAACCAATGCCAAATGCAAAGACTAGCAACGAAAGACGAGATTATTGTTGGTGTTCTTTAGTTATAGAGATACAGGAGTATCCGGTTGTCTGACCTGTGATTTCACAGGAACATGTCACAGGGGGACATTGGTTAACCTGAATCCCACCTCGGCCATCTCGTTCTTTTTTTGTTTGTCATTAGAGAAAGGATGATGATAGTTTTATACATGCATGTCACTAGGTCCATTTTAAAGAAAACACATTTTGAATTGGATCTACTAGCCACTGAATCTGAACCAAGTGTTGGGCTGACGTGTCCATAGTGATTGCACATCGAGTACGGAGAACGCAAAGCACAATATCTACAGTAAATCGGTGGCGACCTGGCTGAAAAGAAACCTTTGTGATCGCAATAAAGAATGTATGGCAGTCAGTCGGATGACGACACTGCACGAGACATTACGGTAGGCATTGCGAATGGTTCCTCGTCGTGATCACACGGCTCAATGCTTTTCCTTTAAAACTCTGCTTGAAAAATGCTTATGAATATATGACTTCCCCCTGTATCCCCACCCACCTTCCTGTGTGTGTTTCAGACCACTTCACCCAGGCGCTGCACTGTGAACACGAGTGTGTGAGAGACCTGTCGACCCGGCCCGGCCGTCTGTCTCCCATGGAGAACTACCTGCCTCTACACTACGACTACCTGCAGTTTGCCTACTTCCAGAGTGAGCAACATCACCCTACTCCACCCTACTTTCACCTCGGTTTACCTCTTACGTTTCGACTCCCTGCAGTTCACCCGCTTCCAGAGTAAGGGCTGGAAGTATAGCCGGAGATCCGCGCTGTAGCTAGATGGCCATTTAAAGGCAACGTTTCCGCGTTCGTGGAGACTGCATTCGCGGTAAAACCGCTGCATGTGTCGGCTCAATCGGATATTACCTTCGCAGTTGAATGTGGATCTTCCGAGATACTTCCCCCCCTAATACGGATTGAATCCAGCCCCAAGTCTTACCTAACCGCACCCTGCTTTACCCTACCTGACACTGCTTGCCGACGTTCCAAACCACAGGGTGTGGTGTTCAGACTGCAGCGATGGCCAACTCAGATCTTGGAGGGATGTCGTGTGTACAGGCTTTTATTCACTAACAATAACACACCTATATCGAATTATCATGAATTAGGTCAGTATTCCCCTGTTGAGTCTGAGAGACAGGGAGCTGAGGAACACCTGGTCGCGGGCATTTGAAAAGGCAGGGATTAGAAAGGCCAGAACTCGTATTCATAAAGCTTCTCAGAGTAGGAGTGCTGGTCTAGGATCAGCTCGACCTTTTTAGATTGTCATGAATCAGGATAGGGTGGACCTGATCCAAGATCAGCACTCCTAATCTGAGACACTTTGTGAATACAGGCCCAGACAATCAACACCAAACAGACCAGGACCACACCTCAATAGAGAAGCACACACTGTTCCACTCAAACTGATTCAGCAACATTTGTCCATGATCTGGTCTGTTGTTGTTCATAATAGGCCACCAGCATTTGTGTAGTCTGAGCTGTTTGGGGATCAGACATTAGAGGAAGGGGGCGGGTTGGCAGGTCAACATAGGAAAGGAGAGAAGGAAGGAAAAGCCAATGAGCTCATCAGAATATGTCTAATAAACCCAATTGGCTCATGGGATCCTAGGAAAAACACAGAGCTCAGTGAATCATTCCTAGCAGCAGCACTTAAAGGGATAGTTCAGGATTTTGGCAATGATGCCCTTTATGTACTTCCCCAGAGTCGGATGAACTCATGGATGCCCTTTTTATGTATCTGTGTCCAGTATGAGGGAAGTGGGTTAGTTTCGCAGGCCAATGCTAACTAGCGTTAGTGCAATGACTGGAAGTCGACAAGTCTTGAGTCGCCTGTCAAGTCAAGTCTCCCCATCACTCAGCAGCCTCACATTGCTCTGCGGGAAGCTGTTTCCTCAATGATCCGTTCAGTGACATTGTCGGGGGGGGGGGGGTTACGGCCTCAAAGCCCCTCACTGTTTACGACCTGGGAACCAGGAGGAGACGCGCTGACCACAGAAATGCTGCTGCCTCAGGCCTGGCCGCCCCACCAGGAAGTGATATGTGAGCCCAACTACTTTACAATATGGTAAAGCGCACGTGTCCGGGTGGATGTATGTGTGTGCATGAGTGTGTGTGTTACTTGCAATTCACTACTTGCTGTAAGCACTTTAGGGACGGGAGATACTGCCCTAGCCTGGAGCCTGGAGCAGCGGTGTGTGTGTGTGTGTTTCCAGTACCTCACCTAGCCTCTGACAACCTCTCACTGTTGTAGCGCTACTGCTGCTTGCTCCATTGTGGTCATGCCCCTGGAATGTTGAGCCGCGCTAGACTTCAAAATCTCATTTAGACCTAGGGGTTGCTTTATGACATGTGGACCTGTACCGAACTTTGAGTGGAAACCTATAGGAAGTGTCTGTCATACTGTCTTCATCCCCAATGGCACCCTATTCCCTATATAGTGCACTACTTTTGACCAGAGCTCCATGGATGCTATTTGGGATGCAGTCTTACAGGGGAGTTCAGGGAAGGGAGTCTGTAACGGAGGTGTGATGACAGTCCCTCTTGTTTAGGCGGGGCTCAGAAGGATGGATGGAGGTCTTTTCAACCTCTCTACCTGTCAACAGACTCATTAAACACCACCTTGCCTGAAACTTATTTCTATTGATTTATCTCTCTCTCTGTTTCTCTTTCTTTCGCTCTCTGTTCCCCTCTCTCTCTCTTTCTCTCTCTCTACCCCCTTTCTTTCAATTTCAATATTCAATTCCATTTTCAATTGTGTTGTCAAAGCAACACAACAGAACGTAACACTAACGTCCATTTTATAATGTCTTCTTTCTCTCTCTCTGTCTCTCCAGTGAACATGGTGGAGGAGGCGATGGAGTGTGCCAAGTCCTACCTGCTGTTCCACGAGGGGGAGGAGTTTATGACGGAGAACGTGGAGTACTACAGAGAGGCCGTGGGCCACGACGTCAAGCCCCGGGAGGTAAGACCTTGGTTGCATCCAAAATGGCACCCTATTCCCTATATAGTGCGCCATATTTAATCCGGACCCTCATGGGCTATTCCCTAGCCTGGTCCCGGATAATTTTTGTGCTATAATTTCAACTATTTGTCAACCCAATCTGTTTGGCATGATAATGAGTGGCAAGGAGTGGCATGTTGGCACAAAAAGACTGGCACCCAGGCTAGCTATTCCCTATATGGTATAGTGCACTACTTTTGGTAGTAATAAATAGTGCACTGTACGGAATAGACGCACCTTGTTATTTGCTTTGTTCACGTTGGAGGGTACTTTAATCAGTTACTGTTGCTCTTTCTACGTTGTATGGCCAAATAGTTGGGGCCCAGGGTTTAGTTTTGATTCCGACAGATTTACTGCCCAATAGGTTTTATAAGCCTGATATTGCTGCGTGAATTTAATGCCAGATGTTATTTTTTGTGACTCATCGTTTGTGTTTACCGGCAACTATATCCCCTTGGTTGTTCCTAATTATCAGGTTATTGGGAATGTAAATGTGCTGATAATTCAGAGCCGACGTTTGGATATAGGCTGCGTCTCAAACGACTCACTATTCCCAGTGGAGGGAATAGGGTGCTATTTGGGGTGCATCCGAAGTCAGTTTGCCTGGAGAACTATCTCCAACTGGCAAATTAGCAGCCGGTTTTACCCCGAAGAACTTGTCCCCCCCAAAAACGGTCGACTTTAAACCCTGCACTCTTTGTACAGCCAAGGAGTCTCTTGTTCTGCGCTCCCTCCCTTGCAGGCCCATTTTCCTGGAAAGCCTGGAACCTATTAGAGTGAACGTGAGTTCTCCCAGTAGGGCCAGGGTGTGTGTGCGAGAGAGTTTGCGTGCGTGTGTGTGTGCGTGTGTTTGTGTGTGTGTGCATGCCAGTGGACAAACCGGTGCAGCTAATGACTGTGATTAGGACTCTGACATCAACCATCTCAGTCCCTCTGGGTCTCTCCTCTCGGCCCCTCGACTCTCCTTTCCTCCATTCCATCTTTCTCTCCCTCTCAGCCCCTCTTCTCTCCTCTCCATTCCTCTCTCTTTCTTTCTCGTCCTTCTCTCTCTGCGGCTTCAGGGACCTCATTTAGCCAGCCTTTTGAGCAGTGAAGAGCCGTGGTCTGTCTGCCTGCCTTCCTGGCAAGGCCTCCTGTCCTTCAGGAACAGGGAGGAGGGGTTATATCATGCATTAATGCCCACAGCGACAATTTAGGAGCTGTTTACATTACAGGTGGAAAGAGGAGATTTTTTTCGCCCACCACAAACACCACTGGCTACTCGGGTTTCAAAACAGCCTCGCCACTTCTTGTCTATTGCAGATGATCACTCGTTCTTTCCCTCATTCCTCCTCTGTAACAACATGCCATTTGACACCCACCATCTCAGATTGTTCTGAAATCGTTTCTGTAGTTAGAAACAGATAAGATTAGCATTCCTGCAACAATATTTTATTGAAATATAATTAAAATGTCCAATTTGGGTGCAATCAATTCGTCTCAGAGACAAATCGATTGCACCCAAATTGGCCATTTTAATTTATAGGATTCATATAATATTCAATAAATATAGTACCTAACATCCGATTTGGACCAAACTTTTTTCTAACAATGAGTAAGACATAAGGAATCCAAATAAATGGTCAAAGTCCAACCCAACCCAACATTGAATATACAGTATCAGTTCTCTATGTCTGACAAGTAGTATGGGGCTGCAGCTTGGAGTATTGTTTCTTCATCCTATGTAATGTATTCTCAGTGAATTTGGTGTTTTTTTTCCGCCTGTTCAAAGAAATTAGTCACTGAAGTTGTTAGGTTTATGTCCCATCCTACATCCTGATATTACCAGCTTCTGACCACTAGATGGTGCTGTTGTTGCTTTCATGTGATTATTTTTTTACTCTTATTATACTGCTCAGTTTATACACTGCCCCCATCCTCCCCTTCCCAAAATACACATGTAAATGTTGGACTATAAATTGTGCCATCCTGTATTAAAATTATGCTAAAATGTTTATTCTATTCTACTGAGCCATTTACATTATGCTCGTATTTGTATATCATTTCTTATTGTTATTTTATTGTCGAGACGTAACCTGCAAGTAAGCATTTCGTTGGACGATGTATACTATGCGTATCCCGTACATACAACTAATAAAACTTGAAACTTGAGGGGGGAATCTTCAAACGTTTTTTTCACCTAATAGCAGGAACAGCACCATCTAGTGGTCAGAACATGGCAATATCAGGATGTAGGGACATAAACCTAACAACTTCAATGACACATTTTTCTGAACAGGGCAAAAAAATATATACACAAATTCACTGGGAATACATTGCATAGGATGAAGAATCAATACTCCGAGCCGCAGTTTCATAGTACTTGTACTAGAGAACTGATACGACACTTAACAAAAATCTAAACACAACATGCAACAATTAAAAATATTTGACTGAGTTACAGTTCATATAAGGAAATCAGTCAATTTAAATAAATTCATTAGGCCCTAATCTATGGATTTCACATGACTGGGAATACAGATATGCATCTGTTGGTCACAGATACCTTAAAAAAGATAGGGGATCAGAAAACCAGTCAGTATCTGGTGTGGCCACCATTTGCCTCATGCAGCGTGACACATCTCCTTCGCATAGAGTTGATCAGGCTGTTGAATGTCGTCTGTGGAATGTTGTCCCACTCCTCCTCAATAGCTGTGCGAAGTTGCCGGATATTGTCGGGAACTGGAACACGTCGATCCAGAGCATTCCAAACATGCTCGGCCAATGGGTGACATGTCTGGTGAGTATGCAGGCCATGGAAAAACGGGGACATTTTCAGATTCCCGGAATTGTGTACAGATCCTTGCGACGTGCATTATCATACTGAAACATGAGGTGATAGCGGCAGATGAAAGGCACAACAATGGGCCGCAGGATCTCATATAGGGTATCTCTGTGCATTCAAATTGCCATCGATAAAATGCAATTGTGTTCGTTGTCCGTAGCTTATGCCTGCCCATACCATAACCCGCCACCATGGGACACTCTTTTCACAATGTAGACATCAGTAAACTTCTCACCCACACGACACCATTCAATCTGCCATATGCCCGGTACAGTTGAAACTGGGACTCATCCGTGAAGAGCACACTTCTCCAGCGTGCCAGTGGCCATCGAAGGTGAGCATTTGCCTACTGCAATTGGTTACAACGCCAAACTGCTGTCAGGTCAAGACCCTGGTGAGAACGACGAGCACGCAGATGAACTTCCCTGAGACCGTTTCAGTTGTGCAAACCCACAGTTTCATCAGCTCTATGGGTGACTGGTCTCAGACGATCCCGCAGGTGAAGAAGTGGGATGTGGAGGTCTTGGGCTGGCGTGGTTACACGTGGTCTGCTGTTTTGAGGCCGGTTGGACGTACAGCCAAATTCGCAAAAAACAACTTCGGAGGCGACTTATGGTAGAGAAATGAACATTACATTCTCTGGCAACTCCTGCAGTGAGTATGACAATTGCACCCTCCCTCAAAACTTGAGACATCTGTGGCATTGTGTTGTGTGAAAAAACTGCACATTTTAGAGTGCCATTTTATTGTCCCCAGTACAAGGTGCACCTGTGTAATGACCATGCTGTCTTAATCAGATATGCCACACGTGTAAAATGGATGGATTATCTTGGCGAAGGAGAAATGCTCACTAACAGGGATGTAAACTAATGTGTGCACAAAATCTGAGAAGAATAAGCTTTTTTGTGCTCATGGAACCTTTCTGTAATCTTTTATTTCAGCTCATGAAATATGGGACCAACACTTTACGTTGCGTTTATATTTTTGTTCCGTATATCTACATATTGTTGGGGATGGATTGGTGTGTGGTGTACGTGGTTGGCTTTTGACAATTTCATTGGGTTCCTCATGTCTAACTCCTTGTTAGACAAAAAAAAACGTTTGTACAAATCGGAAGTTAGGTACTCTTTTATTGAATAATATATAAATCCTATTCATTAAAATGGCCAATTTGTATACAATCAATTCACTTGATTTTTCAGAGATCAAATAATATTTAAATACAATAATGACGCAGGAATGCTAATCTTATTTGTTTCTAACTGCAGAAACGAGTTCAGAACAACCTGGTTAAGTGGCGCCTTGAATGGGGGTCAAAATCCTCTTGTGCTTTCTGAGGTAGAACAACCCGAGAGAGAGAGAGGGCAATATCGCACAGTCCATTTGGTCCAGCAATGAGGCGAAGAGAGGGCTGGAGGGGTCTTGGCTGCTGAAGAGGTGTTAGGGTTGGGACAGTAAATAAGATATAAGAGGCACAGTGGTTATAAAACAATAGTCTTCCTTAAACGTTCTGCTTCAAGGGGTCAAATTTGGGCGATTCAGTCGCTCGGTAAATGTGCTAAAGTGATGTCGTCATTAAAAAAAAATAGTGTTTTAACCTGTGGAGATTAACATGGCTGCCCGATATCTCTGTGTTTCTATAGAAGGCCGAGTGGTACCTGAGACGCCATAAGCAGGAGCTGGAGCTACTAGTGATTGGCAGTGAGAACATGCAGGTGGAATTTACAGAGGGGGTGAGTACAGTGCATTGATGACAAAATGGAAACTCAGCCTCTTATTTTGAACTTTTTGGGCTGTCTCTGATACTTGTGAATGGCTTCCATGACTACTGAAAGGTCAATTGGGGGTGACGTTTCTGGTCCTGTTACTGGAACGAGTCATCTTTGAAATAGGGACACAGAAAATGAGAGCCAGCGCGCTGGGGCCAGATTACTGATTTAGGATCCGTTTGGCTTTTTAGATCACAATTAATAAGATTAAGTTGAGGGGGGTGGGGTCTGATCCTAGATGAGCACTCCTACTCTGTGACACTTGTTGATACATATGGGCTGTATGTAGGACAGTAACAGGTGCCTGGTAGTTACACCATTATAGCCGCAGGACACAGCACCACCTAGAGGCCATGATGGAAAACCATTGGTGCTCCAGCTTTTCATTCATGTACTTTTTGCACTTTAATGCTCCTGGATCTGCATCTATTCCACATAGTTGTAGTATAGATGTAGTATATATATTATAATATAAAGAGTTTGTATATAGTATATACACTGAGTGTACACAACATTAGGAACATGACAGACTGACCGGCTGAATCCAGGTGAACCCTTTTGATGACACTTGTTAAATCCACTTCAAGTCATTGTAGCGGGCCCCCCTCTTGACAGTGAAGGTAACAATTAGCGGTTTTATAGGTCATTTCCTGCTATTCTACACATTTTGCCATAGGATGGAGGCAATTAAGCCGACATGGGCTAAATGGTGACTGCTGATGCACAACCAAATTTCAAAATTGTACCTTGTGTATTCTATTATTTTAACTCTCAGCAGTACGTTGAGACCTAGACTTAATTCCAAAAAAATATATAGACAGTACCAGTCAAATGTTTGGACACACCTACTCATTCCAGGGTTTTTCTTTATTTGTACTATTTTCTACATTGTGGAATTATATTGAAGACATCAAAACTAACAGACATCCCACTAATCGCAAACGGGATGGGATGGCGTATCGCTGCAGAATGCTGTCGTAGCCATGCTGGTTAAGTGTGCCTTGAATTCAAAATAAGTCACTGACAGTGTCACCAGCAAAGCACCCCCACACCATCACACCCCCTCTATAGTTCATGGTGGGAACCATACATGCAGAGATCATCCGTTCACCTACTCTGCATCTCACAAAGACATGGCGGTTAGAACCAAAAATCTCAAATTGGATTAATCAGACCAAAGGTCAGATTTCCACCAGTCTAATGTCCATTGCTCGTGTTTCTTGGCCCAAGCTTCTTCTTATTATTGGTGTCCTTTAGTAGTGGTTTCCTTCTTGACATTTTCCAGATTGACTGATCTTCATGTCTTAATGATGGACTGTCGTTTCTCTTTGCTTATTTGAGCTGTTCTTGCCATAATATGGACTTGGTCTTTTACCAGATAGGGCTATATTCTGTATACCACCCCTACCTTGTCACAACACAACTGCTTGGCTCAAACACATTAAGAAGGAAAGAAATTCCACAAATGAACTTTTAACAAGGCACACCTGTTAATTTGAAATGCATTCCAGGTGACTACCTCATGAAGCTGGTTGAGAGAATGCCAACAGTGTACAAAGCTGTCATCAAGGCAAAGGGTGGCTAGTTTGAAGAATCTCAAATATAAAATACATTTGGATTACATTTACATTTGGACACTTTTTTGGTTACTACATGATTCCATATGTGTTATTTCATAGTTTAAGTCTTCACTATTATTCTACAATGTATAAATAGTAAAAAATAAAGAAAAAACCCTTGAATGAGTAGGTGTGTCCAAACTTTTGACTGGTACTGTATATATTGCTGAAATTGGTCCGTGGGCCGAGAAAAAGGGGCCAGCCCATCCCTGATTCAGACAAGTGAGACATGGATTGTGCATGTGTCCCATTCAGAGTGTGAATTGGCAAGTCAAAATAATTAAGTGCCTTTGAACGGGATGTGTCTGGAATTTCAACACTGCAGGGTTTTTCACGCTCAAAAGTGTCCCGTGTGTATCAGGAATGGTCCACCACCCAAAGGACATCCAGCCAACTTGACACAATTGTGGGAAGCATTGTAGTCAACATGGGACAGTATCCCTGTGGAACTCTTTCGAGAACTTGTAGAGTCCATGCCCCGACGAATTGAGACTTTTCGACGGGGCAAAAGGGGGTGCAACTCAATATTAGGAAGGTGTTCCTAATGTTTTGTACACTCAGCTTAGGTTTACTTTCTATGCCTGTAATATGTGGTTGTCTAACCTAGATACCTTAAGATGAGCGCTATAACTGTAAGTTGCTCAGAACAAGAGCATCCGCTAAATGACTAAAATGTACAATTCTGATCTGTCAGTGTTTTACCTTGTCTTGTAGCATTACTGGACCAGCACAGGTGGAAGAGAGGATTCGAACAGGTGAGCAAACCCAGAAATATCCTCTTGGAAATGTTAACGTGTTCAATAGTTGCCCCATGGAATGTCCTGTATATTAATGAATATCAGATGTGTAGTTCACAAGGACAACGCTGTGTCAGATAAATAGTTTAGACTCAAGTGATTCTTTTCACTTTTAGACAATAATAAATGAATGAAAACTGTATTATGTCCTGTGTCGTATTTGACTGTAGTACCTCTGCTTTGTGTGGTATACACCACTGACATCTATTGGATACTTTCAGTATGGCATGCATCTTGTGTAATCTGTTGTGGCAAATAGTTGCACATTCTATATATGCTCCCAATAAATACTATTTAGGGTATTTCAATTACTTTCAAAGACATTTCAGAGTAAGTATTTATATATATATATATATATATATATATATATATATATATATATATATATATATATATATATACTTTTATTTTACTTGTATTTAAACAAGTATATAAGTCAGTTGAATATCGGAATATATTTGGAAATACTTTTAAACACGTCAAATAGAAGTAGCCAATTCGGCCACATTATTTGAAAAATACTCAGACAGAAAATAAGTATTTCAAATACAAAGACTCAAATACACATGTATTTGTCTGCTAGCTACTTCCGTAGATGTAACATAAGAAGACACTGAAGGCCTACCGCAGCCCGAATGATTGTCCTCAGCCTTGTTATAAGCATGTACTGTCTGCCTGTTTATGTGGCTCCGTGCTCTGTTCTTGCATTCCCCCCAGGATCCCCTCTGGTACCGATGGATGGATGGAGTATGTACCCATCTCAGAAAAGAAGAACTTCACTCTGGCCCCACCACAGGAGCTCAGAGAAGGTAGGACATCCTCTGTTCCCGACACCAATGCTTTTCCAACCTCTCCTCGGGGACCACCGGACGCTTCACAATTTCGTGGTAGACCATGAACTAGCACACTTGATCGGTTGACAAATGTGTGCTAGCTCTGGAATGGTTGAAATACATGGAACGGCTTGACTCTGAGGAGAGGTTTATAGGACTCTGCAAATAAAGCAGAATTTAGATTGAACTAACCCATGATGTAAACAACTTGACAGATGAATGTGTTCCAGCATAGATGAGTTAACGCTTTGCCCTCATCCTCTGTACTGGTGTGTGTGTTTGTCTGCGTGTGTACTGTAGGAGGGCCCTTGGTGTATGACAGTGTGCAGCTGGTCCAGAACTCAAAGGCCCTGAACGGAACTCAGAGGGTTCTTCTGGATGATGTCATATCTGTGGACGAGTGTGCCGAGCTCACAAACCTGGCCCATGTAAGACTGCTGAATCTTATGTTGTTGCGAAAGCAGCAGCTACTCTTCCTGGGGTTCCACACAAAACATGAAACATGGCAAAATACAGAACATTGATAGACAAGAACAGCTCAAGGACAGAACTACATCCAAATATTCACTATCATGAATTGTACTGTGTGTAAACGTGCATTTCAATTGATCGCTATTTAGTGTGTCGTTACAGGTTTACAGTGAACACTATGGGCCGGTTCCCCAGACACATATCAGGCCTAATCCTTGAACTGAAAAGCGCTTTCAATGGAGTATTCTCCGTCAAGTATGCTTTTTAGTCCAGGACGAGGCTTAATCCGTGTCCAGAAAACTGGCCCTTAGTGCACTTTGTGAACATGGCCATTGTTTGGTACTTGATAAATGCATTTCTAGAATATGAGAGCCAGGGGTTCAGTGCTCTTGTTTGGTCTACAGACTGTCACTATGGCAGGAGACGGATACCGAGGGAAGATGTCTCCTCACACTCCCAACGAGAGGTTTGAGGGAGCCACTGTGCTTAAAACACTGCAGGTAAGCAACGCGCCTATACATAGACACAATGGAGAAGATTAAATGGCAACTACAGAATATTTTTGGTTCCTTACAAGCAGGGATGCAAATTAAGATACCCTGCTAGCCTGAGGCTCGTATTTTTCAGACTGGGCTAGTAGAATTTTTTTCCAAACAAACTTTGGAAAAAGTGCAGAGTGTCACCCAGGCTAGTAGAAGTTGCAGTCTACTAGCCAGACTGGCCAGTGCGGTTCTATCCTTGGCAACATGCTGAGTGAATATTTACCCATGTTTCTACTGTGTTACCTGCAGTACGGCTACGAGGGCCGTGTCCCATTGAGGAGCGCTCGTCTGTTCTATGATGCCAGTGAGAGGGCCAGACGCATCATCGAGTCCTACTTCCTGCTCAACTCGACGCTCCACTTCTCCTACACACACCTGGTGTGCCGGACCGCAATCACAGGTGAGCCAAGTCGCCAGTGATGCTACTAATTATAATGAAATTCTTGACTTGAGAAACATTTTGGAATTCAGTTTACTTCCCGAATTTACTTCATTTAAATGGAATTGACCCCAACCCTGTAATGGTATCATTATATCATTATCAACCTTTCATTATAGTGTCACACAAAATGGAGCATTATGTGACTTTGAGAGTTTGAGCATGTAGGTTTAGTCAGATTTGGTTTAGTTTGCCT
This sequence comes from Oncorhynchus kisutch, assembly GCF_002021735.2. Taxonomy (NCBI): domain Eukaryota; kingdom Metazoa; phylum Chordata; class Actinopteri; order Salmoniformes; family Salmonidae; genus Oncorhynchus; species Oncorhynchus kisutch. Next base: position 45,135,925 of record NC_034186.2, on the reverse strand, counting down.
CTTTGTTGCTTTAGTCAAGTTCGTCTCGGTTTGGTGCTGTTTTGGGGTTAATAAAGTTGGTCTCTGTTTTGGGTTTAATATAAGTTTTATGTCTGTTTGGTATAGGGCAACAGGACCATAGAAATGACCTGAGCCATCCCATCCACGCTGACAACTGTCTGTTAGACCCAGAGGCCAACGAGTGCTGGAAAGAACCACCAGCCTACACCTACAGAGACTACAGGTTACCACCTAGCTCTGGGCCTTCATTTTTCTGCGATGAATATACATTTATATTTATAATATACAATATATATTTCAATGTAGTTAGGAAGCAGCTTAGGGTACAAGCTCTGGTCCATGGCTAAGCTGCCTCCTAACAACATTGAAACATATTTGCGCCTTCAATGGCACCATATTATTACCGTTACCTAGTGTTAAATAGTCATGGCTCGAACACATTTTCAATGGTTTTCATTGTGTCCTAAGTGCTCTGCTGTACCTGAATGGAGACTTTGAGGGAGGAGAGTTCATCTTCACAGAAATGGACGCCAAAACAGTCACAGTGAGTCCTCTCCTGAGAAGGGAAATCAAAAAAAAATTTGAAGAGTGAAGTGCCCGTCTTTTCGCATGTTTTTATTAGTCTTACTGTCTTACCCTTTCTTTGTTTGGAGCCTCGTCTAAATAAAGTTGGAATTTCCCACGTCCAATGTGATCCCATTCCACCACGACAGTCAGGTACTGACCCTGGTCTCCCCCCTCCTCCTCCCCTAGGCACAGGTGAAGCCAAAGTGTGGTCGTATGGTGGGGTTCTCGTCTGGCGGGGAGAACCCCCATGGAGTGAGGGCCGTCACCAGGGGGCAGAGGTGTGCCGTGGCCCTGTGGTTCACCCTGGACCCCCTCTTCAGAGAACTGGTAAACACACTACAGCCGTGGCCCTATCATAATGTCTTCTTTGATTATGTCTTTCACAGAGACACATGTCTAGAGTATAGTACATCATGTTATGTACAAGATGTTTATAATGGCTATTGATTTAGGGATATATTTATTGCTCTTTAGTTAGGAAGATAATTATTTCGGGAAGATGTTTATGTCACGAGACATAACTCCTCCTCTCTTTTCTCCCTCCCTCTCTCTTTCTCCTCTAGGAGCGCCTGCAGGCAGATGAGGTGATGCAGGCGTTGGACAACCAGAGCAGCCAATCACAGTGGGACACAAGCCTCAACATCAACCCCAAAGACGAGCTGTAGTAGTCCGCCGGCCCCCAGCCCAGCACCCCCCAAATCTTTATATCTATCTATTTATTTAATGAAGTTTGGATCAGAACAATTTTATTTTTGTACTGTTTGAAGTGCAAGGTTATATAGTTGTTTGTGTTGCCGTCGTGGCTTTTGGTCGGTTGTTGTGATTTTTTTTCTCCTTCTGTACATACCAGTACTTGAGTTCGCGTTTGGGTCTTTGTTTTTCTTTCCATTGACTCTCTCTCTCTCTCTCTCTGTTGGGGTGAAACCCAGTCATTGTGCCTCACACTTTATAAGGTCCAGTTGACTTTGTGATGACTTTATAAGGTCCAGTTGACTTTGTGATGACTTTATAAGGTCCAGTTGACTTTGTGATGACTTTATAAGGTCCAGTTGACTTTGTGATGACTTTATAAGGTCCAGTTGACTTTGTGATGACTTTATAAGGTCCAGTTGACTTTGATGACTTTATAAGGTCCAGTTGACTTTGTGATGACTTTATGAGGTCCAGGTCACTTTGCGACGACTTAAAATGCTCAGTTCCCTTTGTGATGACTTTATAAGGTCCAGTTGACTTTGTGATGACTTTATGAGGTCCAGGTCACTTTGCGACGACTTAAAATGCTCAGTTCCCTTTGTGATGACTTTGTGTAGTGTGCGGGTGTGCGCGGGCACAAGGTTGTTACAGCACAGACCTGTCATACGTATGCACAGTTCTTACTGCACTGTGATCAAGCGAAAGAGAAGAACAGCAATCGGCATTGCCGTTCTCTTGTTATAGAAAAGACAACGGGCTGTTTATAACGTTTCAAACATGAACTCATAAAACAAATCGGTCGTGGGATTATCTCCTTCAGGCAGTGTAAACACAGTTGATATGTTTCATCTACTTATTCACTGAAACATTGGCTGGAGTATATGCATTCACCGAGAGAAAGAGGTCAGGCATTTCTTTACAAACAGGGAGCTGTAAATCCCTTTCGGTGACTGACAAGGATGACTGAACTGATCTGTCACTATTTTCCCGTGCACTTTCTTCTCGTTTGTGGTGTGGTGAAGAGACACCGTCTTCGTGACTCACATCCCTCCCTAGCTATGGTCCATGGCGTTAGCAAGCCTTACTAACGCCTTGGACCAGAGCTAATCCCTCCCGTCAATTGCAATCAAAACGCCGAGCAAGATAACTGTTTACAAGTTAGCTGACACACGGGCATGGAGTGTGTTGTTGTTGTTGTTGTGTGTTTTACGTGTCTGTTTTTAAGATAGACAGCTGCTATTGCAATTGTCGGCATTTGATATTAGAAGCTTTTTAATAAAAGATGTCGTTCATTCCTGTTTAAAGGAATTCCTATTTTAAGGTGACTTATAGGTGTCCTTTCCTTTCGAAACTTCCTCATTTCCTGGGTCAAAATAGACAGACAGGCACACACACTGTTAAAATCCAATGGAATGAACGTGCCTTGTGTACTATGATATTTCAATGATTACAACTGCTAACTATACGTAACTTATGCATTTTAAGTTAGATTAGGGGTTTTATCTTATCTTTTGATAGGGAGGATGGCCACTCACTAATATTTAAATATAAATTGCTGTAGCACAAACAAATTGTTGTATCCATCTCTTTTGTTGTTAATGTGTACTTATAAATTAAAAAGACAATATTTCAATAAATAACTTAAACCGTGTCCTTTATTATTTGGGAATGTGTAAATTGTTTACAATTTGTGAACACATTGTCTATAGGTTCAGTTGTAAACCAACAGCATTTCATGTAGTGGTTTTACAAAAATGTATTTGAAAATCTAAGCATGAATATGACGATAATTAAATCGATCTTAAATATCAGGATGAACATAGAGGTGAATTATTCATAGAACTGACTGTTCCAACTCAGACTTGTCTAATTACAAATGATGTATGCCGTATCAAACCATCGTTCTTTTTAAATCTCTTAGCATCTATAGTCAGTGCATTGTCTCAAATCAAATAGCCGCGGGAAGTAGGGGTGCTCCAGCACCCACTGAGAAATCGGGAAAAAATGCACACACCCAAAAAAATCTTCGCAGCAACCCCACCCTCAAAACATCTTCAGAATGAAGCCGTAGAATGACGCTCTCTGACGGAAGACAATGTGGTCGGCGTAGATGCCACTATTATAAAGGACCTAACTTAAGATAGATTTAAGAATAAACTTAAAAACACTCAGTGACAAAGGGTTTATAAAGGCATTGTGGTAACAGTGGCAATATGGGCTACCCACACCGAGACGACCTACTAGCACTGCAGGCATTGGTGAGCTCAATGTCTTCTAGTAGGCTAGGTTAAAGTGCATCAGCAACAGAGAGGAGGCTGTTGACAATGTAGAGAACAAGTAGACAGTAGACCTATGATCACATTCTGTATATATATTTGTCGTCGCACAACTATTGAGCCAGTCACCTTGGTTATAATCATTCATTTGATCAAATAATCTCTATATACTGTAGACAGCGAGCACGGGATTGATCCCCGACGCCTGATCAATTCGGAACCCTTAGGAGTTGTGCATGTTTTACGAGGTAACGTCGAAGGGAACAGAACTTCGGAGGTCTTAAACGGATCATCTGTGACAAATGAAAAGGTAGAAAACAAAGCCCTTCTCTCAACAGTAGCCAACAGTGCTGATCCCATCTAAAGATTCACTTTCAGTAAAAATGCCTCATTTTAAGTTGTATGCTAGTTGATACTGGAACAGAGACTAGATTTCTTTGGTGATTCCCCTCTCCCTTAGGCCTCGCCCACACTGAGATTTAGTTTTTTTCGGATGGAGACGATGCTTTTTCAATGGGAGCCGTCCAATGCAGGATGAATGACAACGGAGCAGATTGTCCCCCTCCCCCCAAAAAATGTTTCCTTATGAAAAAGTGTAGATTAGTTGTACCTTTATAGAGCAAAAATGGACAACTATGTAGGCCCTAAGTCGTATACAATTTCATCCGTGTTCATGTGTCTCTGTGTACCCCGTACCCTTAGCTTTGCTCAGATCTCGACTATTTCCTCTCGAGGTATGATGTTGCGAATGGTGGGTTCAGAAGCCGCTCAGAAGCGATACGCCAGGTGCTCAGTGAAGCAGAAAGACTTGGTCTCGTTGACGGTGCACAGGAGGTCATGCATGCGCCGGGCGCGCCGCTCCTCAAACACCAGCCTGCGGGAGCGCTCTCTGGCCGCCTGCTGCTCCGCCCGCTTCTCTGCCCGCTTCTTCTTCAGCCACCTGAGGAGAGAGAGAGAGAGAACCGGACACATTATTTAAAAGATCTTGAGTGTCCAGGACCAGGGCGATCCAACCCGGTTCCTGAAGAGCTACCCTGCTATAGGTTTTTAACTCCAACCCCAGTTGTAACTAACATGATCCAGCTTATCAACCAGCTAATTATTAGAATCAGGAGCGCTAGATTGAGGTTGGAGTGAAAACCTACAGGATGGCAGCTCTCCAGGAACAGGTTTGGAAAGCAATGGTCCAGACTATCTCCAAGGCCCTTCAACAGTAGACAGACTGAGTAGGGACTCACAGTTTGAAGGCTCGTTCACACTCTTCTCGGTTGTGCATGTAGAATCCACTCTCCTCCTCCAGCCTCTTCATCTCCTCCAGCTGTCTGTCTCTCTGTTGTTGTTCGTGTTTCCTCTGCAGCCACGACTTAAAGGCCTCGCCTGGGTCACTGTGCTCCCTCTGAGGGAGGCGGGACACAGGGAAAAATCTAGTCAAAACGGTTCTCACTCACTATCCTACTTTCTTGGATTTGCTTTTCACAAGCTTTCTGGTGCAGTATATGATTGCACAAAAGATTATTGCAGTTTAGCATACAGATACCCAATAACAACTTTTTCATTTCTTTATAATACATATCAGAAAATAACTTTCTTCCCTTTATTTATGAAATTATTTAAGTAAATAGCATGTACATTTAGCTGAAAGCACTGATTTCTACAAAGTACTACTACAGTACAATTACAGTACTACTACAGCCTGTGGTTGTGTGCTAGTGTCGCCCTCTAGTGGCCTGTGCGTACCCTGCCATTCCTTCTCTCCATCTCCTGGGCTCTGTCGATCCTCTTCTCCTCCTGCAACTGCTCCCTCTTCCTCACCAGCCATGCCCGGAACGCCAGCTCATTCTCCTTACGCTTCTGCTCATCCTCCTCCCTCTTCCTCTGCTCCTCCTGAGAGAACGGGCAGGGGTAGAAATAGAGAGAGAGAAAGAGAGAGAGAGGAGTCGGGGAGATAAAGAGAGAGGGGAAGCAAGGAGGATCATATAAAAGCAGAAGGGGGAGAGGTAGAAAGAGTTACACAGGAAAACAGAAAAGGGGATTTATCTTTTATGATAAGCATTGGGACGTCCTGTGCTCCCCACCTCTCTGGCGAGCCTCTCTCTCCTCTCCTGTATTTTGTTCAGTAGCTCCTTCTGTTGGGGCGAGAGAGTGAAGGTGGCCTGCTGGGTAGGGGCACTGTTGGCCGACTGCACCCTGCGCTTGGTGCCCCTCCCCCCACTGCCCCTCTGGCTGTGACTGGCCGAGTTGGGCCGGTTCCTGGGCTGGGCCGGAGGTCTGGGGGCGCGGTGGTGCTCGATCCCTATGGACATAGTGCTAGAGATGGGACGCAGCGGGGAGGATGTGGGGGTCTTGTTCGGGCTTAGGTCACTTGGACAGGAGGACGAGCGTGAGTTGTCGCTGGGGAAGCTCGCTAAAGGTGGCAGCATCAGGCCACGGCTCTCCACCTCCTTCAGGCTGACAAGGTCAAACTTGCCATCTTTCTCCACCAGGACTTTGCCCTCTTTCCCCGGTCCACTCTGGCCAGCCTCCCCACCACCCCCATCCTTGAGCCCCTGCCCTCCTCCTTCCCCTTCCCGAGGGGTGATCTTCAGCTCAGAGAGCTTCCCTGAAACCTCACTCTCTACCTCCATTTCCTTGCTGGCCGTGCTGCTCACCTGCTCTACCACCCCCGTCTTTTGGGGGGTGCTGCTGTCTTTCTCGTACTCAAGTGGCGCCACTACCAAATCCACCAGCGTTTCTTTGAAGTGAAGGCGTCGGCGCCGAGTCAGGTCCGGCGCTTCCTGGTCCTGCAGCTGCCGATTGGCTAGCTGGATCTTCTCCAGGATGTACTTCTTCTCCTCTTCCGGTTGGTCTTCCAGCACCGGAGGGGGTGGCGCTAGGGGGGATCCGCCCTTATATGGACTGTCTCGGTCAGAGTCGAACTCCAAAGGTTCCATAGGCGAGGGCCACCTCTCCTCTTCCTCCGCCTTCTCTGACTCGCTCGCCCACTTCTCCTCCTTCAGGCTTTTCTTGTCCTCCTTCCTCCCTCGCTTCTTCTCTTCCTCCTTCCCCTCCTCCTTCAGCTCCTTGTCTATTTCGGCCTCGATGTCCTCGTAGTCAGGTTCCTGTTGAGGAGGAGTGACGGAGTTCTATTCACCTGAGTCTCTCAGCAGACAGTGTGTCAGCAAACGATATGTTAATTAGGTACTTTGATACTTTGTGAGAGACATGACGACTGTGTGTATGTGTGTGTGGTTATCAATGTACCCAGTCCAGAGCCCTATAGCTGTGGCCCAATGAAAGTGTCTGGATGTGTGTCAGTGGGTTGGATTTCACACACATACACTGAGATGCAGGCGCACGGTAACACAACACCACAAACTGTGGGCGCATTTGAGCAGATCACTTTTGTCAGGTTGGTGACCATCGTTGGTCACCACCTTCCAAAGTGTGTTGTATTATGGGGATCAAAAATAGTCCGATTTGCGCTTGCATGACGACTGTATGAGCTTTATAACAGATCAAAAGTCATGAAATTTTGACTGCAAATGTATTTCTGCAGTTGCTCTTCACCAACTTCATCCTGCAGCCATTGCCTGCGTTGTGGGAGGCTCTATTGCCAACCAATCATTAGGGTGTTTTTGTTTGACTCGTGTGATCATGACCAAAGACCTGACTAAAACAGGAACCAACTTTGCCGCCATTCATGTATAGGGGTGAAAGTGATATTTGTGGCTCTCTTTCACCAATTGATAGTACAATGTTAACAACTATATTTACAGTTTGTGAGTGTGTGATATGGGGGTTGGAGACGTGTTTATTTTCGACATTACAAAGAAAAACCTCCACAAACACTGGCAACACTGCCATGTTGCACTGAGACTTGCTGTTGGAAAACCGCATCAGTGTCCGACCTTCGGCTGTCCCAGATGCACTTTCCCCCACTTCACTCCTTAACTTTTGTTTACAGTTGGTTGCTTTCGCCTTCCTACTCAAAAGATCCCTGTGACATTGTCACAGGAAGTGGGCAAGCTGGGCGACCCAGCGGCTCACTGACCTACTTGGCCGTCGCTCCTGAGGTGCATTCAGTTCACTTTAACGTTTGCTACGTTGCCGAACGGTTTGTACTGAACGACACGTTTCCCCAAAACGTTGTTATACGTTCTTGAATAGACTTTGAGGTGCATTTGCTCCCATTTAGTGGGTGTGGCAAGGTGTGGCTTGAAGCAATGAGTGACATTAAAAGGCAGTGGCTATGCTGACAGCGTTGCCCAACCCACAACCCAACCCCTCCCCTTTTTTCAACTGGACGTTCAGTACAGCACCGTTTCCGGTCAGTGGAACGTTCCAGAACATAAAAACGTACTTAACGCAGCCCTGGGTCCTCACTGATCAGCTAATCCCCGCTGACCTACCTGGCCGTCGCTCCTCCCCTTCCCGCTTATCAGCCAATCCCTCTGACCTACCTGGCCATCGGTCCTCCCCTTCCGGCTTATCAGTCAATCCTTCTGACCTACCTGGCCGTCGGTCCTCCCCTTCCCGCTTATCAGCCAATCCTTCTGACCTACCTGGCCCGTCGCTCCTCCCCTTCCCGCTTATCAGCCAATCCCTCTGACCTACCTGGCCCGTCGCTCCTCCCCTTCCCGCTTATCAGCCAATCCCTCTGACCTACCTGGCCCGTCGCTCCTCCCCTTCCCGCTTATCAGCCAATCCCTCTGACCTACCTGGCCGTTGGTCCACCCGTTCTCGCTGATCAGCCAATCCACACGGACCTACCTGGCCATCGTTTGTCCCCTCCTCACTGATCAGCCAATCCAGGTCCTTCTCAAAGTCGTCCTCATACTCCTCCTGGGTCCTAGTGCTCGTTGGCACCAGACTCATCTTCTCCAAAGGAATAGCGTGAAGAACAATAGAAGATCAACCGGAGCATTGTATATGCAGGGCCATTTGTGATGATAGCCCCATAATTATACTTCCAAGGGTATACATACGTCCATTGTATTTAAATTCACACCAGTTCAGTTCGACTTGGTGCATCCCTCATAAAACTAAAATAGAATAGCATTCCCGACTGTTTGAGCACACATCACAAGCATACAACTTCTGAACACTCACAGATCATATGTCACACAATACTATAGTGGACCTGTATTCACGACTCCCGTGGCCCTCCCATGGCCAAATGACGCATAGGCGCAGGATAAACACTTCAACCTGGGACAGGTGCAGTTGTTTGTATTATTTTTATTATGGGATCGTATTGTGAAATAGGCTAACTTGTCTTAACTGTTGTTAGAGTTACTGGCAGATGTATTGCAGCGTGTAGAATATTACTGATACAACAGGACTGCGTGATGTGACACACAGACATAGCCTGGTCTCTAGGCTCCAATACAAGAGGAAACATAGAAGCCTAACACGATGGTGTAACATTAGAATAGGCTACTATTTCCACAAGCAATAACCTACACACTTTATTATGAGGCGCAAGTCTGAAATTATTAGAAGCACAACCGTACCGTTACCCAAACATCGAAATGAACTCACCACTACCAGATGCTTGTACGTCTCCTTTTTACTCAGAATAAAAATAAAATCATGTGTATTATATCCTCTTATATGGGAACTCGTTATTCGTTTCAATGGCCTACATTTTGGTGATACAAGCCGGCCGGAGCACCTGTCCAGATAATCTCCTGTGCGTGTCCCTCTCCCCTGCTCCACTAAAGGCTTTAATAGTCCTGTTGTCATAGAGACCTACAACACGCACATGCGTAAAACAGAAAACAAGTCTCTTACACTCGCGCAAACACACACTTCTTCACCTCAATGCACACAGACACATCTATACATCTATCAAACTGTCAGTCATGAGTACTGGGAAGGATTTTATAGACTAGCGTAGGCTACACTCTAAATATGTGCTCCAAAATGGTATTATGAACATGTTATTATGAGGAATTAAGTGCACGTCTTTGTGTTGTTGGAAATAGTGACATAAATAAATGAAGACCTACGTGGCATATTTTACGTCATGCTTTAATAACATGTGAATAAGAAAATAAATCCATTCGTCATTATGGGACAATTATTATTTTTCAATTACTATCTTGGCAAAGAGCGGATAAGCAGAGAAGAAAGGGGTCTCTTATCACGTTCTGGATAATAACGACACGCCTACAGAAAAGCACTGGCTTGTGGGTCTTGCTGTTTCCTGTCATTTACTATCAATCAAACAAACCTGGACAGACTCATCGAGAACACCATTTCCCATGCCTCCTCGCTCGGTTCAAGCCAAGGACACACCCCCGGACCTTAGCGTGCCTGCACGGCTGTCTACTTGTGATTGTAGTTTTCAGTTTTGCTAGATGGATGTCTACAAACTGTACATTTTACATGGAGATGACAGCTAGATAATTTACAAATCATGGCGACCATCGTTCTTTATTCCATGAATAGAACGGCGCAAAACACGGCGAGACTATGCTTTTTTCCGTATTCAACGCGAGCTTCCATAGTGGACTCGCGCATATCTTTCTTCAATAACACTTCGGTCCGCAGGTTAACTCCGCTTCCGGGAGCGAGATGGGTTCCCAAAGCTACTGGAGTGCAGTTCATGTCCAATGGGACTGCAGGCAAAACGGCAACCGGACGAACCAGGAGAAGCGCCCTGCTGTTTGCTGGAGCAGCGGCGGCAGTGTTGGGTTTTGTGGCTAGCGCTAGTCACTTTCAGCGGGCTGAAATGGCAACCATGATCACCAAAACCGAGGAGACGGAGATATCGGAGAAATGCAAGAAGTTCATGTCTCCGCCGTGTACTGACGTCAAAGTGCTGGAGCAGAAGAAAGAGGAAATGTGCACGAGGATGGAGATGCTGATCATGGAGACTCAGGCGGAGTTCTGCAGAGCGCTCGAGGAGGTGGACGGCGGCATGTTCAAAGTGGACAAGTGGGAACGGAAAGAAGGCATGTAATCGCCCCCTTTGGCACGTGCCATTTGGTACACACAGCTCGTACCCATCCCGCATGGATAGTCGGTTAGGAACCCCAACCTAAGGCCAGAGCATCTTACCTATAGGCCAACACTATAAGACCAAAAGTATGTGGACACCTGCTCATCTAACATCTCATTCCAAAATCATGGAATGATTTGCTGCTCCACTCTTTACTAGATGTTTGAGCATTGCTGCGGGAACATGCATCCACCCATTCAGTCACAAGAGCATTAGTGAGGTCAGGCATTGATGTTGGGGAATTAGGGCCGGCTCGCAGTCTGCGTTCCAATTCATGTCGGAGTCTATTCTGGCTAATCCAAAGGTTATCCACCCTGGCCTTATTTTTAAACTGAGCCCAACATCCACAGTAGCACCTTGCAACATGCGGCACCCATGCCATTATCTCACTGTCTGTTTTTTATATAGCATTATTAAGGTGCCTTGGTGTTTGGCTCTTTCTTCACTGTCTTAACATCTTGTGTCTGTATCAGGTGGCGGGGGCATCAGCTGTGTGCTGCAGGATGGGAAGGTGTTTGAGAAGGCCGGGGTCAACGTGTCCGTGGTGTTTGGGAACCTGACCGAGGAGGCCGCCAAGCAGATGCGCAGCAGAGGGAAGGTTCTCCGGGGGAAAGATGGTGAGTGGCCGCCCTAGGTTCATATCAACCTCATTCATTTCAGCAATTCCCTTATGTTGTCTTGCAGTACCGTGTGTTACCTCATGCTACGTATGTCACTCAAGACCAGAGCGAGCCATTCATACCATTCCGACAACCTGATGTGTTCAAGGAATCAGGATTGGATCCTTGAGTCCGACTATGGTTGAGATGTATATTACAGTATTGTATTGTATAATATTGTATTATGTTCACTCCTAGGCATCCTGCCATTCTGTGCCATGGGTGTGAGCTCAGTCATCCACCCCAAGAACCCCCACATTCCCACAGTGCACTTCAACTACAGATACTTTGAGATAGAAGAAGAAGATGGTGAGTGTCAGGCTGTGACGTCACACCATTCAAGTGTTGGAGCTGAGATAATGAATGATGGCTCTTGTCTTCTCGTGTGTGTGTGTCTGTCCCAGGCACTAAACAGTGGTGGTTTGGTGGCGGTACAGACCTGACTCCTACCTATGTCAATAAGGAGGATGGCGCTCACTTTCACAACAGTCTGAAGGAGGCCTGTGAAAAACATCACCCCAAGTACTACCCCGACTTCAAAAAGTGGTACGACCCATATCGGTGACTTCATACAACATGTGGTAATGACTGGGTGGGTGGGTGACTACACTGGGTGGGTCTCTACTGTTCAATGGGGATAAGGAGTTTCTCGTCATTATCTTCAGCTGCTGAATGGCCATTTCTTCCGAGCTAGTGAATGACGTGTCAATGAACGGGAGGGTAAGTGAGTATGGATACTGTATATGGATGTGTGTGTCTGTGTTACTTTAATGGCTATGTTCCTATAAGCTGTTTGCGTTTTACACATTGACACAGTGGTCATCACCTCCAGATTGACATCTTGATTTTGATGATCTTGATCTTCTCTCAACTCAAACATACAGTAGTTGTATTTTTAAAGAACATTGGGGGTTACATTTTCATTGAGCGTAATCATATCTAATAACTACCTCTGTGTTTAGTCATTGAAACCAGTAGCTCAACATTTCTACCGTGTTTCAAATGCCTGTAAAAGTACTGCATTGTACTAGTTATGCTGCAATTATGGAAATTAACATTGGTAACACTTGAATTAAACCCTGCTGGTATAAAATCATGAGTATAACAAGTTATAAAGGAATATACAGTACCAGCGGGCAGGTATAATTCAAGTGTTTCCGTAACCTGCAACATTTTTTGTCCTCAAGCTTAGTTTAATTCAAAGCACTCCTGCTGCCTGCAGGTGCGACCGGTACTTCTACATCCGCCATCGTGGCGAGACGCGGGGCATCGGTGGCATCTTCTTTGACGACCTGGACTCTCCCAACCAGGAGGAGGCGTTCAGCTTCGTTAGGAGCTGTGCCCAGACCGTGGTGCCCTGTTACCTGCCCATCGTCTACAAACACCTCAATGACCCCTTCAGCCCAGAGGAGAAGGACTGGCAGCAGGTGCGGAGAGGCAGGTGGGTACAAATGAGAGGGTGTGGGTGTACCTCGGGCTGTGGTGGTCATGACGTTTTGTGATTGTCAAGCAAATAACTGCCTGTCTCAAGGTAATTGACCGTTAATTAACATAAACACATTTAGCATCTCCCTGGCTTCCAGGCATAGACGACAAGCCACTGATGCAGACCTTTTGGATCGTCTAATAAATCCATTATGTATTTTAGACACGTCTAAAGAAACATGATATGAAGAAAATGTAGTCTTATTTCAGAAGAACAGAATGGCATACTCCTTGTCCTTATGTTAGGCCCTGATCTGGCTATGCAATATGGCTGTGGGCTATACTAGTTCATTTAGCAGACCAGATTTGCATTGTTTTATATTATTTTATAGGATGAAGAATACAATTGAACATAGCTGAATAAAATAGAAAGGATGTTTTCTCCAAAAGATTTCTGAGGAAGGGCGCACATGCCGCTTTTCTGTGAGTGGTTAACAAAGAAACCGGTCTTCCTATATGCTTAATTTAGAGTTATTTATGCAACTTTAGTTGTGATCAAAGAATATAGCCCAACGTTAGAATGTATTAAAAAAAATCAACGGCTGCATGATGTGACTCTGATTATTCGAAAAAAGTCACATGAAAGGCATGAGCTCTGCTTAGTTTTTTTGCGCAGGCTGCACACACTTCATCAGTCTGTCATTCACAATTTGACAAGCACTTGCTAATACCTCAAATTTCCCTGTGGCATCCCCTTTGTGTAGCCGTAATGTACCCTAAAGAAATCCATGCCTTTTGTGGCCGCTGTGCCCTTGGGCTGAATATAATAATTATAATTCCCTTCTCCCGGCTGCGTGCTCTGAAGCACCTCTCACTCACATGGCTCAATTCTTATTAACCAATGCCCGTCACGTGATCGGGTCTTTCTCACAGGCTACAAGTGAAGACAAACACATCGGGGATGCAACTGTGCTCATCCTTATCCAATTCCGAGGTGCACATTGAAGATATTGGAAGAACTGTCCTCATGTACTTTGTCAGCCAACAAGATGAGTGGGTCTAATGAACAGCAAAAGCACTAGCCTATCAACGTTTGTACTATGGGGGATAGTAGATTGACATAAGCTGCCTATGTCATTCTACTATCCACCATAGTACAAACGTTGATAGGCTAGTGCTTTTGCTGTTCGTTAGACCCACTCATCTTGTTGGCTGACAAAGTACATGAGGGACAGTTGTGGGATGCGATAGATCCCAAATGAATACAACCACTAGCATAAAAAAAAAACGTTTATAAGCAATGAGGCTGACGCAACATATCAGAACTTTTTTAGCTTCAAATGTTGATCAACTATTAGACTATTTATTCACATTATAATCGCAGCAATGTGCACACGGCAGGAGGCTACAAACGCGAATGTTCCAAAATGCAATCAAGTAGCGGGAAAACACCATTCTCAAACGTGATCACAAATGCGATTATGCATGTCATGCTTTATTATAAAGGTGCATTTTTATGGTGAACATGATCTACCCCAAACGTGAAAAAGTTAGGTGCTACAACTGTCGTAAAACTGATTAATGTGCTTAATTTTAAGAAGTTATTTGGCCACTAAAGTTGTGGTACAAACCTTATCAAAACATATAGACATATGGGCTAGGCTACATGAGGTATGCAACTTAAAAAGGCATGCGCTTTTGATTAATACAGTATATCATTCATAAGTCACCCATCAGACTGTTCTTGATTTAATCTTTGTCTTTACATATACTAAATAATGTATGTGTGAAATTTGTTTTAATTAGACTGGCCCATTATCTTGCACGTGCCTCGAAACAGGAAAAAAAAAATACATGTAATCTATGCACTTAAATAGCAAATGGAGGACGCATTTCCCGTGGTTCCTTTTCATGCCAGCCAGGTAGGCTATACTCCTGTTGTAAAGATAAGCAATGTGCTTAATATTAGGAAAGTTGAGAAATAAATATAGTAGGACTAGCCTATAAAAAGCTGATGGGATCCTCTTTTTAGTACTGGCCATCACTCTGTTTTCTATTGCAGTTCCATAGCCTATAGAAATGTTGTGTAACGTTTCCCGAGTGGCGCAGCGGTCTAAGGCACTGCATCTTTGCTAGCGGCATCGCTACAGACCCTGGTTCGATCTGGTGCTGTATCACAACCGGCCGTGATTGGGAGTCCCATAGGGCGGCGCACAATTGGCCCAGCGTCGTCCTGGTTAGGGTTTGGCCGAGGTAGGCCGTCATTGTAAATACGAATTTGTTCTTAACTGACTTGCCTAGTTAAATAAATAAAAGAGCTCATGAGGTGTTTGATGAAATTTGCATTGATGTCAGAGTGATTAGAGGGACAATAGAGTGCTGAGTACCAGGCAGTTAGCAAGTTTGGTAGGCTACTAATGACCATCAGCAGCATCAGAGCTTGGAGAAGCCTAATTACCGTGACTAAAACGATCACTTGGAATTTGACTGGCAACGTGTCGGTAATACGGTCACCGTAACAGCCCTAGGTGTACCTACATGCTTGTGCATGTGTAATAACAGTTTGGTTCTGTGTCTGTGCTTGTGTCCCATTAAGCCTTTGGTCTGTGTGTGTGTGTTTTCAGGTATGTGGAATTTAACCTGGTGTATGACAGAGGGGTGAAGTTTGGACTGGCCACCCCAGGCTCCAGGATCGAGAGCATCCTCATGTCTCTGCCCCTCACAGCCAAGTGAGTACTGTTACGTCACAGTCATACTGCTGCTGCTAGCACTGGATGTATAGCACTAGTGATTGGGAATGAGTACTGGGGTTGCGTCCCAATAATCTCTCCTTCCTCCTGATGTGTGCACTCTTACACTACTTCCCATAAATTGCACTTTTTAAACCCATAAAGGGAAGTGAACACTTTGGGGAAAAAGTGAGAGATTATTGGGACGCAACCTTGGACCAGTGAAGACTCTGTGTGTAGTACTGTGTGATCTACTCCGCACGCCGTGTGTGTGTGTGTGTGTAGTACTGTGTAATCTACTGCGTACGCCCTGTGTGTGTGTGTAGTACTGTGTGATCTACTGCGCACGCTGTGTGTGTGTGTAGTACTGTGTGATCTACTGCGCACGCCGTGTGTGTGTGTGTGATCTACTGCGCACGCCGTGTGTGTGTGTGTGTAGTACTGCGTACGCCCGGTGTGTGTGTGTAGTACTGCGTATGCCCGGTGTGTGTGTGTGGTACTGCGTACGCCCGGTGTGTGCGTGTGGTACTGCGTACGCCCGGTGTGTGCGTGTGGTACTGCGTACGCCCGGTGTGTGTGTGTGGTACTACGTACGCCCGGTGTGTGTGTGTGGTACTGCGTACGCCCGGTGTGTGTGTGTGGTACTGCGTACGCCCGGTGTGTGTGTGTGGTACTGCGTACGCCCGGTGTGTGTGTGTGGTACTGCGTACGCCCGGTGTGTGTGTGTGGTACTGCGTACGCCCGGTGTGTGTGTGTGGTACTGCGTACGCCCGGTGTGTGTGTGTGGTACTGCGTACGCCCGGTGTGTGTGTGTGGTACTGCGTACGCCCGGTGTGTGTGTGTGGTACTGCGTACGCCCGGTGTGTGTGTGTGGTACTGCGTACGCCCGGTGTGTGTGTGTGGTACTGCGTACGCCCGGTGTGTGTGTGTGGTACTGCGTACGCCCGGTGTGTGTGTGTGGTACTGCGTACGCCCGGTGTGTGTGTGTGGTACTGCGTACGCCCGGTGTGTGTGTGTGTGTGTGTAGTACTGCGTATGCCCTGTGTGTGTGTAGTACTGCGTACGCCCTGTGTGTGTGTAGTACTGCGTACGCCCTGTGTGTGTGTGTAGTACTGCGTACGCCCTGTGTGTGTGTGTGTAGTACTGCGTACGCCCTGTGTGTGTGTGTGTGTGTGTAGTACTGCGTACGCCCTGTGTGTGTGTGTGTCTAGTACTGCGTAAACTTGTAGTACTGCGTGTGTGTGTGTGTGTGTGTAGTACTGCGTACGCCCTGTGTGTGTGTATAGTACTGCGTACGCCCTGTGTGTGTGTGTGTGTGTATAGTACTGCGTACGCCCTGTGTGTGTGTGTAGTACTGCGTACGCCCTGTGTGTGTGTGTGTGTGTAGTACTGCGTACTCCCTGTGTGTGTGTGTGTAGTACTGCGTACGCCCTGTGTGTGTATAGTACTGCGTACGCCCTGTGTGTGTGTGTAGTACTGCGTACGCCCTGTGTGTGTAGTACTGCGTACTCCCTGTGTGTGTGTGTAGTACTGCGTACGCCCTGTGTGTGTGTGTGTGTGTGTAGTACTGCGTACGCCCTGTGTGTGTGTAGTACTGCGTACGCCCTGTGTGTGTGTGTGTGTGTGTGTGTAGTACTGCGTACGCCCTGTGTGTGTGTAGTACTGCGTACGCCCTGTGTGTGTGTAGTACTGCGTACGGCCTGTGTGTGGTACTGCGTACGGCCTGTGTGTGTGTGCGTAGTACTGAATCACCGAGTCAACGAGGTAAAAATCTGTCGTTCTGCCCCTGAACAAGGCAGTTAACCCACTGTTCCTAGGCCGTCATTGTAAATAAGAATGTTCTTATTGCCTCGTTTAATCAAATAAATATTGAGCAGAGCCCTGTGGAACACACACGGTGCATGTCCCTCATGGTTCGTACCATGACCGAGCTGCACCAGAGCATCAACCAGAGCCCTCTAATGTCAGCTGTGTACATTACAATTCTATATGCACTCACTGAAAAAGCCCCAGATGCCTCATTCATGCCGACTCTCTTCACAGGTGGGAGTACATGCATGAACCTCCTAAAGGTTCCCAGGAGGCCGATACGCTGGAGGTGTTACGAAACCCCAAGGAGTGGGTCTGAAATGGCCGTTGCCGTGGAGATACCAACCTGACTCAGCCTTCAGAACAGGAGCCGACATGAGCTGTTGACTGGAACAGGCGTCCGTCCCTTTGACTGCTTTGTCATTGGCCAACTCACCGCTGATGTGATTAGCTAGTTGTTACTGGAAAATGCACACCTGCCTTTATTTATTTTGCTGTCTGTTTCTTATTGCTTGATATAATATTGTCTGTGTCAGATAAGCCTTAACACTACCATTTAAATGTTTTATCCAGAGTGACTTACAGGAACAATTTGGGCTAAGTGCCTTGTTCAAGGGCACCTAGGTGATTTCAAACTAGTGACCTTTTCGGTAACTGGCCCGACACCGCTACCCCTTTGCCTTCCGCCCGACTGCTTCAGTTAATATTTCCTGTGTACCAACTGGTTGCTCTGCTAGTATATTTTTCTCTCTAGCTACAGTCTGAGAGCCCTCTTGGTCTCCTGTTGGGGATTAATCTGAATTAGTTGGGTAACATAGATAGGATGTTTTATTTTCATGATATGCTTATGAGTTATTTCTCATAAGAATGTATTTTGTTGTACTATAGTGGTGGCCATTGGCAGTTATCTGTCCTCTGTCAGGACTAAGTTGCTTGGGCCGCAGAGAGGGGAGAGGTCAAGGTGTCATCATGTGTAAACATATCTTTTAAACCATGTGAAGAGATGATTGATGAACCAATTATCTCTTTGCTCCACTGTGTCTGTGTGCCAGTCACTCCCTACTTTTCCCATCGGGGAGAGGAGGATGGCAGTGTCTGGAACCATTCTATGTTCCCTCTCTTGTTGCCCCTATCTTGACCTAGAGGCTCACTTTCCTCTCCGTGAGCTTGTCCAGAATTGGTTGTATTTAGGATGGAGTATCTCAAATGACAATTTGAGATATATCATTGGGAGGGGGTAATGTCTTGGTACCATTTTGTACCAAGGACGATATAAGAGCTTTGTTTAGGAGACCAAACTGAACGATAATTTATAGCCAATTTTGTCTGGCTAGGGGATATTCCTCTCTGAAGTAAAGTCTTTCTTTGTGAAAGTTCCTAAGACCTGTGGTTTGTCATGTCAACTAGGGGGGGTGGATCTTTGCTATAAAGGATCCCAGATGCCATTATGTTGAGCACTCTCAACTTTTCATTAGAGATACTGAACTGTTGAAAGTCAAAATGCTATTGCAAAAGCTGAATTATTATTAAAGGTGAAGATTAAGCATAACTCTGACTGGTGTGTGATTTGCTCTCATCATTTGGTAATTAAGGAAATTTCCACGACATTTGGCGACGGGGATGGGATGTGAATCTTCACTCGGTGACCGCTTCTGATGACCTAGGTAATCGTGCACAAGGGATCCCTCAAACTCGGGATCTCAGGGAGACCACACTTCGAGAACGGAGCAGATGGACCAACCTAAGATTGGAGAGGCAGCGAGCCGAGTGGATACCACATCCCGAACATAGTACAAAAAAGGTGAAATGAGCAAACCACACTTGAAGTTGAGTTGGATAGGACTTAGAGCTTGGTGAAGCCCTAGTGGAAGAAGGACCTCATTCTGTGTGTCTGTGTGATTGTCTAAGTGACCCTCAGAGGTGGTGAATTCCAATTATTTGTGTGCTAGCCAGGTATGCCCTGGGTTACTCTGTGTGAGTATTTTGTAGGAGCATTCTGTGTGGGCGCGGTAGGTTGACTCTGTGTGGGTTACCTTTTTATGTTCTGATGTTCTGTGTGGACATCTGACCAGTTCTGTGTGAGCATCTGACCAATCCTGTGTGGGTGATCAGTAAAATTCTGTGTGAAGTACTTAAGGAATTCCTGTTGTAACTGTTTTTCCTCTCCCTGTGTGTGAGATTGTGTGTGTGTGTGTGAGACTAAGGAGCCATGGGCGCGCACAAAGAACCAGGCATTCCGGGCCCTCCTACTGGAGCCTTGAAGGTTATGGTAGATAAATGGGGTAGGGATATTCTGGAACAGGTACTTCTATGGCATAGAGAGGGTGGTTTTCCTTTGACAGGGGCACTAAGTGTGACGCTGTTAGATGAGATAAGACAGAGATTGGTAGAGAAGGAAGGTAAACTAGGAAAAAAGGATCAAATTGACTGGGTGAAATTCAGGAAATGGGAAAGGGAAGCTGACAAACGGAAGAAAAGACAGGACACATTTCGGGGAAAACCCTGTCAGAATATGGTAGTTCAGACTGAGGAAGGAGAAAAGAAGGGGAAAGATGAAACAGTGAGAAGGAATAGGAAGGATGATGATGACAGAGACTGTCCCCCTCCCTACTGTATTCCTCAAACTCTCTACCCAGTGTTGCCGGACATCCCTCCTCCTCAGCCGCCTCCTGCTGATCCGCTGGATGCAAGACTACTACAACCTGCAACCCCACCCCCTGTCTCTCCCAACACCACGGTGATTGATCGTCTGGCACGGAGCCTGGCTGAAGTCCTGACAGGGTCTGGAGTGACTCCGGCCAGTCTCAGTGGGGGGAGCACGCCAGAAGGGAAAAAAAATCAACAATCCTTTTCTCAAGGCTCCTCCACTCAGCTCCAGTGAGGATGGAGGGGCACCCCATCTGACTCCCCCGTTGAAGGACCGTCTACGGACCAGGACGGAGAGGCGTGTCTCTACCCCCTTCCCATACAACCCAGCATCAGACATGTATCATCAATACCCTCTGATGGCCTGCCCTAACCCTCAGCCTCGACCTGATGATGCTAATGCTGCTGCCGCCGCAGCATGGAACCCCATTGTGTATGTCCAGAGGACGTGGAGACATGATGAAATCAAAGACATTGTAGAGGACCTACCAGACCCAAGTAAGGACGCTGTGAAATATTCAGCAGAGATGAGGGTATTGGTGGGTCAGTACAAACCATCTGCTGCTGAGATAGCCCATATCTGTAAAAAGAAACTGGGACTCAGGTGGGCGGATGTACAGGGACAGTTTGATTACAACTACCTGTGGGCTGAGAATGGCGCATATCAGGACCAGATAACGGCGCTGCTGGCCAGGATTGTGGAGATGTATCCAACTAAGACTGACTGGACTGCTATCAGAGAATGCACTATGAAGAAAGATGAGGGCCTGGAGGCTTTCAGAAAGAGAATTGAGACCTGTTTCAGGCTACACAGTGGTATCAGACCAAACGAACATGCATATGGGGATCTGCTGAAAGACGCCCTGGTGAGGGGTCTGACACCGGGCCTGGAGAAAGCTGTGAGGACTACCTGCATCAGTTGGGAGACTGAACCATTAGCAATGGTGGTACAGCACTGCAAGCATGCTGAGAGACAACAAAGTACTCAGAAGGAAGAAAAAATAAAGAAAAAGTAAAGACACAGAAACTACAGGCTGCTCAGATGACGTTTTACCAGGGAGCAGCCCCAGCAGGGACAGGACGAGGGGGTGGAGTGCGCAGGTGCTACAACTGTGGGAAGCCGGGTCATTTTGCTGCTGACTGCTCCGAGCCAACGAATCCACAGAGGAACAAAGGCAGGGGCGGACCAAGAAGAGGGGCCCGAGAGGAGGGGGCAAGAAGAGGAGGAAAAGGAGCACATGCATGGACAGCCCCATTCCAACAACAGCCGTGGCAGCCACCTCCCAACCAATGGCAGGTCGGGCCACCTCACGGGGTCCAGCAACAGCTCCTTGTGGGGACAACAAGGAGTCCCTCCAGGCAGAGGACAAACTGGAGCCTGGCAGACGGGGCCGCCGGCACAGACGACCCTGTACAATCCAGGACAGGGGCAGGAGGAGAAGTATTGACATGATGAGAAGACAGGGACAGTTGTGCTAAAATCCTCAGAGCAACAAGAGCATTTGTTTTTAAAGTGTCACACCCTTCCGAGAGTAGAGGCAACAGTGGAGGCTTGCGTCAATGGTGAGTCATTAATATTTCTTGTTGATACTGGGGCTGCTATGTCTGTCATTAACTGCAAGGCTATGATAAAACCTCCCATGTCTAAATGAAATAGTCAAAACTGTAGGGGCTTCAGGCCTCCCACTCAGAGAGCAGGTAACTCTGCCTGTCTCCTTTTGTGAGGAGAAGTATAAACATCAATTTCTCTACTCTGACCACTGTCCTGTCAATCTGATGGGCAGGGACCTCCTGTGTAAACTTGGCATCAACATAACATGTGGCCGAACCGGTTTAACTGTTATTCATGAGGAAGAGGAGGAAGTGGGGGAGCAATTGATGTTAATGTCTGAGTGTTGTGACTGGTATTATGCATGGGATGTTGATGATGAGGTGCCCAATATTGCTCGTGTTTTCTCAATGGCCAAAACCCATTGGGGCCACGAGGGCAGTTTCAGGTCTGAAGCAGGCTTACATTGCACCTCACATTTTTAACCATTGACAAGAGATCTCCATTATGAGAAACAATGGCTGTGTGATACATTACAGAATGAGTCAGTGCAGTGTGAGGGTTTATACTGTAGCAGTGAATTCTGTGCTTTGGGGGTTAATCTAACCCCTGCACAGAAAAAGCTCTACCTGTTTGAGGATAGCGCACCACATGTGTCCCTGGCAAAATCAGAGTAGAATGAGTGGATACTGGAATTTGGATGAAATGCTTGGTTGATGCTACAGACTGGGAGATGCGCCCTGATGGGTCAACTTATTCACCCAGCACACTGACAAGTTGTTACCCACTCAGTTGGGGAACACCAACTGAGAGGTGTGTGCATGGCGTTGATCAGGTTTTTTTTTCTACCAATATCATGTTGTTGAGTGAAGACTCACCCCTCCTGAGAGGGGTCCCTGAATGCCTATGCGCAAGGGACAAGTATGATTTTGGGAGAATAAAGGGAGCTGAGCCAATGGTAGTCACTCCTAAAGATACCAGGCGCCCGTCTAGAGCACAGTATCCACTCAGTAGGGAGGCAATAGCAGGTATTACACCTGTTCATGCATCTTTGTTAGCTAATGGTGCTTTAATTCCCTGTCCATAATCACCCTGTAACACCCCTATCTTGCCTGTTAGAAAACCTTCAGGTGATTGGAGATTTGTCCAGAAACTGATACTCGGGCTCTGTTGAAATTTCTCGCTGAGAATGGCCACAAAGTTTCAAAGAAGAAGTTACAGTTGGTTTCACAGACAGTGAGGTATTTGGGTCATGACATCTCTCCCAATGGCAGGCAGCTGGGTAGTAAAGAGAGGATACAGGCTATTCTCTCTGTCCCACAGCTGGTTACTAAACGACACATGATGTCATTGACTGGTATGGCAGGGTATTGTAGGGCGTGGTTACCTGACTATGCTGAGGTGGTGCAGCCGCTTGCTGACCTTATTTATGGCCACAAAATGGCTATGAGTGACAAAATTAAGTGGACACCAGAGGGACTGACTGCTCTGACCAGACTGAAACAACTCATGACTACTTCTACCTGTTTGGGGCTCCCTGACCATTCTAAACCTTTTAACCTCTTTGTTTGTGAGGGAAATGGTTTTATGTCATCTGTTTTAACACAGGAACATGGAGGAAAGCAGCGCCCAGTTGGGTATTATTCCAAACAGCTGGACAGTGTGGCCAGAGGTCTGGTTTGTTGTTTGAGAGCTGTGGCTGCTGCTACTGAAGCTGTGCTGGCTTGTGCAGACATTGTTGCCATGTGTGAACTCACTGTACACGTTCCTCATGCTGTACATGCTCTTATTTCACAGGCATCAGAATGTTCTTCTGACAATGTGTCATGTGACCCTGAAGAGGTGCACTGTGTTAAATCCTGCTACTTTGTTGCCCACCGAGGATGATGGAGAGCCGCACGACTGTGCTGAACTGTTGGAGCTTGTCTCTAAACAAAGGTCGGATTTAACTGATGTCCCTTTGCATAATGCACATTTGGAACTGTTTGTAGATGGCTCTGCTCAGCGTTCTGAGAAAGGAGAACCATTGGTTGCGTATGCGGTTACTACTGCCTCAACCACACTGGAAAGTGCTAAATTACCCTCCCACCTTTCTGCTCAAGCAGCAGAACTCTTTGCACTCACTAGAGCTTGCATATTAGCTAAAGGCCAGTCTGCTACAATCTATACAGATAGCAGATATGCCTTTGGTGTGGTACATGATTTTGGTACTCTGTGGAAACAGCGCGGCTTCCTGACCTCCTCTGGTAAGGCGATCTCTCATTCAAAACTTGTTGATAACTTGTCAAAAGCTATTTTGCTCCCTTCTGAAATTGCTGTTTGTAAGTGCCTTGCTCATGCTAACTCTTCCGACCCTGTCTCCAAAGGTAATGCTATGGCTGACTTGGCAGCAGCTGTCTCTTTGGAGGCCCCTGTGTTACAGATGGTTTTACTTCCTGATAATAACCTCTTCTCTCCCACTGATATCTCTGACTTTCAATCCTCTGTAGGTCCTGTTGAGTTGAGGAAGTGGAAACGACTATGTATATATGACCAGGTGCAGAAACTCTGGCTGGGCCCGGCTGGGCTACCAGTCTTACCACGTTCATGTTTCCCCTACTTAGCTAAGTTGTCACATGGAAGGGATCATGTGTCAAAGGGGGGAGTTGTTGATTTTGTAAATACATTTTGGTTTGCACCTGGGTTTTCTGTGTTTGCTGAACAATTTTGTGCAAAATGTGTGATTTGTATGACTAACAACATGGGAAGAGGGATTCCCATGCCACTGTCGGCTCATCCGACCCCTGAAGGACCATTTGAACACATAATGATGGATTTTATTGAACTCTCTCCTTGTCAAGGGTACAAATATTGTCTGGTGATAGTGGATGCCTTCTCCAAGTGGGTAGAGGCATTCCCATGTCGACATTCCACTGCTATGGCAGTAGCCAAGAATCTCCTTAGGGAGATCATCCCAAGGTGGGGGGTTACCATCTAAATTAACCAGCGACAATGGCTCCCACTTTGTAAACCTGGTGATACAGAACTTGCCTGAGAGTCTGCAGATAGACCTCAGGACCCATTGTAGCTATAGGCCGCAAACCGGTGGTTTAATTGAACGCGCTAATCAAACACTGAAATCTAAGATGGTGAAGCTTATGGCAGAGAAGGGGCTTTCTTGGGTCACTGCGATCCCCCTGGCTCTGATGTACATGCGAGGGAGGCCCCACAGAACCACTGGATTGGCTCCTCATGAGGTTCTGACAGGTAGACCAATGAGGATGATTAATTCTCCCTTCCCACAGAACAAGCTGACACTGATGGGCTGTGACGATGACATGGTAAGTTATTGTACTGCTCTAAACAATGTTCTGAAGGCTATTTTCCCCAGGGTGAAAGCGGCTCTACCCCAGCCACTGGTGGGGATCCTGCACAAACTTCAACCAGGTGACTGGGTGGTGGTGAAAGACCTGAGACGAAAGCATTGGAACCAGCAGAGGTGGACTGGACCATACCAGGTGATGCTGATTACCCCCACTGCTGTTCGCGTAGCTGAGAGTTCTACTTGGATCCACGCCAATCACTGCAGGAAGGTGCCATACTGCCCACCAGACCCTGAGGATGGAGGACCAGAGACACCGACTAGATGGGAGGATCAGGCCCAGACTCTACGCATAATGTTTCTTGCTCTGGTCTTGAGCCTTCTCATTACAGTTGCCATATGGACAGTGACTCAAGGACAACCGGTCCTGGAAAGACAACATGGTACGGACTCGACTGATAACCATTCAGTCCCACTGCGGGACTTAAATAGCAGCCACTCCAGCTCGAGCCAACGGCAGGCTCAGGACAGGAGTCCAGCAAACAATAGCCGCTCCCATATCGAAAGAAGAAGAAGGTCAATGCATCCACTGGATGAGGAATCACGAGGGAAACACTTGGTGGTCACTGCTTAACTATACAGTAAAGAAGAAATACCTCCTGTTATGTATGTAGCTTGTTTCCACATTCAGCGATTTCCCCATTCTTACAGTGTTCAGTAGAGGTCAGCATTAATGTGCACTAGAGGTGCTCTTGTCCAATGAGAACACAGGTGGTCAACCTTCACTAGGTAGAACTCTGAGGGATAAATGCATTAATGGTAATTTGTCATCATCAAAAGATTTACGGGGGGGATTTGATTGTTCACATTGGTGTAGTAGAATCATCTTAGAACCTAGATCCCGTGTACCAGAACCTATTCAAGTCCAACCCCGGCGAACCCCATTTAGGACCTGTCATTGTCACAATCCAAGCAATATTTCCATACCACAATTGAATGAATCCTTTCTGGGAATGTCAACATGTGTCAATTATAGTGTTTTCCCAATAGGATGTAGCTGGAAGAAGGGAACATGCAGCTCTGGATACCCCATTAGACTGAGGGTGGGACACACCATTATTGATGCTGAAACTGACTAGCTTTCTCATCAATTTGGCTCGGCAACATTTACTGATCATTATTGGATTTGTGGTGATAAAGCGTATCTCTACCTACCCACAAATTGGACCGGGTGCTGTATTTTTGGTAAACTAAACAGCTCCCTTGTGGTAATGCATAAAACTAATTCCTCTATTCCAAGCAGGTTAAGACTAATTAAGAGGGACATCTCGCAATACAATAATGTCCCTAGTGACTCTCGACGATCCTCGAAATTGGAAAAGTTCTGGCGCGGTTTAATCCCCTGGTATGGGGCATCGGAGAATGCACATGAGTTGGATAGGCTAGGATATAATTTGGAATCCCTGGTATATTTGACCACTGCAGGGTTTTCTATGATAAGACCAGAATTACAAGCCACTCAACTCATGGCAAAACAAAATAGAGTGGCACTTGACATGTTGCTAGCACGTGAAGGAGGGGTGTGTCAAATTATAGAAGATCACTGTTGTACATTTATACCCCAGGAAGATGACAATTTGACTATTGTAGTGGAACATTTGAAAGAGCTTAGGGATGTTTTCGAAAGGGAACACCAGCCTGACATCAACTGGAATCCGTTAGGATGGGTTCAGTCAGTGTTTGGTGCTTGGGCTGCGACCATTTTCCACTGGTTCATCTGTGGTCTAATATTACTGATTGCTCTTGTTGCTAATTATCATTTGTGTGAAGAAATTGTTTAATAAAGTGGTTGTTTTTCTTACTATGCCCTTGCTTGCAAATGAAGTAGGTGTAGATGAAGAATCTGAGATTGATGGACAACAATCAGGTGAACACAGTGAAATATTCTCACTGGACAGTGTAGATAGAGGGTTCACTGTATATGAATGAGTTCCCTGACCTATTCCTGACTATATCTCTGATAGTGGGGAACCAAATTCTAAGCATGAGGACTTAGAGGGATGACTGTCCTATAGGTTGTAATGAGGCCTGTGTTTAGACACTGGTTCTCTTGTAATTTTGGGAGCATTTATATGTTTTGTTATTTTTAAGCCAGACTACTTCCTGAATGTTGACACGGTTAGGACACCAGGGCTTTAGAGAAGAGACTTGAGATTTCATGCATGGTTAGGTTTGAACAGCCTTTTTAAAATAGAGCATGTCCAGTGTTTTTGGACTGCAGAAGGACCAAGACAAGTCATCCATCATGCTTTTTACATTAGAGTGGTTTGATAAATTGACAACTGCCCCGCATGTTTAAGTATTTTATTATAAATTACAATTCAAGCTCAGTACATATTCAAAGGTTGTTGTTTTTTTACATTTGCTTAAGGCGTAAAAACTGGATTTCAAAAAAGGTAACAGTACAACAAATTGGCCCTGCCCAGAATTCCTTGCCCCCGTTATCTAGACCTGAACTTAACAGACAGGTGGAAGCAATTTAGCAACAATTCCACCTCGTCTGTATGTCACCACATACTGTGTCTATTACATATTGAATCCTCAAGTGGGTGGGGGCTGTTTCTGGACAGGGCCATATGGCACGTTCATGACAGCTCAGAACCTCAAGTTAAAATGAACAATAGTTATTTGCGTAGGTTGATTCTGATACTTTCCAAGTGGGAAACTCGGGCCTCATCGTTCGAGTTGTCTTGAACGTACCAATAGACCATCAACACATCCCAGTCACAGGTCATATAGCATTGGGACAAGTGCTGAGATCCACAGGTCAACAAAAAACATCAGTGCTCGCAAATCTGTAATGAACATATTACACAGGCCCCGTACATTAGTTCTACAACTAATGTACAACATATGGCACAAAGTTTTTGTAAAATGTTTTATTACAAGCGTTGGAGACACTGCACAATTAGTGTAAACATTTTACTGTGCAGACAAAGGCCAGGATTCAAAGATCGGTAAAACGCGGTCGACAATGCACCTTTTTAAAAGTCAATGTTCCTGCATTAACAAAACACTGTAGATGACGGCTTAATGGAAATGACTTTCAAAGGGCAAGCGTGCAAATAACGTGGATAAGATTGAATCCTGGCCAAACTATCCGTTGTATCATAACCAGGGTGTCAAATGAGTTGTAAATCAGTTGTACATCCTAAAGTGTGTACAGGGCCATTGACGTATTGTGATAATGAATATTAGGCAGATAGTCAGTGCTTAGGATGTCAGCAATTAGTCCCCCAGCTGCATAATTAGCATGTAAAATAGACCGTTGTATCAATAGGTGACATTGCTGAGTTGCGCTGAATAGACCCAAACCAGACTTGCCTTAGAATTCATGAGCAAACAGCTCAGTTTGAGCCTTAACAGAAAGTGCCTTCAGTCACGCCACATATATCCACTACATTAGTATCAATGTAGTCACTACAATTATCTGCAGAAAAAAAAATAGAAGCACTCAAGTGCACTCTTACACATGCTCACCCACACACTGTCCATAGTGGCATTTATCGCCGTGAGTGAAAAAGGGCCGTTGTCGCATCATATTCTGCTGCTTCCTGGCCCATATTTCCTTGCAGGTCACTCCACGCCAGCACAGCTCAGATAATGTCACTCAGAGACAGACACAGCTTTGCAATCCCAAACTACCCTATACCATATTTAGTGCACTACTACCCATAGGGTTCGGGTTAAACGTAGTGCACTGTATAAAGATATAGGGTGCCATTTGGGACAGTCTTCCACAATTCATACGACGCTGGCATAGATCCAGTAAGTCTACGTGTACATAGCCAATACTGGCTTACCAAAACATATGGCTAAAACGACAGAAGAATTGCTTGTTTTTTTACAATTCACTTCCTGAACATTCAAAACAACTTGTTTGTTCTCTCATTTTTCCTTTACAGCACACAATTGTCATGCATCGTTCATTTGCAAGCCCCAAACCTCCAGGGTAGTCATAACATAAATCTATGGTAGTATGGAGGAAGCTAAAAATAAATTAAAAAAATACATTTTGGTTTTGTGAGACCAAACATTTGGTATCGTCTCTGCTATCACTCAACTCCTATCCGATGGTCAGTGCAAGCGTTGACGTTATTGCATCCAACAACTCTCCGTTAGTGTAGTAACGTAACAGTTAAAGGGAGGTGAGGTGTAGGCTGAGACCAGGAGGATGATATAGCTGGATGGGGGCTGGAGAGAGAGGAGGGTAGCTGGTGGGGCATCAGGTAAGACAGGGCATGGGGGGGGTTACTTCACTTCCCATGGCCAATGATGTCCTCATACTGAGGCGGCGGCTCTGTCTCTATGTGCACATCCGTGTGGCCAACTGCCTCCTCGTAAGACGGCGGTGGCTCTCCCCTGCTTCCCCTCGCAGACGTGACCTCTGAGCCCGGGTAGGCGGGGCTGCTATGGACGCTGAGCTCGGAGTGGTCGTGGAAGTCACGTCCCCACTGGTCCATGGAGACCACCGATAGTGTGGGGTCCCGGTGGGAGCCCCCCAGGGCGGGGCTGCGCTCCGAACGCTTACGGGAGTGGCAGCGCCACACAGTGATGGCCACTGCTGCGATGAGGAGGAGCACGAGGAGCAAGGGGAGGATCAGGTAGAGGGAGTGGACTCCGCCAACCGCCGACTGCAGCCCGCCACCTGGGCTGCTCTCCCGCACATACTCCTCCCAGAACCGTTGCTGCAGCCAATCAGAGAGCTACATCAGACCAATTACTGGGCAGAATTATCAATTCCTGGGCATTTAAGGTAAAAGAAACATGTGAAATCTACAAATGCCATTTGCAGCATTCTAAATGCCATACTCCAGAGAGCACACACGCATACAAAACAAAAACACAAAGCTGTCCACATATGTGCGTGCTGCACATCCCTCTGCGGGACAGACTGTACATTCCCTGTCCTGACAATAGTTGCAGCAATGACCCTCTCCCTACTGAGCAGCACTCTCGGAGAGTCAGCTACCCTTCCTGCTGATTATAATCACTTCCTGAAAAGCAGGAACATTCCACAGGCCAGCACACTTGGAGTAGGATTACACGTGTTTTTGTTATCAAGTGCGTGTGTGTCAATGAGGGAGCAACAGTGAGACAAAGAGCATTGTGTGTGCATCCGCGTGAGCGAGTGTTGCGTACAAGGTTGGGGTCAATTCCATTTAAATTCAGGAAGTAAACAAACAAAGGAGGTCAAATTTTCCTCAATGCTTCCCATATAAGAAACATAAAAAAATAAAAATGGAATTTGAATTTCAGTTTACGTCCTAGTTAGAGCTGAAATGGAATTGACCCCAACCCTGGTTGCGCACGTCTGTTGCGTGTGTGTCTCACTCACAGTTTTCTCGTCATTCTCAAAGGCCTCCCTGGCCTCCTCGTATGTGCAGATCTCCTCCCTGCACTCTCTCTGGATGTTGCCCTGCCGGATCTCCTCTAGCAGGTAGCTGTTGTCCCTGCGCTGCCGGCTCAACACAGAGTTGGCCAGGTCCGACGGCAGGAACACTGTCAGAGAGAGAGAGATGGGAGGGAAGAGAAAAGTGCAAGAAGGGGAGGAAGAAAGAGAAAATGTGATGAAAGATTCAGAGATGGTAGGGAGAGAACAGAGGACAAAAACAAAGACGGGAGAGAGGGAGAGATGCAGAGAGAGAAAAAAGAGGCAGAGGATAGTACAAAGCCAGCAGAAAAAAGAGGGAGCTGCCTACTAACTGCATTTCTGTATAAAACAAAAGCTTCTTTGATTAGAACGTCCAATCCGGGCCAGTATAAATGAAACTAACTCTGGGAATCAAGAGAGGGGCACAGAGCGGCCCTCTGTTGGACTGATTTGGGACTCCATGGACAGGAACCATATTGTGTGTAAAAAAACATTGATTAGACTCACAGAAGGGAGAGTCGGCTAACATTTGTATTTTCCTGGACAAACCACAGTGTTGAGTAGTTGTTTAAACAAGGACCAGCCTTGCCTGTAGTACATTTACGTAAATGTACATGCCGAAGCCTGTGAATAGCCTAGAGAACAAACGTACCACTCCCCATGATTCCTGCTGGTCTGTTTGGGGTGGGTGACAGTGTCTGTTGGCAGAAAAACATTCACCAGAAACAGTCAGTTCCATGTTTTTAAACTGGGACAAAGTCAATGAGAGGAAACAAGACAATAGTAATCCTAGTCATAAAATATATATATATATAAAAACAAAACAAAACAGGTGATTCAGACATTCAAAGCAGGCCTAGGTTCATAATTGCCACAGTGTTTAAGGCTAACGTTACTCTTCCCATAGAGCATCCGAGTTCGCATAATCCTGTTATACCTATTGAACTCCTGACAGACGTATTAACGGAACTGGCCGTCACACACGGTGTACTGTGAATTCCAGGCATCCGTGGCCAGCTAAAAACTGAATGACCAAACGCTGACCAGGGTTACACAGGAATGTTACCGCGATGACCGAAATAGAACACCAGCAGAAATGTAACAAACAACGCCCGCCCCGTTCCTTCCATCTCTTCAAAAGCGGCACAGGATGTGAATCGCGAAACCGTTATTAGAACAATAAAAACTGCTTTAATCTCTGGCGATATTATCACAGCTGCCTATAGGTGTGAACAGTGAGAGAGATGGACGACATCCGAGATTGAAGCTGGCTGACGTTTAGCTCGCTGACAATCGGATGATTTGTAACAATTTCGCTGACTGATTTGCTACATTGTAGGCTAAGGAGCGACTCCTATCGTTCCGATGAGCAAAGGTTTTAGCTGACCGCTTCAAGAACAAACGTAGGATTCAAAGCATTTATTATTCAAATGAAAATGGTAAATAATTCAACTTTATTTACCTGTTTTCCTTCCCGAATGCGCTCTAAGCTCCAATAACGCCTCAATGGCCAAAATGTTTCTACGCACGCGTAAAAGCCTGTTGGATAGGCGTTTTCTCTTTTTTCCATTTTAAAGGGACAGTCAGGTGACTGGCATCAAATCCCTAGAAGGCTATGTGCTATTTCTACACAATATCATTATTTGTTTCACATTATATCATTTGGGAGTGGGCAGCAAGAACTAAAGAGACTGTGTAAAGCTACTCACGGTGCACAATTAGGCACCCTGGAGATATGTAGTCCACATTTAGTTAATGATTAAATGCACAAGAAAACGTTGCCTGTCCAAGGCATTGACTCGCGAGTCAATAGCAATCTAGTGTCTAGGCCCTAGCAATCTAGACACTAAGCATTTTGTCATTTAACAAAGTGTACTGAAATGACATATTATCTAAATGATCTCTTGAATGATAAAATAATAGATATCACTGTACAATTTAAGATGGGTTGTTAGTCTCATCACTCAGTAGCATCAGACTATCAATCAATTAAACTGAAGAGTTGACAATGTTGTGACAAATTCAGGGGGTGGCCCTGACCGGGACTCGAACCAAGGTCCAACGGCTGTCAAGCCAATACCTTAACCATTATGCAAGAGGTCCGAAACCACTCGAGGAGGTCGCTAGTTGTTGGGTTAAGGTCACTACATTACTCCCCTTCCTTCGGGGGAGTGTGTCCCTCTCGTGCACACACCTCTCAGATGACCGCCTTTGCGCCATCCCACTTCTGACACCAATTTTGTGAAATCAGGGGGTGCCCCTGACTGGGATTCAAACCCAGATCCAGTGACTGTCAAGCCAACACCTTAGCCGTTATGCCAAGAGGTTTGAACCTTTGAGCCATGTCACTAGGTGCTGGGTTAAGGTCCCTAAAATATTCTAACATCCAATAGCACAATACCATTGACAAACACATTGACTGTAAATCTCTGGTATTAATAGCTTAGATATCCGACTGACAGACCCAAGGTTGTGGGTTTCAATCCCATTCAACCCTATCTCCTGAACTCACTGCACTGGTGTCAGACGTAGGATGCCACTTCCCTGGGGCCATTGGAGGCGTGCCCAGGAGTGACATGAGTAAGTAGAGATAGGGATGAGCGCAGGGCCAGGCACGTTTCCCAGATGATGGAGATAGTGTAGTTATAGCATCCTTAGTAGAACACCATCCACTTAGTAGGACCACAACGCCAGCTCATCAAGAGGTTCAGATATCTTGGTATACATGGCTTAGATGGTGGACTCATTCCAGTGGTGAAAAAAGTACCCAATTTTCCGACTTGAGTAAAAGTAAAGACAACTTTTTTTTTAAATGACTCCAGTAAAAGTCACCCAGTGAAATACTACTTGGATCTTGCTCAGGCTTACTGGCGAATTTGCTGCAATGTACACAATGTGTGTGTGTGTGTGTGTGTGTGTGTGTGTGTGTGTGTGTGTGTGTGTGTGTGTGTGTGTGTGTGTGTGTGTGTGTGTGTGTGTGTGTGTGTGTGTGTGTGTGTGTGTGTGTGTGTGTGTGTGTGTGTGTGTGTGTGTGTGTGTGAGAGTAAGTGTGTGATGTCTCTTAGTGATGTGATTGATGTATTGTGTTGTTGTGGCTCAGGGGGTGTTGTGTTAGTGTGTGATGATCCACTCGGTGCCTCCTTGTTCCCCTGAGAGCCTCTTGATTAGAATCTGTAATCATCAGTGATTATGTAGAAAGACTTTGCCACGAGGCACAGTCGTCCTACAGTCCTAAAACACACAAATGCAAACACAGATGCAGGAACACACACACAGACAAGCGTGAACCCACATGCGCACGCACACACACAGACTCACTAAACACAGATACTGAGTTTTTTTGTCAATTATGTTGGAGTGTTGGAGTGTGCCCCTGGCTGACCGTAAATAAATACAAATTACAAATTGTGCTGCCTGGTTTGCTTAGTATAAGGAATTTGATGTATAGCATTTACTTTTTACTTTTACTCAAGTATGACAAGTAGGCCTACTTTTTCCATCACTGTATTTAAGTACATTTAAAACCAGATACTTTTAGAATTGTACTCAAGTAGTGTTTTAATTTGTGACTTTCACTTTTACTTGAGTGATTTTCTATTAAAGTATCTTTACTTTTACTCAAGTATGACAATTGAGTACTTTTTCCACCGATGCACACTTCTGCTTTATCTTTGATGGTTGAAACCCTATTATCTGGCTATGACCCAAATGTAGAGCGACATGAACTCCTCTTTGTTGTTGAGTCATTTTTCCATTTCTGTTGTATTGGTTGAAACTTTTTGTTGGCCTAAAAACAATAGCCCTATTCATTTTAATTGCAGGTACAGCTAGGGGCTTTTTTAAATGTTATTTCTTTATTTTATTTCACCTTTATTTAACCAGCTAGGCCAGTTGAGAACAAGTTCTCATTTACAACTGCGACCTGGCCAAGATAAAGCAAAGCAGTGAGACACAAACAACAACACAGAGTTACACATGGAATAAACAAGCATACAGTCAATAACACAATAGAAAAGTATATATACAGTGAGTGCAAATGAGGTAAGATTAGGGAGGTAAGGCAATAAATAGGCCGTAGTGGCGAAGTAATTACAATTTAGCAATTAAACACTGGAGTGACAGATGTGCAGAAGATGAATGTGCAAGTAGAGATACTGGGGAGCGAATGAGCAAAAACAAATAATAACAATATGGGGATGAGGTAGTTGTATGGGCTATTTACAGGTGGGCTATGTACAGGTGCAATGATCTGTAAGCTACTCTGACATCTGAAGCTTAAAGTTAGTGAGGGAGATGGGAGTCTACAGCTTCAGTGATTTTTTAAAATTCATTCCAGTCATTAGCAGCAGAGAACTGGAAGGAAAGGCAGCCAAAGGAGGTGTTGGCTTTGGGGATGACCAGTGAAATATACTTGCTGGAGCTTGTGTTATGGGTGAGTGCTGCTATGGTGACCAGTGAGCTGAGATAAGGCGGGGCTTTACCTAGCAAAGATTTATAGATGACCTGGAGCCAGTGGGTTTGGAGACGAATATGTAGCGAGGGCCAGCCAACGAGAGCATACAGGTCGCAATGGTGGGTAGTATATGGGGCTTTGGTGACAAAACAGATGGCACTGTGATAGACTGCATCCAATTTGCTGAGTAGAGTGTTGAAGGCTATTTTGTAAATGACATCGCCGAAGTCAAGGATCGGTAGGATAGTCAGTTTTACGAGGTTATGTTTGGCAGCATGAGTGAAGGATGCTTTGTTGCGAAATAGGAAGCCGATTCTAGATTTAATTTTGGATTGGAGATGCTTAATGTGAGTCTGGAAGGAGAGTTTTACAGTCTAACCAGACACCTAGGTATTTGTAGCTGTCCACGTATTCTCAATCAGAACCGTCCGGAGTAGTGATATTAGACGGGCGGGCAGGTGCGGTCAGTGATCGGTTGAAGAGCAAGCCACTAACTGACAGTTAGATATGGGATGTATCATACATGCCTATGCAGCATACACGTTTAGGAGAAACAAATTCATTTTGGGATGTTTAAAAAAAATCTTTTCACAAAATATCAAATTCAAAATGTCTTATCAAACTCGTCTATGATCACATTTGACTGTAGTTTAAAATGAACACTTCACCTATAGGTCAAACAGCCTACATGGGAGTGAATTTAACCATGAATCATATCAAATCATTTCACTCCTCAGAAAACCCCCATGTTCATTGAATGGGGCGTTCTAGTGGTTAGAGCGTTGAGCCAGTATTTTTTTCAAAAATTTGATGAAAATGTATATTTCCGTTAGTTTACGCCATCAAAATGTCATGAATTCTAACCACTGTTAAATGGACATATCCGTAACTTCAAAGCTCACCATATTAAAGCTAATTTCATAGAGAATGTTACCAACTGTAGTAACTTACTTTGAAGAGATGGTGATTGGGGCTAAAAAAAAAGTGTTTGGCGTTTGGCAGTCTAAATTCAGTGTAGTTGTCTTTAACTGCCATTTCCCTAAAGTCAGACTCTTCCCACACTCCAACAACATTTTCTCAGCCTCAGTAGCATCTGCATTCACCAAATGTTGTGTGGGTATCCTTAGACTTTTTCTCCAGACTTATACATCGGGAATTGTTGATATGGCATACAATTTTTATACACTTTATTCATTTTTGTTGTTGTTGCCCAAAATGGATTTTTAGGTAGGCCTTTAGTATTTTACAGATATCGAAACATGAACGTGTATTATCCACAATCTGCTATGTATAAATCCAGTCTTGGAGTGTTTTAACAAAATGGAACAAAATATTTAGGCTGAATTATCACCTAATTTGCGTATTTTAATACAATATTTCAGAAATATTGTAATACAAAAAATCTATATTTGTATCTACATTCAACTGGTAAAAGTTGATTGTGATAGAATTAGGCAAAGGAAAATGACCTTGTTAGGGTGTGGTGCCTGGCCTTAACCTTGAAAAAAATAAGAATCGGTTAGGTTCAATTATAAAAATAAGATTACATAGCCCCTGTTTCCTTCTGAGAGAAAGGGGGAGAGAGTTAGAGAAAGGGAGGGAGAAAGAGCGAGAGAGAGAGAGAGAGAGAGAGAGAGAGAGAGAGAGAGAGAGAGAGAGAGAGAAAATGGGAGGGGGGGTGACCCTGCAGGTGCCGCTCTGTGATATTTCAGCAATGTGCAGTGCAGTCACATCAGCAGTTGTGGTACGGCTGCAGCAGCGTCCCTGACGCGCAGAGGCTGCCCACTCTCCATACCGCGGGGGATAATTCCAAAATTCTTGGTTTGCGACCCAACCGCAAACCCACGATCCTCGGAGAAAGATACTTTTGTTTAGCACCCAATCCGCCATCCATGGCTTCATCCGGGAGTGGAATGGAGGAAGTGCGCGTATCGGCGTTGACGCCCCTGAAGTTGGTGGGCTTGGTGTGCGTCTTCCTCGCGCTCTGTCTGGATGTCGGGGCTGTGTTGAGCCCCGCGTGGGTAACGGCGGATAACCAGTACTACCTGTCTCTGTGGGAGTCCTGCTGGAAGCCCGTCACCTCGGACACATGGCAGTGCAACACCACACTCGAGACTGGTGAGAGAGACCTTCCTCATGCTTACTAAAGTCAACAGTTATGACTGTGTTATAACTGTTCAAATTGCCCGTATGCATCTATATTGTGTTTGTGATTAGGGATCATGTGATAGGGTTCTATTTTGGGGGGATTTGGGGATATTTTTGGTACCCACAGTCATATTCAAAGCATCCATTGAGATGCATATTAATTCAGAAATGACAATGGATCCTCTGCTGCTGAGTCCACTGGTGCATCAGCACAAACATTGTTTTTCTCTCTGCTCAGTAACAATTTATGGGGTCGATGGGGCTAAAAGGAAATAGCAGGAGCATCATTTTCCCCCATTCCCCATTTAAGATGTGTGCACTCTAAAACAGCTGTCTTTTCTCAGTTAAAAATAGTTTATTTCAAAGTAATACTTATAATATAAGTACACGAGACTTTACAAAGTTCCCAGTTACCCCCTTTTCTATTTGCCCAGCGTGCCGCTAAATGATGTGGGTAATATGCCTTGCGAGCGGTGGTGCAGCTGGTGTTTTATTGGGCTTTTGTTGCCGACAAAATCAGTCTTTGTTGGGGATCCTCCGCCGGCCATGGAGCAAGGGAAACTTTGAGAACCGAACGTCCCAGAGATCCAAATATCTGCCGGGAGATAAGTGTAACCAGGGCAACAAGTGCCGCATTCGAGAAATGCTGTGTTTCTCTCTGAAAAGGGGACTTATTTTTCATCCAGCACAGAATCTTTTGTAGAAACAATCTGTATTTCGATTATTCCGCCACGTGTGTTTTTTATCGAGTTATTTTTGGCCTGCTGATTGTTGTCCTGTGTGTTGTGCAGGATGAAAGTAGGTTTTTTGTTGTTGTTTGTCTGACAACACTGTTTTGTTTCTGAAGGTCATTTTGTCCCTGCTTCTTCCTACTGTCACTCTGACACAAAGTGCAGCTTGATTCCTTATAAAGACATGGAGTCTCCATGTCAGCAGCAGCCAGCAGGCCACATTAACTGCACACAGCAAACTGCTATTTTTGTCAGCTTGGCCTTGCACTAGGCTTACATATTGATTTGACTCACAGTAATCAGTCAGTTTCTTCTCCCAATATCCAGGTTTTCTTGGTGTCAAGCCCAGGACATTACACAAATGGTGTTAGTGTTGCAATTACCAGGTTGGCACCCTTAAATAATGAGCTCTGCAGGGTTGTTGTGCATAGATGTGCATGTTTGTTGATGTCCTATATGTCTGTGCCAAAGAGCATTTTGCTAACGCAGATGACAAATGGAAATGGGTGACGTTTGGATGTTACACTCAAGCACACACACGGTTTCTCTTTTTTTTGATGACCCTCTCTATTATTATGCACACACACACACACACACACACACACACACACACACACACACACACACACACACACACACACACACACACACACACACACACACACACACACACACACACACACACACACACACACACACACACACACACACACACACACAGGGCAGAGGTCGGGTCAGATACAAAACATGCAGGGATTGACAAAGTCTCAGGAATATGGAGTGTTTCTGTGAGGACGTTTTGTGCTGATGCCAGTCCAGTGGGAGGGGCGCAACGAATGTGGAGTGTGTGAGCACTACGCAGGCAGCACTCATCATTATTAGCACTGATTCTAGTTCAGTCAGAGGTGATGATGGGGGAATATGAGACTCAGGCTGCATCCCAAAATGGCACCATATTATTCCTCACATACACTCTGAGAATTAAAGGTGCAATCTGGAACCTAAAAAGGTTCTTCGGATGACCCCATAGGGGTTGTTTTTTAACATTTTTCTTGAGCGGATGGTCAGGGGGCCGGAACACAATTACAAATCATTTGTAAACTGCAAATTGACTGCAAGAAGCCCAAACAGACATAAAATATAATCATTTCAAACCTTGCTTACATTTGTATATGATCGCATACACTCAGTGGCCAGTTTAGTAGGTACACCCATCTAGTACCGGGTCGGACCCCCCTTTGCCTCCAGGATTATTTGCCTCCAGAATTATTTGGGCCACGGATTCGACAAGGTGTCGGAAACGTTCCACAGGGATGTTGGTTCATACTGACGTGATGGCATCCCGCAGTTGCTGCAGATTGGACTGCGTTACATTCATGCTGTGAATAGCCCGTTCCGTCTCACCGCAAAGTTACTCTATTGGGTTGAGGTCTGGGGACTGACCAGGCCACTCAAGTAAACTGAACACCCCGTGGTCCTGTTCCTGGGACCATTCTGAGACAATACATGCTTTGTGACATGGCGCATTATCCTGCTGGAGGTACCCATGTGACAAAGGGTAAATTGTAACCATTAAGGGATGCACCTGGTCAGCAACAATGTTCAGATATGCTGTTGCATTCAAACGTTGCTCAGTTGGTATCAAGGGACCTAACGTGTGCCAGGAAAACATTGTGTAAACACAATTACACCAACGCTCCCAGCCTGGGTCGTTGACACCAGGCAGGACTGGGCTTATGCCAAATTCAAATTTTGCCTTCCCGAATGACGCAACAGGAACCGGGATTTGTCGGACCAGGCAATGTTTTTTCACTCCTCAATTGTCCAGTGTTGGTGATCGCGTGCCCACTGGAGCCGCTTCTTCTTGTTTTTAGCTGATAGGCGTGGAACTCGGTTCTGGTGGTCTGCTGCAATAGCCCATCCGTGACAAGGACCGACATGTTGTGTGTTCCGAGATGCCGTTCTGCACACCACTGTTGTACTACACTGTTATTTGTTTCCTTGTGGGCCGCCTGTTAGCTTGCACGATTCTTGCTGTTCTCCTTTGACCTCTCTCATCAGCAAGCTGTTTTCGGCCACAGGACTGGATGTTTTTTGTTTCTCGCACAATTCTCAGTAAAACCTAGATAATGTCGCGCGGGCCACATTCTGCCTGCAAATTCCGCCAGTTGGTGTACCCTGCCACAGGAGAACCCTTTGAATAACTATTTTTGGTTCCAGGTAGAATAATTTTTGTTCCAGGTAGGTATCAGTTCCTTGTAGAACAACAAGTAATCTAACAAGTAATCTAACAATTCCCCGACAACTTCCTAATACACACAAATCTATAGTGGTGAATGAGAATATGTACATATAAATATATGGATGAGTCGGCCATAGGCAAGGTGCAATAGATGGTATAAAATACAGTAGATACATATGATATAAGTAATGTAATATATGTAAACATTTTGAAATTGGCATTATTTAAAGTGGCATTGTTTAAAGTGACTGGTGGTCCATTTATTAAAGTGGCCAGTGATTGGGTTTCAATGTAGGCAGCAGCCTCTTTGAGTTAGTGATCGCTGTTTAGCAGTCTGATGGCCTTGAGATAGAAGCTGTTTTTCAGTCTCTCGGTCCCAGCTTTGATGCACCTGTACTGATCTCGGCGTCTGGATGGTAGCGGTGTGACCAGGCAGTGGCTCAGGTGGTTGATGTCCTTGATGATCTTTTTGGCCTTCCTGTGACATCGGGTGCTGTAGGTTTCGTGGAGGGCAGGTAGTGTGCCCCCGGTGATGCATTGTGCAGTCCCTCTGGAGAGCCTTGTGGTTGAGAGCGGTGCAGTTGCCGTACCAGGCTGTGATACAGCCCAACAGGATGCTCTCGATTGTGCGTCTGTAAAAGTTTGTCAGGGTTTTGGGTGACAAGCCAAATTTCTTCAGCCTCCTGAGGTTGAAGAGGCACTGTTGCGCCTTCTTCACCACGCTGTCTGTGTGGGGTGGACCATTTCAGTTTGTCCGTGATGTGTCCCCCGAGGAACTTAAAACTTTCCACCTCCGCCACTGCTGTCCCTTGGATGTGGATAGGGGGGTGCTCACTCTGCTGTTTCCTGAAGTCTACGATCATCTTCTTTGTTTTGTTGATGTTGATGAGTGAGAGGGTGTTTATTATCTATGCATAGTCACTTTACCCCGACCTACATGTACATATTACCTTGACTAACCAGTACTAACCATTGACTCGGTACCGGTACCCCCTGTATATAGCCTCGTCATTGTTATTCTATTGTTGCCCTATTATTTTTTGACTTTAGTTTATTTAGTACATATTTTCTGAACATTTCACAGCCCTACATATTTCAAAAGGGGTGGGAAGAGATTTTTCACGTATCGATTCCATGGTACAGGGTGTATGAGTTGATTTATAAAACAACGCAAGATTCAAGTCTTTTCAGTTGAAATTATTATATAGAATTCTTGCCACCAACAAAATGTTGAATATTTGGGGCATACAATCATCAAAGCTCTGCAGATGTTGTTGTGAGGATACATAATCAATAGACCATTTGTTTTGCTCTCAGGGTCTCGGATGGTTGAGGGGCAGCTCTTGGGGAACTGTGGGGGGGGGGTCTTGGAGGCCTGGCGGTTGGGAGCTTGTGCCGGTGGCTGATGGATCGCTGGTTCGGGTCCCCGGTTTTGACCTTGTGGGAGATCTGTCAATGTGACCTTGTGCAGGGCGTTGACCCTGGTTGCTTCTGTGGGTCACTCTGGATGGGAGGCTGTTACATGACTAATGGCATGTAGTTGTTGAGCGTCTTCACTTCAAGTATATTGTATGTTTTAAATATATATATATTTTTTTTTAAATAATACATTTTACGGTAAGGTCTGTTGTATGTGGTGCATGTGACAAATAAAATTTGATTTGATCTTCCAACAATGCAGTGTTAAAGATAAATATATATTTTTTTTAAATAGAAATAGTGACACAATAAATATATACAGTGAATAACAATAACGACTAAAATAACCCATTCCACAGAAGGGGAAAGAAAGGGTTATACCTGGAACCAAAAAGGGTTCTCCTTTGACAGTGTTTCCAAACTCCGGTCCTCGAGTACCCCCGACAGCACACATTTTAGTTGTAGCCCCCGACAAAAACATCTGATTCAACTTCTCAAAGGCTTGACGATTAGTTGACAAGTAGAATCAGGTGTGCCTGTCCGGGACCACAACAAAAATGACACATTCCCTCTACTGTCTCAGGCCGAGAGGGGCCCTGAAGGCCAATACAGATTTTTCGATTAACAGGGATGGCTGCTCCTGAAATACACACAGGGAGATGTAATTACTGATCAGATTGGATCTTGCATATCACCATTTCCATCTGTCATCATTACAGTACCTAGGCTGCATCCTAAATGGGACCATATTCCCTATATAGTGCACTATTTTTGACCAGAGCTCAAAAAGTAGTGCATTACATAGGGAATAGGGTGCCATTTGTGACTCAACCCCAGATTAATAGTTAGCCCTTCCTGTCCTTCAAGCACTGAGACTTCTGGCTGTATTTCTCACGCAGAACATGTGGGTCCGTTCCAAATCTCTGAGCTGCTGAGATGAGTTTCTGTATCCTGCTGTTACACAACTGATACAGACTGATAAGAACCGCAGTAGCTCTTCCAATTTCAGCTGTAGTCTGATAGGGGAAAAATGACCGAAATGACTATGAGATGACTAGAATGATTAGATACAGACGGACAGGGGTTAGTGTAGCTCCTGCGGTCGGAGAGGCAGCCAGTGAGGTGGCTGCAAATGAGAGGTCAAGGGTCGTTCCAAGTCAGTACCGCATGTTATGGAAGCACTGAGGCCGCAGGGAGCTCTGCGTTTTGTGGGTTCCCTCCAGCTTCCTGTGATGGATGACAGGACCATTTTTAAACTCTAAATTGTAGAAGCCATATTTGGTCAAAGAAGTGAA
Source organism: Oncorhynchus kisutch (assembly GCF_002021735.2). Classification (NCBI taxonomy): domain Eukaryota; kingdom Metazoa; phylum Chordata; class Actinopteri; order Salmoniformes; family Salmonidae; genus Oncorhynchus; species Oncorhynchus kisutch. Next base: position 45,093,564 of record NC_034186.2, on the reverse strand, counting down.
TGTTTGTTTATGTTCGAGCAGCTCGGCCTATGGAATGAATCCCCCCCGACGAGGACGGGAACTGTAGTTGAAGCGGCTTACACGCTGTCACATTCTCTCATTGTCGAATGGTTTGATGGTTCTCGTATTGCTATAGAGGGGTTAATAATTTGCCATGCATCATCCTGTTTAGCTGTGACTGTAATGAACATTGTGTGATTACATATTAGATCTGCCTTTTACTTTGTGTCTAACTATGAGTCTATTTTATCATTAGAAACCAAACCCTTTCTGTGATGGTATTTACTTTGTTAACATATATTTAATTAGGTAATCAACAACCCCATCATAACATCGCCTTGTTTGTTTACATATGCCATTTCCCCACCCAGAGTCCAGACTGTTACTCCCAACAATTATATAGTTATATCACTCAGCAGTCCATCAGTCTTGATAGCCCACTCAGTCTGCTAAGATTATGTGCCTGGAAGCCAGTTTACCCCCCACACAGTCTAGCCTGTTAGATAAGAGTGTCTAGCAGCTAGCTATGTGAGACTATGCTTGTTTAACATTCTATCGCAGGGTGAAGTTGGCCCAAGTAGACGCTGATCTTGGGTCATTTTGCATTTCCCCCACTTCTGGTCGATCTGATCCTAGATCTGATCCTAGATCTGCACAGAGGGGAAACTTCACCACGGAGCACATTGTATCCCAGCTTTCTCCCCAAATACCGCCTATTAAATTCCAGAGCATTTCTATCCCTTACTCCTCAACCCACCAACATTTTTATTATACCGAGATTATTTTTCATTCCATACATGCAGAGAAGTGGATCAATATAGTAGACCTAGCTAGTAGCTCTCTCTCCCTGTCACCCCCCCCCCCCCCCATTCCAGCGAGTGCTATTTCTAGTCTCTACTTTAGTTGAATGTTTTGCAGTTCTTCTGAATTGAAACGCTGAGACTGCTGCTGATTTTGCATCGGGCAGTCAGGATGGATACCTATTACCGGAGTCACCCAGATAATTGCTTTGTCTACTTCTGCTGCTGCACTGGTATTCATTAAGAAGCCTAGCAGCGAGAGCGTGTGAGAAAGGGACGGAGAGAGAGAGAGTGAATGTGTGTGTGTGTGTGTGTGTGTGAGAGAGAGAGAGAGAGAGTTTGCGTGCATGTATTTGTTCGTTTTAGTCTCTGTTCCCAGATGGTGTGTGTGCAATTAGATTTTTCACCTGCATGACTTTCATGTCGGTGGCTTTGGCATTTTTCACTGTGTCTGTGTGACCCCCCCCCCCCCCCCCCCCCATAACTGAACATGTTTTCTTAAACCCCCCCCCCCCGCGCTCTCGCTCTCTCTCTCTTCTCTCTCTCAGACTGGCAGATTGCCACGCTGGTTCTGTTGCTGGGTGGTGCAGCCCTCATCCTGTTCTCCTTCCTGGTGGCCCTGGTGTCAGTGTGGTTCGGCTCCAGGAGCCACTGCTACAGGCCCATCGCTGTCATGCTGTTCGCTGCAGGTACATTATTGAATCTGCCTTATTCTCTCCTTTTCTGTGTCAGTTCATGTGCTCCATTTCTCTCCTTCACGCCCATTCCTCCTCTCTCCCTAACAGTGGTGCTCCAGGTCTGCAGTTTGATCCTCTACCCTGTTAAGTTCATTGAGACGGTCAGCCTGAGGATATACCACGAGTTCAACTGGGGCTATGGCCTCGCCTGTGGGGCCACCATCTTCTCTTTTGGAGGAGCCATTCTCTACTGCCTCAACCCCAAGAACTATGACAACTACTACTAAACCCTGCAAGATTAGAGAGGAGGAGAGGCCTCTACACAACTTCATTTCCCCCCACACTCGCTGTGAAAGCAGCTGAAACACTGAACCTTATCGAACTGGTAGAGAAAACACATGTTCACACACATCAATTGGAGAATCAACAACAGTAGTGTCTATCTATACATTCAAACCTTTACAATACTGTACTATACCAGACTTAAAGGGACACGCTTTAGCACAGTATGAGCTTGTGGCCTCCACAGGCATCTCCGCCTGTGTTGTGACCGACATCTGCCATAGGCTATGTGGTGAGGCTAAAGAGCCAATCAGACAGTTCAATGGAATACTACTTATCAATCAGATTCACCAGTGAAATCATGTCCACATTCTGAGCCAACAGTAGGTCCCCTTTAATGCAGGAACTCCAGTAGGAATTGGCAGCACAATGCTTTGTCATGAATAAACCACAGAGAAGGGACAGCTGAGAGTGACGGACAAACAGACCAATCGGAGAGCAGAGGGATGGGCCAGGTGGACAGATTGATCTTGAGGAAAGGAAGGTGACTCACCTAAGAAAAGGAATCAAGGATGCATGACATCACCCCCACTCATATAAGTGATTACCTTTGCTTGTGCCTTTATTTAATCTGTGCCAATCTAAAAGAAGATTGGATGGTTTAAGGCAGGCAGCATAGAGTCATTTGCTTTTACCTATACTGCTCCTCTAGATCAGTGCAGATGAAGGGAAGGCAAAATATGTAGAATTGCAGAAAATTTGTTGTAAAACTCTTGATTCTCTCCACCCATGGCAAAATGTGTAGAATTGCAACAAACTTGCTTTTAAAACTGCAAAATTTTCTCTAAGAATTTGTAGAATTGCAGGAAATTGAAACTCTAAAACTCTTTTTTTCCTCTCCGCTGTCAAGAGGGGACGCTAAAATGCTCGCAGGATGGCCCCCCCACCCAACTAAATTTCACTCAGGGCCCCCAAAAGGCTAGGGCCGGCTCTGACTGCCTGTGTGGGTATGGATGTGGGTACGCAGACCTGCGATCCACTGCTGCCCCTCGTGATGAGTTCAGATTTTTTATAGCCCCCAACTCTAATCTAAAACCAACTGTACCCTGCGGCCTAACCCCATCTGTGCCTGCTTCGAATAGCAGCAGTTGTATGATATGTAAATAGAGTAGTTAGAGGTGCTTTTGTGTGGTAAATGCATTTCTAGTACAGTAAATTAGAGAAGTAGTAGTAGTTTATTTAAAGGGACAATGTGCAAATAAAAACACGTTTCAGACAGTGAAATATGATGCTTGCACCAGAATACGCTCAACACAGCTCATTTTAATCCACAGTCCCTAACTAAGCAATACGAAATACATAAACATACCTAAATCCACACACATCACTCATACAGTAGTATAGTACAATATAACACAGGGGTGTTAAACTCATTCCACGGAGGACCAAGTATCTGTTTTTTTTTCTCTCCATTTAATTAAGACCTAGACAACCAGGTGAGGGGAGTTCCTTACTGATTAGTGACCTTAATCCATCAATCAAGTACACTCGGCCCTCTGTGGAATGAGTTTGACATATGTGATATAACAGATGAAAACAAACACAGGAAACATAAAATACAACTAATAGAATAAAACACATTGAGACTTTTGTGCATTAAGAATTAGTCAATGTCTGCAGGATTGATGCACCTTGATCCAAGCTTTGATTTAACCTCCATGGAGAAGGATTTAAAGTCGCTAGTGCTTCTGAAGGTAGACGGGCTGGAATTCCATTTTCTGATGACTGAGGTGGAGAATGCTGACTTTCCATTCCTTTTAGGAATGACACAGTCTCCTCTTGTTGAGGTTCAGGTCGCTGCTGTTTTGTTCCCCAACCTGGTCTCAAAGCGTTTTGCTTGATTCTGTATGCAAATCCATGACACTCCATTTAGTATCATATAAGATTTGACATGTTTGATATGTTGGGTTTTGTGTGGTATGTATTCATTTGTGGATGTCCATCACCCATTTCGTACAATATGTTACGAATTCTAGCTAGGTGGCTAACGTTAGCTAGGCTAGGGGTTTGGGTTAAGAGTTAGGTTAAAGGTTAGGGGAAGAGTTAGCTAAAAGGGTTGAGGTTAGGGTTGGGGGAAGGGTTAGCTAACATGCTAAGTAGTTGCAAACTAACAAAAAAAGTTGTAAGTAATTGAAAAGTTGCTAATTAGCCAAAATGGTCCGTGATGAAATTCTAACACACAACCTTTGGGTTGCTAGATGTTCGCATTAAACACCCACCCAACTTTCATATTTACCATAAGTAACCATCTGTCTTATGTAACCATACCAAACGTAACATATTAATTTCAGTGTCCCGGATTTACATGTACTATGTTACGCTTAGTCAGAGACCAGGCTGTGTTCAGAGCTTAAAATGACAAAATCTTTCAGAGGTGGGGGTGCAACATAGTTGATAATCTTATAGGCTAGACAGACAACTGAGAAAACAAAGTTTTGTATTTGGGGCGATTACTATGGCGATGGTAATGTGATTTCCTGTCAAGGATATTCAGTGCTGGTTTACAGAGATCGAAGGGGCTTAATTTATGTTTCATTGGCTTGAGGCCAGCTGGTTATACAATAGGTGAGAGAAGATCATTGCATGGAAATTAATCTTGATGTATCGGAAATTTGAAAGATATCTTAATGTTCTGTTGTTGTTCAAAGTAGGATCTCGGTCAATGCCCAAATATTTAAACTCTGTGGATGAGTATGTCTGAGTAAGCATGTTTAGTTTTGTGGAGAATTACATCACTGCCGTTGTTCCCACATTGACGTTGAGCCATTTAGCCACTTTCTCCAATGATGTGTGTGAAGAAGGCAAATGACCAGTGTGTGTGTGTGTGTGAGAGAGAGAGAGGCCTGGAGCGATATGATCAGTCACTCCCACACTCCCCATGCGATGCCTCTTATTGGTTGAAACCGTTGGGATCTGCATCCCAAAACGGCACCCTATTCCCAATTTCATGTAACGCTCGTCTTGACTACTCTGTATTCAAGACAAGAGTATATTTGTCTAGGATATACTACAGTTCCTGATCCATAACATCTTAAAATGAAAGTTAGTTGGCCTTTATATTAAAAACAATACAGGTAAATGGAGTGTGTAGGAATGCATGTGTGCTTGGAGGTAGAAAGTGTGTGCGTAGGAGCAGCGAGGCATGTGTGTGTGCCGAGAGTGGATGAGTATGGATTGCTGCTGCCGTGTGGCTGACGCCTATTAGTTTGTTCACTACCACAATAAAACAGGTAATGGAAAAAGACAAGTGTGTGTGTGTGCGCTTTTCATTTGCAAAAGGGGGGCAACCACATCAGAGCAAGCAGCAGTGCATTAAATGAAATGCCACTAAACTACAGGAAAGATATTCCAGGCGTAAAGCATCCATCACATAGAATCAGCTCCTTTATTAAGTACAGTAACTTGAGGCATTTGCACGGGGAAATCTTTTTTTAAAAACATGGAATACAGTGTAGGCATAATATGCATAAAAGTACCAGGAATATATTCATATGCAAGCCTCTTTAGTGTTCTTCATTCGATGAAAGAAGGAGCTCTTGGTACAGAGCTGATACAGTGTATAATCTACATTAGGATTAGTTCATCAGACCCTTTCTTTATGCAATTGCATTGTCCCACTGCCAGAGAGTGCAGCCCTGGTCATTTTGTAAGGGAAAGAACGTCCGCCCGTCGGTAGGGTTTGGGAATGGGCTCAGTTGTGTAAACAGGACAATCTCATTCATTCTGCAACGGAATGTTCACCGGATAAACCACGCCGCCTCCTCCGTATTCTAAAAACAATGCTTCATTGGCTGTTCTGTAGCCACTGCCACTGTCCACACAGCTAGTCCCTCCCTTTTGGGTTGCCATGGGAATAGTCTCCTGCTGTCCTCATCCTGGGAAAATGTTTTTCACCAATGGAGACAAGGGTCAAAGTGCATGGGTGAGTTCCTCTAATGAGACAAAAGGAGTGGGGGGTGAGGGGGTGGCTCTTCCTCAACAGGTGGGAGGGGCTTATATATAGATTGACAGGGAAGGAGGGTCATTACACAAGAACATGGGCAGAGGAGTTTACAGGAAAAGGAAGTGAGGGGGGGGGGGGGGGGGGGGGGACTACTGTCCAGAACGGTTCAGGTGTAGCGCGGCATTTCGCACTGTTCACAGCGGTTGAGTGCAGGGTGGTTGAGGAAGGTGCATTCTTCACAGCTCCACTGGGCTCCCTCAAAGTCCTCGTCCCTCTGGGGCCCCGCGACAGCAGGCTTGGGGTTCCGCTCCCCCTCTGGGAGAGGGGCACACATACAGGCTTAGCGTCATTAACAAAGAACATACAGTGCATTCGGAAAGTATTCAGACCCCTTGGCTTTTTCCACATTTTGTTACTTTACAGCCTTATTCTAAAATGGATTAAAAATCTTATTTTCCCCCTCAATCTACACACAATACCCCATAATGACAAAGCAAAAACAAGCGTAGAAATGTGTGTAAATAAAAAATAAAAAAAGGTATTCAGACCCATTAATCAGTATTTGTTGAAGCACCTTTCGCAGCGATTACAGCCTCGATTCTTCTTAGGTATGACGCTACAAGCTTGGCACACCTGTATGAGAGGCTTCTCCCATTCTAATCTGCAGATCCTCTCAAGCATCGTCAGGTTGGAAGGAGAGCGTCGCTGCACAACTATTTTCAGGTCTCCAGAGATGTTCGATTGGGTTCACTCAAAGACATTGAGACTTGTCCCGAAGCCACTCCTGCATTGTCTTGGCTGTGTGCTTAGGGTCGGTGTCTTGTTGGAAGGTGAACCTTCACCTCAGTCGGAGGTCCTGAGTACTCTGGAGCAGGTTTTCATCAAGGATCTCTCCATACTTTGCGCCGTTCATCTTTCCCTTGATCCTGACTAGTCTCCCAGTGCCTGCCACTTAAAAACATCCCCACAGCATGATGCTGCCACCACCATACGTCACCGTAGGGATGGTGCCATGTTTCCTGGCATTCAGGCCAAAGAGTTCCATCAGACCAGAGAATCTTGTTTCTCATGATCTGAGTCCTATAGGTGCCCTTTGGCAAACTCCAAGCGGGTTGTCGTGTGCCTTTTACTGAGAAATGGCTTCCGTCTGGCCACTACCATTAAGGCCTGATTGGTGGAGTACTGCAGAGATGGTTGTCCTTCTGGAAGTTTCTCGGTTCTCTTTTCTACTTTTAATAAATTTGCAGACATTTCATTATGGGGTATTGTGTGTAGATTGATGAGGAAAATATTTTATTTAATCAATTTTAGAATAAGGCTGTATCATAACAAAATGTGGAAAAAGTCAAGTGGTCTGAACAATTTCCAAATGCACTGTATACAGTCTTAGCATTAGTAATGGGGGGGGGGGGGGGGGGGGGAAATAAAATGATCGATAGTTATACCGAACCAAAATTTAAATATGCAACATGCATATTATGCAATCAATTTCAAAGATTTCACTGAGTTACAGTCCATAAATCAGCCAATTTAAATACATTCATTAGGCCCTAATATATGGATTTCACATGACTGGGAATACAGATATTAATCTTTTGGTTACAGATACCTTAAAAGAAAATGGGCCTCACAACAGACCTCAGGAACTCATCACTGTATTTCTGTGCATTCAAATTGCCATCGATAAAATGCAATTGGTGTTCGTGGCTTATGCCTGCCCATACCATAACCCCACCGCCACCATGGGGCACTCGGTTCATCAGCAAACCGCTCTCCCACACAACACCATACACATGGTTTGCGGGTTGGGAGGCTTGTTGGACATACTGCCAAATTCTCCAAAACAACATTAGAGGTGGCTTATGGTAGAGAAATTAACATTGAATTCTCTGGCAACAGCTCGGGTGGACATTCCTGCAGTCAGCATGCCAATTGCACACTCCCTCAAAACTTGAGACATCTGTGGCATTGGTTTGTGTGACAAAAGTGCACATTTTAGAGTGGCCTTTATTGTCCCCAGAACAAGGTGCACCCGTGTAATGATCATGCTGTTTAAATCAGCTTCTTGATATGCCATACCAATCAGGTTGATGGATTATCTTGGCGAAGGAGAAATGCTCCCTAACAGGGACGTAAAAACATGAGAAATATGCTTTGAGCATATGGAAAATGTCTTGAGATATTTTGTTTTAGCTCAGCTCATGAAACACTTTACGGTAAACATTTTTTCACTGTACATACTGCAATATTATTTTGGGACGATAATATATAGATATTCGACTCCAAGTATATATATATATATATATATATATATATATATATATACACACACCTCTTTTTTCTTTTTACTTCAGTACTTAGCGTTAACTAGCGCTAGTCAGCTGTTCCTGCCCCCAAAACTCCTGTATGTTTCATCCTATAGCTTGTTCTCAATCGTGAGCAAGCATGTTTTCAGCACTTTAATTTCCTTAACCAAAACTTGTTGTTTTCTCAGCAATATGCTTAGAACATTAAATTGCAATACATATAGAATTGTAAGAATCGTAATACATATCGCATCGGCACCTAAATATGGTGATAATATTGTCTCGTGAGGTCCTTGGCGATTCCCAGCTCTACTTAGTATCGCACCAACAAACACAGCAAATACCACAAGTCTTACAGAGGTAAACTGGGGCGTTAGGAAAACAGTTTTTTTTAAATAGATGCTACACTGCATTTTGCCGGCAGGAGAAGACAGCAAGCCACTTTATCAAGTGTTCTCGGGATTCCGCGCAACGGAATCTTGTCAACTGAACCAGCGTAATTTTATTCTGAGCAGCGCGAGCCTCACACGAAACCGCACTGCTCACCCACTAGTTGCATCTAAATGAAGAGGCAGGTCTCGCACTCTGCAAAACTGGCGTGACCGGTTCATCATCACAGTACCAAACATAACAGGGGAGGAATTTTTTTCTCAATGGGATGTTAACAGAGGGCCTAACTCGTTGTTCAGCAAGGATCCCATAGGCATTCATGGCAAGCGCAGGGGTGTCGACCACACTGGTGTCATGGCTAGATGCATAACCTGCACCTTTATCCTACTACTGTCATATACAGGATCAAATTGCCACAATCCTTCCACTGCTATAGCTGGTGTGGTAGCGGTGAGCCTTCTGGTGCAAAATGGCTGTCGTATATCACCAACGAGGGTGAGACTATTTAGTGGCGAACAAGGTGAGTTAACTCAAAATTACAATATCAAGCACGAAATTAAATGTCATTACACCACACACACACACACACACACCAATCATACAAACACACGTCACCATTTTAAGACCTGTCTGAGAAGGAAATGCTTTCAAAAACATTTGGAGAATGTCCACACAGGGAGTCTCTGCAACACAAAAGTAAATCAACAAAAGGCATGGTCACTCGATCATTTATCACATTTGGTCTACTGATAGGGAGTGATCAGAGAGAATTTGAGGAAAAAACTAAAACAAGCAATATTCTGTAAAATGTAATACAAGGCATTATAAAAAAGGCTCATACCTGCATAAAACAAGTTATAAAGAGCTAGGCTATACCGCAGAGAGGAAACCTGCTGTTCAAACAATAACAAAGCAGACACCCCACCACTGTTTTCGTAAACAGCTGAGGTACGGGGCTGGAATAATGGAACCACTCTCAAACTCAAGAGATATAGATGCAAGGACTGACCATCCATGAAACCAAAATTATAGTTTTAACCACGTTTTGAGGCTATACAGCAGGGCTGCCCAACCCTCTTCCTGGAGATCTACTGTCCTATAGGATTTCAGACCAACCCTCTTCCTGGAGATCTACCGTCCTGTGGGTTCTCAGTCCAACCCTCTTCCTGGAGATCTACCGTCCTGTGGGTTCTCAGTCCAACCCTAAAAAAATCCTACAGGACAGTAGACCTCCAGGAAGAGGGTTGGTCTGAAATCCTATAGGACAGTAGACCCTCCAGGAAGAGGGTTGGTCTGAAATCCTACAGGACAGTAGACCTCCAGGAAGAGGGTTGGGCAGCCCTGTTATACAGTGTTGGTTTACGAGAAAAACAAGCTTCTATTTTGGCTCTGGATGGGGTACGACAGTTTAACGAAGATCATGAAGCATTTACAATTTATATTATTCAAGAAACAGAGGGCATATATAATTCATTTAAGTCCAAAAACTGGATGTACCAACCACAGATTGCCCCCTTAAAAAGAAAGTCCTACCAATGTTTACAGTGGTACAACAGACGACATCCTGTTTCTCACCTTTTCTTCCTGGCTTGGGCGGTACCACGGGACCGGTCTGAATGTTCTTATAAAAGTTGTTCTCGGCTTGCGGATCAAACTTCCCTGATGACAAATTACACAACTCATACAGCATCTGTTATTTGACACCTGAATGTGTGCTCTTGTACATATTGCATCTTCAAACGCCTGTTTGTGTGTTTCTCTGTGTGTGTGTGTGTGTGTGTGTGTGTGTGTGTGTGTGTGTACCTAGAGACTGCAGAAGATCCGTCTCCTTCAGGGTACAGTTGACATCAATCTGTAGCTGTCTGTTCAGACTGCGCAACCGGGTCATCTCTTCAGGCTGGAACAGCCGCAGAACACCGGTGGGTTGGATGAGACCAAAGAAATACAAATGTAGACAACTCTGTATTGAGACAACTCTATACCCTGCATTGATTTACTGTTTGTATACACATTTCACAGAAATATACACATATACATATAATATATATATTTTTTTATACATGTATGTAGCTAATGTGCGTGTGTTTGTATGTGTGCCTTCAAACATGTTTGTGTGCCTAAGCATTCAAAGGTGTGTGTGTGCAAAAAAAGAAAAAACATTTGAAGTACTATGCCTTCAAAAGGAGTGTGTATATGCGTGCACGTGATCATGCATTTAAACTTCACCGATGTATGTGTTTAGGGGCCTATGCAATCACATCTGCGTGTTGCTCCCCCCTTATGTGTGTGTGTGTCCCTCTTACCCGGGGGATGAGGCTGGTGCTGTTGACTCGCCTGAAGCGTCTCTGGAGGGCGTCGTACTCCATGTCGTTGACGTCTGCCTTCAGCTGCTCCAGCTTCTGCCTCTCCATCAGCAGCTCCTTCAGCAGACGCTCCATCCGGGCCCTCTGGTGCAGCAGGAGAGCTGGGGGACACAGTGGTGGGAAGACAGGGTTTCAAACAGGTGGGACGGGTCGGGAGGTGGGCCGGATACGGCATGTGGATGTGCAGGAACGCATACACATCTATGGTTCTGTGAGCGTGCGCGCACACACACACACACACAAACGTATCCGTTCATAAGCCGTGCTTACCCTGGGTGTAAGCGTAGTCGTCGGAGCCCGAGCTGGAGCGGCGCGGCATGCGGTTGGCGATGTGGCTGACGATGTTACCGGGCAGGGCTGAGATGGGCAGGATGGGTGCCGGGGCCAGTGCGTGATGCTCCCCCTGGTCCACCATGTTGAGCAGAGATTCAGGAGAGGAGGCCACTGGAGGGGAACCTGAGAGCGGCCTCTGCTGCTGGGCCTGGCCTGGGGACACTTTGATCTTAAAGGTGTAGCCCGCCTGGCTGCCTGGCTGGGGTGAGGAAGTGGGCCGGGGCCGCGCGGGGCACTGGTGCAGGTATACCCCAGGGTGGAAGGTGGCAGAGCTCCCCCCGCTCAGGCTGAGGCCCCGCTGGGGTGAGCTGGGCGAGGGGCTGGTAGCCATGTAGAGAGTCTGTCCCGGGGGGCAGTGCACGGGGGAGTTGCTGCGGGGCCGCGGGCCCTCCAGGGTGATCTCAATCTGGTTCTTCAGGGAGCTCTTGGGTAGGTACGGCCGGTAGATGGGCTGCTGCTGCTGCTGTTGTTGCTGGTGGTGGTAGGGCATGCTGGCCAAGGTGGGAGGGCTGATGGGCAGGAAGACATGGGTCTGCTGGTGCTGGGGTTGGTGCTGGGGTTGGTGCTGCACCTGCTGCTGGTGCTGCACCTGCTGCTGGTGCTGCACCTGCTGCTGGTGCTGCACCTGCTGCTGGGGCTGCACCTGCTGCTGGGGCTGCACCTGCTGCTGGGGCTGCACCTGCTGCTGGGGCTGCACCTGCTGCTGGGGTTGGTGCTGGGGGGAGCTATACGGGGACTGGTAGGTGGGAGTGGTGTAGGGCGAGGGCTGATACACGGGCTGCCCGGACGAGGGCCAGGGGGAGGGCTGCGGGCTCTGGGAGGGGGAGGGCCGGATGTAGAGGGCATTACCGCCACTGTTGCCATAGTGACCGGCGGGGATCTGCAGGGCCTGGGGGGCGTTGGGCAGGTTCTGGGACAGAGTGACAGTGATAGGGTTCATGGTGTAGCGAGGAACAGGCGAGTAGGTAGGGGACATTCCCTGCACGGGAGGCGGAGTGGGGGTGCTGGCCGTGCGCCCACCGTGGTCATTCATGAAGGGGTTGTACCCCAGCGAGGGGGCTATGGTGGCGGGGGCCGAGTGGGGCTCCGTGAAGCCGACGCGCTGGGGCTCAATGTAACCGTCACTGGAGCTGTGCACCAGGGAGCGCCCGCCTCCGTTGTCCTTGCCCGCCTCCGAGGGGGGGTAGCCCCCTAGCTGGATGTGCAGCATGTGGTTCCGGCTCAGGCGGGCCTCCTCCGGACTTTGGTACTCCCCATAGAGGTATCTGTTACTCTCCTGAGCCAGCAGGTGACAGCATATATCCAGGTTATTGTTGTTCTGGAGGAGGAAAGGAGACAGGATAAAAGGTTCAGTGATGGGGCCCAGACTGATGTTATAGTTCTATAGGGGTCACTAGTCTGTCGATTTACAGTAGAAAAACAGAGGCATACTAACTTCCTGGGGTCATAACAGATCATCAACTAAACCACACAAACAACTGTCAATGTTTAAAAAAAAGAAGTTTAACTCTTTATTCTCCCAAATTTCATGGTATCCAATTGGTAGTTACAGCCCACTACAGGAGCCGCTAGAGCGCGAAGGGACAAGAACATCCCTTCCGGCCAAACCCTCCCCTAACCCGGACAATGCTGGGCCAATTGTACGCCACCCCATGGGTCTCCCGGTCGCGGCCGACTGCGACAGAGCCTGGACTCGAACCAGGATCTCTAGTGGCACAGCTAGAACTGCGATGCAGTGTGCCACTCGGGAGGCGATGTTCAACTTCATATATAGGCATACATGTGTAAGCCTAGATCCATGAAGCAGCATACAGGCATTTCAATGAGAGAATCAGTACATGTTTGTAGCCCCAAATGGCACCCTAATTCCCTATGCAGTACACTAAAGCCCCTTTCCACTGGCCTTAAATGGGCCCAACCTAGGTTGACTTCAAAGCGTTTCCACTGCCTCCGGAAATGATAAATTATATAATGTTGCTAGGCAGCCAATATGTGACTGCAGCTGGCTTCTAGCTAGCGAGATGTTGAAGAATGAAATTCCCCCTGTAACTAACATTACCCCATACTCCTGCCAGTGCCAACCAGACTCAGAGCCATGTATTTAGCTCGCTGACATTAGCGTTGTCGTTAGCATACAAGGCTAGCTAGCTTAATTTCTACCTCTCATGCCATGGTCTATTAGCTAGCTAGCTATCCAAGCAAACCAGATGACAGCTAGCTAGCTTTCGATAGAGCCTGGCCAGCTAAAATACCTGTTCGCTTCTTTAGACTGATTTGCTAGCTAATGTTAGGTAGCTAACTAGCATTGAGGGCTCTGTTCTCATAAAGGTTATTGTTTAGTGCATAAATTAATAAAGGATACAGCTATGGTGGTAATTTGTTTAATGTCTAACTACTGCAGTACTGCTTGTCCATGTGCTCAGAAGAGCTAGCTAAACGTTTTGTCCGCATCCAGCAGTGATCAGCTTGGTGGTTGCATGGTAACAGCATCCCCAACCCGAATTCTAATCGAACTGGCACCAGTTGTGAAACTGGGCTGCGCTGGCTCGGATTTCCTTAGATCCAGCTCGAATTTGGCCCTAATTTTAAGAGCCAGTGGCAACAGGGCTTAAATGTTACTTTTGACCAGGGTCCATATGGCCCCGGCCAAAGTAATACACTATTGGGAATAAGGTGTCATTTGGGACACACACTATTATTGCGTGTGATCATAGCTGTCTGGCTATGGTAGCATACCTGCAGAAGGCACTGGGACACTACTCCCTCTGGGATCTCGGGGAAGCGCTGCTTGAGGTCCTGCAGGATGTGATAGTCTAACTGAGGGCCTCCCTGAGCCATCCTGAGCCCACAGAGAGAGTCACTGAGCTCACAGCCCTGAACACTGCTGCTGCACCTGTGCTCTTCTCATCCTCTACATGCACACACACACACACACACACACACACAATCATGAAAAGCTCGAAACAATCTGCAGTCGTCATTGCATCACATCAGCCCAGCCACACACCAGACAACATTAAAAGTCTGCGCCTCTGCCGCCAGATCAGTGCTTTAAATAGCAACAAGGGTTAGAGGATGTGCTTACAAACGGAAGGAGGCTTTTTGGCAGCTTTGGTCAGCGGTTCCTCTGCAGAAACAATGTAATTAGGCGACAAATATGTTACGGACAGTTTATGGGCCCTAATGACCAAACAGACAGGCCGATAAAGCAGCAAGGAGAGGTTAGCCGGGCTAAAACTGGTCAATAACCCCATCCGACACTTCACACAACCTACGGGTTTGGCTGCAACAGACAGGCATGGTATCGGTCTCGTGTGATAGTTTAGTCATCTCACTGCACCAAACAACGACCTAAAAACCCAAGACAGCTTGCTACCTAGCTAGAGAACGCGACATGCACAAGTGTTACCTACGTCAGCTAACTAATTCATACTGATCACTAACGTGGTTTGCGTTCGCATCAGCATCAACGTCTGTGGCATTTTAGCCATCTAAGTTACCTAACGTTATCCATCTGCAGTGGATAATAGTGATCCGATTCATAATTTCTGGTCAATCATGCTATAACGTCAACTGACAAACGTCACGTTAGTTGTTCTTATTGGTCTTAGCTAGCTAGTGTTACTTACACGGAAGACAAAAACAAATTAATGTTAAATGGCTGACAACCTAAACAAAATAGCGCGCCGTCCACATACTAAATTAGCTAAGTAACTAGAGTAGCCAGCTAGCTGGCCAACGAAACTAGTTGGCTACCTACTATTGTCGTTTTTGGATAAGCGCGTTAACTAGACAAATAGGATGCGTATGTTGATTGCTAACGTTAGCTAGCTAGCAACCACCAAGTATCGACACAAAACAAATCTTTGGTATCGAGTTAAAGAGATTAGCTAATGTTAACGTCGATAGTGTTAGCGGACAACTTCTTCCTAAAGCGCCGTTGACCAGAAAGGCACACACCAACAAGTAATCTGACATAGATAAGCTAATCACGTTAACGTAGCTAGCCAGCGAATCTATAGGTGTTAGCTAGCTAGAAAGCTCACAATGTATCGAAACCAAGATTTAGCTAACGTTAGCTACTTCGACTTACCATGAGCTTACTCACTCCTGTCATGGACCATTATAGCTACAGTTTCAGAGAAAGCCCATCGATCTGATATTTTCCGAAAGTGGCAGACGAATATGTATTTCACTCTTGATAGATAAAGCGATTGTGTTTCATTCCAAGACAAGGCCGTCGTCTCCACGTACGAAATTGGATCTATCGCGATAAATGTAAGCTTTTCGGAGCAGGAAGTGGTCTAAATCTAAGTTGTTAGTACTGCGCATGCTTGTCTTTTGCGCCCCGTCCAGTAGAGCCCCCATTCTTTCCTTAATACATATGTAGATGTGGTTTAAGTACAGTAATTGTAATAACTGTATGTGAGGTGAATCCTATTATGTGTCATTTGATATTTCCTCTTACAAGGGACACACGCATTTCGTTACACCCACATTAACATCTGTTAAATATGTGTATGTGACCAATACAATCTGATTTGACAAGGGAAGGGCGTCATGATGAGTTAGGTTATTGTCGGACACAGTCCAGCCAGTGTAGGCCAAGCATGCCCAGGTATTGTAGGCTATAGCATATAGGCCCTGGGTCATTATATTTCTTAGGCCTATTGATTGCATATTGCAAAGGTTGTTCCATCTATGTGTTACAAATATGCTATAACAATTCAATGCAATATTTTAAGGCAATATTCCCGAATTGATTGCCTGCCCCGAAGACACATTTATTGACAGTTATCAAATACCTCAAAAGTTGAATTAATCATTAAAAAAAACGAGTTAATAAAAAATGGTACTACAGTTAAAAAGTCGTTAGTTGTACGGCGTCATGTCGGCTGATGCTGTGGTTACCATGTAACGGGACTGGAGTCTTTTACGCAACAATGTGGACCAATGTCATGAACATGGGCCTACAAAATCCTACGCCACAATTAATGAAGTTATAGTCTATGATAAAAGCAAAGTGTCATGAAACGACATATTAAATGTTGTGCGAAAGAAGAACAGGATCGACTTTCAACTGCACATTTATTGGAGGTCGGCGATGACTGTGATGATGACTATGATCAAACAGAGAGCAATGACGGAGTCGGTGCCTGGTCGCAAGATGCATGTAGTTACAGGATTGATATTTGCACCAAGGACAAACTTTCCAGAAAAATAATTTCATATCAGAGAAGAGAGTGTGCAGAGAATACATGTGATGTCATATCGCAATCTCAGCATTACAACGACCCTGAGCGGTTCATTGAACAATACAGAAGTGACCGATTGCGCCGTTTCCCCTGTCACACACATATCCCTACACATCCGGGGACATGGGTGGTGCTCAAAAGCTGCGAGGAAGAGCCCTTCGATTTTACCATGCCACCAATCAGAGGTAAAAACAACAGCGCTACTGGAGACTACTTGGAGCAACAATATGCACTTATATCTGAAAAAAGAGACACGTTTCCCAAACACAAACAGACGGATGAATGTAAAAAGTTATCTTCTGCATGGTAAGCAAAAAGGCTACTTTCAGTCTGATGTGAACTTTTAGATGCGTGCTCAAAAATGATATTTCCAATAGGCTACACTTTATTCTAGAAAGCCTGGAATACACGTCATAGGCAAAAGACAGATGTAAATGTCACACCAAAATTGATAGGATTCTCTTCTATTCTATTATGTCTGGTTGATACAGATTAGAGCCAGCGAAAGTCTGTCCATGCGAAATCTTATGGAAGGTTTAATTACTAAAATACATGCCACTGTTACTGAGTTCAGGAAAAACTCTGATTTCCCAACAGTGTTCAAGATGATGAAATGCTCTGTTTTACCTGCCACGCTATGCTAAGGTCATTTCAAGTGAGTTAACCAACATCTAAGTTTTACCTTCCCAGTTTACTTCCACACTAGAATGATTCATATTACTCAACAATACTTTGAATGCTCTGCAGAACCATGAGATTGAATCTGGAGACCTTGGTTATGTCCCAAATGGTCCCCTATTCCTCTACCTATACTTGATCTCTTTTTCCATTCATCTCAGAATTGTGGAGACAAGGAGCTGTCCTACTATGAGCCAAATGGCACAGTCTACTCACCTATCAACAACATGGGCATCAAGCTGCTGACAGTGCAACAAACGCACACCTCGTTGGACGCCTTGCGGAGGAACCAGCGACTCAGGAGCAGCGCTGTCATCAGGAGGCACCCACGAGCCAATAAGAGTGCCACCTTAGGGGACATCTCCCTGTCAACATTCAAAAACAACGTGGTGTGGTGTAACGGCTATCGAGAGACCTCTTCCATGCAGGCCGCCGCTCTCCCTCATGTTCCCAGTTCTTCATCCAAGAAAGGAAACAATAAGGCTAATCCTTTTACGGTCAAAGGGTTGAGAAGGCTCCCTCCAAGTCAGAAGTAAGTCATGCAAAAGACAATGCCAGAGTTGAGCTCTTAGAGTGAAGCTCTAAACTGTTCTTTAAAGTACATCAGTCCATTTTTTTAAACAGTTTTCCCAACTGGGATAATAAAGTGATTGATTGACTCTGATTGATGTGTTTATGTGGGGGAACCTAGATCTTCAGTTTTATGAGAACAGAAGTGATGTGCGGGGTGAATATGTCTGTCTGTGTGGGACGTTGCAGTGGGACCAGGCCTGGCCGCTCCTTTCCCGAGTCATCTCCTCCCAGTGGGAGATCCATCACCCCAGGCACCCAGATCTCCTCCACCACCCCCTTACCTCCATCACACCCCTGGAAGTCCAGCTCTACATGCTACCTGACCCCTCCACAGTTGGCACCCACGAAGCCCCTGGTGGTCCAGCAGAGGAAAAAGAGGTCAGTCATGTCAATGCAAAGTAACAGCCAGACTATGACCTGATAACCAGGGTTTGGGGATCAAGGCTATTTCTGTCATGTTGACTCATGTTGATTCAGAAAATCCCAAATTGAGATTTAATTCAGGTACACCTTACTTCAAGCATGCAGGTATAAGACCCTATGATCTGGTTATAAGGCATTGTAACTTGTCACGAGTATGTATGACCCTTATAATATGTTATTATCATCTCATAATGATTGTGACTAAATAACATCCATTTGTGAGTATTAATGCACCATAGATTGCATTGACATTGTGGAGGACTTTATGTTGTATTGTATTAACCTGAATGTCTTTCTCTCCACAGATGGTGCCCTCTCCGAGACGGTGAGAGGGTTGGCTTTGCAGAGATTTTGTTGAAACAGAGGATAATGGTATTACATTAAATGCAGTTACATTTTCTATGCTAATTCGTATCATACAGACTCTTTGCTCCTTGTCCTAAAAGTAATACATAGGAAAAGTTATAATTGTGTTTAATTGTGAAATGTGTTACCTTCTATGTACTGTGTAATGAATTCCCTTTACAAAAAAACAGGTGCACTGCCAACTTTATCCATCACCACTAGAGGGCAGCGGTGACTGTTACTAAAGTTTTGGATCGTGAATTATTATAGTAGGTAATAAGAACTTCCACTTGTTTCCCTCAAAATCAAAAAATGAGGGGTACATGTGAAGATGAGTAACGCAACATTTACTTTGATATGTATACTTCCAACGAGAATGGATCAATTATGGAACAGAAGATTTGCATATATTTAAACAGGAGAATGGTGTGGAAACATAACAATCCCAGTTTACTGATGAATGGTGAACCTGATTTCTATGTTGGCATAACATTACTACTACACTGTATTGGCCATTGAGTTCACAGTTGACAAGTGTCTACTGAATTATATCAGCACATAAATAAAAGAAGATGGTCTACAATATAAGATCGCGACAGAATCTCAGGTTACCAAAATTGCTCACGCTTTTCAAATGGGTAAACCAGAGTCAATCGCTGACCCAGATCAGAGCTGTGGATCATGGAAAAGTTATTTGTAATTGATAAGTCAACTGCTCTGCTTCTGGGCACTTGGTCACCGAGCCAGGTCTCACTTGTCATGGGCCTAAATATAGCCAGTGGCTGTTAACTGATAGTACTGACATTATACAGTGCCTTTGGAAAGTACTCAGACCCCTTGACTTTTTCACATTTTGTTACGTTACAGCCTTATTCTAAAATGGAGGGGGGAAAACCTCAGCAGTCTACACACGATACCCCATAATGACAAAGCAAAAACAGTTTAAAAAATAAATTATTTATTAGCAAATTTATCAAAATAAAAACTGAAATACCTTACTTAATAAGTATTCAGACCCTTTGCTATGAGACTCGAAATTGAGCTCAGGTGCATCCTGTTTCCATTGATCATCCTTGAGATGTTGCAACAACATGATTGGAGTCCACCTGTGGTAAATTCAATTGATTGGACATGATTTGGAAAGGCACACACCTACCTATATAAGGTCCCACAGTTGACAGTGCATGTCAGAGTAAAAACCAAGCTGAGGTCGAAGGAATTGTCCGTAGAGCTCTGAAACAGGATTGCGTTGAGGCACAGATCTGGGGAAGGGTACCAAAACATTTCTACAACATTGAAGGTCCCCAAGAACATAGTGGCCTCCATCATTCTTAAATGTAAGAAGTTTGGTTGGAACCACCAAGACTTTCCCTAGAGGTGGCCGCCAGGCCAAACTGAGCAATTGGGGAGAAGGGCCTTGGTCAGGGATGTGACCAAGAATCCAATTGTCACTCTGACAGAGTTTGAGAGTTCCTCTGTGGAAATGGGAAAACCTTCCAAAAGGACAACCATCTCTGCAGCACTCCATCAATCAGGCCCTTATGGTAGAGTGTCCAGACAGAAGCCATTTCTCAGTAAAAGGCACATGACAGCCCTCTTGGAGTTTGCCAAAAGGCACCTAAAGACTAGGACCATGAGAAACAAGATTCTCTGGTCTTATGAAACCAAGATTGAACTATTTGACCTGAATGCCAAGCGTCACTTCTGGAGGAAACCTGGCACCATGCCTACAGTGAAGCATGGTGGTGGCAGCATCATGCTGTGCGGATGTTTTTCAGTGGCAGGGACTAGGAGACTTGTCAGGATTGAGGCAAAGATGAACAGACCAAAGTACAGAGAAATCCTCGATGAAAACCTGCTCCAGAGCGCAGACCTTCCAACAGGACAACGACCCTAAGCACACAGCCAAGAGAACGCAGGAGTAGCTTCTGGACAAGTCTCTGAATGTCCTTAAATAGCCCAGCCAGAGCCTGGACTTGAACCCGATCGAACATCTCTAGAGAGACCTGAAAATATCTGTGCAGCAACGCTCCTCATCCAACCTGACAGAGCTTGAGAGGATCTGCAGAGAAGAATGGGGAAACTCCCCAAATACTGGTGTGCCAAGCTTGTAGCGTCATACCCAAGAAGGTTGTAATCTCTGACAAAGGTGCTTCAACAAAGTACTGACTAAAGGGTCTGAATACTTATGTAAATGTAATGTTTACGTTTTTTATTTGTAATAAATTAGCAAACATTTCTAAAATCGATTTGTTTTCTTCGTCATTATGGAGTATTGTGTGTAGACTGATTAGGGGAAAAAACAATTGTATCAATCTTAGAATAAGGCTGTAACCTAACAACACTTAGAAAAAGTCAAGTGGTCTGACTACTTTCTGAAGGCTTTGTATCTACTTACAGAGACATCTAGAGGAAACAGAGGTCTTTTTTGTCCCACCGTGCAAATCATTGGAACCAGATTTCACCCTTGTGCCCTGTTCAAAAATGTGCCCAAGATTTGTCTGGAAGGATCTGGAATGGCAGAAAAGTTTCCCCAAAAGAATCTTGAATTCCCATTTTTCGTGTCTCTCAATAATATGGTTTACATTAACAAGGCTATGTAGGCACAAACTAATGATAAAATAAAAAAAGACAAAAAATAAGACTATTCCATTGCAACTATTCCATAACTTGTTACTCTGTTGTGGAAAGGTTTATAGTCCTTAAATGATAGCTATAATCCAATGTGATCTCCTGTAGGCTCTCTATGCTAGCAGAAACTTAACCAGAGACTTACACCTGTCATAGTGGCCTCTCACCTGTCAAGTCCCCCTGCAGCTGAGCTCACACACACCACAGCTGGGACTCTGTGACATTCCCCTGAAACAGCACCTTCCCATCGATGTTGTGGTGGCCATAATGTAGTTCAGTGGAGCAAAGCGCCAATCTCTGGACTCCTGTAAAAAATAAAGGTCTACAGTAGTGGACCTCTACACATCCTGCCTTTAAAGCGGCAATCAGCAGTTGAAACCATAACAAAACGTTCTCACCGTTCCCATTTTGGTAAAAAGCTGAGGGATAGGGCTGGAGAAATGTATCCACTCTCAAATTCATAGGCAGCGCTATGGTTGCAATGACTGACCGTCCGCGATATCAAAATTCTAGTTTTAAATATGTTTTGAGGCTAAACAGTGTTTGTTTACATTTACTGTGTATAACAACATTAGAGCAAAACAAGTTATAATAAGCCGTATTCTTCAGGAATCAATGGGTAATATTATTCATTTACAAGTCCAAAAGTGGATGTAGCAATTTCAGGTTACCCCTTTAAAGGGAGAAGTCTAATGACAGTAAGTCCTCAATCCCAGTAGCAAAAATTCAACAGAAATGACTTGATTTGCTCTCTATGTTTGTGTTTGGGGGGGGGGGGATCTTATCTTGCCACCTCAAAAGCTGGACACTTGTCTGTGTGCCACCACAGTTAACCGCACGGACAAGGCAGCTCCTGGAAAGGAGAGGCCCCACCAGGTCACAGGGGGTCATGACATGCCGGCCATGTCGGAAGACACTAGTCCAGTCTGATACTGCTGCCACGCAGTCAGACCTGCCACCAGTTGGCAGCTTTCATCCACAACTTTCATCTCGTTTTACACACGTGTATGTGTTGTCTGTTTCAGCAGATGAGCCAATTATAAATAGGCAAGCTACTCATCGATACAGACATCTCTCTTATGTTGTTTTCACATAAAGACACCCTGATGTAGTGGTCTATCTTGTGAGACAAGATATACCAATATGTTGAGGGAAAAGCAATGTACATATAGTAGTATCTTAGCTTGGGTATCCTTTTGGCAGGGGTATCATATTATTTCACACTTACCAATTAAAGTGAATTAAATTATTACGGTAGTGGCCATCACTAGACCAGTGCCTCTGACCCAGCATAGTGAAAGTCTGATGAGACGTTCCACTCCAGGGCTGGACAGACATAGGGGTGTGTGGGCCGTACCATTCTGAGGCTGGTCGAAGGGGTGTTTGGCCGTGCCACAGCAGCTGAGGCTCAGGCCTGGCCTGATTCAAGCGACCTGTCGCCAGACTTGATTAGTTCCCACAGCTGTGGGGCTATATAAGGCAGTCTTCTTGTTGTCCCTGATGCCTTGAGGGTCTCTGGTTGGGACCAATACCATTCAGTCTTGGGATTCAAGGAACTGACTCCACCGTTCACACTACCCTCTGCCCCAAGAGAGGAGGTGGAAGGATGAGGTGGGGTGAACACTAGAGAGCAGCTGTAATGACGCTGGCACCCGTTGCTTTTTTCACATCATAGTAATCCGTGCTCTTGAAACACTCTTTGGTGTGTCCCCAGCTTTGACGACATAACTTCTTCAGTGGACCTGTGTCAAAAACAGACCCCACAACTCCCCAGTGTCCTTCTTCTCTGTAACCTGAGCAAAGTCTCACTGTATCCTATCTGTCAAATCAACAATTTAAAATCTTACATCGTAGTATACAGTAGGCCGATTACAATGTGTCTTTTATACTGACTGTGACCTGTAGCACTGGTGATGCATGCTGGTCTGGCTGAGTGATGCATGCTGGTCTGGCTCTCAGGTTTCAGTTCCGGACATTAGCTGGAGAGTTGACTCTTGGCATGCTGGTGGCTTTCCCAAAGACCGGTACACTCTTAAAACCATCTCAGTAACCTGAGTGAAAATTTTAACATTATGTCATATTTTTTTGCATATTGACTGACGACATTGACATCAATGTCTCTGAGTTATTGGGGTTTCTTCCCCATTCCATAACTCTATAAAAATCACTGCTTATAAGAATGTAATGCACACATCTGCATTTAGACCAGAAAGGAATGTCATTCCTTTTCGATGAAACATGTCTTTTTTTGATGTGTGACTGATGTCCTTCCCTTCATGCTAATTTGTTTGAAGGCCCAATTTCAATTCATGATGCGCGTGTTTTAAACAGTACTTCAAATCAAATGTTATTAGTCACATGCGTCGAATACAACACAATACAACCTTATAGTGAAATGCTTACTTACAAGCCCCTAATCAACAATGCAGTTTAAAAAAATATGAATAAGAATAAGAAATAAAAGGAATAAGTAATTCAAGAGCAGCAGTAAAATAACAATAGCTAGACTATATACAGGGGGTACCGGTACAGACTCAATGTGCGTGGGGCACTGGTTAGTCGAGGTAATTGAGGTAATATGTACATGTAGATGTACATGTACATCAATAACAACAGAGAGTAGCAGCGGCGTAAAAGAGGGAGTGGGGGGGGGGGGGGGGCAATGCAAATAACCAGGGTAGCCATTTGATTAGATGTTCAGAAGTCTTATGGCTTGGGGGTAGAAGCTGTTTAGAAGCCTCTTGGACCTAGACTTGTCGCTCCGGGACCGCTTGCCATGCGGTAGCAGAGAGAACAGTCTATGACTAGGGTGGCTGGAGTCTTTGGCAATTTTTAGGGCTTTCCTCTGACACCACCTGGTATAGAGGTCCTGGATGGTAGGAAGCTTGGCCACAGTGAAGTACGGCCCAGTACGCACTGTCTCGTCGTTGTCGGTGACAAGGCCTACCACTGTTGTGTCATCGGCAAACTTAATGATGGTGTTGGAGTCGTGCCTGGCCGTCCAGTCATGAGTGAACATGGAGTACAGGAGGGGACTGAGCACGCACCCCTGAGGGGCACCTGTGTTGAGGATCAGCGTGGCGTATAATGTATTTTATTTCACCTTTATTTAACCAGGAAGGCCAGTTGAGAACAATTTCTCATTTACAACTGCGACCTGGCCAAGATAAAGCAAAGCAGTGCATCAAAAACAACACATGCGATAGACATATGTACAGTAATTAACACAATATAAATATCTATACACAGTGTGTGCAAATGTTGTAAGATTAGTGAGGTAAGGCAATAAATAGGCCATAGTGGCAAAATACACTGCTCAAAAAACTCCAAGTCAATCACACATCTGTGAAATCAAACTGTCCACTTAGGAAGCAACACTGATTGACAATAAATTTCACATGCTGTTGTGCAAATGGAATAGACAACAGGTGGAAATTATAGGCAATTAGCAAGACACCCCCAATAAAGGAGTGGTTCTGCAGGTGGGGACCACAGACCACTTCTCTTTTCCTATGCTTCCTGGCTGGGTTTTTGGTCACTTTTGAATGCTGGCAATGCTTTCACTCTAGTGGTAGCATGAGACGGAGTCTACAACCCATACAAGTGAATCAGGTAGTGCAGCTCATCCAGGATGGGACATCAATGCGAGTTGTGGCAAGAAGGTTTGCTGTGTCTGTCAGCGTAGTGTCCAGAGCATGGATGCACTACCAGGAGACAGGCCAGTACATCAGGAGACGTGGAGGAGGCCGTAGGAGGGCAACAACCCAGCAGCAGGACCGCTACCTCCGCCTTTGTGCAAGGTGGAGCACTGCCAGAGCCCTGCAAAATGACCTCCAACAGGCCACAAATGTGCATGTGTCTGCTCAAACTGTCAGAAACAGACTCCATGAGGGTGGTATGAGGGCCCGATGTCCACAGGTGGGGCTTGTGCTTACATCCCAACACCATGCAGGACGTTTGGCATTTGCCAGAGAACACCAAGATTGGCAAATTCGCCACTGGCGCCCTGTGCTCTTCACAGATGAAAGCAGGTTCACACTGAGCACGTGACAGACATGACAGAGTCTGGAGACGCCGTGGAGAACGTTCTGCTGCCTGCAACATCCTCCAGCATGACCGGTTTGGAGGTGGGTCAGTCATGGTGTGGGGTGGCATTTCTTTGGGGGGCCGCACAGCCCTCCATGTGCTCTCCAGAGGTAGCCTGACTGCCATTAGGTACCGAGATGAGATCCTCAGACCCCTTGTGAGACCATATGCTGGTGCGGTTGGCCTTGGGTTCCTCCTAATGCAAGACAATGCTAGACCTCATGTGGCTGGAGTGTGTCAGCAGTTCCTGCAAGAGGAAGGCATTGATGCTATGGACTGGCGCGCCTGTTCCCCAGACCTGAATCCAATTGAGCACATCTGGGACATCATGTCTCGCTCCATCCACCCACTCCACGTTGCACCACAGATTGTCCAGGAGTTGGCAGATGCTTTAGTCCAGGTCTGGGAGGAGATCCCTCAGGAGACCATCCGCCACCTCATCAGGAGCATGCCCAGGCGTTGTAGGGAGGTCATACTGGCACGTGGAGGCCACACACACTACTGAGCCTCATTTTGACTTGTTTTAAGGACATTACATCAAAGTTGGATCAGCCTGTAGTGTGGTTTTCCACTTAAATTTTGAGTGTGACTCCAAATCCAGACCTCCAGGGGTTGATAAATTTGATTTCCATTGATAATTTTTGTGTGATTTTGTTGTCAGCACATTCAACTATGTAAAGAAAAAAGTATTTAATAAGAATATTTCATTCATTCAGATCTATGATGTGTTATTTTAGTGTTCCCTTTATTTGTGCAATTAGAGATACTGGGGTGCAAAAGAGCAATAAAATAACAATATGGGGATGAGGAAATTGGGTGGGCTATTTACAGATGGGCTGTGTACAGGTGCAGTGATCGGTAAGCTGCTATGACAGCTGATGCTTATAGTTAGTAAGGGAGATATAAGTCTCCAGTTACCTACCCTTACCACCTGGTGGCGGCCCGTCAGGAAGTCCAGGATCCAGTTGCAGACGGAGGTGTTTAGTCCCTGCGTCCTTAGCTTATGGATGAGCTTTGATGGCACTATGGTGTTGAACGCTGAGCTGTATGAATAGCATTCTCACATATGTGCTCCTTTTGTCCAGGTGGGAAAGGGCAGTGTGGAGTGCAATAGAGATTGCATCATCTGTGGATCTGTTAGGGCGGTATGCAAATTGGAATGGATCTAGGGTTTCTGGGATATGGTGTTGATGTGAGCTATGACCAACCTTTCAAAGCACTTCATGGCTACAGACGTGAGTGCTACAGGTCGGTAGTCATTTAGGCATGTTTACGTTAGTGTTCTTGGGCACAGGGACTATGGTGGTATGCTTAAAACATGTTGGTATCACAGACTCGGACAGGGAGAGGTTGAAAATGTCAGTGAAGACACTTGCCAGTTGGTCAGCGCATGCTCGCAGTAAACGTCCTGGTAATCCATTTGGCCCTGCGGCCTTGTGAATGTTTAAAGGTCTTACTGTTTAAAGGTCTTACTCACATTAGCTGCAGAGAGCGGGATGACACAGTCGTCAGAACAGCTGGTGCTCTCATGCATGTTTCAGTGTTATTTTCCTCGAAGCGAGCATAGAAGTAGTTCGTCTAGTAGGCTTGTGTCACTGGGCAGCTCTCGGCTGTGCTTCCTGCCACATCCAACGAGCGTCGGAGCCGGTGTAGTACGATTTGATCTTAGTTCTGTATTGACGCGTTGCCTGTTTGATGGTTCGTTGGAGGGCACAGCAGGATTTCTTATAAGCTTCCGGGTTAGAGTTTCTTGAAAGTGGCAGCTCTAGCCTTTAGCTCAGTGCAGATGTTGCCTGTAATCCATGGCTTCTGGTTAGGGTATGTATGTACAGTCACTGTGGGGACGATGTCATCGAAGCAACTTATTGATGAAGCCAATGACTGATGTGGTGTACTCCTCAATTCCATCGAAGAATCCCAGAACATATTCCAGTCTGTGCAAGCAAAACAGTCCTGTAGCTTAGCATCTGCTTCATCTGACCACTTTTTTATTGAGTCACTGGTGCTTCCTGCTTTAATTTTTGCTTGTAAACAGGAATCAGGGGGATAGAATTATGGTCAGATTTGCCAAATGGAGGGCGAGGGAGAGCTTTGTATGTGTCTCTGTGTGTGGAGTAAAAGTGGTCTAGAGTTTTTTACCCTCTGGTTGCACATTTAACATGCTGATAGAAATTTGGTAAAACGGATTTAAGTTTCCCTGCATTAAAGTGCCCGGCCACTAGGAGTGCCGCTTCTGGATGAGTGTTTTCCTGTTTGCTTATTGCAGAATACAGCACATTGAGTGCGGTCTTACTACCAGCATCGGTCTGTGGTGGTATGTAGAATGCTACGAAAAATACAGATGAATGCTCTCTAGGCAGATAGTGTGGTCTACAGATGATCATGAGATACTCTAACTCAGGTGAGCAAATCCTTGAGACTTCCTTAGATATCGTGCACCAGCTGTTGTTTAAAAATATACATAGTCAGCACCCCCTTGTCTTACCAGATGCTGCTGTTCTATCCTGCCGATACAGCGTATAACCAGTTGTATGTTGATAATGTTGTCGTTCAGCCCCAACTCCGTGAAGCATTCCTGTTGGTAGTTTAATCTTCCTCGTAGGTTGTTGATTTATTTTCCAATGATTGCATGTTAGCTAGTAGAATGAAAGGTACAGTGCCTTGCAAAAGTATTCATCCCCCTTTGCATTTTTAGTATTTTGTTGTATTACAATCTGTAATTTAAATGGATTTCATTTGGATTTCATATGATGGACATAAACAAAATAGTCCAAATTAGTGAAGTGAAATTTTAAAAATATCTTGTTTAAAAAGAATCTAAAAAATAAAAAACAGAAAAGTGGTGCGTGCATATGTTTTCACCCCCTTTGCTATGAAGCCCCTAAATAAGATCTGGTGCAACCAATTACCTTCAGAAGTCTCATAATTACTGAAATAAAGTCCACCTGTGTGTAATCTGTCACATGATCTCAGTATAATAAACACACCTGTTCTGAAAGGCCCCAGAGTCTGCAACACCACTAAGCAAAGGGCCCGACCAAGCAAGCGGCACCATGAAGACCAAGGAGCTCTCCTAACAGGTCAGGGACAAAGTTGTGGAGAAGTACAGATCAGGGTTGGGTTATAAAAATATATCTGAAACTTTGAACATCCCACGGAGCACCATTAACCTCTCTGGGATATGGCCAACATCCAGTGAAAATGCAGAGCGCCAAATTCAAATAAATTACTATAAAAATTTAACTTTCATGAAATCACACATGCAATACACCAAATTAAAGCTACACTTGTTGTGAATCCAGCCAACGTGTCAGATTTCAAGGCTTTACGATGAAAGCACACCAAACGATGGTGTGCAATATGACCCCATTTCCACTGTATCTTGGATAGGCAAAGAGTTGAAAAACTACAAACCTCAGATTTCCCACTTCCTGGATGGATTGTTTCTCAGGTTTTTGCCTGCCATATGAGTTCTGCTATACTCATGGATCTCATTCAAACAGTTTTAGAAACTTCAGAGTGTTATCTACCCAAATCTACTAATTATATGCATATTCTTGGCACCTTTTTATCCAAGCTACTCAATACTGCCCCCTGTCCCAAAGAAGTTAAATCCATTCTAAAGAAATTGAAAGAATATGGCACCACAACAAACCTGCCAAGAGAGGGCCGCCTACCAAAACTCACAGACCAGGCAAGGAGGGCATTAATCAGAGAGGCTACAAAGAGACCAAAGATAACCCTGAAGGAGCTGCAAAGCTCCACAGCGGAGATTGTAGTATCTGTCCATAGGACAACTTTAAGCCGTATACTCCACAGAGCTGGGCTTTACAGAAGAGTGGTCAGAAAAAAAGCCATTGCTTAAAGAAAAAAATAAGCAAACACGTTGGATGTTTGCCAAAAGGCATGTGGGAGACTCACTAAACATATGGAAGAAAGTACTAAAATTGAGCTTTTTGGCCATCAAGAAGAACACTATGTCTGGCACAAACCCAAAACCTTTCATCATCCCGAGAACACCATGCTGCCACCACCATGCTTCACTGTGGGGATCTTTTTCATTGGCAGGGACTGGGAAACTGGTCAGAATTGAAAGAATGATGGATGGCGCTAAATACAGGGAAATTCTTGAGGGAAACCTGTTTCAGTCTTCCAGAGATTTGAGACTGGGATGGAGGTTCACCTTCCAGCAGAACAATGACCCTAAGCATACGGCTACAGCAACACTCGAGTGGTTTAAGGGGAAACATTTACATGTCATGGAATGGCCTAGTCAAATCCCAGACCTCAATCCAATTGAGAATCTGTGGTATGACTTGCTGTACACCAGCTGAACCCATCCGACTTGAAGGAGCTGGAGCAGTTTTGCCTTGAAGAGTGGGCAAACATCCCAGTGGCTAGATGTGCCAAGCTTATAGAGACATGCCCCAAGAGACTTGCAGCTGTAATTGCTGCAAAAGGTGTCTGTACAAAGTATTGACTTTTGTGTTATTTCTTGTTTGTTTCACCCCAACAAATATTTTGTATCTTCAAAGTGGTAGGCATGTTGTGTAAATCAAATGATACAAACCCCCCAAAATCTATTTTAATTCCAGGTTGTAAGGCAACAAAATAGGAAAAATGCCAAGGTGCGTGAATACTTTCGCAAGCCACTGTAGTGGGGGTTTATTCGATCGCCTCTGAATTCTCAGAAGGCAGCCCGACCTCCGTCCTCTTTTTCTCCGTCTTCTGTTCACGCAAATGACGGGATTTGGGCCTGTTCCCGGGAAAGCAGAATGTCCTTCACATCGGGCTCGTCGGACTTGTTAAATGAAAAAAAAGCTTCTGCCAGTTCGTGGTGAGTAATTGCTGTTCTGATGTCCAGAAGTTATTTTCGGTCATAGGAGACTGTAGCAGCAACATCATGTACGGAATGAGTTCAAAAATAAGTTACAAACAACACAAAAAAACTAACAAAAAACACAATTGGTTAGGAGCACGTAAAACGTCAGCCATCTTCTCCGGCGCCATGATACATGATACATTCCTGTGCATGGCCAGTGTACTGCTCACAAACATGCTACTAATGCTTTCCAGCTGTGTGAAGAAGAGGCCAGACTGGCCAGTGAGTCAGCAGCTGTGAGACTGCCATTAGTGAGACTGATAAGAGCTGACAAATGTGTCTGAATCAGGGTTTCTATTACATCCTTCACCATGGTGAGCACCATAAGTTAAAATTGCTACAATATTCAGAATAGGTCAATCCCCCCCCCCCCCATAGTATATGACCACGTCATAAGCGATGGCAAAATGTTTAGAATTGCAAGAAATTTGCTTTCAAGAAAAAAAATCTAACTCTTCTCTTTCTCAATTTTCAAACAGAAATGAGGTATGCCTTTGGTCATTCATCGATGTGTCGTTCTGGTCATGTGCACCGTGACGAACGAAGCTAGTTCGTTAGCCACTTTAGCTAGCCAGTAACTCCTCCAGTATGCGTTGACGTCATTTCACAGGATTTGTTTTTGGACGGAAGCTGTAGAGATCGGTAAGAAATGGCACTTCTGTAACCAAATATGTTATTCATCAAAAAATAAATGTAAGCATTAAATGACCTGGTATGATGGTGGATTGATCAGTTATACAGTTTAAAGCAGTTATTTTTGTGTTTTTGACCCAAGTCCACCTTTAAAGTAACTGTCCAGTGTTTCCAGATTTCTATGAAATATGACCTATAATTAATTCCAGTATGGGTGAAATAGTATTTGTAGTTAAGTATGTTATAAAGCAGGTTTTCTGTGTTGGAATGGTGTGGGCTTACCCCAACAACAGAATGGTATACTGGTCGTAAAAGATATTCATGACCGCTGATTGGCCAGCTCATCCTCCTCATCACATACACTGCTGCTACTGTTTACCAAGCATTTCGCTACACTCACATTAACATCTGCTAACCATGTGTATGTGACAAATAAAATTTGATTTGACTATCTGTTACTTTATTCCTAGTTATATGTACATATCTACCTCAATTACCTTGTACCCCTGCACACTGACTCGGTACTGGTACCCCTTGCATATAACCAAGTTATCGTTACTCATTGTGTATCTATTATTACTTTTATCATTACGTGTTTTCCTTTTCTATTATTTGTCTAAGTAAGCATTTCACTGTCAGTCCACACCTGTTGTTTACGAAGCATGTCACGATAAAATGTGATTTGATTTGATCTGAATTGACATCATCCTCTATGAGGAAATTGCGAGCACTTTTTAAACAGTCTGTTGAGATTTGAGGTGGGGGTTTTTGAAGTGTTTTTTCCCCCACTTATCCTGTTTTCTCAAAATACTCCTCCATATCCCCTCAAAACCCCTCAATTGAAGGCTAATAAGTCACGCCAAACTGTATAGGATTGCAGGAAATTGCAGGAAATCTCAAAAACAATTCCAGGGGAGGACCCCCCGGCTACTGTTCGTCCCTCCCAATATCTACACCACCATTTTCCCCTTGGTGAACACTACTTTCTCATCATACTTCAGAGGCATCAGCCTACTATAAGGAGTAGTGGGGTTAGTAATATCATACAGAATGGTATAGCCTTTGGACAAATGCTTGACCCTAAATGATTGATGCTGTATATGGAATATGTGGGTTATTATATGGCAAAGTAAGACTGTAAACCTGTTATTGTATGGCCCTTGAGACACTGATATGTAGCCTAGGCAGCTAGTCGTCATTGCATAGCACAGTGACAGTGATATTTGGGTTATTGCTGGGCTGCAGTGGGAAAACAAAGACAACCTGCTTTCACTCATACCAGATAAGCCATCCTGCCTCTCAACACCAACAAGCAGATAGGTGCAGTGAAATGTGTTGTTTTCCAGGGTCAGACATAGTAGTATGGCAACCCTGGAGCAAATTAGGGATAAGTGACTTGCTCAAGCTTTTTTACTGTGTCAGCTCAGGTATTTGAACCAGCAACCTTTTGATTACTGGCCCAACACTCTAACCACCAGGGTACATGCCACCGTCGACTGTGTCCCGAGCTGATTATGAATGTATTCCATATAAAAGTTAGGGATGAACAGTGGAACTTGGAATGCGTCCTGAGAAGTAGGCATACCCTATCATGAGTTTGAGCCGGTCTCTCTGTCAGCATTTTTTTATGACAATCTGTATGTTCTGGTGGAAAAGGGACAATCATAGGACTAGTAGTAGCCAAATTGCTGAAAGATAACATGCCAACAAAATAGTTTATTAAATGTAGCCTTCCATCAACTCACGCAATGTCGTTATAACGGCAGGGAATATACCATTTGACAAATACAAACACAGGCAGGGAGACTGGCTGAGAGAACTGCAGCTGTATCTGCATCAAGCGAACAGAAAGCACCATGCGTATTTGAGGCGACAGCTGAAGCTGGCGCTGGCGCGCGCGGAATGCGTTAGACTGCAAAAGTAGCGGTAGGCCTACTTTTATGGAAGCTGGTTACGGATATGTAACCTCACCCATTCGACTTTGAGTCGTCTGACAGTGAACAGGGCGCACACATCTCCGTGCTTTGACAAGTTGGGATTTGCCATCTTGCCATTACTTTTGATTTAATCCACTATTTGTACAGAACATTCCTATGATAAAGGAGGATATTACACTGAAACAGGTAAACGTTTTTTTTCCCTGCAAGACTTTAGTTGAAGATAATGTGTGTTATGTGGATGTTAAAATTCACCTGTTCGGGAGAGTTTCAAATTTGCCCCTCAATTGTTGATCTTTCAATTGAGATTTGTAATGTACATTTTTTAAAAGAATGCTAGGCAAACTATAATTTTGTCATAAAAAAAGGTGAAATATTGAAAGTTAT
The DNA here is from genome assembly GCF_002021735.2 of Oncorhynchus kisutch. Lineage (NCBI taxonomy): Eukaryota > Metazoa > Chordata > Actinopteri > Salmoniformes > Salmonidae > Oncorhynchus > Oncorhynchus kisutch. Next base: position 45,060,580 of record NC_034186.2, on the reverse strand, counting down.
AATGTTTCAGTTAGGCCTAGTTGACTTTGCTTTGTCATTCAGCTGTTGGGTATAAAAAAAAAGACACAAAAACATGTTTTGTTTAGCTGTAAAATAAAATATTCTGTTAGTTTGGTACTCTTACTTTTTAATATCGGTCTAACATGACCAAACATCAAAGAAATCCAGATATGTTCTTTTAAAACACAGATGATTTTTTATTTGAACACACAGATTCTTCTAGCACATTGTCATGGTATTTAGTGGCAGCTGAGTATATCTGTTAGACCAAAATAGGACTTCACTTGCCAGGCCTAAATGTGTTGGTTAACTATGATATGGCAGTTCAAGTTATTCGAGGCAAATCCTTGCATGAAATGTGGGGTCAAGAAAAGTACTCAGGGGTGTAACTGTAGATCGTTTTCTTTACTGTAATAACTTTTTATTCCTCTTGCCAATATGTTATACTCTAAATGATTAAATATGAGGTCATGATTGATAGGCTACTTAAGTTTATATACCATATGGAAGTGCTTCAACAATACTATAAATGTGCCTGGAATTATATTTTCTAATGGTATTTGTGTTTCAGCAAAGGCTTGACAACTTCTTTGTAGAGAAATGGTGACTTGGGATTTGTGTTTGGTCACTGCATCCCTATATTGCATCATTTGGATTAGTGTCCATTTGTGATATACAAAGAGACAATTTTGCCATTAAAAGGGTATCATTTAAAAAAAAAAAAACATTTACATGAATTATCACCTTTATTATGATGCCTGGTTGTCACAGCTGAATTGAAGAGGGCAGTGTATTCTGATGACCAAATCCACAGCTGTAACAGATGTACTGATCCCAGTCTAATAGTGCATTGGTTGAGATACCATTTTTTTTTTAGAAAGAAGCCTTGGGTTATTCATATATTGTTAGAATCCAGTTAATTACCTGTTACTCTCAGACTGGTAATCCATACCATCAACGTCACAGTAGCTGTCGTACTCACAGTAGTTGATGTGATATGTGCCAACACAGCTGTCTATCAGGTGTGTAATGGGAAATCGATCTGAACTTGAACTCAAAGTCAAATTTGCAACAGGTGGTCCTTTTGACAAAAAGTTGTGCGTGTCGTACTCTGTTAAGTAGGCCCATATAATCAACATTTGGCCAATGGGTACATTTAGGCCTACCTTTCAAGCATTCAATCCATCAATCAGTCAAATCAATGACATTGTATTTGTTGGCCTATCTTTAAAAAAATTCAAATCAAATTGTATTGGTCACATGCACATGTCTAGATGTACTTTGTTCACCGCAAACCCCTGACTGTTTACGTCAGTATTATTGCCAAGTGAATTGATGAGAACATATTCAAAATGTATAGCCATGCCAGATGCCAAGCTTAGATTTCTAACACACGGATCAACAGTAACCTTTTTAGTGTCTGATGACTCTATGGCCCAAACATCTCTTGCTCATCCGATTGTCTGGGACTAAGTCTGTCCGTTTGGTCAAGGGTCTGTTGGGCGACATGCGGCTGCCGACCCTAGCTCTATCCCACCGCATATCACTCGTCAGAAATAGCCATGATCACATGGCCTGGACACACAAGTGGGCTATACTTAGCGTTCTGACCCTGCACTGGGGAGGAGGAGGAGGAGGAGCAACACTTTCCTCCCCTAAACTGCAGCAGCCTTGAGGTGCCTGCCTCCCCAAACAGACACTCGCAAGACTTCAGATGCTCAGCAATGGTGTTTATTTATAATGTAATATTGTGTAGGCAGGGTATTAATTAATCAATCTAATGTATTTTATTGAGCCCTTTTACAGTAGTTGTCACAAAGTGCTTTACAGTGTAATATGTAGGGTAGTAAAACAATGACAGATATTCAAAGTTACACACATTCTTGAAGTCCATATAGGCTAGTCATTTACCACACCGCATTTCAGAAAGGGCAATTTGTAATGTTTACCTGTAAAATGGTTGCCTATTCAATATAGTTCGTTCAGTCAGCTCAATCTGAAGTCCATCATTGGTAGATCTGTCAGACCATTACATCTTTGATGATGGTTGAGATGAATGAGACTACATTTAGTTAGCATTTTTTGGTTGAGTGAGTTTGAATATGGGAAAGAGGAGCTTAATAAAACTGTTAAAGCGATATGCACAGTAAATAATAAAGTGATTATGTGAAGATTAATAGGTTGTTATATATGTACGATACCGTAATGTTACCTTTCTTTTTTTGACAGGTAACATTTGAAGAGGACCTTGTCAATTTGTCAGAGTGGCGCAGACATGACTGAGGTGGCACAGAATGTTGCGGATGTCGCATACGACATGACTGATGTGGCACATGGCCTGAACGATGTGGCACGCGACACGAGTGACGCGGCACCCGATACGAATGAGAACGCGCATGGCGACGTCGCGACCGAGTGGCACGGTCTCGGGGCACACAAAGAGGACGATGCCCCACCTGACAAGCATGACGAGGCACTTAGCGAGAATGAGGAAGAGGTTCACACCGAAGAGGACGAGGTTCACACAGAGCCTGAGGAGGACGAGGAAGATGAGGCACACGACATGAGTGAGGTGGAGCACAGGGAAAATGGCACGGCAAAGGACAAGCCGATGCAAAGGTCAAGATCGAGGAAGGACAAGAAGGATGAGGCACAAAATGGTGTGGCTCACGACATGGACAATGAAAAAGAGGAAGAAGAGAAAGACCAGTTACAGAACATATCTGAAGTGGCACTGAAACAAGAGGTGAGGCACGGCCATATCTGTGAGTTTATCCTGTTGGAGTTGACGTATTAGCTTACTGAATAGTAAGGTTTACTTCTGGACATGTTCAACATGAAATATAGTCGGTTGTCGAGACAATTACTGGTGTTACATCAGGGAGTGTGCCTGTAGATCTCTCATAAGGTTTCTGCAGCGTTCAACTGAATGGCACTATTCAAAACGTGTTTGAGTTCTGAGACTCTCAGCACTATGGATCTCACTCCTATGAATCTTTCCCTTAGCACACTCCCAATCCTTTACAAAAAAATGTTACATTGACACGTGTATCTTCATCTTTCTCCAGAGACTCCTGCGCTTCAAAAAGCCAGTCGCCAGGAGCTACGTGCCCCAGATTGGTAAGGCTGACGTGAAGAACAAGTTTGAGGCCATGCAGAAGGCCAGGGAGGAGCGCAACAGTAGGAGGAGCCAGGAGGAGCACCAGAAGAGGAAGGAGCAGTATGTCAAGGAGAGGGAATACAACCGCAGGAAGCAACAGGTCGGAGGTCAAACAAGACAGAGATAACCCCAACTAACTGTGACCTGCATGGTATGGAGCACTAGCCTCAACAACCACAGTGTGGGTGTACTGGAGAACATCATCACATCACTTTGTGCGGAAAAATTACACATTTTTTATTTAATTGAAGTACCTTATAATTGTGTTTGGGTTGTGCTTTTATCCATCTAGGGTGATTATTCCAAATAATTTTTTACTGATAATTACTGATAACATACTAAATCAACTGTGCATTTTATGCATGTTGTCCTTTATCACAAGCTGTATCACAGGTTGCAGCGTGGTAAAACAAACAGTGACCGATACGAGGGATTAACACATTGATACTCAGGAAGGGAGGGGGGGGGGGGAATGCCCTGTACTATCGTAGTCAACTCTCCGAGACGGGATGCCTTCATGCTGATCTCCCCCCATGTCACAACCACATGATCCAATCAGAGGCCCCCCTGCAGGTCACATGCATGTGCAATTACACAGGATTAGGGGCTTGAGAACTTGCTGGGACCAGCATGGCTCCTGAGCGTGCAAAGCAGATGATCCCAGATAAACTGGTAACCTCTCAGCAAAGCTCTCCCTCTGATCCACCACAGATAAAAGAACTACTTGCCTCCAGTGATGAGGAGGAGGAGGTGAAGCCAGCCAAGGTAGAGAAATCCTACGTCCCCAAGATCACAGGTAGGAAATGGGGGTATTGTTGAGGGTGTAGATGAGGGCAGGTGGGCTGTGGGAGAGGACTGAGGAAGAGGGCTCTGTTCTAATTCTCATCTCAACCCATGGGGCAAATTCATTTAGCAACAAACTGAAAGGAAACAGACTGAAACAGGGAGGGACTACCTGGACTCATCCAATAAGGAGCGCTCATTTTCAATTCCAGCTGCAAAACATTTTAAAACGTTGCATGCCTAACGAACACGACCCTGTTGTTTGTGCTGTGGCCTCATCTTCACCATCATCTACGTGTGGGTTCTACACTCTACAGGTAGCGTGAAGGGGAAGTTTGCCGAGATGGAGAAGCAGAGACAGGAGGAGGAGAGGAAGAGGATGGAGGAGGAGAGGAAGAAGCGCGCCACCCAGGACATCATGGAGAAAGCGAAGATGCAGAAGGAGCTGGCCAAGAAAGCCGCAGAGGTAAACATGCGGGATTACTTCCAGGTATACTGTAGTGTAGCCTATAGGGGAAGTGGGACAGTGGGGCTGGATTGCTCAGTCGCTGCCTCTACTGAGGGACTGGCCTCCATCTATGTGTAATCAGTCAGGTAATCCTCAGCTGCCACCCAGATGAGTTATTTTAAGTGCCATTTGAAAGTCTAACAGTTGGTGCAGGTTGGAGGGAAATCCTGCAGTGGAGTCCAGTGGGGCTGCATGCCACAGCAGCTCTGAGAACACACATTCAGGTCATATGCTATGAATTTTGGGTGTATCTGTCAAGTTGAACAAGGTTTTCCTCACTTGTCATTGCGTAGTGGCTTTAGTATCCTTAGAATGGATCACAAATTAAATTGATGCTTTCGAAAGGCATTCAGCGCTAGTTGCAATGCTGTAGCTATAACCATGCCAAACTGGACCGAAGCCAGTTCTCCAAATTTATGTTGACCTAGATACGTTAAGGTGGTAGATTTCAGTAAGTGACAACACACACTAGGAAGTACTAGGAAGCATTATGCCTAATGCTTGTATTCAGTGCTCACTGTACACACGTTGTTGATCTTCGTTCTACTCCAGTGATCTGTTTGTTTCTTGAACATGGTGAAAGCTATATGGACTTCAATCTACATTGTCTCCTTTCACTGCAACCTACTGCATGTACCTTGACTGTATAGTAGTGAGACAAAACTTGGGGAAGTCTTTATTGAGGGTGGGCGGTAGCTTTAACCTGAGCCAGTACTGACCGAGTGAGCTATAAACAATTGGGCCACCGTGCTTACAAGTTCTGCTGCTGCTTGAGCCACATACACTGTCAGGTGTAGACAACATGTGACTGGCAACTGTTTCCCACACCACTGACTAAATTAGCCCCTCCTATTTTAGGGCTGACATTCACAGACTGACCCATTGAAAATGGTGGCCATTAGGCCGAAAGAATGTTCTCTTCTATGGGCTGTTCGCTTCTCTCTCTCTCTCTCTCTCTCTCTCTCTCTCTCTCTCTCTCTCTCTCTGTGTGTTTTGTTAGTGGGGATTTTTCTCTTTATTTTGACATAACATAGGCAGGTATCAACTAGTAATTTCATAATGTATAACATAGCTTTAGTCCATTACTTGGTTAAACACAACCACTTTAGCACTTGTCAAGTTCACAAACCAGGAAATGGTTTGTGTTGCTGATGTTTTATGTCCTAAACCCCCTTTGGGAATCAATAAAGTACTGTCTTATCATATCTTATCTCATGTTGAATGTAATTTCCTTTTCTCACAATGGCTCCACTTATGTCAGGAGGGAGATGACAGCATCCTGGTCTGTGTGGTGCCATCGAAGCCGTCGCGACCTCCAGGCAGGATCAAGATGAACTTTGAGGACCTGGAGAAGAACCGTGAGGAAGAGCTGAAGAAGAGGACTGAGGAGGAGAAGAAGAAGCGCTACGACGAGAACAAGCAGTCCTTCCGTGAGGCCAAGCGGCGCTCGGTTGTACAGGTGAGCTGAGGAGGACCTTTCCAATAGGCTTTGGCAGGACTGGCAGCGTAACTGTTTTAGGAGGAAATCTTGGAAAATCAAATATTTCATGAAAGCCATTATATCCATGTGTCTGTGTCAAAACTTCAATACAATACTTCGTGGGAATATGGTGGTCTAGGTGTAGATTGTTTATGTCAGCCCACAGGACAAAGAAAGAGCTTACGGTAAGTGTTTCAAGGAAAATCCTTAATGAAATCTATTCTGTCTGTGTCAATACCTTGTGGTAAAATGGGGATCTAAGTGTAGATTGTTTATATCAAAGCAGGATGAGGAGCAGCCCACAGAGAAGTAGTTTTGGGAGGACAAAGGAACAGCTTACAGTGGCGTGCAAAAGTATTCACCCCCTTGGCATTTTTCCTATTTTATTGCCTTACAACCTGGTATTAAAATTTATTTTGGGGGGGGTTTGTATTATTTGATTTACACAACATGCCTACCACTTTGAAGATACAAAATATATTTTATTGTGAATCAAACAAGAAATAACACAAAAAAACAGAAAAATTGAGCGTGCGTAACTTTTCATCCCCCCAAGGTCAATACTTTGTAGCGCCACCTTTTGCAGCAATTACAGGTGCAAGTCTCTTGGGGCATGTCTCTATAATCTTGGCACATCTAGCCACTGGGATTTTTGCCCATTCTTCTCCAGCTCCTTCAAGTTGGATGGGTTCCGCTGGCGTACAGTCATCTTTAAGTCATACTACAGATTCTCAATTGGATTGAGGTCTGGGCTTTGACTAGGCCATTCCAAGACATTTACATGTTTCCCCTTAAACCACTCGAGTGTTGCTGTAGCAGTATGCTTCGGGTCATTGTCATGCTGGAAGGTGAACCTCCGTCCCAGTCTCAAATCTCTGGAAGACTGAAACAGGTTTCCCTCAAGAATTTCCCTGTATTTAGCACCATCCATCATTCCTTCAATTCTGACCAGTTTCCCAGTCCCTGTCGATGAAAAACATCCTCACAGCATGATGCTGCCACCACCATGCTTCACTGTGGGGATGGCGTTCTCGGGGTGATGGGAGATGTTGGGTTTGTGCCAGACATAGTGTTTTCCTTGATGGCCAAAAGCTCAATTTCAGTTTCATCTGACCAGCTATTCTTCCATATGTTTGGGGAGTCTCCCACATGCCTTTTGGCGAACACCAAACGTGTTTTCTTATTTTCTTCTTTAAACAATGGCTCTTTCTGACCACTCTTCCGTAAAGCCCAGCTCTGTGGAGTGTACGGCTTAAAATGGTCCTATGGACAGATACTCCAATCTCCTCTGTGGAGCTTTGCAGCTCCTTCAGGGTTATCTTTGGTCTCGTTGTTGCCTCTCTGATTAATGCCCTCCTTGCCTGGTCCATGAGTTTTGGAGGGCGGCCCTCTCTTGGCAGGTTTGTTGTGGTGCCATTATTTCAATTGTTTAATAGTGTATTTAATGGTGCTCCGTGGGATGTTCAAAGTTTCCAATATTTTTTTATAACCCAACCCTGATCTGTACTTCTCCACAACTTTGTCCCTGACCTGTTAGGAGAGCTCCTTGGTCTTCATTGTGCCGCTTGCTTGGTGGTGCCCCTTGCTTAGTGGTGTTGTGGACTCTGGGGCCTTTCAGAACAGATGTATATATACACTGAGATCATGTGACAGATCACTTATATTGCACACAGGTGGACTTTATTCAACTAATTATGTGACTTCTGAAGGTAATTGGTTGCGCCAGATCTTATTTAGGGGCTTCATAGCAAAGGGGGTGAATCCATATGCACGCACCACTTTTCTGTTTGTAATTTTTTTAATTTCACTTCACCAATTTAGACTATTTTGTGCATGTCCATTAAATGGAATCCAAATAAAAATCCATTTAAGTTACAGGTTGTAATGCAACAAAATAGGAAAAAAGCTAAGGGAGATGAATAATTTTGCAATGCACTGTAGGTGTTTCTAGGAAACTAGGAAAATCTCATCTTTCATGACAGCCGTTCTGTGTCACTACTTCATGTGGATATGGTGGTCTCTAAGGTAGACTGTCTTGGTCAACGCAGGATGAGGATGAGGAGCAACCCACGGAGAAGGAACAGGTGACTCCTGGGAAGCTGAAGATGACGTTTGAGGAGGCGGAGAAGGAGAGGCAGGAAAGGCTGAGGAAGCAGGCTGAGAGGGAAGCTAAACGACGTCTGCAAGAGGAGAAGAAAGCCTTCGAAGTGGCCAAGCTGGAAATGGTGACAGATCTTATAAAACACTATTAGCTCATTCCTTATTAGCATATTACGTTTCAATGGCCTGTACTTTCCTTGTGATAGCTGAGATATTTCCAACTTGCTATATACTGTAAACCTTGGGTGTAAATTATCAGCGTGGCCATTCTGTACCAACCCCGCATATCCCCTTCATACATCCTGCAGATCTTTTCTCTTGTGCTTTTGAAGTGTCAAGTTGACTTGTGGCATCTTTAGGTCTTGATAAGACTTTTAAAGAAGCAATCTCAATCTGTCAGAGCTTGCATGTTGGTGTGTATAATGTAGTTATAAAGGTGAACATAATCTCGTAAACATGGGATGAGGCCTAAAACGGTCCATCTTTTCTGAACAAGAAAACCCCCCGGGAAAAAAACCCTGTATTAAACAGTCAATGCATTCTTAACAGTAGCATTTACTTAGCACTACGTACAATCAAGCTTCGATAAGGTGCTTTGAGGCTCTTCCCGGATTGAACCTGCGCTGTTGTTGTTGTTGTTAGCGCTGCGTTCTAACCAACTGAGCTATACTTCCCAGCCTTGTGCCTTGTGAGATTTTGGAAGTTGATGTGTTTGCAGGGCGACGATGAGGAGGACTCACAAGGAGCTCAGGGCGAGAGAGAGATGATCCAGCCTGGTAAACTAAGGCTGAGCTTCGAGGAGCTTGAGAAACAGAGGGTAGAGAATGAGCGCAAGGCAGCAGAGGCAGAGTACAAGAGACGAATGGAAGAGGAGAGGAGGGCTTTCGCCGAGGCCAGGAAAAGCATGGTCAGTGAGAGTAATATGATGGTCACTGCACCTGGTCCCCAGATCTGTTTGTGCTGTCTTGCCATCTCCTATGGTCATTGCCATGTCATAGGAGATGGTTTACAGTTCCTTTTTCATACTGATCCCACCCAGAGATGTCAGACACTAGTTTGAGCTCTTTCGTTGTTGTCCTCTTTCTCCAGATAGTGGATGATGACGATGAGTTGTTCCTGGCCATGCTGAACCTGGAGGGCAGCAAGCCAGGGAAGCTGTGCATCAGCTTCGAGGACAAGGAGCGTCAGAGGAGAGAGGCGGAGGAGAAGAAAGCAGAGGAGGAGGCCAAGAGGAGGCTGGAGGAGGAGAAGAGGCTCTTTGCAGAGGCCCGCAAGAATATGGTAGGACTGGGTAACATACCCATAAAGATCCTACAATTCACTAGTGGAATTTGGTATCTTAGCATCATGATAAAAAAATCGGCCATCTTGCCAGGAAAAAAAAATGATTTTAGAAACATTTGTGAATCATAGGATCTCTATGAACACACCTCTGCAGGCAGCACCAGCATGTTGCTTATGAAGCCCTGCGCTAACATGTAGGTTATAGTAGGCTACGTTCAGAAGGAGCATGTGAAAAGATAAAAATTATTTTGATGAATAATTTATTCCTGTTTTTTCATCATGATTAGAGCCACAGCAAGTTACTTTTGTAACTTGTTTTGCGTGTGTATGTCACAGATGAATACCTTCAGTTTCTCACGCTGTGCGATATTTTGAACTCGGCTTGATCTAGATGTGTCATCTGAGCTCATATCCAATGTAATGCTCACACTTTAAACAAACTGCAATTGACATTTGCTTATAAATGATTTGTGTAGGCCTTACGAAGGCCTTATTATGACTCCATAGTTCTTATAGTTCATTTAAAGTTATAGTCTGTTTAAAGTGGGACCAATGTTGCTATAATCTACTGAAAACTAACCCCAATATTAACATTTGAGGAAGTCTATATTTAATATAAGAACTCAATCTCGAATTGGTCTATAATAGGACATGGATTAATCCTACATGATGATGTAACGTTACTGAAACACTACACTTGCAATTGCTGTTCCTACTTTCAAATTATCTTCTTAAAGAGCCCCCTGGATCGGGAAAAATCTAAGACTTCATATCAAGATGGAGAAGTAAGATATTTTCACTTTCAAATGACAATTGTACTTGTACACTGACTAAGAAGAAATAACACAGTGTTTCCCATGAACTGCTAATACTGTAAGTTCTTATTGTAAGTCAAAGGTCATATGCATGGATGTGAATGGTCTGTATGAATGGGATATTTAGTAGGCATACTAACACTGCTGGCTTGCTTTAAAAGTGGCTCCCCATCAGTGTGTAATAGTGTGTCCTGGTTACTTGGACTGATTCTACAATGATGTTGAAAGACTTACTAGAACGAGATTAAAAATATTAATCTCATTCTAGGGCTTTTTACAGTATCTGGTGAGAAGATCAATGTGATTTGGTTCTCTTAGCTTTGCTGTTCAATGTGACTATGTTGCTTAGCTTTGCTTTTCATTGGGTGCTTCACTGTTTGTGAATCATTCTGGGAGGGTTAAACCGGTGGATTAAATTGCTATTGGAAGCTGATATGATGATTGATTTGTGATTAAAGATTATTTGTGCTGTTTGATTGTGATTGGTTTATAGTGAAATGTCAAATGACACCATGCTCTGTGTTTGTATTCTGCCAGGTGCTAGACGAGGAAGAGGAAGGGATGTTCAAGAGCGAGTCCCAGGAAGCATTGCACCCTGGGAAACTAGAGATGAACTTCGAGGAGCTGCTGAAGCAGAAGGAGGAAGCCGATAGGAAGCGCAAGGTGGAGGCGCGCAAAAAGAAAATGGAGCAGGAGAAACTGGAGTTTGAGCAGCTCAGACAAGAGATGGGAGAGGTCAGTCATCAACATGGTAGCAGTCTCACAATGCTCTTAACTAAAACCCACTTGGGAAGTCTCATGGATATTGGCATGGAACTTCCAACTGATGACAAGACGAGGAGAACCAGGGACTGTATTTATCAAGCGTCTCAGAGTAGGAGTACTGATTTATGATCAGTTTTGCCTTTTAGATCACAATCCCAAGCCCTCCTACTATGAGACGCTTGATACATACGGCTCCAGTTTAAACCATGAGACCTACAGTGAGCTCCAAAAGTATTGAGACAGTGGCAATTGTTTTGTTGTTTTGGCTCTGTACTCCAGCACTTTGGATTTGAAATGATACAATCAGGTTAAAGTGCAGACTGTTTAATTTGAGGGTATTCTCATCCATACCGGGTGAACTGTTAAGAAAGTACAGCACTTTTTGTACACAGTCCCCCAATATTAGGGACCAAAACTATTTGGACAAATTCACTTATATGTGTATTAAATTAGTCAAAAGTTGAGTATTTGGTGCCATATTCCTAGCAGCTGTAACGGTTTTCCTTAGGTGAAAGAGAGTCAGACCAAAATGTGGCGTGTAGATTGCGATCCATGTTTATTAAACTGAAGCCACACGAATCTAAATACAAACACTACAAAACAATAAACGTAACGAAAACCGAAACAACTGGTGCAAATAAACACAGAACAAGGACATCAGGACACTAAGGACAATCACCCACGAAACACTCAAACTATATGGCTGCCTAAATATGGTTCCCAATCAGAGACAACGATAAACACCTGCCTCTGATTGAGAACCACTTCAGACAGCCAGACTTAACTAGAACACCCCACTATAAGCTACAATCCCAATACCAACACACCACATACAAAAACCCATGCCACACCCTGGCCTGACCAAATAAATGAAGATAAACACAAAATACTTCGACCAGGGCGTGACAGCAGCAATGATTACCACAAGCTTTTGACTTTCCATAATCATGGTAGAATTGACAATAATGTATAAGTGTTTAGAAACATATTCTATTCTTATTAACAATAAAAGTTGAATAAACTCCAAAATGACACAATACATTATTGACCATTAATTTCAATTGGGCACAAAATAATCTGAAATACAACCTAAACAAAACAGCAAATGAATCCAACAAGTTCGTAGAGTCACAAGCTTAATGTCATCATTGTGCGCTAGGAATATGGGACCAGTACTAAAGTTTTGACTACTTTAATACACACATTTGCTGAATAAAAAAATACAAAAAGTGCTGTAATTTGTAAATGGTTCAACCGATACGGATGAAAATACCCTCAAATTAAAGACAGTCTGCACTAACCTCGTATTCAATTGTACCATTTCAAATCCAAAGTGCTGGACTACAGAGCCAATACAACAACAAAAAGATGCCACTGTCCCAATACTTTTGGAGCTCACTGTATGCTTCAATTGTGATCGTATCCTCGTCACTCATCAATTCAATGTGCTTCTTTCCAAAGGATGAAGTGAATGAGAGCTCTGATACAGTGAGTAAGGAGTATGAGGAGCTGAAGAAACTCAAGAGGACCGGCTCCATCCAGGCCAAGAACCTCAAGTCCAAGTTTGAGAAGATCAAGCAGTTGAAAGACGAGGAGATCCAGAAAACGATTGAGGACGTGAGAGCAAAGAGAAAGGCCGTAGACGAGGAAATCAAAGAGAGGGAAGAAGAGCGGGTCCAGGAGGTATATATTTGAGCATGGTCCTTCAGAATCGCTTAGGAACGCCAACGTGTTGGTCTGTATCATGTTCTTCTGAAATCACTTACTGTGAGGGCTGTTTTTTTCAGGAGGATGATGAAGGCAAAAAGGACACAGAGAAGGGGGCTGAGGAGGCTCCGTTCAGACAGAAGGTGGACATGCGTGCACGGTTTGAACAAATGGCCAAAGCCAGAGAGGGGGAGGAGAGGAAAAGGGTGGAGGAACAGAAGCTGCAGAGGATGCAGTTCGAGCAGCAAGAGATTGACGCCGCTCTCCAAAAAGTAAATCCCTCTTTCATCGGGTTCAATCATCGGGTTTCTCGTTGTTAAACTGTGGGCATCCTTGACACGCATGACATTCTAAAAAACGCATGACAGCTCAGTTCAGCCCGAAGTGGTAATGTGAGAGGGGGGAGGGGTTCCACAAATCTAAAATGTGATATCACGTGTCATGTCTTTGGCAGAAAAGGGAAGATGAGGAGGAGGAAGAGGGAAGCATCATCAATGGCTCGGCAGCCTATGAGGATGAGGAGGACCACGCCAGGTCGGGGGCTCCGTGGTTTAAGAAGCCCCTGAAGAACCAATCGGTGGTGGATGCCGAGCCTGTGCGGTTCACGGTGAAGATCACCGGGGAGCCCAAGCCGGAGGTGACTTGGTGGTTTGAGGGGAATATGCTCCAGGACTGTGAGGACTATCAGTACATAGAGAGAGGGGAGACATTCTGCCTCTACCTACCAGAGACCTTCCCAGAGGACGAGGGAGAGTACATGTGCAAAGCTGTCAACAGCAGAGGCACCGCTGCCAGCACCTGTATCCTAACGATAGAAAGTAAGCAATCGTCCATCTGACTGCCACTGCATGCCTGCATGATACCACTTCCTGTTTTAGTTTTCTGATCTTCCTATGATTGGATGGGATCGCATGCTCCTCTTTCTATGATTGGATGGGATCGCATGTTCCTCTTCCTCATTGGCTTGGTTCAGCTGGTTCATCTATGGGTAACACCTCCCTTTTCTGTTTCTCTCTTCCAGCTGAGGACTACTGATGCTTTCCTTTTTCTGGAACTTTCCCTGTCTCTCTCACTCTTTTTGTATAACGTAATATCTCATGTTAGAGCCAAAAAGAGGAGGAAACAGCATTTATGCTAGCCATTCCTTCTAGGGATACACACAAAATGAAAAGTGCAAGATCATGTTGTTTACGTATTGCTCATCATTTATCCCTTTCATTATTATGTTTAGGATGAAATCTGTGCCAAATCACATATTGGTCCCATGAGTGATTGCTGCCATGAATGACGTTCAGATTGATTTTGTGATCATATCATAGATGACAACGCCTGTGCATCGAAGAAAATGTCCCTTCAAAGGTCAAAATTCATAAAGTTTCATTTGAGAATATGGTGCAACCCAATTTAAAGCCTTTTGATATCCCTGTGAAATAGATACAGCAGTATGCACAATCTATCTGAAACATTGGTTACTAATAAAAAGATCTATTTAGGATTTTTGTTTCTTTTCTTTTTTCATATTTTGTTAATCTAAAAAGGTACACAAAGATTTTTCATATCCCAAAAGTTTTTTTCTTCATGTTGAGCTAAAATACAACTCTACATGATATGCATTATATAGTTGTATGGTTTGAAATATAATGACACAATTGGTTTTATGCTAGCCTAAATATTTGTGATACGTTTATTTAAAGTTTTAATAAAATTTGCTAAATACCAGTCTCTGTGCAACTGTTGTATCATTTATTTTACCATGAATTACAGTAATGTAAATGCATTGGAGGGATGGATGGAGGGAGGGAGGGAGGGTTTCTACTTATTCCATTTGATTCTATTCTATTCTAGGGCATTTGTAGTTTATTACAATGTTGTAAGACATATACTATTTTCAGTTGCACCTTTATCAAGGTGCATAGATTTTGATGTACATTGATCAAAAGTTACGTAAGTATGATATATATATGAAAAATATACACTACCGTTCAACAGTTTGGGGTCACTTAGAAATGTCCTTGTTTTTGAAACAATAGTTTGAGAAAGAGATGCCTCACAAGTCCTCTACTAGCAGCTTCATTTAAATAGTACCAGCAAAACACCCGTCTCAACGTCAAGGTGAGGCGACGTCAGGCGACTCCGGGATGCTGGCTTTCTAAGCAGAGTTCCTCTGTCCAGTGTCTGTGTTCTTTTGCCCATCTTAATCTTTTATTTTTATTGGCCAGTCTGAGATATGGATTTTTCTTTGCAACTCTGCCTAGAAGGCCAGCATCCCAGTGTTGTCGCTTCACTGCTGACGTTGAGACTGGTGTTTTGCGGGTACTATTTAACAAATCTGCCAGTTGAGGACTTGTGAGGGTTCTGTTTCTCAAACTAGACACCGGGGCCTCCCACTCCTCTTTCTATTCAGGTTAGAGCCAGTTTGCGCTGTTCTGTGAAGGGAGTAGTACACAGCGTTGTACGAGATCTTCAGTTTCTTGTCAATTTCTAGCATGGAATAGCCTTCATTTCTCAGAACAAGAATAGACTGACAAGTTTCAGAAGAAATGTATTTGTTTCTGGCCATTTTGAGCCTGTAATCAAACCCACAAATGCTAATGCTCCAGATACCCAACTAGTCTAAAGAAGGACAGTTGTATTGCTTCTTTAATCAGCACAACTGTTTTCAGCTGTGCTAACATAATTGCAAAAGGGTTTTCTAATGATCAATTAGCCTTTTAAAATGATAGACTTGGATTAGCTAACACAACGTACCATTGGAACACAGGAGTGATGGTTGCTGATAATGGGCCTATGTAGATATTCCATTAAAAATCAGCCATTTCCAGCTACAATCGTCATTTACAACATTAACACTGTACACTGTATTTCTGATCAATTTTATGTTATTTTAATGGACAAAAAATGTGATTTTCTTTCAAAAACAAGGACATTTCTAAGTGACAAACTTTTGAACAGTAGTGTACAGTATATATATTGTACAATCAATGTGTGCAAAGCTCTTAGAGATGTAGCCAGAAAGACTGCTGTAATTCTAACTTATATTGACTGAGGGTTGTGGAGACTTATGTAAATGAGATATTTCTGTATTCCATTTTCAAATCAAATGTTATTTGTCACATACATATGGTTAGCAGATGTTAATGCGAGTGTAGCGAGATTCTTTTGCTTCTATTTTCGACAGTGCAGTAGTATCCTACAGTAACAGTAACGATTCCCCAACAACAACCTACTACTGTAACGGTTCTCTTGTGGTGAAGGAGGGTCGGACCAAACTGCAGCGTGTAGATTGCGATCCATGTTTAATAAACAAACGTAAAAACTTGAATCAATACAAACACTACAAAACAAAGAACGTAAAGAAAACCGAAACAGTCCTATCTGGTGCAAACACAGAGACAGGAACAATCACCCACAAACACACAGTGAAACCCAGGCTACCTAAATATGGTTCCCAATCAGAGACAATGACTAACACCTGCCTCTGATTGAGAACCATATCAGGCCAGACATAGAAATAGACAAACTAGACATGAAACATAGAATGCCCACTCAGCTCACACCCTGACCAACCAAAACATAGAAATATACAAAGTAAAATATGGTCAGGGTGTGACAATTACACACAAATCTAAAGGGGTGAATGAGAATATGTACATATAAGTATATGGATGAGCGATGGCCGAGCGGCATGGGCAAGGTGCAATATATGGTATAAAATACAGTATATACATGTGGTATGAGTAATGTAAGATATGGAAACATTTTTAAAGTGCATTGTATAAAGTGACTTGTGATCCATTTATTAAAGTGGCCAGTGATTGGGTCTCAATATAGGCAGCATCCTCTCTCTGTTAGTGATTGCTGTTTAGCAGTCTGATGGCCTTGAGATAGAAGCTGTTTTTCAGTCTCTCGGTCCCAGCTTTGATGCACCTGTACTGATCTCGGCTTCTGGATGGTAGCGGTGTGACCAGGCAGTGGCTCAGGTGGTTGATGTCCTTGATGATCTTTTTGGCCTTCCTATGACATCGGGTGCTGTAGGTTTCATGGAGGGCAGGTAGTTTGCCCCCGGTGATGCATTGTGCAGTGCGCACCACCCTCTGGAGAGCCTTGCGGTTGAGGGCGGCACAGTTGCCATACCAGGCTGTGATACAGCCCAACAGGATGCTCTCGATTGTGCATATGTAAAAGTTTGTCAGGGTTTTGGGTGACAAGTCAAATTTCTTCAGCCTCCTGAGGTTGAAGAGGAGCTGTTACACCTTCTTTACCACACTGTCTGTGTAGGTGGACCATTTCAGTTTGTCTGTGATGAGTACGCCTAGGAAATTAAAACTTTCCACCTTCTCCACTGCTGTCCCTTCGATGTGGATAGGGGGGTGCTCCCTCTGCTGTTCCTGAAGTCCACTATCATCTTCTTTGTTTTGTTGACGTTGAGTGAGAGGTTGTTTTCCTGACACCACACTCCGAGGGCCCTCACCTCCTCCCTATAGGCTGTGTCGTCGTTGTTGGTAATCAAGTCCACTACTGTTGTGTCATCTGAAAACTTGATGATTGAGTTGGAGGCGTGCATAGCCACGCAGTCGTGGGTGAACAGGGAGTACAGGAGGGGGCTGAGCACGCACCCTTGTGGGGCCCCAGTGTTGAGGGGCAGCGAAGTGGAGATGTTGGTTCCGACCTTCACCAACTGGGGGCGGCCTGTCAGAAAGTCCAGGACCCAATTGCACAGGGCAGGGTTGAGACCCAGGGCCTCCAGCTTGATAATGAGCTTAGAGCGTACTATGGTGTTGAATGCTGTGCTGTAGTCAATGAACAGCATTCTTACATTTATATATTTATTTTATTTCACCTTTATTTAACCAGGTATGCCAGTTGAGAACAAGTTCTCATTTACAACTGCGACCTGGCCAAGATAAAGCAAAGCAGTCCAACACACACAACACAGAGTTACACATGGAATAAACAAACGTAAACAAACGATCTATATACAGTGTGTGCAAATGTAGTAAGATTATGGAGGTAAGGCAATAAATAGGCCATAGTGGCAAAATAATTACAATTTATCAATTAAACACTTGAGTGATAGATGTACAGAAGATGAATGTGCAAGTAGAGATACTGGGGTGCAAATTAGCAAAGAAATAAATAACAATATAGAGATGAGGTAGTTGGGTGGGCTATTTACAGATGTACGCCACAGGATGTTTTTGTGCTGGTCAAGGGCAGTCAAGTCTGGAGTGAACCTAGGGCTATATCTGTTCTTAGTTCTACATTTTTTGAATGGGGCATGCTTATTTAAGATGTTGAGGAAAGCACTTTTAAAGAATAACCAGGCATCCTCTACTGACGGAATGAGGTCCTTCCAGGATACCTGGGCCAGGTAGATTAGAAAGGCCTGCTCGCTGAAGTGTTTTAGGGAGCGTTTGACAGTGATGAGGGGTGGTCGTTTGACCGCAGACCCATTACGGATGCAGGCAATGAGGCAGTGATCGCTGAGATCCTGGTTGAAGACAGCAGAGGTGTATTTAGAGGGCAGGTTGGTCAGGAATATCTATGAGGGTGCCCGTGTTTATGGATTTAGGGTTGTACCTGGTAGGTTTCTTGTTAATTTGTGTGAGATTGAGGGCATCTATCTTAGATTGTAGGACGGCCGGGGTGTTAAGCATATCCCAGTTTAGGTCAACTAACAGTACAAACTCTAAAGATAAATGGGGGGCAATTACTTCACATATAGTGTCCAGGGCACAGGGGGCTCTATAACAAGTGGCAACAGTGAGAGAAAGGTGGATTTTTAAAAGTAGAAGCTTGAACTGTTTGGGCACAGACCTGGATTGCATTACATAACTGTGCAACTCTGCAACTCTCTGCAGTAGATTGCAACTCCACCCCCTTTGGCAGTTCTATCTTGGTGGAAAATGTTGTAGTTGGGGATGGAAATTTCTGAATTATTGGTGGCCTTCCTAAGCCAGGATTCAGACACGGCTAGGACATCAGGGTTGGCAGAGTGTGCTAAAGCAGTGAATAAAACAAACTTAGGAAGGAGGCTTCTGATGTTAACATGCATGAAACCAAGGCTTTTACGGTTACAGAAGGCAACAAATGATAGCGCCTGGGGAGTAGGAGTGGAACTGGGTGCTACAGGGCCTGGGTTAACCAGGAGGAGTAGGATAAGGATACAGCTAAAGGCTATAAGAACTGGTCGTCTAGTGCGTTGGGGACAGAGAATAAAAGGAACAGATTTCTGGGTGTGGTAAAATAGATTCAGGGCATAATGTACATACAATGGTATGGTAGGATGTGAATACAGTGGAGGTAAACCTAGGCGTTGAGTGATGATGAGAGAGGTTTCATCTCTCATCATCTCTCAACAAGTTAAGCCAGGTGAGGTCTCTGCATGTGTGTGTGGTGGGACAAAAGAGGGCATTTTGGGTGGGACCGAGGGCTCTACAGTGAAATAAAACAATACGAACTAGCCAAGACAGCATATATAAGACAAGGCATATTGACATTAGAGAGCGGCATAAAGCAATCACAGGTGTTGATCAGGAGAGCTAATACAACAACGGGTAAATGGCGATGAATGGGCAGAGCGGGTCAGTTAGGTACATGCAGGATCTGAGTTCGAGGCTGGGGCCGACAGGTGAACAAAATGAGGTACCGTGTTATTGAAACAGTCCAGGGGCATCAGCTGTGTAGCCGAGTGATCATAGGGTCAAAAGAGCAGTAACAGGTGAATCAGGGTGCCATTCGGTAGTCACTACTACGCTAGGCGAGCAGGGGACACAGCATTCAGAAAAGCTAGTAGATGGTTCTTCGGTGACATCGTAACAGAATAGCCTGTTGAGACCACATCGGGCGATCACGTCGGTGGTCCAGTCGTGATAGATCGGTGGGGCTCCGTGTTGACAATAAAGGGTCCAGGCCAATTGGCAGAGGAGGTATTGTAGCCGTAGAATTAGCTGGTGGGCCTAGCTCGAGGCTAGCTCAAGGCTAGCTGGTGCTTGCTTCGGGACAGAGGCGTTAGCTAACAGTAGCCACTCGTTTACAGCTAGGTAGCTGCGATGATCTGGTGTAATGATCCAGAGCGGCAGGAATCCGGTGATGTCCCCCTGATGGGTGAGAATAATATACAAAGAATTTCTCAAAGCTGTTAAGGAGAACCTTGACGACCTTTTACCTAGCCGGTGGGGATTCCGGTGGGGTGCCCCCATCCAGTACTGGCAACACTAGCTGCAGTAACCCATGGGGAGGTGGTCACACTCGGACAATCAGAGAGGAGGTAAATTATGCTTGGGAAAATGGTCACAAGGGGAACCCGTGTGTGTGTGTGTTTCAGGGAAAGGAGGTGTATCTGATTTCCTTCAGCTAGGACTTGAAATTGGTTAATCAAATCTCCCCATTTTTCCTACATCTTGCATGCCTTCTCAAACAGCTGCAACTGTATAGACATTCACACATCAAGTCCTTTCTGGAGTTGGGCTCGGGGATGGAACAACTGTTGAATATTTTAGCTTGCGGTTGTTTGTGAGGGAAGAGTGGGGAGTGTGTATGAGTATGTGTGTGTGTGTGTGTGTGTGTATGAGTATGTGTGTGTGTGTGTGTGTGTGTATCCCACATCTGTTGCTATGGGGTAATGACGTTAGGGACAATATAGGATGAATCACAATAATTGTTTGCTAAAATAATAATTGCTTGCCAAAAATGTAATTTTTTAAATGGTAATCCTTCCTTAATTGTGGAAATGAAGAGATTCAATGTACTGATCCCATGCCACATGGTTTATGAACTTATACTCAAAACGACGCCGGATTCAAAACGTTGAATTTTTCCATTTCTATTATTATACAGAATTCTTGCAACCAATATAATGTTATATATATGGGGGGATACAACCATGCAGATTTGGCTGTGAAGAGAGACATAATCATTAGATCATTTGTTTTGGTACTGTCCACATGTAGCTTGTTTTTGGTCACAGGTCCAGGAATGCCTGAAGAATTGCAACATTTGCCTGGAGCTAACTCTGCAGATGGCACTACTGGGTGATTTGAAAAGTCATAGTCAATCGATCAACAATGTAATAATACTTTTAACAAAAATGTTCATCTTTAATTTAGAAAGGTTCAGGACTTTTGTGAAAGATCACAGCACAGTTGAAAAATATACGGAAAATAGAAATCCAATAGGAATGGTGTTATGAGATAGATGGGAGGTGTTGAGTGGAGCTGAAGGGTGTAACTAATAACAACAAGATAACTAATGTAAGATATACTGTGTCCGTAAAATGTATATACTGTAGGTTCCGAACGTTTGTGAAGCAACACAGTTGAAAATATATGGCAAATAGAAATCAAACTGGATGATCTTCGGAAATAAATGGGAGGGGTTGATGGTGGTGGAAGGATCGGAGTAAAACAAACAAAAGATAACTATTTTAAAATAGATTGTGTCCGTAAAACAACATATATAGTATGTATAAGCTGTAAGTGGAAGCCTAAGTGTTGTTGTTCAGGTAGCTGGTGGTTAGACTGGTTAGAGCGCTGAGCCAGTAACCGAAAGGTTGCTGGGTCCAATCCCTGAGCTGACAAGGTAAATATCTGTTGTTCTGCTACTGAGCAAGGCACTGTTCCCCGGGTGCCAAGACATGGATGTTGATTAAGGCTAAAGGCAAGGTTAAATGCAGAAGACACATTTCAGGCATTTAGTTGTACAACTGACTAGGTATCTCGCTTTCATTAGTTACCTCCGATGACAAAAGTTAAACATTTAAAAAAATATATATATATATTCAGGAGTAAATATTTCCGTAACCCTTTCCTGCAGTCAAACAACGTAGTGGCCTCATAGGTGGAATGTTATTAATATTTTCCATAAACATTATTATTTTTAAAGCAGCTAAAAATCCTGTTTTTCTACTGTATGTCAAACGGTTTTTATTATATTTCATTTCAGCCTTATGTGATTAGTGTTTTATTTTTCAGGATCTTTTTAATAAATGTTCAAATTTTTCTTCCACTTTGACATTACAGAGTATTTTGTGTAGGTCGCCAGCCCATCTATTTTGTGTAGATCATTGACAAAAAAATGACAATTAATTCCACAATCTTCATCCAGCTTTGGAACATGACAAAATGTGGAAAAAGTGAAGGGGTACGAATACTTTCTGAAGGCACTGTGGCTTACAAAGAAAGGGAATTTCCATCATAGTTTTTTTTGGTTTGTTACAAAGTACATGGTCCAAAAGTAATATATTTGATGTATTTCAAATCTTACACAATATAAATAAATGTTCATTTTGGTAACTGGAGACAAACTTGCAATCAAGTTCAACAGTCATCACAAAACAAACAACACAACTACAGTACCGCCACACATGGACACCAAAAACCAAGGCAAGTATATGCCATAGGCCAGTTCAGTTTCGGTGCCACAAAGTTCTCAAGTAGCCACACTGTATGTAATGTGAAAGGAATAAAGGCCATTTTCACACACATGTAGAGTTATTACACCCCCCACAGGAGAACACCACAGCCATGCAGATGCTGCCTAGACTGTTGAACCAGAAAGCCAACCAATACTGCCGTCTGACAGCATTTATATCCACTGGTGGGATCATAGTTGGGGGGGTATATAGATTACATCTACACACTGCCTAAACAGATAAACAGAAACACAATGAATATTGTTAGACAGTAGGCCTAATAGCCATGCATATTGTGTAATAACGGTATTGTTTACTTTGTGACATAAGCTAGCTGTGTGACCCAACCATGGAAATGTAATTCAAACCATTAAGTGCTATGATAAAACTGGCTCTCATGAGGACTGCCACAGGAAAGGTGGAAAGAGTTACCTCTGTTGCAGAGGATAAGTTCATTAGAGTTAAACTGCACCTCAGATTGCAGCCCAAATAAATGCTTCCCAGAGTTCAAGTAACAGACACATCTCAACATCAACTGTTCAGAGGAGACTGCATGAATCAGGCCTTCATGGTCAAATTGCTGCAAAGTGTAACGGCGATCTTCGTTTGTTGAAGGAGAGGACCGAAATGCAGCGTGGTGGTTAATCATGATCTTTAATGAAAACAAATGACGGAACGATACATGAACTAACTAATAAATACAAAAAACAACAAACGGAACGTGAAACCTAATTACAGCCTATCTGGTGAAACTACACAGAGACAGGAACAATCACCCACGAAATACAAAGCGAAACTCAGGCTACCTAAATACGGTTCCCCATCAGAGACAACAAGAATCACCTGACTCTGATCGAGAACCGCCTCAGGCAGCCCAAGCCTAACTAGACACACCCCTAATCATAGCAATCCCAAATCCTACAAAACCCCAATACGAAACACAACACATAACCCATGTCACACCCTGGCCTGACCAAAATATATAATGAAAACACAAAACACCATGACCAAGGCGTGACACAAAGAAACCACTACTAAAGGACAACTATTTGTGAGACGCAGAGTAGGTGAACGGATGATCTCCGCATGTGTGGTATCAACCGTGAAGCATGGAGGAGGAGGTGTGATGGTGTGGGGGTGCTTTGCTGGTGAAGCTGTCTGTGATTTATTTAGAATTCAAGGCACACTTAACCACCATGGCTACCACAGTATTCTGCAGCAATACGTCATCCCATCTGGTTTGCGCTTAGTGGGACTATCATTTGTTTTTCAACAAGACAATGACCCAAACACACCTCCAGGCTGTGTAAGGGCTATTTTACCAAGGAGAGTGATGGAGTGCTTGCATCAGATGACCTGGCCTCCACAATCACCCGACCTCAACCCAATTGAGATTGTTTGAGTTGGACTGTAGAGTGAAGGAAAATTAGCAAACAAGTGCTCAGCATATGTGGGAACTCCTTCAAGACTGTTGGAAAAGCATTCCTCATGAAGCTGGTTGAGAGAATGCCAAGAGTGTGCAAAGCTGTCATGAAGGCAAAGGGTGGATACTTTGAAGAATCTCAAACATAAAATATTTTGCTTAACACTTTTTTGGTTTCTACATGATTCCGTACGTGTTATTTCAGTTTTGATGTCTTCACTATTATTCTACAATGTAGAAAATAATAAAAATAAAGAAAAACCCTTGTATGAGTAGGTGTGTCCAAACTTTTGACTGGTACTGTACATAAATATATGACTAGTATGTAAATAGTATTTTCTGTTGTTATTGTCTCTTGGTGGCTTGACAATATGACTTTTTTAATAATATCTTATGTTGTTCTTGTCTATAACTGTGTACTCAGTCATGTATTTTATGTTTTATGTGGACCCCAGGAAGAGTAGCTGCAGCATGTGCAACCTCTTACAGGTTTTAGATTTTTCCATTTATGTTTTGAGATAGGACTTTAGCATGTTAGCACATAGGGCACACCGAGTGTGTCACCTCTTTGGTCAGTGTGTTAAACCTGTGCTGGTTGCCATCTCGTTAGTGGGAAGGTGTTTCACCTGTGCTGGCCCAGGTGCTATTTAAGAGTGGCTGGCTCCAGTTGTCTTGAGAGATGTGGATTTTCAACACCTTTAGATGACTCTCCCTATTTTGATTTGCAGACAAGCAATCCTCTATCTGAGCTCCACTGTTTTCATTTTGCAAAATTTTTTGGTGTAGGATTTTATTTTGTTTTCCTGTTCTTGGACAAATTTAGTGGGTGCTCGTCGTGGTTGTCTTTTATGTCCCAGTTGTTGCTAGACAACTTTCAGTGGACATCCCATGAGTGTCTTTCAGAACCCCCCCGAAAACCCCACCTTTTATCGCTTTGGTTGTTGTCAGTGACTTTTTGTTAGCTCCCCTTTCTGTTTGAGCGACATTATTTGGTTTTCTTGCTGGGGAATTTACCACTCCAAATGAACTAAAGTTCAAGAAAGTTATAAAGACTATGGCAAAGCCAACCTCATTTGGCCCAGCCAGCATCACTCATGGCCCGTTACCATAGAAACAGATAGTTGTTTAGTGTAGCTGGTTAGCTAGCAACATTTTCGTTTAGGAATTTGTAATCCATGACAAATGATGTGTGTACGGGTTGAACAAATTGCTGCATCGCGTGTGCGGGAATTTCTCTGTCGGAAGGTAGGTGGAGATATGTGCACATTTGAAATAGGAATAAAATGCAAACGCTTAGTTATCTCTCAGCTGGCTAACGCGTTAGCCCGTCGAACGTAAAACAACACCACCATATAATCTGGATTTGTGAAAAGTGTGTTTACAAACAGATAATATTAAAGAATGTAGCTAGACAGTTAGAGAACGTAGCTAGCATTATTAGCCATAATTTGAACGGGTAACGTTACATTTGTGCTAGCTAACAACACGCTCAGTCCATGTTTGTTTACCTGCACACACTAAATTACGGGGAGCAAACTTGCATGGATAAAGTCAGGCGCATCAGATGCCAGCATCAGCAAT
The DNA here is from genome assembly GCF_002021735.2 of Oncorhynchus kisutch. Classification (NCBI taxonomy): domain Eukaryota; kingdom Metazoa; phylum Chordata; class Actinopteri; order Salmoniformes; family Salmonidae; genus Oncorhynchus; species Oncorhynchus kisutch. Next base: position 45,035,562 of record NC_034186.2, on the reverse strand, counting down.
AGGCCCAACCTGCGACAGATGTTTTACCTGATCAGTCTAAGAAAAACAAGGTAATCTAGCTAGCTAGCTAATAAAACAAAGATGCGTTTGATTTTATTGAGAGTGAAAATGGAACATAACTATGTATTAACTAATATGCTGATTGTAATATTTTATTCAATGATAAAGACTGTCCCTTAAAATCAATGTTGGAAATCATTGTAAGACAGGACAGGCTTCAACAGCGATGCCATCCAGACCAAATCAACTAACGTTATACAGAAGTTATTGACAAAGTTTCCAACAGTGACACAAACAGTGTATGATGACAACCTCAGCACAGAAGAGAACACTACTGAATTTATTTTCAACAAAACTGAAATGTCAAGGTATTCATCATAAACTAAAGTCATTTTACTAGATCCTCTCAGCAACCAGAACTAGATCTCAGCTGTCATGAGGAACTAGGCAACATGTTAGATTATTTGCAAGGGTTCTGTGTTGATGTCTTCTTTGTGATTTGTTTCTGTCACAGGTCGCTTACAGAGGTTGTCTGTCCATCACATTGTACATTATCATCATTTGAAGCATCAGATACTCACCCCACAACTACCCAGAGAAGTATCTGGAGCCATAAACGTAGCCAGAGCCAGCAGGACCGACAGCCTGTACATTCCTTCCTAGATAATGACATCTCCACTAAGAGGGAATCCTTTTCAGACAAAAATACTGTTGTCACCTCAGAGAGTACTCATAAGAAGAAAACAAGCCGCCTCAGACAAGTCATGATTGCAGGTCCCCATAGCTAGTTCTACCCAGGTACAGTGTTTGACTAAATGAAACCTGGGTAGTATTCATTAGTGCACACTGTAGTAAAACGCTTCACAACGGAAAACAAAAAGGAGTTTTTTTTTTATTGGAGAAGTTCAGTCCCTCCCTGTTTGACTGTTTTCTCCAGTTTGGTGCCTTGTGAATACAACCCTGTATTGGTATAAGGGATTTGTATATTCATAATCATGGATACAGCATCTTCACTGAACTGACACTTGTGATACATACAACTGGTGAAAGCTCACTATTCCCTTATTTGGTGATTTGAATTGTGTTTTCTCTAAGGAATCCAATAGATAATGCCAGACTCGACACCCTAATCTTCTTCTGGTAAATGATGAAGACAGCAAAAACAGCAGAGATGGGCCTCCATTGATTGTCCAGTCACAGAGAATGGTTACGGGGCTGACCGAGCTCTCCCCTGCTGAGAGAAAGCCAACAGCCACGTAGCACACCAGGGAAAGGAAGTGATGAAGATGGATATGGGTTTGAGAGAGTAGGAAAAAACAAGTAAGGAGCTTTGAGTTTCCTTCAACTGTTTTCATGATCAGAGAATTTCAGATTTCTTACTGTTGCCTATTTAATATATTTGTATTTACACTGCTCAAATAAATAAAGGGAACACTTAAACAACACAATGTAACTCCAAGTCAATCACACTTCTGTGAAATCAAACTGTCCACTTAGGAAGCAACACTGATTGACAATACATTTCACATGCTGTTGTGCAAATGGAATAGACAACAGGTGGAAATTATAGGCAATTAGCAAGACACCCCCAATAAAGGAGTGGATCTGCAGGTGGTGACCACAGACCACCTCTCAGTTCCTATGCTTCCTGGCTGATGTTTTGGTCACTTTTGAATGCTGGCGGTGCTTTCACTCTAGTGGTAGCATGAGACGGAGTCTACAACCCACACAAGTGGCTCAGGTAGTGCAGCTCATCCAGGATGGAACATCAATGCGAGCTGTGGCAAGAAGGTTTGCTGTGTCTGTCAGCGTATTCTCCAGAGCATGGAGGCGCTACCAGGAGACAGGCCAGTACATCAGGAGATGTGGAGTAGGCCGTCTTTGTTCAAGGAGGAGCAGGAGGAGCACTGCCAGAGCCCTGCAAAATTACCTCCAGCAGGCCACAAATGTGCATGTGTCTGCTCAAACGGTGAGAAACAGACTCCATGAGGGTGTCTGTTGTGTCAGCACATTCAACTATGTAAAGAAAAAAGTATTTAATAAGAATATTTCATTCATTCAGATCTAGGATGTGTTATTTTAGTGTTCCCTTAATTTTTTTGAGCAGTGTATTTATTTTCAAAAACAAAATCAATGACCAATCAAAATGATGATCTGCACATGTCCGAGAAGATTTGGGGTAATTATAAAATTTTATCAAGCTGAATGCAACATTCAAGCAATGTCCATTGTTATCATTATGACACTTCTGTTGCAGCATTGGATGACGTGGACCATATATTTGATTGCAGACATTGATGATGATGAGGACGAGTTGAGTGAGCTCTCCAGAGTGTCCTTCCACTCCTCCAGTTTGCCTCAGCCCAGTTCTGATAGTCAACCCATGGTTTGCATCCCAAATGGCACCCTATTCCTTACATAGGTCACTACTTTTCACCAGAGCCCTGTGGGCTCTGATCAAAGGTAGTGCGCTAAATAGGAAATAGGGTTCTATTTGGGCTCGTATATGATTATTGGACAGGAGCTCAAATATTTGGCCTGGTTTGAGTTAAAATGCTGTGATGTTTAGTGATAATGTCTTTCTGTGTTTTCTACCCTGAAATGGCGCATTCTTGGATCTAGCAGCAGTTTCTTGCAGTGCCGAGTGGAGGAGTCAGAGTTTCACATTCTCAGATACACCGTATCTGAGATATGGGATTGTACAGAAGAAGGTAGGATTGGATCACCTTTGTAATGGTATAGTTATACCACCCTGCATAGAGATAACACATCAATCAGACAGAAGTGCATCCCAAATGTCACCATATTCCCTATATAGTGCACTACTTTTGACCAGGGGCTATATGTCAAAAGTAGTGCACTATATAGGGAATAGGGTGCTATTTGGGACTTAGTACTTATTATGGTGAATTAAATGTTCTTCACAAACCATTAATTAACATATAGGAGTGCTTTCTTGATTTACATCAGTGAGTATTAAGTCATAGAACGTTCTGTAAATTCCAGTATTTAATTCCGTCTTGACTTCACATGGCATTTTGTCACCAGGAGATTAAGACCCTCCGGTACTATGAGAACACGGGGCCTCACGTTGGCCACTGCTGAGATCCAATGGCTGTGTTGTTGTATTAAGCTTGGACAATGTTTTTTTGTTGTTGCGCAAGGGGAATATTATATTACTTGATATGTTCAGTGTAATAATTTAAACATGATTAACCGTGACATTTATTTTGGTTGTCATCGTTCCATAGGAGCTTGTCAATTTATTGCGGTTTTGGACGGGCTTGTATTGAATGACTTCAACAACCACAAGGAGCTCGATTCAGGCACTGGAAACCTGAACCTTCTCAAGGGAACAAGAGGTCGCAGTGACATTAAAATGCCGTCTTTATTTAGAACGTTATAATATCTGCAAGGTAAAAACACGTGGTTACATGACACATCTTCTGCTGTTGAAATTGCCATAGATCTACTGTACATTCTACAGATTGCGCCTTTAAAGGTAGACTCAACGAGATGATGTTGCACGCACGAAGTAAACACACGGTGGGTCAATTAGCGCAACAACTAAGAGCCTTAAGGCGTGAAGCTAAACTTCTCCTCTGTTTTTGGTCCTGTAGTTGCCACGTTGTAGTAGCGTGAAGCGGCCCAGTGCACATGTGCAGATTACTCTGTCCGACTGTGTGAGAGCAAAGTCTTGCAACACACTCATCTCAATATCTGCCATGCTGCTCGTTGCAACGACACCTCGCTGAGTCTACCTCTACTCAATCCTTTTGCACTATTTTAAAATCACGACTAATTAGTTAATAACACGTTCCGCATAGAGCAACACTAACAACCAAATAAGTTTTTGTTTTTAGTCCACTCTTTTTGACTTAATCAATGCCCGTGTCTACTCTCGTCAACCAAGATGCTCCATTTCCAGATACCTTTTGCCTTTATGATCATGTATGGTTTGATATGTTTTGAAGGCTGAATTCCAACCTGAAGACTCCCAAGTTCCCTATCTGGGCGATGGGCAGCGAGAGCCATTTCAGCGTGCTCTTCGGTGCGCTCTTCGATGCGCAGGAGCAGCTGTTGAGTGACCAGTGTGGGCTCAGTGTGGGCTCCTGCTGATGGCCGAGCCAATCAGCAGGAGGAAATCTGCCTCACGGTATGTATAGAACACTGATGATGGGTTGGTTTGACCTGCTAGAGAACTAGGCACCGATGCATCCCGTTTGTATGTAGCTGTTCGCTTCTTGACTTGGTTATTGATGTGAAATGATCAGCCCCATTCATTCTTCACATGTCACGAATGAATGCGGTGCTAAGCATAAAGCATATCAAGTTAATGAAGAGTTTGTATTCTTGTGTTTATTTCCAGCTGTAGCTGGCACAGGAATATCTGCCGGCTGCCAAGATATCAACACTGACCTCATTCCTCCTCTTGAACACTGTATACGGACAAAGTGAGTGAACTCATTTTCCTTGTTAAAAAAGGCCTTTAAACACACCTTTCAGTGAGCCTATGCACTCTGATGGACTCTGTTCTACTCCCACTTGTGTGCCTTCACCAGTATCCCCTATGTAATCTGTCCTGTTTTTCAATTTGGTCTGTTTGGTTTATTTGAATTGCACTAGGATTTCAGTTGACTTCCACTTAGATTATTATGTACTTTTAACGTGTCCGTGGGTGTCTTGAAAGGCGCCTGTCAAATACAAATGTGTTATTATTGAAGGATTTATGACGCTGCCTATTGATATTTCAAGTGATACTTTGAACAACATTTGTTGTACAACACTTTTATGTAACAGTAATCCGATTCCGATTGAGTGTTTAATAGTCACATGTACAGGGTTGCAGGTGTGATTGAAGGGTACAGTGAAACTCTTAGGCTTCGAGCTCCAACATGCAAGACTAAGTGAAGTATAATAATGAAAATGTTAACATTTACTATAGTCTGCTCTTTGACTAAGTTTATTGTGTTTTGTTTTCCTATATAGAAAGATGCCATTGTCGATTGGAACGACACCAAGCCCATACTTTGATTGGCTGGTGGATAGAAGGTGATGACAGTCGATGAGATTAGGCTTTCCCCGAGGCTGGAGACAAAATATACGTTTTTGTTATTAAATAGATGTACTTCCAAGTATATATTTGTATTGTATAAAGTATATTATTTGTATTGTATAAATAGTATTGTCTTTTGTCCATGTCACGGCCATTTTGTCCATGTCACTGATGTCTTGAGATGTTGCGTCAATATATCCACATCAATTTTCCTCATTGTTTTTGAAGATGTTACAGGTAATGTGGTGAGTGGTGCAGGGAGTGTTGATGCATACGCCTTAAAACGAGTCATTACCTCATGGTATCTTATATGGACATGCCCAAGACAAATAGGAGTGCCTTGGATTTGTCATAGCCTATGACACACAGCTTTCAAGACCATTAGTCTTAATGTATTACACTATCCATAATGTATTATGATATGTGGTGTGTATTTTTGACTGTAAATATTTTATATGACTGGTCAGAGTAATCTGTTTTATTAAGATAAAAGTTGTGGCTCACCTGTACCTTGCCTTTTGTCTTCTGTGGACTACTGCGCATGGGACACATGCAATGCCTTGATTGTCCTCAAGCTGCCGCTGTTGAGTTGTAAATGAATCATGAACGCAGTCAACTCTACTCATTCTTGGTTCCAGTGACAGAAGAGAAGAGAAGCTATGTGAAATGTTTATTTTTCCAGGATATTTACAACAATAGTGGTTTTTTTTTTACTTGAAATAAGTCTGACGTCAGTGGATTTGTGTAACACCTATAATGTATCTATTCTGTAGTTTATGTACAGAATTTGAGTAAATAGTGGCACTTCAAAGAAATGCAACAATATTTATGAACGTATTTATATACTCAAAGGTGGAGCCCGGTCAGTTTATTAGTGGCCATATTGTATGTATTTGAAGCTTGAGTGATTGCAGAAACATCTCCACCCACTCATGATAACGTCACACAATATATGAGCATGGGCCTCTAGCCGGGGCCAAATAGTTTATTTCATTCTTTTGGCTGGAGTAGATGTCTCCTCAACTTAAGGTCATAGCAATATCACACACCGATAAAATATGTGTCATTGAATTGCAAATGTGAGAGTGATGACTTTGTATTTGTGGCATTTCTTTGACATTTTCAATCCCTTCAAATAATGTCACAGTAATCACAGTAACATGTCAATTGTATTTAGTGATTTATCTTCAAATGTATCTATTTCTCTTCTTTAAATAACATACTTTTTTATTGCATCACATCATCCATTGCTCTTTCTTTTGTTTTAGGGTTCATAGTTCTGGGATGTAATGCAGGCAGGGAGGGGGTGGCAAGAAGGATCCCTATGCCAACACCTCAAGCACCAAGGATCAAAGACACTGCAACTGGCACTGAGATAGAGAGCGATGTCGTCTTCATTTACTGTGAGACCCACTTATAGCTACAGTCAGTTGAAGTCGGAAGTTTACATACACCTTAGCGGAATACATTTAAACTCGGTTTTTCACAATTCCTGACATTTAATCCCAGTAACAATTCCCTGTTTTAGGTCCGTTCGGATCACCACTTTATTTTAAGAATGTGAAATGTCAGAATAATAGTATAGAGATGTCACGCCCTGGTCTTAGTATTTTGTGTTTTCTTTATTATTTTGGTCAGGCCAGGGTGTGACATGGGTTAATTATGTGGTGTGTTTTTGTCTTGGTTTCTTTTTGTAGGTATTGGGATTGTGGTATAGTGGGGTTATCTAGAAAGGTCTATGGTTGCCTGAAGTGGTTCTCAATCAGAGGCAGGTGTTTATCGTTGTCTCTGATTGGGAACCATATTTAGGCAGCCATATTCTTTGAGTGTTTCGTGGGTGATTGTTCCTGTCTCAGTGTTTGTTTGCATCAAATAAGGCTGTTTAGGTTTTGACGTTTGTGTTTATCTTTTTATTAAACATGAATCGAAATAACCACGCTGCATTTTGGTCCTCCTCTCTTTCGATGGAAGAAAACCTTAACAAGAGTGATTTATTTCAGCTTTTATTTCTTTCATCACATTCCCAGTGGGTCAGAAGTTTACATACACTATTTGGTAGCTTTGCCTTTAAATTGTTTAACTTGGGTCAAATGTTTCAGGTAGCTTTCCACAACCTTCCCACAATAAGTTGAGTGAATTTTGGCCCATTCCTCCTGACAGAGCTGGAGTAACTGAGTCAGGTTTGTAGGCCTCCTTGCTAGCACACGCTTTTTCAGTTCTGCCCACACATTTTTTATAGGATTGAGGTCAGGGCTTTGTGACGGCCACTCCAATACCTTGACATTGTTGTCTTTAAGCCATTTTGCCACAACTTTGGAAGTATGCTTGGGGTCATTGTACATTTGGAAGACCCATTTGCGACCAAGCTTTAACTTCCTGACTGAGATGTTGCTTCAATATATCCACATAATTTTCCTCACTCATGCTGCCATCTTTTGTGAAGTGCACCAGTCCCTCCTTTAGGTTATGTCGATATAGGACTCATTTTGCTGTGGATATAGATACTTCTGTACCTGTTTCCTCCAGCATCTTCACAAGATCCTTTGCTGTTGTTGTGGGATTCATTTGCACTTTTCTCACCAAAGTACGATCATCTCTAGGAGACAGAACACTTCTCCTTCCTGAGTGGTATGATAATGGCTTGGTCCCATGGTGTTTATACTTGCGTACTAATGTTTGTACATATGAACGTGGTACGTTCAGGCGTTTGGAAATTGCTACCAAGGATGAACCAGACTTGTGGAGGTCTACAATTTTTTTTCTGAGGTCTTGGCTGATTTCTTTTGATTTTCCCGTGATGTCAAGCAAAGAGACAATGAGTTTGAAGGTAGGCTTTGAAATACATCCACAGATACACCCCCAATTGATTCAAATGATGTCAATTAGCCTATCAGAAGCTTCTAAAGCCATGACATCATTTTCTGGAATTTTCCAAGTTGTTTAAAGACACAGTCAACTTAGTGTAAGTAAACTTCTGACCCACTGGAATTGTGATACAGTGAGTAATATGTGAAATAATCTTTCTGTAAACAATTGTTGGAAAAATTACTTGTGTCATGCACAAAGTTGATGTCCTAACCGACTTGCCAAAACTATAGTTTGTTAACAAGAAATTTGTGGAGTGGTTGAAAAACAAGTTTTAATGACTCCAACCTAAGTGTATGTAAACTTCCGACTTCAACTGTATCATGCTGCATCCCTAGGCTCCTGTCCTTTAAGAACCCAACAGACCGTTGTGTTATCAGAGTAGCCATTTTGAGTGGAAGGGTCAATACCGGGCCAAAACACTCTTTGCAATGGAAGTGGGTAGAACAGGAAGGAATTTCTTGACTATGTCAGTCAAAGTATTAAGTATCTGATTTTAACTCTCTGAAATGTAGTCATTTTACCTCTCTGTTCACTTACAGCTGGTATATAGAAAGACCTACTGTGTGCAGAGCCGTGGTCGAGTGGTTAAAACTCCTGGCCAGCACATATACAGTGGGGCAAAAAAGTATTTAGTCAGCCACCAATTGTGCAAGTTCTCCCAATTAAAAAGATGAGGGGCCTGTAATTTTCATCATAGGTACACATCAACTATGACAGACAAAATTATACTTTTTTTTTTCTCCAGAAAATCACATTGTAGGATTTTTTTAATGAATTTATTTGCAAATTATGGTGGAAAATAAGTATTTGGTCACCTACAAACAAGTAAGATTTCTGGCTCTCACAGACCTGTAACTTCTTCTTTAAGAGGCTCCTCTGTCCTCCACTCGTTACCTGTATTAATGGCACCTGTTTGAACTTGTTATCTTTTTAAGTGGGAGAACTTGCACAATTGGTGGCTGACTAAATACTTTTTTGCCTCACTGTATACAGTGCCTTCAGAAACTATTCATACACCTTGACATATTCCACATTTTGTTATGTTTCAGCCTGAATTCTGATTAAATATAATTTTCTTACCAATCTTCACACAATACCCCATAATGACAAAGTGAAAACATGTTTTTTGAAATGTTTGCACAATTATTGAAAATGAAATACAGAAATTTCTCATTTACATACAGTACTCATTCAAGGGTTTTTCTCATCTTTTTACTATTTTCAGGCCAAACCAGATGGGATGGCGTATCACTGCAGAATGCTGTGGTAGCCATGCTGGTTAAGTGTGCCTTGAATTCTAAATAAATCACAGAAAGTGTCAGCAGCAAAGCACCATCACACCTCCTCCTCCATGCTTTACGGTGGGAAATACACGTGCGGAGATCATCTGTTCACCCACATCGTGTCTCACAAAGACATCGGTTGGAACCAAAATCTCCAGCTTGGACTCCAGACCAAAGGACAAATTTCCACCAGTCTAATGTCCATTGCTCGTGTTTCTTGGCCCAAGCAAGTCTCTTCTTCTTATTGGTGTCTTTTAGTAGTGGTTTCTTTGCAGCAATTCGACCATGAAGGCCTGATTCACGCAGTCTCTTCTGAACAGTTGATGTTGAGATTTGAACTCTGTGAAGCATTAATTTGGCCTGCAATTTCTGAGGCTGGTAACTAATGAACTTATACTCTGCAGCATAGGTAACTCTGGGTCTTCCATTCCTGTGGCGGTCCTCATGAGAGCCAGTTTCATCAGAGCGATTGATGATTTTTGCGACTGCACTTGAAGAAACGTTCAAAGTTCTTGACATTTTCCGTATTGACAGACCTTCATGTCTTAAAGTAATAATGGACTGTCATTTCTCTTTGTTTATTTGAGCTGTTCTTGACATAATATGGACTTGGTCTTTTACCAAATTGGGCTATCTTCTGTATACCCCCACTACCTTGTCACAACACAACTGTTTGGCTCAAACGCATTAAGAAGGAAATAAATTCCACAAATTAACTTTTAAGAAGGCACACCTTTTAATTTAAATGCATTCCAGGTGACTACCTCATGAAGCTGGTTGAGAGAATGCCAAGAGTGTGCAAAGCTGTCATCAAGGCAAAGGGTGGCTACTTTGAAGAATCTCAAATATAAAATATATTTTGATTTGTTTAACACTTTTTTGGTTACTACACGATTCCATATGTGTTATTTCATAGTTGTGATGTCTTCACTATTATTCTACAATGTAGCAAATAGTAAAAATAAAGAAAAACCCTTGAATGAGTAGGTGTTCTAAAACCTTTGACTGGAAGTGTAAGTATTCAAACCCCTGAGTCAATACATGTTATAATCACCTTTGGCAGAGATTACAGCTATGAGTCTTTCTGCGTAAGTGTCTAAAAGCTGTGCACACCTGGATTGTACAATATTTAAATTATTCAAGCTTTGTCAAGTTAGTTGTTGATCATTGCTAGACAGCTATTTTCAAGTCTTGCCATAGATTCTCAAGCCGATTTAAGTCAAAACTGTAACTAGGCCACTCAGGAACATTCAATGTCGTCTTGGTAAGCAACTCTAGTGTAGATTTGTCCTTGTGTTTTAGGTTATTGCCCTGCTGACAGGTGAATTTGTCTCCCACAGACCGAACCAAGTATTCCTCTAGGATTTTGCCTTTGCTTAGCTCTATTACATTTATTTTTATCCTAAAAAAAATCCCCATGATGCAGCCACCACTAGTTTGCAGTCTTTCCAGCTTCAATTTGATGTGATTGTTTTAGCCGTGTTGTTGGCTAGCTCCTCTGAACAACAGTGTCCTGACGAATGAGCACATTTTCTATGCCAGGCGAAATCGTGCCTCATTAGCTCATTGTTATGGATGTGTCCAAATGAATGTCATTAGAAAACAGCTTATGTAAATGCAGCTACTTTGCTTTTATTCTTGCTGCAGTTTTTGATGTGACTTTAAGTTAGCGTAGTTGGCTAGCTAGCAAGCAAGAGTTAAGAATGTTGCCAGACAGTATGGCAATGGAACATTTAGAATGAACGACTGGGTCGTGTCCGTAGATACAGAACAAAAAGACTGAAGGACTGGGTTGCGTAAGCCACACAATATCACTGAACGGGACCGCGGATTGCTGAAGCGCGTAGGGCTTAAAAATCGCCTGTCCTCGGTTGCAACACTCACTACCTCGTTCCAAACGTCATTAAATTAGTTTCATTAAATGGGTTTCAATGGTCGAGCAGACGCACACAAGTCTAAGATCACCATGTCAATGGCAAGCAAAGCATCCCCAAACCATCACACTACCACCACCATGCTTGATCGTTGGTATAAGGTTCCAACTGTGGAATGCACTGTTTGGTTGGAATGCACTGAATCATCTGTCCATAGAACATTCTTTAAAGAGTCTTGATGATCTTCCAGGTGCTTCCAGGTGCTTTTTTCAAACTTGAGTCCACGTTTTGGACAAGATGGGTCACATTATGTCTGGCAAAAACCAAACGCTGCATTCCACAGTAAGAACCTCATACCAATGGTCAAGCATGGTGGTGCTAGTGTGATGATTTGGGGATGCTTTGCTGCCTCAGGACCTGGACGACTTGCCTTAATAGAAAGAACCATGCATTCTGCTCTGTGTCAGAGAGTTCTACGGGAGAATGTCAGGCCATCCGTCTGTGAACTGAAGCTGAAACGCAGCCGGGTCATGCAACAAGACAGTAATCCAAAACACACAATCAAGTCTAAATGAAAATTATAAAAAAGCAAACAACTTGAAGTTTTGCAATGGCCTAGTCAAAGTCCAGACCTAATCCCAATTGAGATGTTGTGGCAGGACTTGAAACGAGCAGTTCATTCTTGAAAACCCACAAATGTTGCCGAGTTAAAGCAGTTCTGCATGAAAGAGTCAGCCAAAATTCTTCCACAGTGATGTGAGAGACTGATCAACTACAGGAAGCATTTGGCTAACTTTGTTAAATAAAATAAGTATTTATATTTTTATGTTATTTGTGAACTCAGGTTCCCTTTATCTAATATTAGGTTTTGGTTGAAAATCTGATAACATTCAGTATAAAAAATATGCAAAAATATAGAAGAAAAAAAATCTGAAATACTTTGTCATGGTATGTGTGGGGTACAGAGATGAGGTAGTCATTAAAAAAGCATGTTCAATTCTTATTGCACACAGAGTGAGTCCATGCAAGTTATTATTTGACTTGTTAAGGACAGTTTCTACTCCCAAACTTATTCAAGCTTGCCATAACAAAGGGTTTGAGTACTTATTGACTCAAGACATTTCAGCTTTTCATTTTTAATTAATTAGTTAAAATCAACAACAACCCAAAAAATCTCATAATTCCACTTTGACATTAAGGGGTATTGTGTGTTGGCCATTGACACAAAATCTCAATGTAATCCATTTTAAATTCCAGCTGTAACACAACAAAATGTGGAAAAAGTCAAGGGGTGTGAATACTTTCTGAAGGCACTGTACAAGCACCAGGGTTCAATCCCTAAAAAGCATAACAATACTAAAGGTAGAGTGGTATTGTGATGGGTTTCTTCCTCCTCTGACGAGGAGTAGTAGGAAGGATCGGAGGACCAATGAGCAGCGTGGTAAGTGTTCATCATACATTTATTAAACCGAGAACACTAAACAAAATAACAAAGGAGAAACGAAACGAAACAGTTCTGAAAGGTGACATACACATAACAGAAAATAATCACCCACGAAACACAAGTGGGAAAAGGCTACCTAAGTATGATTCTCAATCAGAGACAACTGACGACACCTCCCTCTGATTGAGAACCATACCAGGCCAAACACAACATAGAAAAAGGAACATAGACAACCCACCCAACTCACGCCCTAACCATACTAAAACAAAGACATAACAAAAGAACTAAGGTCAGGACGTGACAGTACCCCTCCCAAAGGTGCGGACTTCGGCCGCAAAACCTGAACCTATAGGGGAGGGTCTGGTTGGGTGTCTGTCCACGGTGGCGGCTCTGGCGCGGGACGTGGACCCCACTCCACCATAGTCTTTGTCCGCCTCCTAACCTGCCTCCGTGGCCTCTTTTGAGCGGCAACCCTCGCCACCGACCTCGGACTGGGGACTCTAGCCACGGGTCCCGAATGGACAGGAGATTCCGGCCGCACAGGACAGGCGGGAGACTCCGGCAGCTCCGGAGTGAAGGGCGATTCCGGCAGCACCGAAGTAACGAACGGCTCTGGTAGCTCCTGACTGACAGGCGGCTCTGGCCGCTCCTGACTGACCGGTGGCTCTGGCAGCTCTTGACTGATGGGCGGCTCTAGCAGCTCCTGACTGACGGGCGGCTCTGGCAGCTCCTGACTGACCGGTGGCTCTGGCAGCTCCTGACTGACGGGCGGCTCTGGCAGCTCCTGACTGCTCTGGCGCAGGACGTGGACCCCACTCCACCATAGTCTTTGTCCGCCTCCTAACCTGCCTCCGTGGCCTCTTTAGAGCGGCAACCCTCGCCACCGACCTCGGACTGGGGACTCTAGCCACGGGTCCCGAATGGACAGGAGATTCCGGCCGCACAGGACAGGCGGGAGACTCCGGCAGCTCCGGAGTGAAGGGCGATTCCGGCAGCACCGAAGTAACGAACGGCTCTGGTAGCTCCTGACTGACAGGCGGCTCTGGCCGCTCCTGACTGACCGGTGGCTCTGGCAGCTCTTGACTGATGGGCGGCTCTAGCAGCTCCTGACTGACGGGCGGCTCTGGCAGCTCCTGACTGACCGGTGGCTCTGGCAGCTCCTGACTGACGGGCGGCTCTGGCAGCTCCTGACTGACGGCGGCTCTGGCAGCTCCTGACTGACGGGCGGCTCTGGCAGCTCCTGACTGACGGGTGGCTCTGGCAGCTCCTGACTGACGGGTGGCTCTGGCAGCTCCTGACTGACGGGTGGCTCTGGCAGCTCCTGACTGACGGACGGCTCTGGCAGCTCCTGACAGACGGGTGGCTCTGGCAGCTCAGGACAGGCGGGAGGCTCTGGCAGCTCAGGACAGGCAGGAGGCTCTGGCAGCTCAGGACAGACGGACGGCTCTGGCAGCTCAGGACAGACGGGCGGCTCTGGCAGCTCAGGACAGACGGGCGGCTCTGGCAGCTCAGGACAGACGGGCGGCTCTGGCAGCTCAGGACAGACGGGAGACTCTGGCAGCTCAGGACAGAGGGGAGACTCTGGAAGCACTGAGCAAGCGGGAGCACCTGTAGGGAGGAGACGGAGAGACAGCCTGGTGTGTGGACCGGACTGTGGAGGCGCACTGGAGGTCTGTACACCCCTACCTGGCTGGATGCTCCCCGTAGCCAGGCCAGTGCGACGAGGTGGAATAGACCGCACTGGGCTGTGCTGGCGAACCGGGGACACCATGCGCAGGGCCCGAGGAGACGCACTTGAGACCAGATGTGCTGAGCTGGCTTCATGGCACCTGGCTCGATGCCCACTCTAGCCCGGCCGATACGAGGCGCTGCTATGTAGAGCACCAGGCTATGCCTGCTCACCGGGGACACTGTGCGCCCCACGGCATAACACGGTGCCTGCCCGGTCCACCTCTCTCCACTGTAAGCACGGGGAGTTGGCTCAGGTCTCCTACCTGACTTAGCCACACTCCCCGTGTGCCTCCGCCCAATACATTTTTGGGGCTGCCTCTCGGGCTTCCAGCCGCGCTGCCTCGTCATACCACCACCTCTCGGCTTTTGCTGCCTCCAGTTCTGCCTTGGGGCGGCGATAATCTCCAGCCTGTGCCCAGGGTCCCTTGCCATCCAAAATCTCCTCCCATGTCCAGGAGTCTTGCGATTTCGGCCGCTGCCCATTACCACACTGCTTGGTCCTTGGTTGGTGGGTGATTCTGTGACGGGTTTCTTCCTCCTCCGACGAGGAGTAGTAGGAAGGATCGGAGGACCAATGAGCAGCGTGGTAAGTGTTCATCATATATTTATTAAACCGAGAACACTAAACAAAATAACAAAGGAGAAACGAAACAGTTCTGAAAGGTGACAGACACATAACAGAAAATAATCACCCACGAAACACAAAAAGGCTACCTAAGTATGATTCTCAATCAGAAACAACTAACGACACCTGCCTCTGATTGAGAACCATACCAGGCCAAACGCAAAACACAACATAGAAAAAGGAACATAGACAACCCACCCAACTCACGCCCCTGACCATACTAGAACAAAGACATAACAAAAGAACTAAGGTCAGAATGTGACAGGTATTCCACTCTCCGTTAGAAAAAAAACAAAGACATGCTGTGAGGAACCAAGGTTTACAAATCTTTCTCAAGGAATTTGATGTAGGTTCTACTGATAATGCTTGACGTATTAGTCATCGTCATGTAGGGATGTGTGCATTCACAAAACGAGATACGAGAGCCATGAATTAATCATAAGGCCACACAAAATGGATCGAGAGCCCTCTATTACAGAAACGTGTGTGGGCACCTCAGTAAGAGAATGTCATGCAGCCATCTACATAATTATAGCATTAGCTATAAATAAAGGTAGTTTGCTTACACAAGGATGATTTAATTGGATTAAAGTGTTTACTTTTGATGCAAAAAAAAATCATTTTGGCTGGTTTCTAATGCACGTCACATGGAGCCATGTTTTGAGTTATTCAAAATCTCTTACAGAATATATGTTGTGTCAGTTTCTCCATTCTGTATCACCATTGCCATACGTTTGATACAGAAAATGCAACCTGGACTCAGGATTAGACTTAACATAGTAAAAATGTAAATTCGTGACACCCCAATTAGTCTGATATTAATTTCTGGATGTCCATCATCAATTTCGTATGATATTTTCCAAATTACAATTTGTATGAAATGTTACGAATTTGCAATTCATACAATATGTTATGAATTTCCAATTTGGCTAACATTAGCTAGTGGGCTAATGCTAACGTTAACTAGGTTGCTGATGTTAAGCTAAGGGTTGGGGTTTAGGGTTAGGAGTTAGGTTAAAGGGTTAGGTGACGGGTTAGCTAACATGCTAGATATAAATATAAAGATATAAAGTAGCTAAACGTTGTAAGTAATTGCTAATTAGCTAACGTTGTCCCTAATGAGATTTGAACAAGCAACCTTTGGGTTGCTAGATGTTTGTGTTATACGACAACCCATCCACCCTGACCAACCATGCTACTTTACTTTTTGCCTTAAGTAACCTTCTGTCTTATGTAACCATACCAACCGTAGCATATCATACTAATTTGAATGTCCCGGATTTACATTTACTATGTCTATTCTATGAGACCAGGCTTGAAAATGGCAACCCAGAGGAAGAGGACTTTATCAGTCCCTACTGAGAATTTAAAAATGATCTCTGTCTTTGCAGGGACTAATAAAGTGCGTTTTTACTATTCTATATCATTACTGACCATACCATTACTGGGGTACTATACAGACCAATTGAATGGAAAGCCATCACAAATAGAATCAGAAAGACTTTGAGGCAGCATCATAAACCTATTGGGCCTTGTGTCTGTGCCTGTGTCCCAAATGGCACCCTATTCCTTATATAGTGCATTACTTTTGACCACTGCCCATAAGGGCTCTGGTCAAAAGTAGTGCTCCATGTAGGGAATAGGGCATCATTTGGGATGCCGCCACTGTCTCTCAGTTGACTGCTGCTTCTGGCTCTTCAGATGTATGGGAAATGACCTGGCTTTGGCTCTATTTATCTCAGTGCCTCTTAGAAGAGGCGCTGGGGCATTCAGTAGGGTTGTGTGTAATTGTGTTAGGGCCCTCCCACACTCCGTCCCCAGTGCATCTTCTGTCTCTTTCCTTAATCTGCACGGTTTGTCTCCAGATGTGATATCCTCCTCATATAAGGATCCAGTGTCTCTGCCCACCCACCCGCTGAGAAAGGGATCCCCCACCTTACCCCCGTGAGGACGGACCCCTTATTTATAGCACCCTAATCCTTTTATAGTGTTGGAAAAAACACCAGACCACTCCTGTGTTAATTGTCCCGGGTAATCATGGTACAGTGATGAGGAGCCATATAAAGATCAGTATGATCGATAGTGCCATTTATGATAAAAAAAAATATATATATATATATATATATATATATAAAGAGCTCTGATGATAAACCGTGTGGAAGCATAATTTCCGTCGTTTGTTTTTTGTCTCCTTCTTTCCAAAGAGTGTGTATTGACGGTGTGTTTCGTGATGGGGGTGTCATTTGTGAAAAGGCAGTGGTATGACGGAGGCTTATGAGCCCTCAGGACCGATGAAAATGACATCCATTTTATATGGACTTGTAAATATTGTACGATCCACGCTTCTGGAGAACAGGAAATGTGTCTGTATGAAATGTGGTCCTAAAAGTATTGCTACATTCAGATCTAAGTTGCAGTGGTCGCATTGTTCTCCACTTTCAAAGCTGTAGAAGTGGAGGCCAGCTTTCAAAGTGGGGTGTAAACGCAGTCAGGAAACATGAGCTATATCACATGATGATGTATAACACATTAATTGTTGTGAAACTACGATGAAGTGGAAGAATGGCTTCTTTTCACGTCTGTCATTGATGGAGAGGTTTGATATCTCTTTATCTAATAGTGAAAAGGGGGAGATTGCTCATAAGAGAGCCTAGTGATTAGTCTTGGTTAAGATGCTCCAGCTGATGTTCCAAATCATTATAAACAGTCTATAGAGACATGCTGGCGTGAGAACTGTAGTGTTGTAATCTTTGGCCAAGTAAATGTTTGTTTAATCCTATCGGTCCCGAGATTCCAGCAAAAATGGCTTTTCATGTATCTGACTTCCATTTATCTGCATGTCTAGCCCTTATATTTAGCCTCACAATTAAGTATTTCACCATTTTCTTTTCAGGACAACCAGGGCTACAAGTAGAACACAAAACGATTTGACATAAACAGTTGCATTCATGTGTTTTATTGACAAATGTTAATAACAAAATAAGGTCGGCCAGAGCAAACAAATTAAGTATGAATCCTGTAAGTTGAGAAATGATTTGCTCACTGAGAAATGAAAATCCAATTGTGTGGAATTTGGAGTTTGTGACAGCAACTATGTGAGCTTATTACAGTACAATAGACGCTATGTCTTGGGATTTCCTATGATCTTTATGTAGAAGAACCCTTTACCCTCTAATAACTTGTGTAGCTTGTGAGCATCATAGACCCGAACATGTTACATGTGCGTGTTCGTTCTCAGCTTTTCATAGATAGCTTTTAATACACTACATGACCAAAAGTATGTGGACACCTGCTAGTCGAACATCTCATTCCAAAATCATGGGCATTAATATGGAGTTGGTCCCCCCTTTTCTGCCATAACAGCCTCCACTCTTATGGGAAGGCTTTCCACCAGATGTTGAAACATTACTGCGGGGACTTGCTTCCATTCAGCCACAAGAGCAATAGTGAGTTTGAGCACTGATGTTTGGCGATTAGGCCTAGCTCTCAGTCAGCGATCCAATTCATTCCAAAGGTGTTCGATGAGGTTGAGGTCAGGGCTCTGTGCAGGCCAGTCAAGTTCTTCCATACCAATCTCGACAAACAATTTCTGTATGGACCTCGCTTTGTGCATGGGGATATTGTCATGCTGAAACAGGAAAAGGACTTCCTCAAACTGTTGCCACAAAGTTGGAAGTACAGAATCATCTAGAATGTAATTGTATGCTGTAGCGTTAATAAAAACAATGGACGATCAACTATTCCCCAGGCGTGTCTGAACGAGACGATAGGAGAAGATAGCAATTGGAATATATAAAAAAGTTATCATACTGTTTATTTTGTAAGAACATTCCTGTTATAGATGCTATAAATAGGTTTTAATTTCTCGGCAATACCAGACAAACTTGGTTTTGGGGTGCAATGTCCCTTTAATTTCTAGATGTATTTATATTCAAAATTCCAATGACAACAAGTCTCAGCTTCTTTTTTCTTCAATTGCTAAAGTCTCTAGCTATTCCTTTCATTTGTTGTTGTTTTGTCGTTCTTGTGCAAGAGTCCTAAATGACAATACCAACATTTAGGACCTTTACAGAGGCCACATCCTGGATAACACCAGAAAATAAACACTAATGTTCTTTCTAATGTTCTTGTGATGTCTGAGCAGGCAACTGCAAGAGCATGTTATACCAGCGATTCTGTCATTGTCCACAATGCACCAAAGGGGAGGGGTGTTCCATCTTTCTACCGATAACTGAACTTATGGATTCCTGAGCCATAATTGTAACTGCCAGACATATCCCTGGAGGTTTAATACCAGGTGCATGCAGGTCAATGTGAAAGGCACGCTCAAATAAAGGTCAGATGCATCCTGGCCCAAAGACCAAGTAAACAATTCTGTCAAGAACCCTACAATTTGAAACAGAACAGGATCAAAAAAGGAGACTCTTTTCCAGTCCATTTGGTTTTGTCGAGTTTGAATTGCTTCACTTTCTGTTGTCCAACAGTCCAAGATTGGAATGCGTTTGGGTTCTCAAGGGACAAACTTAGTTTGCCAGCGATTTTGAAACCAAGTCAGCTACAGATTGGGAAATTCAATATAGGCTTTGCTAAGACATTGAGGAAAGGATTTTGCATGCACTCTTTTCCCTAAAACTTGTGTTGTTTTTCCGAAATTGTAGGGGTTATGAGGTGCAGACGGAATTGGAATAACCCTCTGAACAATTGCTTTTCTCAATCCTCATGGTCTTCCCAACAGCATACTCTTGAGTGAAATATAGTTGTGTGTGTGTGTGTGTCACATGCTGATGTTTGGATTATGGTGTATCATCCTATTGGTAGACATGTTCCTTTGTCGTGCACTACTTTTGACCAGGGCCCATGGGGTTCTGGTCAAAAGTAGTAGACTATAGGGAATAGGATGCCATTTGGGATACAGCCCTGCTTGCAGCTTCCTTATTGAGTGTCCTAACAGCAGAAACCTCAGAAATGGTTCCCTCAACATGCTCTTCTATAATAATTGCAAATATGCTGTGCTTGAATATTTTTTTAATTGTTCAGTACTGCAGTGCATTATTACCATCGTCATCCTTCAATATGTTTTCATTGTGTGAAATCGCTCAAGTGCCAAATTAAATGCAATGTAGACAATGACAGTGAAAGACATATAGAAACGACCATGGTGGGACCGTCTCAAAAATGTAATATTGACAAAGCAAATAATATTTAGTGAGATGAATTCACACACTTCATCAGATGAGAACTTTAAGAAAAATAATTGAATATTTCAGAATTATTGTGAATAATTATATACATTTCAATAAATAGATGTATTCAATATTAAATTAAGGTTTTCTTAAAAATACATGATACATGAAAATAAAATGCTAATCTATTTCATAAAACCAATAAAATCTGTCAACATTTTCATATACATACAGTATCAACAACAAAAATAAAAATACTATAAACAATTACAATACTATGTTCTTAATGTGATGAAAATTGAAGGCAAATTGAAGGCACTTCCTTGGCAAAACATAGAACCCTCTCAATATTTTGAACCTGAAACACACAGCAAAATCAAATTAAACATTTACATATTTTTCGAATGTAATTTTAAATTCTTTGCATTCTCAGTTTATAAAATAGGCAACAGGATCTCCCGTCTAGCAGAAAGACAATCCGTATCCTGTGACATTCTGGTCCTATGATCCTATGGATATATATATATATAATAGTTTTTTTTTAATGAGGTAGAATATGAAGAGTTTGAGCTGCCCTTCCGTATTTCCTTATTAGGGACTAAATGTTAAAGGGCACTTCATGACTTATTTCCTAAAGAGCTGGATGAATCAATTGATGATTCACCTAATAAGTCCCTCATGACACACCAGTGGCAGTAGGCCTCTCATTATGGTTCTGACTAGAACACATTCTCTGAATGACTGGAGAGACGGAAAAACTGCTATGTGCCAGCCCCCTCAATTTTCCAATCAAATGAATTCCAATGACACTCCAACTAAAGTGGTGCTTGTAATGGGTGCTTCATTCATGTTAGACCATTTAAAGGCCGTTAGATTCCATCAACTGACATGGAGTCAGTTCTAAGTGAGCCTGACCACAAATGTAGGCCACAGATATCCTCATCCCTGCTGTCGTCAGCCTCGTCAGGTGGAGGCAATAGACAAGTGTAACAAAGGGTTATCAACTTAACCACAATGACGATCTAGCATATTAGCTGGACCAAGACAACCAGGTCCTTCCTTTTTCATTGTCTGACCAAGTGGTGAGTAGCTTACATTGTATGACTGACAGCTTGTTAAGACACTTGGTCGCGTTTCAAAATGATCCTCTTTTTACGGTTGAACTTTTTTTCATCTAGGACAATGCTCATTGTACATACGCGGGCCCTAACTTAATCGCTCACATGTAACTTTGTCATAACCTTCAACGTAAAATGATTTCAGCTCGACAAATACTTGCTCTCATCTTTTTTGAGTTTTCCAAAAGAATAAGCCAGACTATAAATAATGAAGCATAAATGTATTTTGCCGAACGTATATTACATTAGGACCTCTTCTTCGATGGAATACCGTTGGAATGACAAAAGGGTCCAATAGCATTATCTTTAAGAATATATGAATGTCGGACAGAAACTCCGGCAACACATGGATCTGATTATGTGAACATGAGTTTTTTTTTTTCAAGCCTTACAGATCACTTGCAGATGTTACAGACACAAATTAGAATAATGTTGACACAGCAACAACATAGCTCTCTCTCTCTTCCTGTGATTAGTATCACAAATAACAACTATACTCTGGTGGAGCTGTACAGCATGTGAATCTCCATCCACACTACACATGTATTTTCAATACATAGCACCTTTTTGTTGTGTGTGTGTATCTAGAACCAAAAAGGGTTCTTCTTCTAAGTGGACAGCTACAGAACCCGTTTGGAAACCCTTTTTAGTTACGAGGAAAATATTACCGGATTGCTCCTTGTCAATCTTTACAGTTAAATATTCACAATATAAATAAGATAATGTCAATCATTTATATGTATCTTTACTTGTCGAGCAAGGAGTCATACAATGCTCGACCAAGTGTACTAATCAACATAAAGCCTAAATATGCAAATCTAACCCCTGTGACAGTTTAACGCCTAAAAAGAAAGTATACTCACATGCAATGTCTACAATTGTGTGCAGAGTGGACTCATTGCTAGCCGTGTTAGCAATCTTGCACATCTTTTGTAGTCTGTAAAATGATAAAGAAAGCAGTTAATCACTTTAAAAAATAAAAAATAATACAAATACTGAGCTATTTTGTATGCTCAAAGAAATGGGGAAATTCTATTATTTTATACTAATACAATTGCTCAGAGAAATATTTTTATTTTTTACAATTCAATTAAAAAAATCCCCAAAAGGGGTTCAAAATTACTGCCACCCGTTTTCAGTACTCCAGCACTCTATCCTTGCAAGGAAAACAACACTGAACCTTAAAAAAAAGAGATTGGAGAAGACATTGGGAGGTGATCTTACACCATTCCTCTATACAGAATCTTTCAAGATCCTTGATGTCCTTCGTCTGCACTTATGGACTGCCCTCCTCGATTCAAACCACAAGTTTTCAATGGGTTTCAAATCCAGAGACTTTAATTCATTCATTTTATTTCACCTTTATTTAACTAGGCAAGTCAGTTAAGAACAAAATTGTTATTTACAATGACGGCCTACCCCGGTCAAACCCTAACGACGCTGGGCGCCACCCTATGGGACTCCCAATCATGACCGGTTGTGATACATCCTGGAATCAAACCTGGGTCTACTGAGATGGCCATTGCAAAATGTTGATTTAGTTGTCAATTAACCATTTCTTTGTGGATTTTGATAAGTGCTTGGGGTTACTGTCTTGCTAGAAGATCCACTTGCAGACAAGTGTCAACCTCCTGGCAGAGGCAACCAGGTTGTTGGCTAAAATGTCCTGGCACTTGGTAAAGTTCATAATGCTCTTGAACTTAAAAAGGGTCACAGGACCAGTGGAAGCAAAATAGCCCCATATCATCAAAGATGCACCACTACTATTTTTACTATAGGTATGAGGTACTTTTCTGCATTTGCTTCTTTTTTTCAATGCCAAACCCACCACTGGTGTGCGTGGCCAAAGAGCTATATTCCCATGTCATTTGACCATAGCACCGCCTGGAGTTCAGAGAGTAGAAGTGTGCGCCAGCGTTGCGGTGGGGGTCGGGATTTGAATCCTAGCATACACAGTCGACATGTGTGCCAGAGGTGGTAGCATTAACCACTAGACCAGCCTATGCGACAATACTGTTTTATCTTCATTTGGAATATAATATGTTTTTACAGCTGTTCCGAATAAATGCAACACCAAAACATGCCATTTTAAAAATCAGAAGGACATTCAAGTCTAGCCAGTCAACGTTTTAAAATCATCCAAGAGAGAGTATTTCACAATTTCTCCCTCCCTGGCCTAAGCACCACCCTGGAGACCAGGGGAATAGGGAGGCTAAAGAGAGAGGGCCTTCTATGATACATTTGTCGTTTTTTTCAATAGGAAAGGGGTTGTTGGTGAGCAAAGCCAACACACTGTAACGTACGACCAGTGTTTCACTAAACTGAGTTTCAGTAGTCTAAGAGGCTGTTGTGGTTTGCTTTATTGACAAAAACAAAAAAGAAGAGAGCAAAACTCAATGCTCTAACTCACTGGTCCACAATGGTGGCAGGGCTGCTGCTCAGACAGTTCAGTTCAGGCAGCCATCTGAGAAACTAACATACAATCTGGGAACATACTATCTGAGGCCATTCGCTACTTACTGTCTGATGTCATCTGTCCATTTTCCAAGAAAACTACAATGACAACATGATTGTTCAGTAGATCCGCTAATTTGATATTTATATAATGGCACATGCTGTGGAACACTGACATGTTATAGGCTTTGATTCAAGTGTCCACTTATTGCTTCTGTTCAAAGACAAGTGAATCTATTGTTCAGTTTGTGTAAAAAACGGTGAATGTGAGGTCATCGAAGAGAGTTTGGCTAACGTTAGGGCAAGACACCATGTTATGTCACCAAGGCATTCAATTCAGTCATAATGAGTATTTGGGTTCTAGCTCAAACAGATCTGGGACCAGGCTACAATAAAGTGTCGTAAGGCAGCCAGAAACATGGTATATATGACTATCAGAAACCCAACGTTACTGATCACATATATAGATACACACAGTATTATGATATCAAAAATGAATACATACATGCTGGTTTTGAACAATCCCTTGTGTTGTGATAGAGTCGATGAAAATGTGTTCTACATTCCGATGAGAACTTGACTGGTCCTGCTTAAAAAGAAAGGTTCTTATCAGGGAACAAACAAAAAAAATGAATGTGTTCCATTTCATTTCATTTTTTTTAAACATTTTATTAACAGAACTGAAGTTAATTTTCTATTAGCAACATCATCAAAAGAAAAACAATATTTTTGGACAAGCATGCAAAGCATTACCTAGCAGTCAAGATATCCTTTTTTCACCAAGGCAGAGCTCCAACTATGCTAATTACAAACGACGCTCTCTCTCACTAACTACATTGATATGCATATTTACTGATTTAGGGGTATGCCAATTAGTTGTTTATTACTTATTTATGATGCACTGTCCATATAAAAGAAACATCCTCTCACTGTCAACTGCATTTATTTTCAGCAAACTTATCATGTGTAAATATTTGTATGAACATAAGATTCAACAACTGAGACATAAACTGAACAAGTTCCTCAGACATGTGACTAACAGAAATGGAATAATGTGTCCCTGAACAAAGGAGAGTGGGTCAAAATCAAAAGTAACAGTCAGTATCTGGTGTGGCCACCAGCTGCATTAAGTACTACAGTGCATCTCCTCTTCATGGACTGCACCAGATTTGCCAGTTCTTGCGGTGCGATGTTACCCCACTCTTCCACCTAGGCATCTGCAAGTTCCCGGACATTTCTGGGGGGAATGTCCCTAGCCCTCACCCTCCGATCCAACAGGTCCCAGACGTGATCAATGGGATTGAGATCCGGGCTCTTCGCTGGCCATGACAGAGCACTGACATTCCTGTCTTGCAGGAAATCACGCACAGAACAAGCAGTATGGCTGGTGGCATTGTCATGCTGGAGGGTCATGTCAGGATGAGCCTGCAGGAAGGGTACCACATGAGGGAGGAGGATGTCTTCCCTGTAACGCACAGCGTTGAGATTGCCTGCAATGACAACAAGCTCAGTCCGATGATGCAGTGACACACCGCCCCAGACCATGACGGACCCTCCACCTCCAAAAAGACCCCGCTCCAGAGATCCGGGGCCAGGTGTAACGCTCATTCCTTTCACGATAAACGCGAATATGACCATCACCCCTGGTGTGACAAAACCGCGACTCGTCAGTGAAGAGCACTTTTTGACAGTCCTGTCTGTTCCAGCGACCGTGGGTTTGTGCCCATAGGTGACGTTGTTGCTTGTAATGTCTGGTGAGGACCTGCCTTACAACAGGCCTACAAGCCCTCAGTCCAGCCTCTCTCAGCCTATTGCGGACAGTCTGAGGACTGATGGAGCGATTGTGCGTTCCTGGTGTAACTCGGGTAGTTGTTGTTGCCATCCTGTACCTGTCCCGTAGGTGTGATGTTCGGATGTACCAATCCTGTGCAGGTGTTCTTACACGTGGTCTGCCACTGCGAGGACGATCAGCTGTCCGTCCTGCCTCCCTGTAGTGCTGTCTTAGGCATCTCACAGTACGGACATTGCAATTTATTGCCCTGGCCACATCTGCAGTCCTCATGCCTCCTTGCAGCATGCCTAAGGCACATTCACGCAGATGAGCAGGGACCCTGGGCATCTATATTTTGGTGTTTTTCAGAGTCAGTAGAAAGGCCTCTTTAGTGTCCTAAGTTTTCATAACTGTGACCTTAATTGCATACTGTCTGTAAGCTCTTAGTGTCTTAACGACCGTTCCACAGGTGCATGTTCATTAATTGTTTATGGTTCATTGAACAAGCATGGTAAACAGTGTTTAAACCCTTTACAATGAAGATCTGTGAAGTTGTTTGGATTTTTATGAATTATCTTTGAAAGACAGGGTCCTGAAAAAGGGACGTTTCTTTTTTTGCTGAGTTTAGTTAGGCTGATTATATATTTCACTTATGTTTTAAATTGTATGACATCACATTTTATGTATGTTTCTGCAGATATACCAAGATGTTCAAATAAATCTAAACCTAGCTCTGCTCAAACTCAAGAATCATTGCTCCACTGGTCCATGACATCTTAAAAGGACTCAGACAATAGACTTAATGATCACTCCTAAGTACTTCTGGGCCTTTAGCGAGCCTCCGGGTAACATATTTTCACACCAATTCCTGAAGTCTGTTTTGAGGTCCTGTGACAAATAATCTGCTTAACATTACGTTGCCTTCAACTTTACCCTGGCTGTTTCTGTCGGAGTAATGTGCTCACTTCTCTCCCCTATGGCCATCAGAAATTCATTTAATGGCAACCTTCTCCAGCAAATCTGTGAGGCCCATCCCGGGCAATAACATAGTTCTAGGGATAACATTGAATTAGGGTCTCTGACACCATGATTGGACTTTGGAAAGCTACTTGATTAGGCATTAAGGAGGTAGGACTCAGAAATGAGGGGTAATGTGGATTCAGCTCACAGAGCCGAGAGTCTTCCCCTGCCAAACTAAAATAGCTTTACATGGATTTATAATATTTGTAGCTGATCTAATGTGTGCAGGGCTGTATGTATCAAGGCTCTCAGAGTAGAAGTGCCAATTTAGGATCAGTTTGGCCTCTTAAATCCCAATGACAGTACATGGACAGAGGGGACCTGATCCTAGACTCCTACTCGAAGAGGCTTGAAACATATGGCCACAGATGTAAGGTGAGATTGATCCAGAAACAAATGGTCAAAATTGAATGTTTGACGGAACATTTTTTTTGATATCAGTTTTCTTACCTGTGAAATGCTTTATGAACTTGTCTTTCAGGTTTACATCTCTTGGGACAATATCTACAAAAATGAAGAAGAAGAAAATAAAAATAACCCATCTGTGAAACCTCTTAGCATTAAAAGGAAAATCCACTCAGACACAAGTTTGATGTATTTGTTTTCTTCTTTTCTCCGTCAGTCCCACTGTTGATACAGTCCCAAAATGTTTTGCATGTCAGCAGTAAAGTTTTCCAAGATATTGGACTTTCAAGAAGCAAAGTGTCACCGACCACATGATGATGACGCTCCTGTCTTCCATTTCATCAACAAAACTAAAACAAAAATAAAATGGCGCAGAGGGCGGAATAGTGGTGCTGTTTCCCCCTATACGGATTTCAGCTTTAAGATAACCTTTTAGTAATAGGTAAATGTTTAAATATTACAACATTTAAAGTAAGGCCATGTAAATACCAACAAAGACCCATCACACCTGTGCTTATATTATGAAGTAATAGGCCTATACATGTTCTAGCTTGGATGAGAGCTGATGGACTAAAACAACTATGAGTTCTTAAATATTTTGATTATATTTTTACACGGAGTATACCAAACATTAGGAACATCTTCCTAATATTGACTTGTCCTCAGAACAGATTCAGCATGGACTATACAAGGTGTCAAAAGCGTTCCACAGGGATGCTGGCCCATGTTGACTCCAATGCTCCAATGTGTCAAATTGGCTGGATGGACCATCGTTGATACACACAGGAAACTGTTGAGCGTGAAAAACCCAGCAACAGTGCAGTTCTTGATACAAACCGGTGCGCCTGGCACCTACTACCATATCCCGTTCAAAGGCACTTTTGTCTTACCCATTCACCCTCTGAATGGCACACACACACAATCCAAGTCTCAATTGTCTCAAGGTCGTAGAAATCCTTCTTTAACCTGTCTCAGTACAGTACAGTAGAGTACAGAACAGTAAAGAACAGTAGAGTATAGGTCAGTACAATGCAGCACTGTACAGTAGAGTTTAGTACAGCACAGTACAGTAGAGGACACTATAGTAGAGTGCAGTGTAATTTACTGTATTGTACTGTACTGACCTCTGTTGTCCCCTTCTGTTCTTTACTGTACTGAAATGAACAATTCTCTACTCTGCTATACTGAATTCCACTGTGCAATGCTTTACATCTGTACTTTTCTTTGAATAAATGTGTTTTTGTAAAATGTTCAGTGGAAATGGTTAGAAGCAGTCCTTTGTGCATAGATGGTTTGTTTAACTTTGCAAGCAATGGTTTTTGTTTGGCGTACATTTTAAAGTGAAAATTGGAGCCTCAGCGTCATTCTGTTACCGTGGAATTGCCCATACACCGATTTCCTCACAACTGAAGACAAGCCAACAGGCTTGGAGGCTCATTGCACACATTCTGTAGCTCAGCCAAGCCCATCCTCTCTCCAAACATGCAAAGCACACAGGTGTCAGACGCATTCAGGCTAACAGTGCAAGGAGATTATAGCCCGGCAGTTCTAATGCTTATCAATGTCATAAGAATAATTCCGTGCAGCTAGTTGCTGTGCTAATTTTACCAGACTGGACTGAGGAATGAACAGTACTCTCTGATGCAGAAATCACAGAAGATGATCGGTTCAATTACGAACCACTACAGTAAGCTTAGGCAATGCGTTTGAAGTCCCGACATACCACTGGGCACTATGGAAAACAACGACTCATCACTCCAATATAAAAAGATGAACAGGCTATGGGTCTTTACGTAAGGGGAATAAGGGTCCTGAAACCTTAACCTGGCTCCAATCCAGATCAGATGTGAGTTGTGTAAGTGTTCAAATGGCCGGTAAATGCTAACACTAACCGGTAGGACATCAAACGTATTGCCTAAGTCCAATAATATTGCCTTGGAGATGCTAGAGATGTCTGGATTACCTGATGGTCAGAAAAGAGAGATACCTAGTGCACCTTGGCAAAGAGAACGGAAACTGTGTGCAGGAGGTATTTCCCTTTCCTTCCTTGCGTGCAAAAAATGGACAATCGAGTGTGACTGTGGGTCTTAAGGAAAGGCGCACGCACCACTTGCTAATGTGCAGCCTTTTGACTTCCTCACAAGGTACTCTCTGTCTGGCCAGCAGCCTGTGTAGTTCTCTTGCCTGTTACACAGTTGGTCTGTGACGCTGCTTTGACAACATTGGGCGGGGATGTCCCAATAAAGCCTCTGACTAACCCTCGACGCGACATTTGACCGGAATAACAACGCAGCATTTCAAAAAAAAAATATATATATATATTTTGGATGGTAACAGACAGTCTGAGGGAATGTGTAGCATTGCTCACCCAATTGTACAGATTATTATTAAGGAATTACTCGTATGGCTCAGTTTCAGTTAGCATATGCTATTTTGTAATGTCTTAAAAGGCACTGTAACACCACCCTTCCTCTCACAATGACTTCAAAGATATATCAAAGCCGTGCACATTTCTTTCAAAGGCAATGAGTAATGCTTCTACCAGGCACAGAATGACAAATTGAATCAATTGGCTCTAAATGTATGAAAGACTTCCCGTTCAGTACTTCTGACCACATTCCAAAAGCCCAACACAAATCACATGGATTCTATTGTTCCACTTGAGCAAAAAAAGGCTTTCACATTAACATAGTCTTTCCATCTTACACGTGAAATGAAGTCAGTGAATGTGGTGAAAATGGCTGTGTGATCACAGCTGACTAAACTGTGTGCCACGTGAGTGTCCTGGTCTCACGTCACCTGTGATGCATCCCTGTGACGCTCACCACTGGCTGTCCAAGAAGCTGGAGGAGGCGGATCATTCGTGGTTTGAGATTCCGCAATGTGTCCTGAACTGAATGAATCATTCACAAGTTTAGTATGCTAATGAGCCTCCGCCCCTGGGCAACTTGGTTGGTGATGCCATTGATAATCTTTTGTTATGATGCGGTGATACGATACCTCACTAGCCAAGTGAGAGGATGGATTGTGGCTCTTTCAGGGTGCCAATAGGGAACTGCAATATAGATTCACAATTCATAGACTATCACATCAGAGACAGAAATACAGATAATGAATTGTAATGTAGAGCCTGTTGAATCAATTGCTGATATTGTCACATCCCCAAATAAATACATAGCATACTAGCATCGATTGCATTTGTAAAAACTGTTTGTTTGTAAAATAGTCATAATTTATTGACAGCTCTCACCTCTTCAAATCATAAAGTGTGCCATTTCCTACATGGAAAAGGACAAGTAATCATGAACAAAAGGCAACAGTAGCAGACATATTGATACAGACCAGAGGCAGCTGTCACACCCCAGTGAAATAGGGATTACAGTTTCATCATGGCCTAAAAATAAATCTTATCAGCTTACCTATGGGTCTACTGTTATCCAGCCTAGGAACATATAAAGGCTTTTCTCGAGAGGAGAACCTCATCTCTTGGGCTGTAGGGAAGAGGCCACTGTTATAGCGCCTGGAGACTGAAGGCTTGTCCCCTGATTGGCTGTCTCCGATAACCTGTAAAATAAGGTCCAGCAGGGTCCTTCTCCCTTTCTGCTTCACTTCCTTGCTGTCCATGCACTGGCTCGAGGTGATCAGCATAAGGATTATACTCAAAA
This sequence comes from Oncorhynchus kisutch, assembly GCF_002021735.2. NCBI lineage: Eukaryota > Metazoa > Chordata > Actinopteri > Salmoniformes > Salmonidae > Oncorhynchus > Oncorhynchus kisutch. The sequence goes on along the minus strand of NC_034186.2, from coordinate 45,005,065 downwards.
GTATGTGCCATTTCCTTTCTGCCTGCATGGCTTTTCTGACTGGGTAAACGAGCAAACACAAATCAAGTTAGATACAGTGCTGGAAAGAAACAAATGGTGTCCAATCACAAGGTGTGAGTAAGTGCAAAGTGACTGCATACTTCTATCACCCCCAAAAGGATGGGCATAACATTAATAGTGGTGGAAACAGTGTGAAGTAGTCTATTAAATGAAGCATACAAGTGAACATGTACTCTGAATGACATTAACGGTAATAAATGCAACTATGAGTAAGATATTTTGTTACTTTGAATAATCTCATTTAGAGGGAATAAAAATGTAGCCAACAAAACAATTGCAAATTCCTCAACATGGTGTTTGTCATACTACTATACAAAGCCACAGTAATGCTGATATATTGATCTAATATAATAAAACAAGGTGTGGTGTCTTCAATTCAAACAGGTGTGAGAACATTTGCTTTTAAATGTATACCAAACAAAAAACATTTATTTCAAAGTTTAGCATACCATACAACTCTCTTGGCATACATTTTAAAGTGAAAAATCTGAGTCTCTGCGTAATTCCATTGCCCTTTGATGAATAGTAACTGTCAAGTGATGATGACAGTAGTCTACTTATACAAAGCAAATTAATAACATGGACATAGAAATCAATCTCAAACTTACTTGGATAACAAAGTCAAACTTACTTTAAGTTACTAAAGGAGCCGTATGTCCTGAAAAGTGGACACGAGTTGTCTGTATCAAATCTCTCTAGGCGTTGTCGGTTGTGTAGCTTATTGAGCGAAGATTCCGTTGTCTGCAGCCGGTCTTGAAATCATACGTCCCGTTTTATACGTTCAGCGAGCTTCTAATACAATCGATTTCGAGTGGGTGGTAGGCAACTGTTGATATCTTTGGTTTAATTTATTCCATGGTGGTCGCTACCTTTGGCATGCGCCCCTCCTTTACGTCCAAACCCATCACTGAAAGTGGGCTAAGAACACCACTTCACTTCTTATTCCTGCTTAGGTAAAACAATGTTGCAATGTCAAGTTTGGATGGGAAGGATTAATGCTGAGATTTCCATTGGGGAAAATATCATCCGAAGCGCGCAACGGCGGGTGAAATAAGTTTCCAAAATGGCAAGACCTGTTCAATGCAGAGTTGTTTAGTGGCATATGGGCTTGACCCTGACCTATGTCGGCTAATTGTAGTGTCTTTGTTTTTGTTCATGGATGTCCAAGTCTTGTGACTGCCTAAGCGCAGCAGAGAATGCGCTTTCAAGAACAGCCCTCAAGACTGTTTCGAGCACTTGAGTTCAATATCTCTTTTTTTTTCTTCTCGTATGGACTGTTTTTAAAGTAAGAAAATCAGGTGGTTTGGTGGTCTTGGACAATTAAGAGAGTGTTGATACATGCCGCCTATTTTTTATGAATTTGTTACAGAGTAGGCCCAAATGGAGTAATGATGACGAATCGAATATTTATTGAGTGATTTTTGTACACATGCGTGTCATGATATGCTGCCAGGAAAATTTTAACTATGCGATAGCCTAATATTTATGTTCTCCCTCGGTGTTATGATAGTGACATATTTGATAGTGCTATACCTTCATCTCTCATGTATGGCTTTGCATTGATCCAATGTATAGGCTTATGAGTCATAGTTGTGACTGGGTGTAAATTACATTGCAATGGAAAGCAATCCATAATGCTAGGAATATATAGGCTATATCTATGAATCATGCGTCAGCACAGGGCATCAGTTGAAATATGGCATACAGACATCAAAATGCAAACTGTCTTTCACATCATATCCATTCAAATCTGATCCTCTCAAAATATCATGCACTACTAGGGCCATTATGCGGATCATGATGCTGATGATGAGCTCAGCTTCATATTCTCTCCTCAAAATGTGTAGCCCTCATAACAATAGAGAAAAACTGCACTGTCATTTTATAATGCAGTACAGTAACGAAACACCTACATCAAAACATGTTTCATACCAGGTTGTTATAATGCATAGCCTTAAAGCCTAATAAAACATACAAATAAAAACATATTTTAAAGTTAAAAGAATGTTGAACATCATTAGTCAAAGTAGTCTTTAAAATCGCACATAGCTTTCAGAGAAATAATGTCATCTGGTGGCCTGATAATTACGTTGCAGCCCTCGAGGCTCAGCCTGGCTCAGTCAGTAGCCAGCTAGGGCTAGACTATACTCTCAGATGGGGCCTGAAAATGGTGAAAAGCCCCCAAAATAGACTACAAATTTTAAATATCTTTTGGATAATTTAGTATAGGCTACAAAATACATTACAATTTTCTATAATCATTAATCGCCAAAATACTCACCTTCACTCGTCAAAAATGTCACTTTACTTATACTCATCCTGCTATTGTTACAATGCTATTCACACATAATTAATTTGAAACCGTTTGTCATTTCTTCAAAATTGTGACAGTGAGGCAACAGGTTCATCCTCGTCAAAGATCCCACGTAGGCTGCTTCCGGAGCTCGTCTGTTGCTATGGGAACAAACGGGACACAAATAAAAAAGTTGTAGACTGCCTTGAGTTCATCAAGCTAGCTATGTAGCTAACGATGTTTGTACAAACTGCTAACTGTATTAGTTAGCAAACATTGAATTCAAAAGGCGTCATTGGCTACATAGAGATAGGCGTCATTGGCTACATAGAGATAGTTGCATCATGTCTCACAGGTTAGTAACGTTAATTGACTTCAGTTAGCTGGCTAGCTGGCTAACTTTAGCTATTAATTTAGCTAGCTATGTTTACCTTATGTTGCCTGAACTTCTGCCAATTAACAAACCACCTGTCTATCAAACTAGCTTGGAGCAGATTTTGCATACCATAATTTTCTTAATAGACAAATATCAATGTGATAGACCTAATGTAAGCCTTTTATCAATGTTATGGACATGATCATACTAATGATGGCAAACACTCAGTTTTCAGTTGGGAATTCTTAGTTTTTACTCATTTCCGAAGTGCAAGCAAATTCAACTGATTTAATTGTCATGCTAAATATCCTTCCAATGACTGTCTCTCTTCCAGTACATACAATAAACTGTGGGCTGATGCCCAGGTCGAGTTGAACTCCCTTCTGACTCAGGAGTTCCCTGCTCAGCCTCCTCGCCCAGAGAAGGACCGAGTGGTGTTCTTCCAACGCCTGGCCACCCTCTACGTGCGCTACGTGCAGATCTTCAGGCAGCTGGAGGAGGCCTATGACCAGGTGGTTCATCCCCAGAAGAGGAAAGTGATCCGGGAGGTCCTGGATGGCGTGATGGGGCGGGTGCTGGAACTCAAGAATGAGATGGTGGAGAAAGAGTTCTCTGAGTACCATTACATGGACGATGTCATCCAGGACTTGAAGCTCACGCCTGTAAGTTCACCCCCCCTTCCCCCTTTTTGTTAATGAAAGTTGATAAGAAGTCTCCTACAGCAGGGGTTCTCAAACTGGGGGTCCCAAAAATGTTTTTAGGGGTTGCAAGTGTGAATGGGACAATTACATATTTTTCATAGATATTTAAATAGGCTACATATATTGCACCAAATGGTTGTCTCAAAAACATCTCATCTGTGCTTCAGAACCAAAAAGTTGCGTGTCTTGATTGTTGACCAATGACAAGTCATCAGCTTTGGCGCACAAAGACTAGCACACATATCCAGATTTTCTTGCTTAATTTTCTCTTGTTTTGCCTGACAATATATACCCATATAAAATACAGTTTAGAAAATCTACTATCATCTTTGCCAGAACAATAATAGGCTACCTGGCAATTTGATTGATCATTTTCATATTTCAGATAGACTGTAACTGAAAGCGGTAATTTATATGGTAATTTTAGTATTATCAACAGTAAAAATAACTCTAAAATGTTTAACTGTAAATTATGGTGGATTGTGGGAAAATTGTTGTATTTTGAATGGTATTGTAATTACACCCAACAGAATACAGTACCGAAACATATCTTTGGAGTGCCCAAAACCTTTTGACCACACTGTAACAGAAATAGGTACAGAATGTTACTGTAAATTACAAAGAAACTTTGGTTCAACAGTACATTACTGAAAAGTTAACAGTAATGTACTGTTAAACCAAAGTTTCTTTATAATGTATGGTAACATACTGTAACTTTTTTTTTACAGTAAATTGCAGGTAACTGGATGCTAGTAAGGTACCATACAAACAACAGGATTTTTTTTTACAATGCACAAGTGAGCACATGGCATTGTTTTTCTGACTCATTAACATATTTTGAGGTGTGCCTTGCAAGAAGCTATAGTTGTTGCACCCGTGAGTGAGATCGCTATACTAATTGAACTCTAATGTGGTTATAGTGCCTCATCAATTTAAATGTATGGGGACAGATTGGAGTCTTAAACCTTAAATAGTTGAGCGTTTTGCTATGTCCTTTTGGTCTGTTTTTCCCTGAAGTCGCTGCCAGTTTGGAAGCCTTTGATAAGGTCTCTAGAATAGCTATTCCCAATATGGTGCTCTGCTTTTGGGCTATGGTCAAAGGTTGTGGCCTATGTAGGGAACAGGGTGCCGTTTTGGTATGTAGCCCATGTTTCATTTACTGTAATAAAATGTCACGGTATCTTTTTTGGACATAATGCATCTCATGCCTCATCACAGGAGGACATTGAGATCCCCATCCCTCGATATTTCCTCAGTGAACGCAGCAAGGTGTTGCAGGAGAGACGGAATATGCTCTCCAACATCCTCAACCTCATCGAGGTAGTAGAGCGACCCAAAGTGAGTTTTTCTATACCACGTAACATTAGACTTGGTGTTATTACATGCAACTACACAGCAATTACACATAGCTACACAGTAACTAGCTAAGATATTATCTTCAGTTTATCACAGAACCATGTGTATGTGACCAATAACATTGGGTTTGATTTGATTTGAGAAACTTCCTTTCAATATAATAATTCAATGCCAGTTAGCAGATACTTTGGTCCAAAGCGACTCACAGTATAGTGAGTGCGTACATGAAAGTATGTGAACCCTGCGGGAATCAAACCCACGACTCTGGCATTGCTACATACTTACCTACTGAGCCACACAGGACCACCTTTAATACCCCATGTTGTGTTGGGCCCCTAGCCTGTAGGAGTGCGTGCACTGAACCTGGAGGAAGCCATAAAGATCATCCAGGTGTCAGAGAGGGCCCGTCAGGGTCGCCTGAGGGCCAAGTTCATGAGGGAGATCCAGCGCGATGAGGAAAGGCAGAGGAGGGCCAAGGACAGGGACCTGGGGGCAGCGGCCATCGACACGGCGGTGGTCCGCATCCAGAAGGTATGGTCAAGCCTGTCAAAGTCAGATACTTTACCTTCAATCAGTCGAAGACCATAGGTCTCACACTCGCTTGGTAAATGAGGCTGCTTAGTCCAGACTATACGTCACTGGTATAGCCAAGTGATGATGTGGAGCATATTGGGAGAATACTCTGAAATCAGAGGTCTTTATCTAGCCTGCTGTAGTTATTGTTATTGCTAGCCTTTTGTATGAATGCTCTGTGAGTGTCAGTCATTAAAGACACCATACAATAGTTGAACAAAGGTGCTACTTTTCTCTTTTCCAGGTGTGGAAGGGTTATGTGCAGAGGAAAAGAACAAAGAGGGAGCGAGAGGAGGAGATGATATTTTTGGGCATGGTGAGTCGGTTTAATAAGCTCTATCTGTAACGTTTCTATAGTGTAGTGCGTATTGTAGGCTACCAGCAGATGGAGCCGTAGGATTCCTTTATGATGCTCCGGGGAGAAGTTTTCCCTATGTACAGATCTAGGATCAGATACTGCTCCCCCCAATCCTAACCTTAACCATCAGTGGGGGAAATTCGAAACTGACCCAAGATCAGTGTCTAGGGGCACCATCACCCTACGCTTGGTGACAGCCTCATCCACCACAGCAGTGGTCTCACCTTTTCCTCCTGTACCCTCAGGCCATGGAGCCCAGACACACCCAGCCCTGTCCTGCCATAACAGCTGCCCTGGCCAACGAGGCCCGTCGGAGAGGCAAGCAGGAGGAGCATGAGGAGGACTACCAGGAGTCCATTGTGGCCATCACAGACAAACTAAGAGAGGTGGAGGGGCCCGACATGAGGGAGACTATGAAGGACCAGATCAGACAGTGGTTCATCGAATGCCAGTGAGTTTATTACAGGGAGATGGCTGTGAATCATGACAGTGATTATCTTAGGAGAATGTTTGTTCACACAGTCATTATATAATTCCATATTAGATGGAAATAATGGGGTGACATTGTCATAGCAGTGAAATGCATACTGTACATGACAATATGCAGCTGATGGTAATATGTTTGGATGTTAGTGATGCAACAGGAACTTTCCCTGACTACCCAGAGGAGGAGGATGGAGGCTCGACTCTCATCTTTGCGGAGAAAACACCTCAACAGGTATTCATCAATGAATCCATCTTCTGGTGTGAGATGGTAGTAATACACGCAGATTGACTTACAGTAAGCGGGTCTGCTGTCTTTAAGTTAATGGAGGAACTAGCAGCGAAAGAGGAGGAGGACGCCAACAAAAGCACGAAAGGGAAGGAGGAGAAGAAGGACAAAGGGAAGAAAGACAAGGGAAAGGGAGGAGATGAGGTACGTAAAAGACTTTGGAATAGATAACCATGGTCAAGAGATGCTTTTACTCTGTCCAATCAATGACTGTAGCTTTGTTGAAACACAGGAGGAGGAATCTGGGCTAAAGATGCTGCCGTCTGCTTTCCTAGGAGAACTGGAAGTAGGACACAAGACCTTTGGTGGTAAGAGAAACGGATAACGGCATCATTATTCTCTGGCAGACAAGGACCTTATAGATGCAGTGTGTTTTCTTATGTATCAATAGTCTACAGTACATTGAAAGTCGATGTTTGTATGACTGACAGAGGTGTGGCAGAATCGTACCGAGTCCAAGAACTTCAGCCAGAGGCACGAGGCTGAGCTGATCAAGGAGGAGAAGAGGAAGGAGATTGAGGTGGAGATCAGGTTGCAGGTGAGGTAAATTATTCTGTCACTCTGAGAAGTAAGGCAGGCCAGGTAGCCTTGCTCTTACCACTGCACTGAGTGGATAAAAGTAAGGTAAATATTATATGGATACTTCAAGATTTTTGCCTACTTAACTTGTAGATACCATTTGTATGTCTCTGCGTGCAGTTTGAAGGAAGTTGCTAATGAGCGTTAGCGCAATGACTGGAAGTCTATGGCAACTGCCAGCATGCTAGTAGATACCATAGACTTCCATGCATTGCGCTAACGCTAGTTAGCATTGAATTGCGAAACTACCTCTAACTTCCTTCATACTGGATGCAGAGAGATAAAAATGGTATCCATGATTTTATCTGACTCTGGGGAAGTAGATAAGGGGCTTCATTGCCCAAATCCTGAACTATCCCTTTAATGTTGTTTATAAGGTAAACATATAGGCTACTGAGTGAGCTGTTGTGCTTGACACAGGTGGATGAGCTGATGAGGCAGGAGCTGGCTAACTGGAAACTGGCCGTGGATAAAGATAAGGGTGGCAAAGCCAAGGGAGGCGCAAAGGTAACAAACAGTAGGGAACATTTATCTATGACGATATTTCAATAATACCTTTATGTTTGGTATCTGTTGACTTGAGAAGTGTGCTGATGGCATTTATTTTGCTGCTTAGAAAAAGAAAGGGTCGAAAAGTGGAAAGAAGAAAAAGAAAGACAAAGATCTAACAGCTGATAGGTGAGACAAGACTCATCTACATTTCTCCCAGAGGGATAGGCCATTTGAGTTTTTTACCATTTACTTTTACCCATGGAATGTACATGATAGGGGCTTTAGAATTTGAATGGCACAGCATACAACAATGCTTTAGATCGGGGAAAAAAAAGCTATTTTTGAAATATGTCAATATTTGCATCCTATAGGAATATTGAGTCTCTGTATCAGGAACTGGTGGAACAGGGCTTGTTGAAACAATCAGATAACGTTAAACTACAGGATTATTTAGGTAAGCATTACTGTTTGGTCCCTCCTGTGTGCCGTCTGTAGATACGCACTACCTTTGCCAATTACCTTCAGGTTAAGGTCTATTTTCTAACCTCTCCTTTCTCATCTGAAACCACTTTAAAATGTGCTAAATCATTTTGTGCACACATCATTTTGTACAGACTGCCATTAATCATAATATAAGTGCTATTATGTATTGTAGACAAAAAGGACAGCTCGATAAGTGTGCAAATACTGCCCTCACCTGGCTAGTGCTTGGCAAAATAATATTGAGGACAAACTAATGCATATTTTAGGGAAATCCCATATTCATGAATCAAGATGGTAAATGTCACTGGTTTACGTTCATCTTTTCGAAATGCTCTCCCCAGATTTGATCAGCCTGACTGACAGCTTCTCTCTCCTGTGTCCCAGGCGACTATAGCTATCTGGGGACAACGTTAAGGCAAACTGACATTGAGCCCATGCCTTCGCTATCTGACGTGAGACAAGTTATAGCTCTGTACGCCGTCTTACCTTTAGGTACGTTTGGAACATCTGGAGTTGTCCTCAGATGATAAGAGTCTCACAGAATCAGAGACGTTAATCCTTAATACCAATACAATTGTATTCGTCTTGTGATTGATTTAAACTTGCTAGATTGTCTTTGTTTAGAATATACCGGCCGTTTTCAGCTAGACATTTTTTCTGGAAGTTTCTAAAGGTTCTAGCTACAGTACGTTCTGAATGTTGCTTGTAGGTTCTCAGGTGGTCCATGAGAAGGCTCCTCTGGTGAAGGCCATCCTGCTGGCAGGGCCCGCGGGCGTAGGCAAGAAGATGCTGGTCCATGCCATCTGCCAGGAGACGGGCGCCAACCTATTTGATCTGTCACCTCTGAACCTGGCAGGGAAATACCCCGGCAAGAGTGGCCTGGCCATGATGCTCCACATGGTGTTCAAGGTAACACACAATGTAATGAAAAAGTACCCCATTTTGAGAGTTTTGATTTGTTGATTATGTTGACATTTTCAATTGACTGATGGTTCTGAGGTAGATGTCCAGTCATTTGTTTGGTCACTCGATCATTCATTAATTCGTTCATTCATTCTGTTTGTAGGTTGCCAGACTGTTGCAGCCATCAGTGGTGTGGATTGGAGATACAGAGAAAATGTTTTACAAGAAAGTACCGAAGGAGGAAAAAGAGGTATTCATTCATACCTATGAGTTACTAGCTTAGGTTATACCATTTTCTATAATGCTAGTGTAAGAGAACATATCTCAATTCTTAAGTCCAAACAATGTTCTCATGTACAGTTAGATCCAAAACGCTTGAAGAAAGACTTGCCCAAGATCCTCAAATCGATCAAAGGGGAAGATCGTGTTCTAGTCGTGGGAACGACTCATGATCCGTTCAATGCCGACCTCAAATCACTATGCAAGGTGTACAGCAAAATTATCCTCATTCCACGTCCTGACTACGCCTCACGATATGGTAAGAATGTATCTCCCAGTTGTTGACATAAGCATTAATGAACTGCTTATGTATGTACTGCCTGTGAATGGGTTATGCATGCATGCTTATGAATGTGTTATGAAGTCTTATTGTAGGCACCCTTCAAGTGCTAATGGTCAAATCTATGCTCTTCCCTTAGTAATGTGGAGGCAGTTGATCAAGAAGAACGGAGGACAGGTGACGGCTGCCCTGGACCTGAGCTCCTTGGCCAAGATCTCTGATGGCTACACGCAGGGTCATATGGTGCAGGTGGTGCGCAGCATACTGACGGAGCGCCGCGTCCAGCAGCTGGCCAAGAGACCCCTGGGCGCCGCCGAGTTTGTGGCCCCGCTGGCCAAGATCGACCCTGTGTTTCAGGATGAGGAGGAGGCCCTGAAGGTAAATTATGAAATGTTTTATACTTAGTTTGTTGATGATGAATGCATTTTCTCCACATGAAAGGTGTTTGACATAAAGACTTTGATGATGAACATTTGTTTACAGAATTGGTATGCTAAAACTCCTCTGGGTAAGAAGCGAGCCAAGGCTGCCTCAGGAAAGGAGGGAGAGGAGGAGGCACCGACAAAGGGAGGCAAAGATGCCAAGAAGAAAGGGAAGAAGTAAATCAAACAACGTCTTACCTTAACTGAACGCAACACTGAAAGAAACTGAGGTGGACACCACTAACATTTGCGCACCAGTTTCCTTGAAGTTATTGTATTTTAAATGAATCTGCATAATTTATTTCATTTTCTCTTCATGCACTGTCATTTTCTGTTCACGAATATGTCACATGGGCCAAACTGCTATTGGAGGGTTGCTTAAAGCAGAAAGTCAGGGGCATCCTGTAGTGGGTAGTGATATTTGTCATGTGTATATAGTATATACAGTATGATATTATAAATACCTCACATGCGACTCATAGTAACACTAAGTAATAAGCCTATTCAAATGTTTATCTGACTCCATAAAGAGGATTTAACAATATGCAAGAACACTATCGTTGAGTTACGAATAGGCAATCAAGAAATGTCTGAGAATGGAATTCTAAATACTATCAGGTTACAGGTAAGACCCAAATGCAGACTGTGTTGAAGTAACAATGTTTATTACAGCAACAGGGGCAGACAAACAACAGGTCAAGGCAGGCAGGGGTCGATAATCCAGAGTAGTGGGCAACAGTACAGGACAGCAGGCAGGGGCAGGCAGGCGGGCTCAGAGTCAGGACAGGCAAGGGTCAAAACCAGAAGGGCAAGAAAAAGAGAGACGGGAAAAGCAGGAGCTGAGACAAAATGCTGGTTGACTAGACAAACAAGACGAACTGGCAACTGACAAACAGAACACAGGTATAAGTAGCCAGGGGATAACGGGGAAGATGGGTGACACCTGGAGGGGGGTGGAGATGAGCACAAGGACAGGTGAAACAGATCAGGGTGTGACAGTACCCCCCCCCCCCCCTCTCTAGGAGACCTAGCACCTCTCCTCCGGGCCATAACCCTCCCAGTCAACCAGGTACTGGAATCCCCTGCAATTTCCAAGCCCCCAGGAAGACGTCCCGTGGCAGGCAGAGACGATTTCAGGCAATGAGTGTGGCAGAACGGGCTCCAGCCCATGATGGCACCAGTAGACCAGTCAATCGAGGGATTGTGTTGCTGGAGCCAAGAGAATCCCAATACTCCAGGAACCTGTGGAGACTCAATTAGCAGGAATTGGATCGTCTCACTGTGGTTCCTCGAAAATCGTAGGTTGATGGGGGTGGTGTTGTGGGTGACCCGGCCTATAGAGCGCCCATCCAGCGCTCACATTCAAGGGAATGGAGAGGGGTTGAGTGGGGATGCCCAGCTCGGACGCCAGGGTAACGTCCATAAGACTCACATTGGCCCCCGAGTCGCCCCCGAGTCGATGAGTATCTGGAGAGACTTAGACTGGTCACCCCACAGCAGGGTGGCATGGAGAGGGGGGCAAGTAGGGGGAGAAGCAAAATTGTCCTTAAGACCCACCAGAGTACTCATTCCTACAAATGAGCTAGGTCTCTTGAAGGGACAGGTAGACATAATGACCTGCAGTATCGCAATACAGACAACTCTGGGTGTCTGCGTACGTGTTCGGCTGGAGACAGCCTAGCCCTGCCGTGCTGCATCGGCTCGGGAAAAGGGCTAGGCTGCATCGGCTCCAGAAAAGGTCAAACTGAGCTAAAGGGTAGAGCTGCTGCTTTCAAGGACTGGGACTCTAACCCGGACACTTATAAGAAATCCCGCTATGCCCTTTGACGAACCATCAAACAGGCAAAGCGCCAATACAGGACTAAGATTGAATCGTACTACACCAGTTACGACACTCGTTGGATGTGGCAGGGCTTGTAAACTATTACGGACTAGAAAGGGAAGCACAGCCGCAAGCTGCCCAGTGACACAAGCCTACCAGACGAGCTAAATTACTTCTATGCTCGCTTCGAGGCAAGCAACACTGAAACATGCATGAGAGCAGCAGCTGTTCCGGACGACTGTGTGATCACACTCCATAGCTGATGTGAGTAAGACCTTTAAACAGGTCGACTTTCACAAGGCCGCTGGGCCAGACGGATTACCAGGACGTGTACTCCGAGCATATGCTGACCAACTGGCAAATATCTTCACTGACATTTTCAACCTGTCTATCAGACCTCAAGATCCAGATGCAGAGGAGACAGAGGGCTGTGAGACAAAGGTTTAATTATTGATACATGAAAAGTGGGATGTATACGGATGGTGCAGGGCAACAGAAGACGAACAGCAGAGAGGGTTAAGAATCTTAGAGATGGGGAAAGGGCCGATAAAATGGGGGAAAGTTTCTGGTACTCCACCTGGAGGGGCAGATCCCGAGGGGACAGCCATATCCTATTCCTCTCGCTCAGGCTAGAGTGGGGGCTGATAACCCATCAAACACTCAAAAGGTGAGAGACCAGTGGCTGAGCGGGGAAGGGTGTTGCGGGCGTATTCCACCCACACGAGTTGCTGGCTCCAGGTGGTGAGGTTGGCGAAGACGAGTCAGCGAAGAGTTGTCTCCAGGTCCAGATGGGCTCGTTCTGACTGGCCGTTAGACTAGAGGTGAAACCAGGAGGACAGGCTGGCCGACGACCCAATGAGTGTGCAGAACGACTTCCAGAACCGGGATGATAACTGAGGACCACGCACGGTAGGTTCCTTCGTGTCCACATCCCCAAAGAACTATCATGTTCCAAACACACCAAGACAGTCGTAAAAAGAGGGCATGACAATGCATATTCCCCCTTAGGAGACTGAAAAGATTTGGGATGGGTCCTCCGATCCTCAAACGGTTCTACAGCTACACCATCGAGAGCAACCTGACTGGTTGCATCACCGCCATACGCAGAGGGTAGTGCGTACGGCCCAGTACATCACTGGGGCCAAGCTTCCTGCCATCCAGGACCTCTATACCAGGCAGTGTCAGAGGAAGGCCCTAAAAATGGCCAAAAACTCCAGCCACCCCAGTCATTCTCTCTGCTTCCGCACTGCAAGCAGTACCGGAGTGCCAAGTCTAGGTCCAAAAGGCTTCTAAACAGCTTCTACATCCAAGTCATAAGACTCCTGAACAGCTAATCAAATGGATACCTGGACTATTTACATTTTTCCCCCCCACCCCCATATTTATACTGCTGCTACTCTGTTTATTATCTATGCATAGCCACTTTACCTTGCCTACATATTACCTCAATTACCTCGACTAACATGTGCCCCTGCACATTGACTCTGTATCGGTACCTCCTGTATATAGCCTCGACACTGTTGTTTTATTGTTGCTCTTTTATTTGTAAAAAAAACAACTTTATAAACACGTACCTTTCTTAAAACATTGTTGGTTATGGTATTTGGCGCATGACAAAATTATAGCTTGAAAGGCCATGCCACAAAAGTCCAGAGAAAGAAAGAAAGAGAGAGAGAACAATGAATCTAAGACCCTTTTATAAGCAGTCGAGTTGTTCGGTTTCAAAATATAAGTTGTTGATCAATAGTATTACTGTAAAGTTAACCTTCAATCAGGTATCAGACCTAATATGCATCTCCCTTTTTCCACATTTTGTTACGCCTTGTTCTAAAATGGATTAAATTAATAATTTTCCTCATCAATCTACACACAACACCCCAAAAATTCAGCTCACGTGTGGTAAATTCAATTGATTGGACATGATTTGGAAAGGCACACACCTGTCTATATAAAGGTCCCACAGTAGACAGTGCATGGCAGAGCAAAAAAACAAGCAATGAGGTGGAAGGCATTGTCTGTAGAGCTCCGAGACAGGATTGTGTCGAGGCACAGATCTGGGGAAGGGTACCAAAACATTTCTGCAGCATTGAATGTCCCCAAGAACACCATGGCCTCCATCACTCTTAAATAGAAGAAGTTTAGAACTACCAAGACTCTCCCTAGAGGTGGCCGCCTGGCCAAACTGAGCAAGAACCCGAGGGTCACTGACATAACCCCAGTGTTCCTTTGTGGAGATGGGAGAACCTTCCAGAAGGACAACCATCTCTGCAGCAATCCACCAATCAGGCCTTTATGGTAGAGTGACCAGATGGAAGCCACTCCTCAGTAAAAGCACATGACAGCCCGCTTGGAGTTTACCAAAAGGCACCTAAAGGACTCTGATCTGATGAAACCAAGATTGAACTCTTTGGCCTGAATGCCAAGCGTCACGTCTGGAGGAAACCTGGCACCATCCCTACGGTGAAGCATGGTGGTGGCAGCATCATGCTTTGGGGGTGCTTTTTAGCGACAGGATCTGGGAGACTATTCAGGATCGAATGAAAGATGAACAGAGCAAAGTACAGAGTTCCTTGATGAAAACTTGCTCCAGAGTGCTCAGGACCTCAGACTGGTGCGAAGGTTCACCTTCCAATAGGTCATCAACCCTAAGCACACAGCCAAGACAGCGAAGGAGTGTCTTTTGGACAAGTCTCTGAATGCCTTTGAGTCTCCCAGCCAGAGCCCTGACTTGAACCCGATTGAACACCTCTGGAGAGACCTGACAATTGCTGTGCAGCAACGCTCCCCATCCAACCTGACAGATCTTGAGAGGGTCTGCAGAGAAGAATGGGAGAAACTCCCCAAATACAGGTGTGCCAAGCTTGTAGTGTCATATCCAAGAAGACTCGAGGCTGTAATTGCTGCCAAAAGTTCTTCAACAAAGTACTAAGTAAAGGGTATGAATACTTAAGTAAATGTGATATTTCCTTTTTTTTGTTTATATACATTTGCAAACATTTCTAAAAGCCTGCTTTCGCTTTGTCATTGTGGGGTATGGTGTGTAGATTGAGGGGAGTAAAAACGATTTAATACATTTTAGAATAAGGCTGTAACGTAACAAAATGTGGAAAAAGTCAACGGGCCTGAATACTTTCCGAATGCACTGTACGTGATGTAACCTCGGCTTCTCAGAGGTGAGACAATTGGGGTTAGAGAGATAATACAGAGAATCTGAATTCCTAAGACAACACAGGAAATTCTTGCATACAGTTGATAAGAAGAGTCACTTCGGGGGCTGCCCTCCGTAATATTTTGTGTAGATGGGTGAGATAAATCATCTATTTAATCCATTTTGAATTCAGGCGGTCACACAAGAAAATGTGGAATGAGTCAAGGGTTATGAATAGTTTTTGATGGGTCTGTATATACCTATTTATATTTCTTCTTACATTTTCCTATAATAACAACATTAAGTCTGGTTCATCCTTGCGAGCAATTTCCAAACGACTGAAGGTACCATGATAATCTGTACAAACAATAGTACGCATGTATAAAAACCATGGGACCACGCAGCTGCCATACCGCTCAGTGAGGAGACGCGTTCTGTCTCCTAGAGAAGAATGACCTTTGGTGCGAAAAGTGCAAATCAATTCCAGAACAACAGCAAAGGACCTTGTGAAGATGCTGAAGCAAACCGGTACAAAAGTACCTATATCCACAGTAAAACGAGTCCTATATTGACATAACCTGAAAGGCCACTCAGCAAGGAAGAAGAAGCCATTGCTCTAAAACCACCATTAAAAAAGCCAGACTACGGTATGCAACTGCATATGGGGACAAAGATCATACTTTTTGGATAAATGTCCTCTGGTCTGATGAAACAAAAGTAGAACTGTTTGGCCATAATGACCATCGTTATGTTTGAAGGAAAAAGGGGGACGCTTGCAAGCCAAAGAACACCATCCCGACCGTGAAACACAGGGGTGCCAGCATCATGTTGTGGCGGTGCTTTGCTCCAGGAGGGACTGGTGCACTTCACAAAATATATGGCATCATGAGGGAGGAACATTATGTGGATATATTGAAGCAACATCTCAAGACATCAGTCAGGAAGTTAAAGCTTGGTTGCAAATGGGTCTTCCAAATGGACAATGACCCCAAGCATACTTCCAAAGTTGTGGCAACATGGCTTAAGGACAACAAAGTCAAGGTATTGGAGTGGCCATCACAAAGCCCTGACCTCAATCCTATTGAAAATTTGTAGGCAGAACTGAAAAAGCATGTGTGAGCAAGGAGGCCTACAAAACGGACTCAGTTACACCAGCTCTGTCAGGAGGAATGGGCCAATTTTCACAGAACTTATTGTGGGAAGCTTGTGGAAGGCTACCAGAAACGTTTGACCCTAGTTAAACAATTTAAATGCAATGCTACCAAATACTAAATGAGTGTATGTAAACTTATGACCCACTGGGAATGTGATGAAATAAATAAAAGTTGAAATAAATCACTCTATTATTCTGACATTTCACATTCTTAAAATAAAGTGGTGATCAATCAATACAAACACTACAAAACAAAGAACGTAAATGAACGTAACGAAAACCGAAACAGTCCTATCTGGTGCAAACACAGAGACAGGAACAATCACCCACAAACACACAGTGAAACCCAGTCTACCTAAATATGGTTCCCAATCAGAGACAATGACTAACACCTGCCTCTGATTGAGAACCATATCAGGCCAGACATAGAAATAGACAAACTAGACATGAAACATAGAATGCCCACTCAGCTCACACCCTGACCAACCAAAACATAGAAATGTACAAAGTAAACTATGGTCAGGGTGTGACAGTACCCCCCCCCCCCCAAGGTGCGGACTCCGGCCGCAAAACCAGAACCTATAGGGGAGGGTCTGGGTGGGCATCTGTCCGCGGTGGCGGCTCTGGTGCTGGACGTGGCCCCCCTTCACCGTAGTCTTAGTCCCCCACCTTGTCCGCTTCCGTGACCTCCTAGCCACGGCAACCCTACTTAATAACACGGGACAGAGGGGCAGCTCGGGACAGAGGGGCTCTTCAGACTCCGGCAGCACAGGAGAGGAGGAAGGCTCTGGCAGATCCTGGCTGACTGGCGGATCTGGAAGAGTCTGGCTGACTGGCAGATCTGGAAGAGTCTGGCAGACTGGCGGATCTGGAAGAGTCTGGCAGACTGGCGGATCTGGAAGAGTCTGGCAGACTGGCGGATCTGGAAGAGTCTGGCTGACTGGCGGATCTGGAAGAGTCTGGCTGACTGGCGGATCTGGAAGAGTCTGGCTGACTGGCGGATCTGGAAGAGTCTGGTGGATCTGGAAGAGTCTGGCTGACTGGTGGATCCTGGCTGACTGGCGGATCTGGAAGAGTCTGGCTGACTGGCGGATCTGGAAGAGTCTGGCTGACTGGCGGATCTGGAAGAGTCTGGCTGACTGGCGGATCTGGAAGAGTCTGGCTGACTGGCGGATCTGGAAGAGTCTGGCAGACTGGCGGATCTGGAAGAGTCTGGCGGATCTGGAAGAGAATGGCAGACTGGCGGATCTGGAAGAGTCTGGCAGACTGGCGGATCTGGAAGAGTCTGGCTGACTGGCGGATCTGGAAGAGTCTGGCTGACTGGCGGATCTGGAAGAGTCTGGCTGACTGGCGGATCTGGAAGAGTCTGGCTGACTGGCGGATCTGGAAGAGTCTGGCTGACTGGCGGATCTGGAAGAGTCTGGCTGACTGGCGGATCCTGGCAGACTGACGGCTCTGGCTGCTCCATGCTGACTGGCAGCTCTGGCTGCTCCATGCTGACTGGCGGCTCTGGCTGCTCCATGCTGACTGGCGGCTCTGGCTGCTCCATGCTGACTGGCGGCTCTGGCTGCTCCATGCAGACTGGAAGCTCTGGCTGCTCCATGCAGACTGGCAGCTCTGGCTGCTCCATGCAGACTGGCAGCTCTGGCTGCTCCATGCAGACTGGCAGCTCTGGCTGCTCCATGCAGACTGGCAGCTCTGGCTGCTCCATGCAGCTCTGGCTGCTCCATGCAGACTGGCAGCTCTGGCGGCTTCTTGCAGACTGACAGCTCTGGCTGCTCCATGCAGACTGGCAGCTCTGGCAGCTCCTTGCAGACTGGCAGCTCCTTGCAGACTGGCAGCTCCTTGCAGACTGGCAGCTCTGGCTGCTCCATGCAGACTGGCAGCTCCTTGCAGACTGGCAGCTCTGTCTGCTCCATAAAGACTGGCAGCTCCGGCTGCTCCATGCAGACTGACAGCTCTGGCTGCTCCATGCAGACTGACGGCTCTGGCTGCTCCATGCTGACTGGCAGCTCTGGCTGCTCCATGCTGGCTGGCGGCTCTGGCTGCTCCATGCAGGCTGGCGGCTCTGGCTGCTCCATGCAGGCTGGCAGCTCTGGCAGCGCTAAACAGGCAGGAGACTCCGGCAGCGCAGGAGAGGAGGAAGGCTCTGGTAGCGCTGAACTGGCGGGAGACTCCGACAGCGCAGGAGAGGAGGAAGACTCTGGCAGCGCTGGAGAGGCGAGGCGCACTGTAGGCCTGATGCGTGGTGCTGGCACTGGTGGTACTGGACCGAGAACACGCACAGGAAGCCTGGTGCGGGGAACTGCTACCGGAGGGTTGGGGTGTGGAGGTGGTACTGGATAGACCGGACCGTGCAGGCGCACTGGAGCTATTGAGCACCGATCCTGCCCAACCTTACCTGGTTGAATACTCCCAGTCGCTCTGCCAGTGCGGCAAGGTGGAATAGCCCGCACTGGGCTATGCAGGCGAACCGGGGACACCGTGCGCAAGGCTGGTGCCATGTAAGCCGGCCCAAGGAGACGCACTGGGGACCAGATGCGTAGAGCCGGCTTCATGGCATTTGGCTCGACGCTCAATCTAGCCCGGCCGATACGCGGAGCTGGAATATACCGCACCGGGCTATGCACCCGCACTGGGGACACCGTGCACACCACTGCATAACACGGTGCCTGCACGGTCTCTCTAGCCCCCCGGTAAGCACAGGGAGTTTGCGCAGGTCGCCTACCTGGCATAGCCATACTCCCTGTGAGCCCCCCCCCCAATACATTTTTGGGGCTGACTCTCAGGCTTCCATCCGCGTCGCCGTGCTGCCTCCTCATACCAGGGCCTCTCCGCTTTTGCCGCCTCCAGTTCTTCCTTGGGGCGGCGATATTCTCCAGGCTGAGCCCAGGGTCCTTCACCGTCCAGTTCCCATGTCCATTCCTTCTCTTGCTGCACCTTGGGGCGGTTTAGCCCAGGGTCCTCTCCCATCGAGGATTTCCTCCCAAGTCCAGAAATTCTTGTTATGTTTCTCCTGCTGTTGCTGTTGCCTGTATACACGCTGCTTGGTCCTGTTGTGGTGGGTGATTCTGTAACGGTTCTCTTGTGGTGAAGGAGAGTCGGACCAAAATGCGGCGTGTAGATTGCGATCCATGTTTAATAAACAAACGTAAAAACACGAATCAATACAAACACTACAAAACAAAGAACGTAAATGAACGTAACGAAAACCGAAACAGTCCTATCTGGTGCAAACACAGACACAGGAACAATCACCCACAAACACACAGTGAAACCCAGGCTACCTAAATATGGTTCCCAATCAGAGACAATGACTAACACCTGCCCCTGATTGAGAACCATATCAGGCCAGACATAGAAATAGACAAACTAGACATGAAACATAGAATGCCCACTCAGCTCACACCCTGACAAACCAAAACATAGAAATATACAAAGTAAACTATGGTCAGGGTGTGACAGGCTGACAACTTTTGAAGAAAGTTTGGAGCTTGGAGTGAGATTTTCTATGTGAATTACATTGCCCCCCTAGCACAATCCCTAGAAGGGGGACTAGGACAATTGTACTTTTTTGAAGCCCATTTCCTGCCATTTTATGTATTTTGACATGGCTTAGGCCTATGACCAGGCCTAAACCAAGCATGCTGGTAACTATTATTATTTATTTATTTTTAGGTGGTTTGACACTTCATTCAGACGGTAATGAAATGACAACATAGACAAAATATGATGCCTTTATGAGTTGTGAGTCCCCCTACCATCTCTGCTTAGCATGGGCACAATACTAAAATGTCAACAATTTGATTTGATTCCTGGAGCATTTTAATATCCAATGCTAGTGTGCATGACATTCAAAATTCTCTGTGAATGGCTGCAAAAATACATAGCTTCATTCATTTTCAAAAACACAAGTAGGCATATCAGATTTTCAAATATGTGATTACACTGGCAAAATTTGGGAAGAAGTGTAATAATAAAATACATTCAGGGAATAACAGTAGTATTCTTGCTGACAAGCACAGTAGTTTCTATATTTTAGCCCATTGTTAAGAATGAGAATTGTTCCACTGATCAGACCAAATAAACTACATGGATAAAAAGACATCTTGAAGACAAGATGGGATAAATTTGCACCTACACCCTAACTAGACAAATTATTCTTATATGTACACTACCGTTCAAAAGTTTGGGGCCACTTAGAAATGTCCTTGTTTTTGAACAAAAAGCTCATTTTTTTTCTCCATTAAAACAACATAAAATTGATCAGAAATACAGTGTAGACATTGTTAATGTTGTAAATGACCATTGTAGCTGGAAACAGATGATTTTTTATGGAATATCTACACAGGCGTACAGGGGCCTATTATCAGAAACCATCACACCTGTGTTCCAATGGCACATTGTATTAGCTAATCCAAGTCTATCATTTTAAAAGGTTAATTGATCATTAGAAAACCATTTTGCAATTATGTTAGCACAGCTGAAAATGGTTGTGTTGATTAAAGAAGCAATAAAACTGGCCTTCTTTAGACTAGTTGAGTATCTGGAGCATCAGCATTTGTGGGTTCGATTACAGGCTCAAAATGTCCAGAAACAAATAACTTTGATCTGAAACTTGTCAGTCTATTCTTGTTCTGAGAAATGAAGGCTATTCCATGTGAGAAATTGGCAAGAAACTGAAGATCTGGCACAGAACAGTGCAAACTGGCTCTAACCAGAATAGAAAGAGGAGTGGGAGGCCCCGGGGCAACAACTGAGCAAGGGGACAAGTACATTAGAGTGTCTAGTTTGAGAAACAGACGCCTCACAAGTCCTCAACTGGCAGCTTCATTAAATAGTACCCGCAAAATACCAGTCTCAATGTCAACAGTGAAGAGGCGACTCTGGGATGCTGGCCTTCTTTTCAATATGTGAGATATAAGAGGTGTGCCGTGAGAGCGTGAGAAGAGAGTCAAATGCATTTGTCTCACGGCAAATGCGTGAGAGTTGGTAGCTCTGTAGCCGGGTGATTCTGCAACTTCGGGCACTTTGGCCCGGCAAGCTTTCAGAAATTAAAATGTATTGAAACACCATTTTACCAGTTTTATAATCGGTCTTTGATTTGTCTAGAAATAATATCTGATGTCTGCGATCGTACTATTCAGGAATTGATATACTTGTAATTTTTCTCAGACAGCCATAGACATGTCATTTCCATCACATCATTAAACATCCATTTTAGTTGAAAATGAAATATTTAAAAAAATTAACACATTTCTTATACGTTTGTACATGAACTTGCATTGAATATTATTTTAAAGTGCTTTTTAAGGTTTTCCTAAAATGAATAATTCAACACAATGCCTGAATGTAAAACTTGCCTTTGTGACAGCTGAAAATATTTATCATAAAAAAAGATATTTCCACCCAACCTTTTTGTGAGATTATGATAACAACCATATGATTTCCCTATCTAAAACAAATCAATGTAAATAATACACAATATACTAATTTACCTAATTTGTGGAATGTCCAACACAGGTGTGGAGGGTCACCTGCGTGTGAGAATCACCAAAGTGAACTGCCTGGATTTTACTGGTGTATTTGCACAGATAGTTCTCTCAGTGGCACAACTTTGGTTTTAGACATGGGGGGGGGGGGGGGGGGGGAGAAATAATTATTATAATTTGTTTAATCCGTGCATGGTCCTAAAGCACACCGTTGCCTCATTTTGTATCACATTCAAGGGGACAAAAATGCTGTGAAAGTTACTCCCCTGAGTTCTCTGCAAAGTCAACATGCACGATGATCTCTTTCCGCAGATTCTCTTCGTCTGGAGTATTGGTGTCGAATGTTGTACATGTTTCCCCAACTTCTCTTTCAATCCTTTGGAGAAGTCCTCCAGCAGAATATGCAGTGTGCCACACAAATGTCAAATGTTCAGTGATTTACTCCATGTTTCCCTCTTTGTTTTTCCTTCTCTCTCTCTCTCTCTCTCTCTCTTCAGCTTTGTTTTTCCACTCAAACCACCATGTCTGCTCACCAGCATCAAAGTCCGATTTCGAAGCTCTTTGGTTTGGCAAAGGGAGAACTTGCACTCTTTCTTCGGGTTCTCCCAGCACAAAGACTCAATAAGGTTCCCATTGTTGCTGCAGCTGATCACTTTGCGATGCTGTAGTTTGTCCCCCATGGACTGGAGGTTGGCGTGGGTTTTGGCATGGGTCCCTATCCTGGACCGTTTGGCTTGACACCCCAAAAATACATCTTTTAAAGAATTCATAGTAGGACATCTCTGAATATTCCCTCTTAAAATCCTGAATTGTGCCATTCAAGAAGCACTTCTGCCCCCCCCCCCCCCCCCTTTCCTCATTAGTGTCCTTTTTCCCCAGTTGTTGAACTGTTGTTCATAGAATCGAGTGATTTTCTCCTCTGTGGCTGTTCTAATTGTGTTAACCTGCTTTTTCCTGGAGTATTGACTTGTTGGCCTGTTTTCATTTGCCCTCAACGCTTTTGCTGAAAATCTAAATTCTCTGTTTGCAGCTTTGACCAGGCCATACTTTCTCAGGATGTTGCCTCTGAGCATTTTTAAGCCACTTGTTTGTCCTCTGGCAATGCACTTAAAAAATAAAAAAAACTTTTGCTTTAACTCTGCAATGATGGCATTTTGAAACAATAAAATCCTTCAATTTCTTCAGAGTTCCCTTCATTTTCTGTTTTGTCTTTGTTGAATCTTGTCTATCCATTTTCACCTATAGTTGAGCATACCTTTTTTTTGGTATTTCTCAGTTTTCCATTAAGCTTTTATCAAGTATGACTTTTGTCATGCAAGGATCTCTATGTTTCTGAGTGACTTCTTCCAACCTTTTTCCTTCCAGCAAGTATTAGACTTCTCTTTTCTGTTGCAGATTGTTACGCACACTTCTTGGTTGGGGGGGGGGAAACGCAACACCCTGCTACACTCAACTCCCCATGGAGTGAAAGAGGTATGTGACTGTAGGTACGGGTAAGGATGACAGAGGCAGAGAATATTACCTTTAACAGGGAATTCATTCTTCCTTCACAAGGTAATTTGGGGAAAGGGGCTGGACGGAAACAAAGCAAAGAAAGTAAGAGTTAAAGAGCCCCCTCTCCTACCTTACCTACCCACTACTTATTCTTAACGCCACCTGGTGAGCTAACCAAATACAGGGGGTGGTTCGCCCAGGTCTTACCAAGTGTACATAGACTGAGTACATACTACGGGTATATGTATGCCCGCAGGCCTCTTGCCTAAACACTCCCAAGGTGCCTTCCCCTTTCCCTAGGGGAACAAAAACAGAATAATTACTAACATAAAGTGAGCAATTTCAATAATCAAAAACACAGTCCTTTTGACATACACATTCCTCTGCAGGACCGGCTACAAAACACTTTACAACAAATTATACAGACCCCACAACAAAACACAGGAAATACAAAGAAGCTCTCTCTTCCTCAAAGGAACACTGGCTTTTCAAGCTGCAGAAGGAGTTTGTAATTGAAAACAGCTGTTTCCCCTGACGAGAGGGAGGGTTCAGAGCTCCAATCGTCAATGGGGCCGACCAATCGGCTGCTTAGAATCCAGGAAGCCATTTCCTGAAATACACTCATACAAGCACATACAAACCCAAAACAACACAAAAACTGGGGAACATAACACAGATGATGAGGAAGGGGTATAATAAGGGCATGCATCAGGGCAGGTGAGTTAGGGGCAGGTATGATGGCCTCATGTTCTGGCTGCAGGTCATCTAGTGACTAAGGTGTTGTGTGTTACCTGATAGGTAGGTCTGCATTGCAACTGTTTTCTTTAAAGTCTGTCATCTATTCCGTTGGTTGCATTTCCATTGCCATCTCTTGCTTCTTTGTTCTCGCTTTGTAAGCTTAAAGATGGATATCACTTCTCCCTTCTCTTTTTTCTTCCAGTATCTCTCCCTGTCTTTTTGCAGATGTTCCTGGTATCATATAGGATCGTTTTTTATTTTGTTTCTGTCTCCGACCTCTGTGCTGTTTTATGTGGCATATTCTAAAAACAAAGGAATACAAGTTAAGTTTTCCAATTGTGCACACCTTGGAGCATTTTCTAGATTAAAGTAATTTTAAACATGATTAAATAAGCCTAAAGTAAAAAGTAATAACATAATGGATTTTTGTCATTTCCACCACGTTCTGTCCTTTCCATCACAGTTAAGTTTGTGATGGAAATGACTGTGATGGAAATGACTGTGATGGAAATTACGCTTCTGCTGTTTTTGGAGATACACGACAGACTGCTTAGCATGCTTTGGCCAGTATTACAGCTAGCATATGGTTTACACTAAATACATCAAATATATATATATTTTTAAATCTAAATTCTACCACAAATTATAGAAATTGTTGGCTGTTTGGAAATGACTGACAATAAAAATATTCTCCACACAAACAATATTTACCTCGGTTTTTCTTCAACTTCTGGACGTCACAACTGGAACAACTGTCCTCTACAGCCATGTGCTTCAGTGTCACAATATGTTTCCATAATAACTTAGATTCTCTTGACAAAACTTTATTAATGAGGAATTTTCCCTCAGTGGTAGAAATGACACCACTACCAAAGGACAGGTATATTTTGTGTAAATAACAATATAAAGGGCATACTCACAATAAATATTGATATAGATTGAATTTAATTGATTCTTTCTCTAGAAGATAACATTACATCATGTGTAATTATTAATGTGTTCTCATGGGAAAACATAGTAGAAGCTCAAAAGTCTGGGTCAGGGACAAGGACAAGGGCAGAACAGTGAAATCGAGGTGTAAAATGCATCTGAAAAGTAACTAAAATACTTGATAGAGAGGTGTTGAAAAAAATGGGGTGATTTATAGTGTGAACTTAATAAAAACGTTTTTTTTAATAAAATCCCCAAAATTGACCCTGAGGACATAGAAGTTCCCGTAGTTGCAGAATTACTCGTTATTATCTTCTATTTTGCCAAAAGGCATATGTCTATATAGGCCTCAAATTAAAAACAAAACAAAACAATCTGTTCTATTAGTTGACGATATGACACATTGGCCTCTCATCTTATAAATTCCTTGCAGAGTATCAGATGTCACAATGACTGGGTGTTTTACATCTCTGAATCACATATCAAGCCCAATCTGATTGGGCAACCATAAACGTGACTGTAAAAAAGACGGGTTGGTATGCAATTAATAGCCTATCAATTCTCATAAAAAGTCTGAAAATATAGGACAAATAAGTCTGGACACCCGATGAGTCGACCTGACCTTCATATTTCTAGTTGAAACTTTTCCCTGACGTTTGTTCACAATAAGATATTGAGCTGGCCTACCGACATCCTAACTGAGTCTAATCAGGAATGCGACATCATTTTAGTGTACCGCACGCCATGGGCGTTACATTTACCGAAAGGTTGCAAGATCAAATCCCTGAGCTGACAAGGTACAAATGTGTCATTCTACCCCTGAACAAGGCAGTTAACCCACTGTTCCTAGGCCGTCATTGAAAATAAGAATTTGTTCTTAACTTCTTATGGTATAGGGGATGCTTGCCAAAAACCAGGGAAAATGCAGCGCGACAAATTCAAATAAATTGATATAAAAATCTAACTTTCATTAAATCACCTATGTAAGATACTCAATTAAAGCTACACTCGTTGTGAATCCAGCCAACATGTCAGATTTTAAAAAGGCTTTTCGGCGAAAGCATAAGAAGCTATTATCTGATGATAGCACAACAGTAAACAAAGAGGGTAGCATATTTCAACCCTGCAGGCGCTACACAAAACGCATAAATAAAATATAAAACATGCCTTACCTTTGACGAGCTTCTTTTGTTGGCACTCCAATATGTCCCATAAACATCACACTTGGTCCTTTTGTTCAATTAATTCCGTCCATATATATCCAAAATGTCAATTTATTTGGCCCGTTTGATCCAGAAAAAAACAGCTTCCAAAATGCGCAACGTCACTACAAAATATTTCAAAAGTTGCCTATAAACTTTGCCAAAATATTTCAAACTACTTTTGTAATACAACTTAAAGTATTTTTAAACGTTAATAATCGATCAAATTGAAGACGGGTCTATCTATGTTCAATACAGGAACACAACAAACCAAGCTACTTTTCAAGGCTTGCGCAACTCTCAACAGTGTTACGCAGTTCCTAGTTGGCCCTACTTCTTCATTGCACAAATGAATAACCTCAACCAAATTCCAAAGACTGGGGACAATAAGACTGGGGACAATATAATAATATGCATATCTTATATTCTTGGCATGAGTAGCAGGAAGTTGAAATTGGGCACACTATTTATCCAAAAGAAAGTTAACTGACTTGCCTAGTTAAATAAAGGTAATAAATAATTACATTTCTATCATGTTAAATGAGTGCAGTTGATACATTGTATAACAAATTTTGCTTCACCCAAGTGTAGCACATTTTGTAAGCATAGGTGGCAGAAATGATGAAAATTAGGATATCTAGCTAGGGCATAGGGTACTAGGGGGTAACGAGCCCCCCCTGTAATTCACATTAACGCCACAAGATGTGACAATTATTTTCCCAACACTTTCCTTGGCTGCCACTGCCAGAATAACGAAAACATTATTCTGTATCATCACAACTTTTGGAGATATTTCAACAAAAAATGTTGTGCTACGTTGCTAAAATGTATCAACTTTTGATCAATTTTCACAGAGTGCTAGATAAACGTGACACGTAGACGTGACAGAAAGCCTTAAGATAAAAAATCCACTCGTTTAGAGAGAAAAATTTAGATAATTTTTTTGGTAATTGGATGAGTGTGTTACCCCTTTATGGTTATGAATATGTGAAACCCTATGCCATAAATATAAAAAGTGTAAACTGTAGCCATTTATTTGCCTTTATAGTTAATTTGCCTAAGCATAACCTTCATCCAAGTAAAAACATTTTTCCAAATGTTGCTTTTTTGTGTCAGCAATTAGACATTGTTTTTAGGGGGGGCTTATTATCCCTTAGTAACCCACAGGAGATGCCAAACGGGAGGATTTCTATAAAATATCTTAAATGACCGATCTGCTGAAGTTGGTTACTTAACTAGCCAAGCTAGCTAACTTTAGCGACCTAGCTATTGTTTCTGTTTTGATGCCCTCAAGACTTCTATTGTGTCTGCTTTTTGTGGAGCTGCTGTAGCATAGTTATGAAGTATTTTGGACATTTTCCAATTTTGTTGTTATGCCAGTTATTCTCCTGTTGCTTGGCAGAACTGTGTGTGTGTGTGTGTGTGTGGTGTTGTATTCGGTTCTAATCATTGCCCTTTTGATACCCAGGCTAGAATAACACATTCATTGAATAGCCTAAGTAATTGTTAACTGCATCAGCTGACACTTGCTTGTTGTAGCTTCTTAGCATTCATTTTTGAAAATTAAAGATCTTGCTTGTAGAAGGTGGTGAAAGATATGTACTTGTAACAAATGAGTTAGTAAGTCAGCCAACATTGAACGTAAGGGTACAAGGTAAACCACCTAGCTAAGCAGCTAATGTTACCCTGTGCGTAGCACACGGTGGCTAGCTATCTAGCCATACAGCAAAGGGAGAGGAGAAAGTGGAGTACTGGTAGCCCATTTCTAGATCTGTAGCCATGCCAAAAACTGTCCAACAGTAGCCACGAGGGCATCCCCCCTCAGTGTGCAGTTGTCAGCTACAAGGCCATACATAGAGGTGTGAAGACTGTGTGTGTTCCACTCACTCCAGTCAAGGGCATCTAATACAAGGAGGGGATTTCAGCAGCAGCAAGTGCAGCTCCCAGTTATTCCAGTAGAGCTGAGGCTGGTCTAGGATGAAGCTCAGACGTTTTCCAGACTCCTTAGTGACCAACAAGTGGACAGCTTCTAGCTCTGGTCCAGAGTGTTCCCCCACTAACTCCCACAAAATACCTTGGCTAAACAGCACCTAGCCTTGAGAGTTGGGAAAATATAGTTATTTTAACTTGGCCATAAACCACTCTGGAACTACTAAACTACCTGCGTTACATTCACTGAGCTTTACAACCCTAAAACTAGGCAGTGACATGTTTGAACTGAGCTGTGTATCAGATTCATGGGTCTTAGATTCTCTGCTAAGACTGCCGTGTTGGGAGGGAGGAGAATCCGAACCAAGGAAAATGTGAGACACACAGAGAGCGGGTTCCAGACGTGGACTCAGAGGCTTAGGTGAAGCGTTCAGCTGTTTTGTCGAGTTCATAATTCACTCAGCACATCCTCACATTGCCTTGGTTCCCCTTAGCATCCGGCTATATTTAACTTCCATGCACCATCTATAATATCCTCCGCAAGTGAAGTTACTTCAGGAGCAGCACCTTGAAAATGATCTGTTCTAGAGACGGCAAAGTATTTAGCTGTTTCACCTGATGCCTTTCTGACCTGTGACCTTTTTAGCAAACGGGTTGCTAGTTTATACAGTAGATCCCCCTCCCTTCAATATATCACTCTTTATAGGGACATGGTAGCCTTTTTCTCTATCACTACAGATTGAAAGAGACCAATATCTCCCAGAATTCTTTTGATCGTTTTATCAGAAAATTGAAAGATCTGAATGGTGAGAGTGTTGCATCAGAAATCACTGCCTGCCTCTACTCTCTGATCCAGACAGTCAAGTTGGGAAATGGGCTGTTTTTCTACCGCAGCAGGATGGCATGGAGATTATCCTGTCGCTAGAGTTTCATCGGACTTAGTTGGGCTCTGGGACACATGGTTCTGTCCGTCAAAGTTAGGAAGAAAGCGGTACTGAAGAGATGGCGCCTGCTTTGTGTAGCTGTCTGGACCTGTTTAGGCTAGGAAACCCCACAGATAAATACCACATGGATTGGCAAACTTATAAATGTTATTTGGACATGTTTGCCATGCCGGCGAGTGGTGGGAGGAGCTAGGTGTGTGATGGAGGAGTGAGGGCGGGACTCATCAAGCCCTTTGGCATCTAAGTACAGTGCCTTGACTTATTCAACATTTTATTGTTAGCCTGAATTCAAAATTTATTTTTTTAAATTATTCTCACACTCATCTACATACAATACCCCATAATGACAAAGTGAAATCATGTTTTTAGAAATGTATTGACATTTAAATACAGAAATATCTATTTTACATAAGCATTCACATTCCTGAATCAGTACATTTTAGAATCACCTTTGGAAGCATTTACAGCTGTGTCTTTCTGGGTAAGTCTCTAAGAGCTTTGCACAATTGGATTGTACAATATTTACCCATTATTCTTAAATCAATTCTTCAAACTCTGTCAAATTGGTTGTTGATCATTGTTAGACAACCATTTTCAAGTCTTGCCATAGATTTTTCAAGCAGATTTAAGTCAAAACTGTAACTCGGCCACTCAGGAACATTCACTGTCTTCCTAAAAGCAACTCCAGTGTAGATTTTTTTTATTTTAAACTAGGCAAGTCAGTTAAGAACAAATTATTATTTACAATGACGGCCTACCCCGACCAAACCCTCCCCTAACCCGATGACTCTGGGCCAATTGTGCTCTGCCCTATGGGACTCATGACTGGTTGTGATACAGCCCAGGATCGAACCCTGGTCTGTAGTACTGGTCTTAGACCGCTGCGCCATTCAGGATCCCAAAGATAAATGCGGCCTGGTGTTTTAGGTTATTGTCCTACTGCAAAGTGAACTAATCTTCCACTGTCTGGTGGAAAGCAGACTGAACCTGGTTTTCCTCTAGGATTTTGCCTGTGCTTAGCTCCATTCTGTTTATTTTTTATCCTAAAAAACACTCCCTGGTCCTTAACGAATACAAGCATACCCATAACGTGATGCAGCCAATACTGTGCTTAAAAATATGGAGAATGGTACTCAGTAATGTGTTTTGCAGGATATGTGTTTTGGAATATTTGTATTCTGTACAGGCTTCCTTCTTTTCACTCTGTCAATTAGGTTAGTATTGTGGAGTAACTACAATGTTGTTGATCCATCCTCAGTTTTCTCCTATCACAGCCATTAAACTCTGTAACTGTTTTAAAGTCAAATCAATAGTCAAATCAAATTTTATTGGTCGCATACACATATTTAGCAGATGTTATTGTGGGTGTAGTGAAATGCTTGTGTTCCTAGCTACAACATAGAAGCAATATCTAACAATACACACAAATGTAAAATAGTTTAATTAAGAAATATAGAAATATTAGGATGAGAAATGTCAGAGTCTGGAGTATAAATATATATCTCTGCACGGTTTCCTTCCTCTAGGGCAACTGAGTTAGGAAGGATGCCTATATATTTGTAATCTTGAGTGTAATCCAAAGTGTAATTAATAACTTCACCATATTCAATGTCTGCGTTTTTTTTACCCATCTACCAATAGGTGCCCCTCTTTACAGGGGCATTGGAAAACCTCCTTGGTCTTTGTGGTTGAATCTGTGTTTGAAATTCACTGCTCAACTGAGGGACCTTACGGATAATTGTATGTGTGGTGTACAGAGATGAAGTAGTCATTCAAATATCATGGTAAGCACTACTATTGCACAAAGAGTGAGTCCAAGCAACTTATTATGTGACTTGTTAAGCACATTTTTACCCCCGCACTTATTTAGGTTTGCCATAACAAATGGGTTGAATACTTACTCACGACATTTCAGCTTTTCATTTTTTATTAATTTGTTAAAGTTTTGAAAAAGATAATTCTACTTTTACAATATGAGGTATTCTGGGCCAGTGCTCCAAAAAAATGTAAATGTAATACATTTCAAATTCAGGCTGTGACAGCAAAATGTGGAAAAAGTCAAGGGTTGGGAATCATTTCTGAAGGCACAGTAGATGGTATATCTGCGATGCCTAATTCCCGCTGTTACTTAAAAAAAAAGTATTTTATGTTTATTACCCTGAGCCATTCATCCCACTATTCAGAGGTCGTTGGGAAGTTTTAACCTAATGTGGCGCTACTGGGTGCGATACAATGGGGCACCAATTCATCCTGTCAACTTTAGCCAATCCTGCTCAACTTGGCAGCAATACACATCTCACAGGGGAATGTACTGTAGACCATTATGCAGGAGGACAAATGAGCTGATGAATGATAGCCCAGTGAAATAAGAGCTTAATATCACTTCATCTCTTGTGACCTTTCAACTGTGACTGCTGTGGCAATTCCACCATTGGCCCTCTTGCTTGATCCCTAACCTGTGCCTTTTTGGAGAATGACAGATATGGGTAAGCTATGCAAACACAGCATGTGATTTAACCACATCAGTCATGGTGTGTGAAAGGCACTGGCAGGAAATGGGTTTGGAGTGAGGAGTGGGTCAACAAATTATTTTTTATTTATTTATTTTTTTAAATATTTTTTTTGAATTTCTACCCCTTTTTCTCCCCAATTTCGTGGTATCCAATTGTTAGTAGCTACTATCTTGTCTCATCGCTACAACTCCCTACGGGCTCGGGAGAGACGAAGGTTGAAAGTCATGCGTCCTCTGATACACAACCCAACCAAGCCGCACTGCTTCTTAACACGTATCCAACCCGCGTATCCAACCCGGAAGCCAGCCGCACCAATGTGTCGGAGGAAACACCGTGCACCTGGCAACCTTGGTTAGCGCGCACTGCGCCCGGCCCGCCACAGGAGTCGCTGGTGAGCGATGAGACAAGGATATCCCTACCGGCCAAACCCTCCCTAACCCGGACGACGCTAGGCCAATTGTGCGTTGCCCCACGGACCTCCGTGGGGCAACGTCGCGGCCGGTTAGGACAGAGCCTGGGCGCGAACCCAGACAAGTGCATTAGAGTGTCTAGTTTGAGAAACAGATGCCTCACAGCACAACCGTTTTCAGCTGTGCTAGCATAATTGCAAAAGGGTTTTCTAATGATCAATTAGCCTTTTAAAATGATACACTTCGATTAGCTAATACAACGTGCCATTGGAACACAGGAGTGATGGTTGCTGATAATGTAGATGTAAAAATCTGCCGTTTCCAGCTACAATAGACATTTACAACATAAACAATGTCTACACTGTATTTCTGATCAATTGTATGTTATTTTAATAGACAAAAAATTAGCTTTTCTTTCAAAAACAAGGACATTTCTAAGTGGCCCCAAACTTTTGAACGGTAGCATATACACTGCTCAAAAAAATAAAGGGAACACTAAAATAATACATCCTAGATCTGAATGAATGAAATATTCTTATTAAATACTTTTTTCTTTACATAGTTGAATGTGCTGACAACAAAATCACACAAAAATTATCAATGGAAATCAAATTTATCAACCCATGGAGGTCTGGATTTGGAGTGACACTCAAAATTAAAGTGAAAACTACAGTACACACTACAGGCTGATCCAACTTTGATGTAATGTCCTTAAAACAAGAATGAGGCTCAGTAGTGTGTGTGGCCTCCACGTGCCTATATGACATCCCTACAACGCCTGGGCATGCTCCTGATGAGGTGGCGGATGGTCTCCTGAGGGATCTCCTCCCAGACCTGGACTAAAGCATCCGCCAACTCCTGGACAGTCTGTGGTGCAACTGGTTGGTGGATGGAGCGAGACATGATGTCCCAGATGTGCTCAATTGGATTCAGGTCTGGGGAACGGGCGGGCCAGTCCATAGCATCAATGCCTTCCTCTTGCAGGAACTGCTGACACACTCCAGCCACATGAGGTCTAGCATTGTCTTGCATTAGGAGGAACCCAAGGCCAACCGCACCAGCATATGGTCTCACAAGGGGTCTGAGGATCTCATCTCGGTACCTAATGGCAGTCAGACTACCTCTGGCGAGCACATGGAGGGCTGTGCGGCCCCCCAAAGAAATGCCACACCATGACTGACCCACCGCCAAACCGGTCATGCTGGCAGCAGAACGTTCTCCACAGCGTCTCCAAACTCTGTCACGTCTGCCAGTGGCGAATTTGCCAATCTTGGTGTTCACTGGCAAATGCCAAACGTCCTGCACGGTGTTGGGCTGTAAGCACAACCCCCACCTGTGGACGTTGGGCCCTCATACCACCCTCATGGAGTCTGTTTCTGACCGTTTGAGCAGACACATGCACATTTGTGGCCTGCTGGAGGTCATTTTGCAGGGCTCTGGCAGTGCTCCTCCTGCTCCTCTTTGCAGAAAGGTGGAGGTAGCGGTCCTGCTGCTGGGTTGTTGCCCTCCTACGGCCTCCTCCACATCTCCTGATGTACTGGCCTGTCTCCTGGTAGCGCCTCCGTGCTCTGGACACTACGCTGACAGACAAAGCAAACCTTCTTGCCACAGCTCGCATTGATGTGCCATCCTGGATGAGCTGCACTAACTGAGCCACTTGTGTGGGTTGTAGACTCCGTCTCATGCTACCGCTAGAGTGAAAGCACCGCCAGCATTCAAAAGTGACCAAAACATCAGCCAGGAAGCATAGGAACTGAGACGTGGTCTGTGGTTACCACCTGCAGAACCACTCCTTTATTGGGGGTGTCTTGCTAATTGCCTATAATTTCCAATGTATTGTCAATCAGTGTTGCTTCCTAAGTGGACAGTTTGATTTCACAGAAGTGTGATTGACTTGGAGTTACATTGTGTTGTTTAAGTGTTCCCTTAATTTTTTTGAGCAGTGTATATTTTATTGGTCAAATATTTGGGGAAGCCTGGCTTCCCTTGGCATCCATGAATACAAAACACTGCAAAGATTGCTAAAGTGTGACTGCCCTTGTGTTTCTTGGCCAGTTATATCATTTTGTTCACACATTAGGTTGTTTTTCAATATTACTTTGAGTTTGCTGCAACTGTCTGCTGCTAGGAATACATCGCCGTCTTGTCCTGAAGCCACTCCTGGACTGTCTTGGCTGTGTGCTTAGGGTCATTGTGCTGTTGGAAGGTGAACCTTCACCCCAGTCTGAGGTCCTAAGTGCTCTGGAGCAGGTTTTCATCACAGATGTCTCTGTACTTTGCTCTGTTCATCTTTCCCTCAATCCTGAATAGTCTCCCAGTCCTTGCCACTGAAAACATCCCTACAGCATGATGTTGCCACCACCATGCTTCACCGTAGGGACGGTGCAAGGTTTCTTCCAGACGTGACGCTTGTCATACAGGCCAAAGAGTTCAATCTTGGTTTAATCCGACCAGAGAATCTTGTTTCTCATGGTCTGAGAGTCTTTTTAACTCCAAGCGGGCTGTCATGTGCCTTTTACTGAGGAGTGGCTTCCGTCTGGCCACTCTACCATAAAGACCTGATAGGTGGAGTGCTGCGGAGATGTTTGTCCTTCTGGAAGATTATCCCATCTCCACAAAGGAACTCTGGTGCTCTGAGTGACCATCAGGTTCTTTGTCACCTCCCTGACCATGGCCCTTCTCCCCCGATTGCTCAGTTTGGCCGGGCGGCCTGCTCTAGGAAGAGTCTTGGTGGTTCCAAAATTCTTCCATTTAAGAATGATGTAGGCCACTGTGTTCTTCAATGCTGCAGCTATTTTTGGTACTCTTCCCCAGATCTGTGCCTCGACACGATCCGGTCTTGGAACTCTACAGACAATTCCTTCGACCTCATGGCTTGGTTTTTGCACCGTCAACTGTGGGACCCTATACAGACAGGTATCTACCTTTCCAAATCATGTCCAATCAATTGAATTTACAATAGGTGGACTCCAATGAAGTTGTAAAAACATCTCAAGGATGATCAATGGGAACAGGATGCACCTGAGCTCAATTTTGAGTCTCATAGCAAAAGGTCTGGATACTTAAGTAAATAAGGTTTTTACATTTTTAATTTTTAATACATTTGCAAAAATGTCGAAACCTGTTTTCACTTTGTCATTATAGGTTATTGTGTGTAGATTGCTGAGGAAAGGTTTAATGTAATCAATTTAAGAATAAGGCTGTAACATAACAACATTTGGAAAAAGTCAAGGGGTCTGAATACTTTCCGAAGGCACTGTATATTTAAAACGACACACATAGCCTACCTACTGTATATGTACAGAGAAACAAAATATTTAGGTCAAATAGGGGAGAGCCGTTGTACCGCGAGGGGTTGCTTTATCTGTTTTTTCAAACCAGATTTACTGTTCAACTGAGCAATCTGAGATGGGAGTTCCATGCAACCATGGCTCTATACTGTATAATTGTAGCGGGGTGCGTAATAGGCGGCAGAGAAGTCAGGCGCAAGAGAGCAGAACTGGGTAGTAACCGGAGATTTATTAAGCAAAACCAATGGCATCCAGAACAACAAGATAAATGGGCACAAAAATAACCCGCTGTGCACTCATGGGGAACGTGCACAAGCACTACAATAAACAATCCCACACAAAGACATGGGGGGAACAGAGGGATAAATACACAACAAGTAAATGAGGGAATTGAAACCAGGTGTGTGGAAAAACAAGACAAAACAAATGGAAAATGAAAAGTGGATCGACTATGGCTAGAAGACCGACGACGCCGACCACCGAGCGCCGCCCGAACAAGGAGAGGACCCGACTTCGGTGGAAGTCGTGA
Source organism: Oncorhynchus kisutch (assembly GCF_002021735.2). Lineage (NCBI taxonomy): Eukaryota > Metazoa > Chordata > Actinopteri > Salmoniformes > Salmonidae > Oncorhynchus > Oncorhynchus kisutch. The sequence continues at coordinate 44,969,544 of NC_034186.2, read as the reverse complement.
CAATAATACTGTATGTTTTATTGAATTTGTTATGGTTTAGGTGACTGTGAAAAGACCCCTGATGGCATGTCTGGTGGGATAAGTGCGTTTGTCAAAGCTGTGTGTAAGTTGACTATGCACACAATGTTTCTTATAAAAAGAAGAAGTAATGCAATCAGTCTCTCCTCAACTTTTAGCCAAGAGAGACTGGCATACATGGTATTGAATTTAGCCGTCTGATTACAATGAAGAGCAAGATGTGTCGCTCTGTTCTGGGCCAGCTGCAGTTTTGTCCTTCTTTGTAGCACCTGACCATATGACTAGGTAATAATCAAGATAAGATAAAACTAGAACCTGCCGAACTTGCTTTGTGGAGTTTGGTGTCAAAAAAGAAAATAATCTCTTGATCATGGACAGACCTAGCTTTTCAACCGTTGAATCAATGTTTCGACCATGATTTACAATCCAAGGAATTTGCCGGAACAGGCACAAAACGAATTTGTTGGTCAGAGGAGAGCTTCCCATCCAATATGACATAAGCACAAATGGGAAAACCATCATAGCATGTTTATTATATAATTGTCTGGTGATTTATGAACTTGCGTGGGTATATCCACACTACTGATGCCGGGCAAGGCTTGCCTCACTGCAGTAAAGCCAAAGCTATCTTAGCGTGTGTAATAACACTGGTCTATTTTGGAGGAGAGGCTGACAGGAGAGATATGTCAGCTGTTCAGCATTAGGCTTTACCAAAGTAGAAAAAAAAGAGAAAGGGGCACTGGCTGACCATCGGCTCTGGAGACCGTGTGGTAGGCTAGCCCTCCAACCTGGGCATTCTCTCTCCTCGCCAAACCTTTGTTGTTAATCTTGAGGGATTTGGGGTGAAAGAAGACAAGGATCGGACATACCTTTCATGACAGGCGGACAGTTTTGGCAGCTTTTTTGTCCAGCTGAAAGTGGTATTTTTGTAAGGATACTGAGAGGGCATGTGAGGAAAGAGATTTTCCCAGAATACAGCTGAGCAGGCTTAAGGTGGGTACACCACCGTAGGTGGTCAGAGTTCTATTTCTGATACTGTATGTTATTGTATCAAAAGAAATCACTGCCATTGACCATTTTCTGGCGCTTATTTATATGCGTCAGGAAATTGATAATGATTGGGGACCATAATGCTCGTTGGTCTGAGAATTATAATATTACAGGCAGGTGTTCACGTGAACATTTAGTATAACTTCAAAGCTGCTTGGCGTTGTATCTATCTGATGTTCTGCTCTATGTTCCTGCAGTGACAAGTTGTGAGTATGTCATCCATCAATTAGTAGTGTAGACTGAATATCGTACTACGTGCTCACACTAGCCAGTTGCCCATTTGGCCAATGTTAATGTGATCCAGTCGTTTAGATTTTTTAACTTCTGTGGAAATGGATACATGGAAAATGACACAGTCCCGAGTGGGAGATGCATGACGGTTAATCATATATTCTCTCCACAGCTGTTTGGATATAGAAATATGTGAAGTGACTTTGGCTGACCTCCTTTGTCGATAACCTTATTGGGTTTCATGGCATTGGGTCTGTGAGACAATGTTGTCTGAGATTGAGAATGCGTTTTGTATTTCTGTATTGCGCACACGGCACCACGTGAGTAAAACCGATGTGACGTGGCAAGTCATTTGATGAGGTCTTGTCCTTGGATGGCCCTCCGCCATTATCAAGCTTCATGCCCCTCCGAGTGGGTGGAGTCTTAATAACCTTTCAACTCATCGATTGGTTAATGTTTTTGTATTCTATGTCAGTCAGTCATACTGATTGACACCTTTTCGTTTGTTTAACCCATTTCGAGGTGAATGGAGTCTCCTAACATACATACTACACATGTAGACTGCTGGAGGGGGCAGCACAGCTGACGCTAAATTGTCAGGTGACAGAGATGACTTGTCATCTTCATGATGTCGGGTGCCAGCCAGCCATGCCACATCACAGTATAGCCATGTTAAAGTGTTGCTCTCGAGTCCACGTTGGTCCTTCATTTTGAAAAATGTCTACGAGAGTGAGAGAGTGGAGGGGTTATTTACAAGTCAATAGGAAGGTTTCCTTGACTTATAGCATGTTAAAAAATATATATATGCATCAAACTGTGCCATTTTAGCCCTAGGGACAACCTAGATACATACGGACGGAAAGCCAACCACTATCAGAAGTGGTTGAAGCCACCCCTCCTGACGAACCATGGGAGACAAGTCTGGGAGCAAAGTAGCTGCTGCAAGTAAGGCCACATTCTATGCTGTTACTTTTCTTTTGACTTTGTTTTTCCGCTCTTATTTATTCAATATCCCCCCCCCCCCCACTTGTTGGAACATATCTTACTCTCTGTCTACAGAGAACCAGATCCATCTCCGGGTAGTGAAGGGGCTGGAGGATGTGGATGTGCGTGAGAGGGAGGGCTGCACGTTCGAGGTGACCCTCAACCTGTCCTACATAGCGGGCACGTGGACCAAGGACGGGGTCAGGCTACAAGCCAAGCCCACCTGTCACATCGCTGCCCATAAGAATAAACACACTCTCACCTTCACCCGGGTCACCGTAGGAGACACTGGCCTGTTCTCCTTCCAGACTGACGGCAGCCAAAACTGGATCCAAACCTCAGGCCAACTCACTGTCATAGGTAACAGCATGACAGAACACAACAGTTGAGAGGAATAATGCAACGGGGACAATTGTCTGACCCTCCCTCAGTCTAGCGTTTCTGTAATTGTTGGAAGTCTTATTGCCTATCTGTTTCTATGTTAGCCCGATATTTTCTCACTGACTTATCATCCAGACTAATGGCTTGGCGAAAAATACATGTAAAATCACAGATAAATCCCAGTACAGACCACAATACATCATAGCACATAATTTGATCGAATCGCATACTGGATCTCTAGGTAATGTGGGGCCTATCTGTCTGTGTTTGTCTCCCTGTGGTTGTCTGCCAGCCAGAGACATACAGATTGTGAAGGAGTTGGAAGATGAGGAAGTGACTGAGAGGCTGAGCGTGACCTTCCTGTGCGAGGTCAACTGTGAGGACGTGGACGGGCGTTGGTACAGCGACAACACCAGGATCAAACACGGAGACAACGTCAAGATCAGGCACGAGGGTGAGCATGGGCCACAACTGAGCCACAATGTGTTTATAGCTCCGTATACTTCCGATGATATGTATTAACCCTAGATGACTGACAGGAGGCACTGTTGAAATGCAGAGAAAGTTTTACCTTACTAAAAGTTGACAATGAACACTTTTTATAATTGTATAGTAACAGCTTTAACAGGTGTATTATATCTGTCTGCCTTGGGCATTTCATCACTTTACCTGAAGCAATCAACGATGACTTCATAGTGGCTTATAAGTATGCTATAACACACCATAGAGGTTATGATGTAGTAATAATGATGTGCTGCTCATTGACAAAAACAATACATTAGAATCATCACACTGATGGTCATAATACTGTATGATCCTTGAGGAAAAACTGACCAGCGCTATGTTGCTGTACATTATAAGTGGTTATAAACTTGGTGGTTCGACCCCTGAATGCTGATTGGCTGAAAGCCGCAGCGTATCAGACCGTATACCACGGGTATGTCAAAACATTTATTTTTACTCTTCTAATTACGTTGGTAACCAATTTATAATAGCAATAAGGATCCTCTGGGGTTTGTGGTATATGGCCAATATACCACGGCTAAGGGCAGTATCCAGGCACACCGCGTTGCGTCATGTGTAAGAACAGCCCCTTGCTGTGGTATATTGGCCATATACCACACCCCCTCGGGCCTTATTGCTTAATTCTAATTATACATATGATGCACTAGGAGTATTGGTACATGGAATTATGAGTCTATTTAAGTCTTTATGTGAGTGTATAACTATGCTTATAGGGCATTATTACGCTATCGTAGTGCATTATGAGTACATGTATAATGCATTACGCATATGTTCTTCCTAGAAAGTGTTACCATATTTTTTTACTGTCCCCATTAATGTTACTGTCCCCATTACAAAAAACACATACTTAAAGACATGCAATTTTGTCCTTGAAACATTTTATTAAAGTACAGTAGGATTCCATTCATTCCTATGGAGGACTGCTCCTACTGGGGAGTGCCAATATGGCGGCCGGTGGCTTCAAAGCCTCTCATTGGCCATTAAATAGCATCAGCAATCCAGGGGTTATACACACAATTGAAAATGACCAATGAAACACCTATTTCCATCTGAATACAGGTAAAACTCACACCATGTGCTTCAAGTCTGTAAGGCCAGCAAATGCTGGGGAGATCAAATTCACTGCAGACAGGGTCTCCTGCTATGCAACTCTCACGGTAAAAGGTGAACAACATCTATTTTTAGAATCAACGATCTCGATGTTCGTCAATGACAAAAAAAACTGTAATCTGGCCTCAGTGGCCTCATCAGGTGAAGCTTTAATAAACAATGGTTCAGTGTTACCCCTATTTCTACAGAGCTGCCTGTGCAGATAGTGAAGCCTCTGAGAGTGAAGATTGCTATGTACAAACACAAAGGACTGCTGGAGTGCCAGGTGTCCAGGGCCAACGCCCTGGTCAGGTGGTTCAAGAACAGGAGTGAGATCCAACCCAGCAAGAAGCACCAGATTGTTAGCGACGATGTCTACAGGCAGCTGCACATTGATGACGTGGCCTCGTCAGACGAGGACACCTACACCTGTGATGCTGGCGATGACAAGACCTCCTGCCAACTACTAGTGGAGGGTGAGATGCTCAATGTAATTCATTCTGACTTATTGTCTGGTCAGCTTAACATACTAGTTCCAATGTTAGGTATATTTTTATGCTGAATGTTCATAAGCAGTTTACAAGCAGACCTTCATATAAAGTGTTACACCCTCATACTTACCCGTAAGTCACCAAAACACATCATTCAACTAAACATACTACACGGCTAAAAGTATGTGAACACCCCTTCATTAGTGGATTCGGCTATTTCAGCCACACCTGTTGCTGACAAGTGTATAAAATTGAGCAGACAGCCATGCAATCTCCATAGACAAACATTGGCAGTAGAATGGCCCGTACAGAAGAGCTCAGTGACTTTTAACGTGGCACCGCCATAGGATGCCACCTTTCCAACAAGTCAGTTCGTCAAATTTCTGCCCTGCTAGAGCTGCCCCGGTTAACTGTAGGTGCTGTTATTGTGAAGTGGAAACATCTAGGCTCAGCCACGAAGTGGTAGGCCACACAAGCTCACAGAACGGGACCGACGAGTGCTGAAGGGCTTAGCACGTAAAAATAATCTGTCTTCGTTTGCAACACTCACTACCGATTTCCAAACTGCCACTGGAAGCAACGTCTGCACAAGAACTGTTCATTGGGAGCTTCGTGAAATGGGTTTCCATGGCTGAGCAGCTGCATATAAGCCTAAGATCACCATACACAATGCCAAGCGTCGGCTGGAGTGGTGTAAAGCTCGCCGCCATTGGACTCTGGAGTAGTGGAAAAGCATTCCCTGGAGTGATGAATCACGCTTCTCCATCTAGCAATCCAATGGACGAACCTGGGTTTGGCGGATGCCAGGAGAACGCTACCCTGTCCGAATGCATAGTGCCAACTAATAAAGTTTGGTGGAGGAGGAATAATGGTCTGGGTCTGCTTTTCATGGTTTGAACTAGGCCCCTTATTTCCATTGAAGGGAAATCTTAAAGGTACATTCTAGACAAGTCTGTGCTTCCAACTTTGTGGCAACAGTTTGGGGAAGTCCCTTTCCTGTTTCAGAATGACAATGCCCCTGTGCACAAAGCGAGGTCCATACAGAAATGGTTTGTCGACATTGGGGTGAAAGAACTTGACTGGCATGCACAGAGCCCTGACCTCAACTCCATTAAACACTTTTGGGATGAATTGGAACGCCGGCTGCGAAGCAGGCCTAATCTCCTAGCATCAATGCTCTTGTGGCTGAATGGAAGCAAGTCCCTGCAGCAATGTTCCAACCTCTAGTGGAAAGCCTTCCCAGAAGAGTGGAGGCTGTTATAGCAGCAAAGGGGGGACCAACTCCATATTAATGCCCATGATTTTGGAATGAGATGAGTAGGTGTCCACACACTTTTGGCCATGTAGTGTATGTTCACACTGATAACCCAACTATCTACATTACTCAATTCCTGGGTGTACACTTTCCTTTGAAGTAGCTCTAAGTGATGATGCTGATCCAACGTGTGCTCCCTGTGCATGCAGAGCAGGCGATCAGCATAGTGCAGGGGCTGAGGTCTGTGGAGGTGACCGAGCCCAGGGAGGCCATGTTCCAGGTGGAGACCAGCCTGAGGGCAGGGAGGCCCCCAAAGTGGACCCTGGACGGAGAGGTCCTGATGGACGGGCCTGAACTGAGCATAGACCGGCAGGGCACAGTGCACACCCTCTGCTTCATCAGCACGGACAGCTCTATGACCGGCCCTGTGCAGTTCAACGCCGGGAAGAGCCGCTCCACCGCACAGCTCACCGTGAAGGGTAAGGTTGATTGTCACCAAGTGGAAGTTGGAACGATGCCCTGCTTACTGTTGACAATGACCCTCCAGGCTCTAGGGTAGAGTACTGTATTGTGAGAGGTGTTTCCCGTTGGGTTCATACTTTGCTTTTTAATCCCTTAAACAGACTAAGATACAGTATTATATCATTATCCATCCCTGTGCCTTTCCAGAACGCCCTCTGAAAGTGGTCCAGCCCATGCCAGACGTGGAGGCTAAAGAGAACAGCTCAGTCACACTGAGGTGTCAGTTTGCCCCCTCCCCCAGGGTGGTGCGCTGGTACAGGGGCCGCACTGCCCTGCAGACATCCAGCAAGTACAGCATGAGGACGGAGAAGAGCCAGGCAGAGCTGACCATCTTGGGCCTCAAGGAGAACGACACTGGCCAGTACAGCTGTGTGGCTGGAGGGTCAAAGAGCACAGCCAAGGTCGATGGTGAGGATGCTGTTGAACATACAGTATTAAAGAGAACAACAAATATTTTTCAGGGACAAAGCTTCAACGTTCAGATGGTTGATCATGGAAATCAGCTTCATGCTTGATGAAGTGAAACTCTTTGTATAAAATGTAATCTACACTGCTTCACCTATACTGTGCAGCTTCAGTGATAATTCCAGATAAGCCAGTGTTTGGAGGATACATTGGCATGGGTGTGGTTACGCCAGAGACGAAGTCGAGGGCCGGCAAACCGTGCCAATATATCCTCCAAACACCTGCTTCGAGGACATTATCAAATAAAATGTTATTTGTCACATGTGCCGAATACAACAACCTTACAGTGAAATCTTTACTTACGAGCCCTTAACCAACAATGCTTTAAGAAGTTAAGAAAAATATGTGTTAAGTAAAATGATGTAAATAAGAAATAGAGTAACGCAATTAAACAGCACCAATAAAATAACTATGCATAGATAATAAACAGAGAGTAGCTGCAGCATATTAGAGGACCCTTTGATTAACTGTTCAGGGGTCGTATGGCTTTGGGGTAGAAGCTGTTAAACAGCCTTTCAGACCTAGACTTGGCGTTCCGGTACAGCTTGCCGTGCAGTTTGCAGAGAGAGCAGTCTATGACTAGGGTGGCTGGAGTCTTTGACAATTTTATGGCCTTCCTCTGATACCGACTGGTATAGAGGTCCTGGATGGCAGGAAGCTTGCCCCAGTGATGTACTGGACCGTACGCACAATCAATCAATGAAATGTATTTATAAAGCCCTTTTTTACATCAGCCCATATCACAAAAGTGCTATCCAGAAACACAGCCTAAAACCCCAAACAGCAAGCAATGCAGATGTAGAAGCACGGTGGCTAGGAAAAATTCCCTAGAAAGGCAGGAACCTATGAAGAAACCTAGAGGAACCAGGCTCTGTGGGGGGCCCAGTCCTCTTCTGGCTGTGCCGGGTGGAGATTATAACAGTACATGGCTAAAATGTTGAAACGTTCACAGATGACCAGCAGGGTCAAATAATAATATTCACAATGGTTGTAGAGGGTGCAACAGGTCAGCACCTCAGGAGTAAATGTCAGTTGGCCTTTCATAGCCAATTATTCCGAGTTAGAGACAGCAGGTGTGGTAGAGAGATAGAGTAGAAAAGGTCCGGGACAACGTAGCACGTCCGGTGAACAGGTCAGGGTTTCATAGCCGCAGGCAGAACAGTTGAAAATGGAGCAGCAGCATGACCAGGTGGACTGGGGACAGCAAGGAGTCATCAGGCCAGGTAGTCCTGAGGCATGGTCCTAGGGCTCGGGTCCTCCGAGAGAAAGCGAGAGAGAGAGGAAAAAAGAGAGAAAGAGAATTAGAGGGAGCATACTTAAATTCACACAGGACACCAGAAAAGACAGGAGAAATACTCCAGATATAATAGACTGACCCTAGCCCCCAACACATAATCCATTGCAGCATAAATATGGAGGCTGAGACAGGAGGGGTAGGGAGACACTGGCCCTGTCCACGATACCCCCTGGACAGGGTCAACCAGGCAGATATAACACCACCCACTTTGCCAAAGCACAGGCACCACACCACTAGAGGGATATCTTCAACCACTAACTTACTACCCTGAGACAAGGTCGAGTATAGTCCATTAAGATCTCCCCCATAGCACAAACCCGAGGGGGGCGCCAACACGGACAGGACCCACTGAACAGATGAGTCTTCAATAAAGACTTAAAGGTCGAGACCGAGTCTGCGTCTCTCACATGGTTAGGCAGACCATTCCATAAAAATGGAGCTCTATAAGAGAAAGCCCTACGTCCAGCTGTTTGCTTAGAAATTCTAGGGACAATAAGGAGACCTGCATCTTGTGACCATAGCGTACGTGTAGGTATGGATGGCAGCACCAAATCGGAAAGATAGGTAGGAGCAAGCCCATGTAATGCTTTGTAGGTTAGCTGTAAAACCTTGAAATCAGCCCTAGCCTTAACAGGAAGCCAGCGTAGAGAGGCTAGCACTGGAGTAATATGATCACATTTTTGGTTCTAGTCAAGATTCTGGCAGCCGTGTTTAGCACTAACTGAAGTTTATTTAGTGCTTCATCCAGGTAGGAGGAAAGTAGAGCATTCCAATAGTCTAATCTAGAAGTGTCAAATGCACAGATACATTTTCCTGCATCATTTTTTGACAAAAAGTTTCAGATTTTTGCAATGTTACGTAGATAGTTAACAGCTGTCCTTGAAACAGTCTTGATATGTTCGTCAAAAGAGAGATCAGAGTCCAGAGTAACGCTGAGGTCCTTCAGTTTTATTTGAGACAGCTGTACAACCATCAAGATTAATTGCCCAGATCCAACAAAAGATCACTTTATTTCTTGGGACCTAGAACTGGCATCTCTGTTTTGTCTGAGTTTAAAAGTAAAACTACCCTCTGTAGTGCCTTGCGGTCGGAGGCCGAGCAGTTGCCGTACCAGGCAGTGATGCAATGGTGCACCTGTAGAATCTTTTGAGGATCTGAGGACCCATGCTGAATCTCCTGAGGGGGAATAGGTTTTGTTGTGCCCTATTCACAACTGTCTTAGTGTGTTTGGGACATGTTAGTTTGTTGGTGATGTGGGCACCAAGGAACTTGAAGCTCTCAACCTGCTCCATTATAGCCTTGTCGATGAGAATAGGGGTGTGCTCAGTCCTCCTTTTCCTGTAGTTCACAATCATCTCCTTTGTTTTGATCACGTTGAGGGAGAGGTTGTTGTCCTGGCACCATACAACCAGGTCTCTGACCTCTTCAATATAGGCTGTCTCATCGTTGTCAGTGACACTGTTGTGTCATCTGTAAACTTAATGATGGTGTTGGAGTCGTGCCTGGCCATGCAGTCATGAGTGAACAGGGAGTACAGTATTGGACTGAGCACACACCACTGAGGGGCCCCCGTGTTGAGGATCAGCATGGCAGATGTGTCGTTACCTACCATTACCTCCCGAGTGGCGCAGCGGTCTAAGGCACTGCAGTCCCTGGTTCGAATCCAGGCTGAATCACATCTGGCTGTAGGGTGTCCCATAGGGCGGCGCACATTTGGACCGGCGTCGTCTGGGTTTGGACGGTGTAGGCCGTCATTGTAAATAAGAATTTGTTCTTAACTGCTTTGTCTAGTTAAATAAAGGTTAAACAAAAAATATAAATAAATACTACCTGGCGGTGGCCCATCAGGAAGTTCAGGATCCAGTTGCAGAGGGAGGTTTTTATTCCCAGTGTCCTCAGCTTTGAGGAAACTATGGTGTTGAACGCAGAGCTGTAGTCAGTGAATAGCATTCTCACATAGGTGTTCCTTTTTATACAACGGGTTACCAACATATTCAAATAATGATTTACATATTTTCATAAAAACTTTACTTCGATGAATGTATTCATACTATTTCCTCCTTCCACAAGATATTGTCACGATACAAATCTTTGGTTGCTACCCAAGCCGGCTGGTCGTTCATTCTATTCGTTCGGTTGCCAGAGACGCGACCCAGTCATTAATGTTTTTTTGTTCTGTATCTATGGATGCGACCCAGTCGTTCGGTCTAAATGTTCTATTGCCATACTGGCTGGCAACGTTCTTATCCCTTGCTTGCTAGCTAGCCAACTACGGCTAAATTACAGTCACATCAAACAGTGCAGACTGAATAACAACAAAGTAGCTGCATTTTCATTTGGTTAAGCTGTTTTCTAGTGACATTTATTTGGATAGATCCAATACAATGAGCTAATGATGTGTGATTTCACCTGGCATAAATAATGTGCTCTCTTGCCTGGTTCTGTTGTTCAAAGGAGCTAGCCAACAACACAGCTACAACAATCACTTCAAACTGAAGCTGGAAATACTGCAAATTAGCTGCACTTTCTTTCGTTTGACCTGTTTTCTATTGATATTTATTTGTATGTATCCATAGAAATGATGCTGATTCATGATTTCGACTGGCTGAGAAAAGCTGCCTGCCTGTCTGTCTCATTCCGACTCGAGATTCGTTCATTACTATGCGACAACTGGAGATCGAATTTGAATAATAAGACAATGTTGCAAATGTCGGAGAGACAGACAGTAAGGTTTAAACTATTCTCCGCTGTTGAAAACCAAAATGTTAGTCTAAAAGAAATGTGAGATAATGTCTAGATGCTTTTTATAGTGGAGATCAAGTTTATAAATTGCCTGGCTGGGCTGATGAGACAGTGGATTGCGCAGTCAGATGGAACAGAGTAAATCGGCATTTAAACATCAGAGATTTAGCCGGTGGTAACTTGTGGAAAAAACTCCGGCTGAAATGCGGTTATAATTAATCAGCATTCAGGATTAGACCCACCCCTTGTATAAAATATTAACGACAAGAAAACCCTTACACCATGGATATGAACTATATATACTTTTTTCAGTGCGAAGGCTGAAGATCGTAAGGCACCTGGAGCACGTGAAGGTGGAAGAGGATAGCAACGCCACATTCACATGTGAACTCAACTACGTGGTAGCCAATGTACAGTGGCTTCTGAACGACAACCACCTCAACGCCAACACTGTTGCCAGGATTCAGAACATGGGCACCATTCACAGCCTCACCATCAAAAATCTCCGCCCACAGGAGAGCAGGGTGACCTTCAAGGCTGGCCTTCTCACAGAGTCCACCTCCCTCAAGGTCAAAGGTATGCCTTGTACAGTTGTCACTTTTCACTTGTGAGCTGCCACTGCAAGAGTAATTGAGAAACTAATGTAATTCTAGTGGTTGTATGCTCCTAGTCAGTACAGAGTTTGTTTCTCCCCAATCTGGAGATCTAATTGGAAAATGAAGCAAATATAGTAGACTTGGTATTTCTGAGATCTGAAGATGATTAAAATGATCTCCTTAAGTAACTCTGAATGAGCAAGATATCTATCAGCTACTGATGCATGGAAGAACGTAAGAGATTTGGATTAGATCAGTAGCTAATGTGTTCGTACTGTTTTTCGTCTCCTCCAGAAAAGCCAGCAGTGTTCCTCAGGTCTCTAGAAGACATGTCAGGGGAGGAGGAGGGGAAGGTGTGTCTGCAGTGTGAGACCTCTAAGGAAATGGCCACCCCCGTCTGGAGGAAGGATGGTACGGTCCTGGACAGCAGTGACAAATATGAGCTGCTCATGTTTGGGAAGTCCTTAACGCTCATCATCCATAGTCTGAGTAAGGATGATGCAGGCCACTACAGCTGTGACTTGGGCACCAGCCAGACCAAGGCCAAGGTCACTGTACATGGTATGTATGGTCCAGATCATCAGTGAGGTCTGGTTCAGAAATTATTGGACCAGAAATCCATCTGATCCATTTGATCGTCAATCAATTGTCTATCACACTGAAATCTCCCTCCACAGACATTCACATCACCATCGCCCAGCGTATGAAGACCGTCTCTGTTCTGGAGGGCGAGAGCTGCAGTTTCGAGTGCATCCTCTCTCACGATGTCATCGACGAGCCCTCCTGGACCCTGAACGGTCAACTTGTGATCAGCAACAGCCGCATCCAGATCGGAAACAAGGGTCGCAAATACAAGATGACCATCAGAGACGCAACTGTGACTGAAGCCGGGGACGTAATCTTCTTCGTCAAAGACCTCAGCTGCAGGACCATGCTGTTTGTCAAAGGTGAGTGTCTGAAATGTATACGAAGCTGGGTGTCATCATGGCCAGTCATGACCTAATCTCATGAAAAGCAAAAAGAGTATTGCACTCAAGTAATATGAATTACTCTATAATGTGTGTTTGTTTCTAAAGAGAACCTATAGCGACATATGTCTGTGTCTCTGATGTGCCTCCCATGTGCCTGCTGTAAACATATGTGTCCCTAGAGAAAATCTGATGCGATATGTAACCCTACTCCTATAGAGAAGCCAGTGCATGTGTTCAGGGACATGATGAGCGTTAAAGCCACCCCAGGGGAGAACGCTGAGCTGAGCTGTGAGATCACCAAGCCTGAGGCCTTCATCCGCTGGCTGAAGAATGGCCATCAGATCAGGCACAGTCGCCCCAAGTACGAGATCAGTGTGGAGGACCACCTGGTACGGCTGGTTATCACGAACACCTGCATCAGAGACTCTGGGGAGTACTGCTGTGAGGCTGACGGCATTGCCACCCGGGCCAAGCTGGAGGTCAGAGGCAAGTACTGGGTGGTACTACAGTATTTCTGTAACGGTATAGTGCTGTTTAGAAAAGTTGTGGATTTGTGTCACATGCACATTCGATTAATTGTGACTAAACTTTGACTCGAAGCCTCAAGACTCAGGACTCGACTTTGACTTGAGACTGATGACTTGAACGACTTCTTTTAAAATGTTCTGGACAGTTTTTGTACTGCTTTTGTACCTTGTTGTCGCTCCATACACCTGCTCGGGTGTAGCACACAGGAAGTGCATTTAACCCCTCCCACCCCTGCAGAGCTGCAGCACACATTTGCTCGGGAGCTGCTGGACACACGGGCCGAGGAGAAGAGCAAGGTGATGCTGGAGTGCGAGACGAGACTGCCGGCCAAGCGGGTGACCTGGCTGAAGGGCATGGCAGAGCTCCGGGCGGGCAGGAAGTATGTGATGAAGCAGAAGGGCGTGGTTCTCTACCTCACCATCAGCTGCCTGGAGAAGGTTGACACCGACGTGTACACCTGCGATGTTGGCACCATGCAGAGCCGGGCGCTACTGACCGTGCATGGTAAGGCCATAGAAATAGAATGAATAGAACGCTCTTTCCCATTCAAGTCAGCATTCAGTGATAGGTGGAATGGCAGGCATTTTGAGTATACCCCTTCTATGCAGCTTGCGCGTTTCATGTTAAATCCCTGTGTGTGGGATCTCTGCAGGTCAGAAGGTGTTGATCATGGACGAGCTGGAAGATGTTGAGTGTCTGGAGAATGACACGGTGATGTTCAGGTGTCGTATCTGTCCCAGCGATTATGTTGGGGTCAAGTGGTACCTGGATGAGACCTTACTGTACACCAATGAGCTGAATGAGATCCAAGTGATCCCGGGGGGCTACCACAGCCTCACGTTCAAACAACTGGCTCGTAAAGACTCGGGCACCATCTCCTTTGAGGCAGGCGACAAGAGGTCCTACGCCTCGCTGCTTGTTAGAGGTAACGTCAGCGTAAAGTTGTTCTGTTTAATGAACATCTATTAACACACTGTACTATTACAACAACTATTCACAACATGTAAATGATGTGTCAATCATTTTTGTCCAGAGCGTATGTATTTGACATGTTGTCTATGTAATCTACCCTTCCCGTGGTAAAGAGAGACGTCCCACCATCACCAAAGCATTGGAGGACTGTGAGGCCATTGAGGGAGGCGGTTTGGTGCTGGTGTGTATCACCTCTAAGCCATGCCACATCCTGTGGTACAAAGATGGCTGCCTAATGTGGATTTCCTCGAGGTACCACGTCAGTCGCTCAGGTAACGAGGCCAGGCTGACCATCAGGGAGGTCAGTAACAGCGATGCTGGGGTGTACGAGTGCAGCGCTGGGTCGGTCAGCACCAAGGCTGTCGTCACTGTAAAAGGTGAGAACAGGACCTTTTCTCCTTCATTTGATCATGTAGTAAGTAGTAAGGTATGCGATAGTGGTCATAGCCAAATATGATAACAATTATTTCAAAAGACAAAACAGGATTACTTCTTTACCTGTTTGCTTTACAGCTCCCCCTAGAGTATTCTTGTCACAGTACAATGTACAGTATTACTCATTGGGAGATGCTGTTCTTTTTTCTATTCCAGCCATTCCAGCTGAGTTCACCCAGCCGCTGCAGAGCATGGAGGTAAAGGAGGGGGAGGATGTGACCCTTTCCTGTGAGTTCTCCCTGCCGGGGGTTGCGTTCCACTGGAGGAGGGGCTTGGAGACCCTCAGAGCTGGAGAGAGGTACCTGATGAAGCAGAAGAGGTCCTTCATCTCTTTGACCATCACAGGCCCGAAGCCTCAGGACTCAGGAGATTACACCTGTCAGTGCCGAGACCACAGAACCACAGCCAGCCTCACAGTCCACGGTAAACGCCATCCTTGCTTTTCATTTCAATTCAATGCATCATATGGAGTAAAAAATTATAATTTTGCATTATCACACCCACAAATTAAACCCAATCTATCTGAAGATTAATATAACTATTTTTCATAGACATTTTCCAGTGTCATTCAGTCTTCATGCCTGTTGGTGGTTAATACTAAAATATGGCTATTTACTCCCCAGCCATCCCCATCTCCTTCACACAACAGTTGAAAAATGTTCAGGCCGAGGAGGGCAACAGTTTAACGTTGCGCTGTGAGCTTTCTAAACCAGGAGTCCCTGTGGAGTGGAGGAAAGGGGAGGAGCTGTTAAAGAATGGAGTGAAGTTTCAGATAAGGAAGAGAGAGACCATATCGGAGGTTCAGATATGGAAAACTGTGCCTGAAGACAGTGGAGTCTACAGCTGTGAGTGTGCGGACCAAAAGACCACAGCCACCGTCAAAATCAGCGGTAGGAAGTTTCTCAGCTTTATTATGTTTTTATGTAGAGCTAATCTTTCCTGAAGTTACATTTTATAAATGTACATTTCGGACATTTACATGAAGGCAATAAAACATTTTTTTTTAAATGCTTGTACTATTGTACTATTCTCATATTTTCTTTCTTCATGTTTATTCAGCCCTGCCTGTTACCTTCAAACAAAAGCTGAGGAACGTGCATGTTGAAGAGGGGAACAATTTGGTGTTACACTGTGAGCTCTCTAAACCAGGAGTCCCTGTAGAATGGATGAGGGGAGGAGAGGAGCTGCTGAACAACGGAGAACGGTTTCAGATAAGACAGAGAGAGTTGGTCAATGAACTGAAGATAATAGATGCCAAACCTGAAGACAGCAATATCTACACCTGTGTTTGTGGCAATGTGGAAACCACAGCCGGTGTTACAGTCACAGGTAAGGGTTTGAGACAACTGAGAAAATATTTCAATTCACATTGAATTCATATCCATTGTGAACAAAATTGTAAGCAGTGCATCAGCATGAAATCACTGTCCTTTAAGTGAATATAAGGCATTTCATGTCTCTCTTTGCCATGGTGTCTTCCAGCAATTCCCATCACTTTCAAGCAAAAGCTGAGGAACCTGCAGACTGAGGAAGGGAACACCATCTCGCTGCACTGTGAGCTGTCTAAAGCAGGGGTGCCAGTGGAGTGGAGATTGGGAGGAGAGAGGATACTGCAGAATGGAGACAAATACCAGATCAAGCAGACGGACTCAAAACTGGAACTCCTCATCAGGGAGGCTCTGCCAGAGGACAGTGGAGTCTACAGCTGTGTGTGTCGAGACAAGAAGACCAAGGCCACTGTCAAAGTCATTGGTAGGGGGGGGGGGGATGCTCTGTGCTCTAATGAAACAACTGTCACTGGTGTTAATGGCATATAAACTTGGTTAAACTAGAGTCGACTAGAGGGTTCATTCAATGGCCTTCATCTTATCTACCGAAGGGAAAGGTTTCTCAAGGCTGTTCTAGCTTTCAGTACATTCAATGTTCACTCTATGATGAAATTGTTTTTTTTCCCCCAAGCTGTACCTGCCACCTTCAAAGTGGGTCTGAAGAAACAGGAGGCCCCAGAGGAGGGCAGCATAACCCTGCACTGTGAGCTGTCTAAGGCTGGGGTCTCAGTGGAGTGGTGGAGGGGGGAGACAGAACTGTCCCAAGACCTGTCTGGAGGAAAGTACCAGATGAAACTGGAGGGGAAAATAGCTGAGATGACCATTACCAATGTGCAACCGGAGGACATAGGGAAGTACAGCTGTGTCACTGGAGACCAGAAGACCACCGCTGAAGTTAAAGTGCAGGGTAAGGAACATTTGATATCAATGCTTTTCCTTCTAAATAAGCTAATTTACTTCTTTAGGTTAGAGGTGGAAGGGTTGAGTGACTCCCGCTTTGAGACCATAAAAATAGTTAGTTTCTATTTGTACTTCTTGCGCTCATACAATATGAACCAATGTTAATGTTTCCACAGCTCTCCCTGTAATGTTCACACAAGAGGTCCAGAACGTGGTGATCAAAGAGGGGGACAGTGGGGAGTTCTGGTGTGAGCTCTCCAAGCCTGGTGACCCAGTAGACTGGAGGAGGGGCAGAGTCCTCCTGAAGTCTGGAGACAAATATGAGATGAGGCAGGAGGGACGCATCACTAAACTGCTCATCCATAACGTGGAGGAGAGGGATGCTGGGAAATACACCTGTAAGAGTCGAGATGCCAAGTCAACTGCTGAACTGACCGTAACGGGTGAGTCAGACCAAACCTATGAATGCACTCTCAGACATTTTTCTTTTAATGTGTGGTCTGTGAACATGGCTAGATTTTTGATTAACCATGACTTCATTAGTTGTAAATTCTTGGTTATCTGCACAAACCCTGGCTATCATTTTGAATCAGTAATACAACATTGGGTTTAATGATGTATTTACTAAATATCTAACTAATCCCACAGAATTACACATACACATAATTAAATCATAACTTGATTACAAATTACTTCATAAAGGAAAAAGTCCCTAGCGGGCGGAACAGATATGACAGCTTGTTACACAAAAGAAAAGGGGCTTGGTTGAGTGAAGGAGTGGGAAGACTGAGGAACAAAGGGAAGAAGCTGGGCTATCGTAAATAGAGTATCTTATGCATTCTAAATTATCGCCCATTTGGAAAAGGAAAATGCAATAAATATTTACTCTGAGCTGCGCTTCGCTAGGTTGGTGGTAGATGGAAGGCCGTGTTGCCAAACCAAGTCCTTTGTCCTTTGAAGAATGTCTCTGGTGGTCAATTGGATACGTTGTAGTAACGCCGTTGTGTGATAGACGGGCTCTGTCTGTTCCTTCCTAACCCTCATTTGCAGTGGCTGTTTCTATCTCAACGGCTAGGAGATATCACTTCTGTAGTGAATAAGAGTTCAAAGTTCACACCATTCGCAACCAAAGCTCACGCTGATGTTGGCTTCGTTCTGACATAGGACCGTCGTCCTACATCCCCGGAACAGGAAGTTCTATTGTCGTCAAGGGCTTATATAGGAAGGGAGAGGAGGGTGTGTTTGAAAAGTTTTATAGCCCATGTCCCGTCACAGGGCGGGACACTGATTGAGCAGCCCTATCTTATGAAAACCCACATCTCACATTTTAGAAGCTAAAATCACATTTCATCCCATTACAAATAATTTAATATTCAAACATTTAAATTGAACAACAATTCCATGTGAATCCGATAACTCTGTAGACTTTCCACTGTAGAGTTTGTCATCTTATCATTGATGAGAATGTCTCAGGTGACAACCGAACTGACATCATACTCATTAAGTACCACCGCATATGTTCAATTGTTCGGATTACCAGAATATAGTTCATTTCCCCCCACCTACTGATGTTCCCAGAATCTCTATGTTAACCAAGGGTTTTGCAAATGTAACCTCAGTAGGGTAGAGAGAGGAAAAAGGGGGGAAGAGGTATTTATGACTGTTATAAACCTACCCCCCAGGCCAACGTCATGACAGTTCTATATCTTCCTGTGGACCCATGATTTAAGTACTCAGCACTGAAAGAGCTTTGTCCCTTACTTGTAACTGTTTGGTTACCTGCTTATTGTCCTGTAAAGGGTTAATAGATCAGAGTCCTTGAATATGAACGTTGTCAGGCAAGTTCAAGGACCAGAATGCTCTATATGATTTAATCCTTTACAGGACATTTATGACTGGGATTACTGCAATCGAAGTTTCTTGAAACCACTGTGTGCAGAAAACAAATCCTCAGATCAGTGTTACTGCGAGTCTTTTGGTGGTTGCTGTCTGTGTGTAAGTTGTGAAGTGAGCAGAAAATGGATCGCTGTGGTCATTATCCTCCTGCTCAACCTTTTCAGTGATCCAAAGAGGCTGCCTAGTAATCGTATGTCTGGGGCACACAAGTGCAATAACTAGGCATACCCAGGGCTGTGGCGGTTATGAAATGTCATTAGCTGGTGATTGTCATGCAAATAACTGTCGGTCTCACGGTAATTGACCGCTAATTAACATAAACACATGTAGCATCTCCTGGCTTCCGCACATAGCCCACAAGCCCCCGATGCAGACCTTTGGAGCATCTAGTTAAATAAAGGAATAAATAAAAATCTACATTTTAAAAAGTCTAATAGACCCATGTAATATAGCCTACACCTTCACAATAAATCCATTCTTTCTTTTAAACAGGTCTAAAGAAGCATGATATGAAGAAAATGTAGTTTATTTCAGAAGAACAGAATAGCATTCTCTGATGTTAGGTCCTGATCTGGTTATACCAAATGGCTGTGGGCTACACTTGTTCATTTAGCAGACAAGATTTGCTTAGAATTCCTTGGCATTATTTTATAGTATGAATAATACAGTTGAACAAAGCTGAATAAAATAGAAAGGATATTTTCTCCAAACAATTTGAGGGAGTGAGCAAATATGGCTGTTCTGTGTTGAGCGGTATTCCTATATGCTTAACTTAGAGTTATTAATGTAACTTTCGTTGTTCTACAAATGTTGGGCTATATATTTAGATTTTTATGCAACTCTAATGATAATTTGAAAAAAGTTGCTTGAAAGGCATGAGCTCTGCTTAGTTTTTTTTGCGCAGGCTACACACACTACATCAGTCACTTATTCACAATTTGACAAGCACTTGATAATGCCTAGAATTTAACGGAATTCAACGGCAGCATCACCTTTGTGTGGCGTACTGCACCGTAATAAAATCCATACCTTTTGTGCCAGTGGCCGTTGTACCTCTCTCCCTGAGTGCTGTGCGCTCCGAATCACCTCTCACTCACATGGCTCTCCATCAAGTGATCGGGTCTTTCTCACAGGCTACAAGTGAATACAGACACATCGGGGACTCAACTGCGCGCACCCTTATTCAATTCCGAGGTGCGTTTTGAAGATATTGGAAGAACTGTCCATATTTACTTTGCGTCAGCCAACAAGATGAGTAGGCCTAACGAACAGCAAAAGAACTAGCCTATGTCAATCTACTATCCCCCATAGTACAAAAGTCGACCTATTCTGTGTGAGAAATAAATATTCCAAACATAGTCTGGGACAGTTGTGGGGTGCAATAGATCCCAAATTAATACAACCACTAGCATCAAAAAAATTTTTTACGCAATGTGGCTGATGCAACAGATCAGAACGTTCAGCTTAAAATGTTGATAAACTATTAGGCTATTTCTTCACATTATAAGCGCAGCAATGCGCACATGGTAGTAGGCAGTAAGCGCAAATGTTTCATTAGCGGAAAACACCATTATCAAAAGTTACCCAAATTCAATTATGCATGTAATGCTTTTATTATAAAGGGGAATTTTTATGATGAAAGTTATCTTTCCCAAACTTGAAACTCACACATTGCTTATGTATGCCAGTTAGGCTTTACACCCCTTGTAAAGTGGACTAATGTGTTTAATTTTTTTGGACACTTTAGTTGTGATACAAACCTTATCAAAACATATAGGCCTATGGGCTAGCCTACATGAGGTGTGCGACTATGATTAGAAGAAATCGGGGAAAAATGTGTTGTTTTTTATGCGGGGCATCATTCAAATCAAATTTATTTATGAAGCCCTTCTTACATCAGCTGATATTTCAAAGTGCTGTACAGAAACCCAGCCTAAAACCCCAAAACAACAAGCAATGCAGGTGTAGAAGCACGGTGGCTAGGAAAAACTCCCTCCCTGATAATATATCATTCACAAGAGATAGGCTAATATTGTCACCCATCAGACTATTCTTGATTTAATCTTGCCTTTACATATACAAAATAATATGTGTGAAATTTGTTTTGATTTAGAATGGACCCTTATCATGCACTTGTATCGAAACAGGGACAACAAGAAAAAAAAAAAAGTAATCTATGCATTTAAATAGTGAATGGAGGACGCTTTTCATATGGTTCATTTTCATGCAAGCCAGGTAGGCTATACTCCTATTGTAAATATAAACAATGTGCTTAATATTAGGAAAGTTGAGAAATAAATCTAGAAGGCCTAGCCTATAGAAAGCTGATGTGATCCTCCTCTTTTTAGTAGAGGCCATCACTCTGTTTTCTCACGCAATTGCATAGCCTATAGAAATGTTGCACAACATGAGCTCTCATGGGCTCTCATGAAGTGTTTGATTCGATTTTTGATAACATTTGCATTGATGCCAGAGTGATTAGTGGGGCAATAGAGTGCTGAGTACCATGCAGTTAGCAAGTTTGGTAGGCTACTAATGATCATCAGCAGCATCATAGCTTGGAGAAGCCTAATTACCGTGACTAAACGGCCACATGGAATTTGACTGCCTTCATAACTTGTGACCGCCAACCCTAGGCATACCACATTTAACTCTTCATTTAGTCAACAAAAAACAGTGCAAAATGAATGGGACGTTGCTAAGGAGACCGTGCATGTTCATCACTGATTCTTCAATGAGCAACGAGCCAGTAAAATGCCCTGTTGCCTGTAGCAATGTGCCTGAGAACCAATAATAACATTGTCTCGCAGCGCTGCTCTGAAAGTGAAAGAATAAACCGGATGCTGCATCAAAAAAAATATGTCTCGTCATTGTGAAGAAGAGTACTGTATTTCAGCTTTCATTCCACCCCAGGAAATCCAAAAGCTCCTCTGGATTAGTGAATTCTCTCTGTGACAGAAGTACAAGCATAAAGCATGACATGGACTAGCCCATTGTCCTTTCCACGTGCAAGTTGTACTACCACTCACTACTGTTCCTGGTTTTCCTCAGGCCCACCCCCCACTTTCAAAGAACAGCTGAGGAATGTGGAAGTTGAGGAGGGTAAGACTGTGACGCTACACTGTGAACTGTCTAAAGCAGCAGCCTCAGTTGAGTGGAAGAGGGGAGCAAAGCTGTTGACGAATGTAGCCAAGTACCAGATGAGGAAGAAAGATTTACTGGTGGAATTGAAGATTATCAACGCGAATCTGGAGGACAGTGGGGTTTACGCCTGTATTTGTGGCGAACAAAAGACCACAGCAACTGTTACAATAAAGGGTGGGTATATTTTGGTTATGTTAAGTGCAGAAGTCATGAGTTGTTTGATGTCTTACGGAGATGTTGGAGAAAGCTTGAATGTTTAATTGGGAAAATGGACTGCAGATTTAATCAATAGGACACACGTTTTGTATTCAATCCCAGTCGCTTACATAAACAAAGGGAAATGTAGGTTTCATGTAGGTTTCGACTACCCTCTCCTATGGTGTCTTTCAGCTCGCCCAGTCACATTTATAGAAGAGTTGAGGAACGTTCAGGTTGAGGAGGGCAACACTGTGACGTTGCGCTGCGAGCTCTCCAAAGCAGGGATGTCGGTTGAATGGAGGAGAGGAACAGCTCTTCTGCAGAACGGAGAGAAGTACCAGATGAAGCAGAAAGATGCAACGTTGGAGCTGGTCATCAGGAAAACCTTGCCCGAGGACAGTGGTGTCTACAGCTGCGTGTTGGAAGACCAGCAAACCTTCGCCACCATCATTATCACTGGTAGGAGGAACACTTTTTGTTGTAGTGTGTCTTCTTGACATTCAAAATTCACAGTGTACCCTTCAATCCCACACACGGTTGATGTTATGGGTTTGTATCATTCTTCAGCCATTCCAGCCACTTTCAAACAGACGTTGAAAAACCAAGAGGCTCTAGAAGAGGGCAGCGTGACGTTGCGCTGTGAGCTGTCTAAATCGGGGGTCCCTGTGGTGTGGCTGAAGGGAGGGGAGCTGCTGAGGGAAGGTGAGCGGCACCAGATGAAGCAGGAGGGCAGGACCGTGGAGATGGTCATCAGGAATGCGGTCCTTCAGGATGCTGGGGAGTACAGCTGTGTCACAGCCTGCAACGTCAAGACGACAGCTGATATCAAAGTTAGGGGTATGTTCCAAAACTGACGTTCAGGCCTGCTCAACACTAATATTTTGATGTGCTTCTGAAAATGTCAATGTCTTTAAATGTCGTGTTTGGATTAAGTGAATTTTCTATAAGGAGGGATGGGGATACACATGAGATTGACCCTGCTTGTCAAATAACATGCCACTGATGGATAGAAATCAAAGCAGTTGAGCCAAATGATGTTTCTCACGGTCTTAAATATGTCTTCTTGTCAGCTCTCCCTGTAATATTCACACAAGAGGTCCAGAACGTGGTGATCAAAGAGGGGGACAGTGGGGAGTTCTGGTGTGAGCTCTCCAAGCCTGGTGACCCAGTGGACTGGAGGAGGGGCAGAGTCATCCTGAAGTCTGGAGACAAATATGAGATGAGGCAGGAGGGACGCATCACTAAACTGCTCATCCATAACGTGGAGGAGAGGGATGCTGGGAAATACACCTGTAAGAGTCGAGATGCCCAGTCAACTGCTGAACTGACCGTAACGGGTGAGTCAGACTGGTTATATTGACACACTTTGAGTATACACTTAGTTATATGTTGTTAATATGTATGCAACAAAAATATACTGTATAAACCCTCGAAGACATAGGCCTTATACATGCCCTTTGTATTTGTGACTGCATCTGCTTGCAGTTTCTGATATTTCATGGGTCCGTGCAGTAACTGAGTTTGACACTTTTCCGCTGTGAGGACTTTATAGGAGTTTTACGATTTACTTTTGCTTGTTGTCCCCAGCTCCTCCCGTCACGTTCACGGTGAAGTTGAAGAACCAGGAAGTCGAGGAGGAGAACAGTGTGACGTTATTCTGCGAGCTCTCTAAACCAGGACTGACGGCAGAGTGGAGAAAAGGAGAGGAGCTGCTGAAGAACGGAGTAAAGTACCAGATAAAGAAGAGAGAGGCAACGATGGAACTGACAATAAGGAATGCAGTGCTCGAGGACACCGGATTCTACAGCTGTGTTTACGCAGAAGCCAAAACCACCGCCACTGTCAACATCACCCGTAAGAGGAGTTTGCTCTGAACTGAGAGTGCTCTTAAATCTTGAAAACTCAACAGCTGACATGCAACATTTATGGGGATTGTATTAACAGTGAATTTATATAAAATAAAATAAACAATTAACAAAATATAAAAATATTATTTTTGAGTAAAATATCCCTTTAAGCACTTAATGACATATTTGCAAAGCACTACAAATGGTTGGTTTGGATCTCATGTCCTCAGCCATTCCTGTCACCTTCAAGATGGGTCTTAAAAACCAGGAGGCCTCAGAGGGGGGCATCGTGACCTTGCGCTGTGAGCTGTCTAAAGCTGGGGTTCCGGTGGAGTGGTGGAAAGGGGAGGAGGAGGTGAGCCCTGGAGGAAGGTACCAGATGAAGCTGGAGGGAAAGATAGCAGAGTTGCACATTAGAAACATCCAGCCAGAGGACGTGGGGGAGTACAGCTGTATATTCGGAGATCAGAAAACCACTGCTGAAGTCAACGTGAGAGGTACGTTACTGTTGCCTGGCTGTCATTTTGTGTTTGTTGGACATGAAATGCTCATTTACCAGGAAACAAAGTGTTGATGTATGGGCCTCCCCAGCAACTGTAACAAAGTGTTCTAGAATTCGCAATAAGCAAGAGGTCAATGCAATTGCTCTCTCTAGGAATAAAACAATACATATTCAATATATTCTAGAACAATGTTTTGCCATGACAGACAAATCGTAGCCTACACAGTATCGTATATACTCTGTGTCGTGCAATGGCCCCAAAGGACAAGGCATTTTCTGATGATGTCGCTCTCTGGTCCATACAGCTGCTGCCTCAGTGTTCTTTGAGAAGGAGCTGGAGAGCAATGTGGTGATGGAGGGGAAGTCCGTGGTCCTCTCCTGTGAGGTATCCAGTGCCACTGTCCCCGTCACCTGGAAGAAGGATGCCTGCCTGGTCACAGATGGGGAGAGGTTCATTGTAAAAAAGAAAGGTCCCGTTCACACCCTGGAGATCGAGAAGCTGAGTCTGGAGGACGCCGGGGAGTACAGCTGCATCACTAGGGGAAAGAAGACCACGGCCATGCTGGTTGTGAAAGGTAGGCCTAACCCAATCTTAGTGGGGGCTGAAGTAAATCTACAGTACTGCATATCCTCTTTAAACTTACACAATTATAGGAACACAATGAGTCTTTGTTTCACCCTGTTTTGGTACGTGATTAGTGTGGGTAGAGGATAGCTTATATCTTTTCCACAAACATAAGGGATGGTGGTAGACCATCAACCAGATAAGATGACTTAATTGCATTTTTTTGCATAGGTCATCAAATCTCTGTATGGCTTGCTACATTAACCTATTAAAAACGCTCCGGAGTCTAACTCTTTCTCTACAGAGCGTGTGAAAATATTGTCCGGACTGAAGGACATGAAAGTCACAGCCGGGCAGGACGCAGTGTTTGTGTGTGAGCTGTCCCACGCCGAGGTGAGTGAAGGCGAGTGGTGGCTGGGCTCCAGCCCACTGCAGAAGAACGAAATGAACCAGATGAGCTTTGAGGGCCACCAACACTGCCTGGTCTTGACCATGACCACCCCGGAGGAGACCGGGACCGTGGCCTTCGTGGTTGGGGAGGAGAGAACCTCTGCCCAACTGCTAGTTGTCCCCAAACCCAAAGGTGTGCTGCCTCTTTTAATTTGTTCATGGACAGTACAATGCAAAATTATTCTCTTTAACCACTCATACAGTATGTGTATGCAATTAGGGCGCATTTACTTAGTTTAATCTGTTTCCTGTCTCTGTCAGTACACATTGAGAAGAAGCCCCAGGACATTGACATCATGGAAGGGGAGACAGCCACCTTATCCTGTACGACCTCTGACCTCATTACCCCTGTCACATGGAGAAGGAACAACATGCCCCTCCTGAACGGAGATAAGTATGAGACGCGTAAGAAGGGCAAGCTCAACCTCCTGCTCATCCATGAGACGGAACCAGAGGACTCTGGGATATACTCCTGTGACACTGGAGACATGCAGAGCGATGCCAATCTGACGGTCAATGGTAAAGACATAAAGCAACGTTGTTTTTCTGTACCTTAGTTAGAGTACGTTATTCTTTGACTTATCCTCGTGGGCTATTCTATGGGGATATTCTGTAAGTGCAATACTCACCTTAAGATGTATTTTATGAACATGTGAGTGAAACTAACTTTCTTCCATCTACCCAGAGCTACCACCGTACTTCGAGGAGGAGCTGCAGGCTGTGGAGGCTGAGGAAGGGGGCACAGCCTTTCTGTTTTGTGAGCTGTCTAAGCCCGGAGTCCCAGTCCAGTGGAGGAAAGGCCGGCTGCCTCTCAGGCCCAACAGGAAGTACCAGATGAAACAGGACGGCTGCGTGTTTCAGCTACACATCCTGGAGCTGAAGTCCGAGGACAGTGGCAGCTACTCGTGCCAGGCAGGCTGTGTGGAGACCACCGCCTCTGTGTCTGTGAAAGGTATGTGTGTGATTGGTTGTGTAATGGCACACACCTGCTGCATGTAGAGGACGCACACCTCATCAAATCAAATCAACTTGTAGTCGTCTCATGCGCCGAATACAACAGTGAAATGCTTTATTACGAGCCCCTAACCAACAATGCAGTTTAAAAAATACAGATAAGAACAAGAGATAAAAGTAACAAGTAGATTACAGATAGATTTACAGGTAGATTGAATAGCAGCAGTGAAATAACAATAGCGAGACTATATACAGGGGGGTACCGATACAGAGTCAATGTGCGGGGGGCACTGGATATTTGAGGTAGTCTGTACATGTAGGTAGAGTTATTAAAGTGACTATGCAAAGATGACAACAGAGAGTAGCAGTGGTGTAAAGAGGGAGTGAGAAGGGTTGGGGGGCACTGCAAATAGTCTGGGTAGCCATTTGACTAGATGCCTAAAAGCCTCCGGTACCATTTGCCGTGCGGTAGCAGTGATGACAGTTTATGACTAGGGTGGCTGGAGTCTTTGACAATTTTTAAGGCCTTCTTCTGACACCGCCTGGTATAGAGGTCTTGGATGGCAGGAAGCTTGGCCCCAGTGATGTACTGGGCCGTTCGCACCAACCTCTGCAGTGCATTGCGGTCGGAGGCCGAGCAGTTGCCATACCAGGCAGTGATGCAACCAGTCAGGATGCTCTCGATGGTGCAGCTGTACAACAGCTCATCACGGTCATATTCAGTGCAACAAAACTCCAAGAAGTATAAACTATAAACACAAATATATTTGTACTGTACACATTTTGAGAGTTGACTTTCCTCTGTGTTCAGTTAAAGTACTCATTGAGAAGAAGCCCCGGGACACCGTCGTCATGGAAGGGGAGATGGCGACCTTATCCTGTACGACGTCTGACCTCACTACCCCTGTCACATGGAGACGCAACAACATGCCCCTACTTAACGGAGACAAGTATGAGAACCGTAAGGAGGGCAAGCTCAACCTGCTTCGCATCCACAATGTGGACCCAGATGACTCTGGGATATACTCCTGTGATACTGGAGACATGCACAGCAGCGCCAATCTGACTGTCACAGGTAAGGATTTCCCACCATCTAGAGAGAAGCAACATAACCAGGAACTCAGGTGTATCTCAGGGGGTCACAATATTCAGAATTCTTTCTGTGTATTACTCACCCTAACATTGGTCAAATGGAACATAGATGTGTAAGAGAGGGCAACAATGGGAGGGTGGGACAAGCTTGTATTGGGTGGAGTAAATAGGGGAGAACTGGGACAGAGTTGTGGAGTGGGATGTTTTTGGTTTGGGAGACAGAGAAGGAAGAACATAATAATACTAAGAATTAGACAGGACCCAAATATAACAGGTATCGATCGGTATTAGTAAACATGAATATAAAATAAACATATTTGCAGGTGATCTCCTGATATACCTGACCAATTTTGAAAACTCAATGCCCTCTTTGCTAAAAATATTTTCAGAATCACTAACATCTCAGGATATAAAATTATCGTGGAAAAGACAAAATATTGGAAAAAAAATCATAATATCTCATGACATACAGCAATCCTTTAAGTGGATAACAAAACATATGAAATACTTAGGATGCTTAATAAGTGACAACAAACAACAAATATATAAAGATAACATTATTCCATTACTCAACAGTATGAAATATGATGTAATAAAATGGAATAATCTTCCCATAAACCTTACAGGTAGATGACATTTCTTTAGACTGGCATGACTCCCAAAGTTTTTGCATTTATTTTCAGGTAATACCAATTACCCCACTGAAGACGTTCTTTAAAAAAGTATACTCGTTATAAAATCCATAGAAAAAAAAGGAAAGTTTGACATCTTCCTAAATCTGAGGCTGGTTTTTATCTTCCAGACTTGGAATTGTATCAACTCACTACCCAATAATTTAACTTGCTACATATAGGTAAATGCACTAAAGAGGAACAATGGGTACATATTGAAGATGTGCATGCTCATCCCCAGAATCTTTTCACGTGTCTATTTTCAAAGGACAAAGCTAAGAACATAAATAACTTTATGTTTTAATAAGGACACTATAACAATATGGTGGAAAAATGTACGTACTCTGCAAGAACCAGTATCTCTCCCTAAAAACACAACCTTATTGAACAATCCTTTGGATAGTTTTTCAGAATTCACTGATAAATTGATCCACATCTTACAATATTACAGTACAATATTTTGAATAATCTCTTTCTATTACTCACCCTAACATTGGTCAAATGGAACATAGATTTGGAATTCCCTTATTGTCTTCCAACTACCTAGAGCTGGCTCCATGCTTTGAAGAAGAGCTGCAGGCTGTGGAGGCTGAGGAAGGAGGCACGGCCTTCCTTTCCTGTGAGCTGTCTAAGCCCGGAGTCCCAGTCCAGTGGAGTAAGGGCCGGCTGCCTCTCAGGCCCAACAGGAAGTACCAGATGAAACAGGACGGCTGCGTGTTTCAGCTACACATCCTGGAGCTGAAGTCCGAGGACAGTGGCAGCTACACGTGCCAGGCAGGCTGTGTGGAGACCACCGCCTCTGTGTCTGTGAAAGGTATGTGTGTGATTGGTTGTGTAATATCACACACCTGCTGCATGTAGAGGACTCATACCTCATCAAATCAAATCAACTTGTATTCGTCTCATGCGCCGAATACAACAGTGCAATGCTTTATTACGAGCCCCTAACCAACAATGCAGTTTTAAAAAATACAGATAAGAACAAGAGATAAAAGTAACAAGTAGATTACAGATAGATTTACAGGTAGATTGAATAGCAGCAGTGAAATAACAGTAGCGAGACTATATACAGGGTGGTACAGATACAATGTGCGGGGACACTGGATATTTGAGGTAGTATGTACATGTAGGTAGAGTTATTAAAGTGACTATGCATAGATGACAACAGAGAGTAGCAGTGGTATAAAGAGGGAGTGAGAAGGGTTGGGGGGGGCACTGCAAATATTCTGGGTAGCCATTTGACTAGATGTTCAGGAGACTTATGGTTTGGGGGTAGAAGCTGTTTAAAAGCCTCTTCGAACTAAACTTGGCTCTCCTGTACCACTTGCCGTGCGGTAGCAAATAGCAAAGAGGTCAGTCTATGACTAGTGTTGCTGGAGTCTTTGACAATTTTTAGGGCCTTCTTCTGACACCGCCTGGTATAGAGGTCTTGGATGGCAGGAAGCTTGGCCCCAGTGATGTACTGGGCCGTTCGCACCACCCTCTGCAGTGCATTGCGGTCTGAGGCCGAGCAGTTGCCGTACCAGGCAGTGATGGTGCAGCTTTACAACAGCTCATCACGGTCATATTCAGTGCAACAAAACTCCAAGAAGTATAAACTATAAACACAAATATATATGTACTGTACACATTTTGAGAGTTGACTTTCCTCTGTGTCCAGTTAAAGTACTCATTGAGAAGAAGCCCCGGGACACCGTCGTCATGGAAGGGGAGACGGCGACCTTATCCTGTACGACGTCTGACCTCACTACACCTGTCACATGGAGACGCAACAACATGCCCCTACTTAACGGAGACAAGTATGAGAACCGTAAGGAGGGCAAGCTCAACCTGCTTCTCATCCACAATGTGGACCCAGATGACTCTGGGATATACTCCTCTGATACTGGAGACATGCAGAGCAGCGCTAATCTGACTGTCACAGGTAAGGATTTCCCACCATCTAGAGAGAAGCAACATAACCAGGAACTCAGGTGTATCTCAGGGGGTCACAATATTCAGAATTCTTTCTGTGTATTACTCACCCTAACATTGGTCAAATGGAACATAGATGTGTAAGAGAGGGCAACAATGGCAGGGTGGGACAAGCTTGAATTGGGTGGAGTAAATAGGGGAGAACTGGGACAGAGTTGTGGAGTGGGATGTTTTTGGTTTGGGAGACAGAGAAGGAAGAACATAATAATACTAAGAATTAGACAGGACCCAAATATAACAGGTATCGATCGGTATTAGTAAACATGAATATAAAATAAACATATTTGCAGGTGATCTCCTGATATACCTGACCAATTTTGAAAACTCAATGCCCTCTTTGCTAAAAATATTTTCAGAATCACTAACATCTCAGGATATAAAATTATTGTGGAAAAGACAAAATAATGGAAAAAAAAAATAATATCTCATGACATACAGCAATCCTTTAAGTGGATAACAAAACATATGAAATACTTAGGATGCTTAATAAGTGACAACAAACAACAAATATATAAAGATAACATTATTCCATTACTCAACAGTATGAAATATGATGTAATAAAATGGAATAATCTTCCCATAAACCTTACAGGTAGATTACATTTCTTTAGACTGGCATGACTCCCAAAGTTTTTGCATTTATTTTCAGGTAATACCAATTACCCCACTGAAGAAGTTCTTTAAAAAAGTATACTCGTTATAAAATCCATAGAAAAAAAAGGAAAGTTTGACATCTTCCTAAATCTGAGGCTGGTTTTAATCTTCCAGACTTGGAATTGTATCAACTCACTACCCAATAATTTAACTTGCTACATATAGGTAAATGCTCTAAAGAGGAACAATGGGTACATATTGAAGATGTGCATGCTCATCCCCAGAATCTTTTCACGTGTCTATTTTCAAAGGACAAAGCTAAGAACATAAATAACTTTATGTTTTAATAAGGACACTATAACAATATGGTGGAAAAATGTACGTACTCTGCAAGAACCAATATCTCTCTCTAAAAACACAACCTTATTGAACAATCCTTTGGATAGCTTTTCAGAATTCACTGATAAATTGATCCACATCTTACAATATTACAGTACAATATTTTGAATAATCTCTTTCTATTACTCACCCTAACATTGGTCAAATGGAACATAGATTTGGAATTCCCTTATTGTCTTCCAACTACCCAGAGCTGGCTCCATGCTTTGAAGAAGAGCTGCAGGCTGTGGAGGCTGAGGAAGGAGGCACGGCCTTCCTTTCCTGTGTGCTGTCTAAGCCCGGAGTCCCAGTCCAGTGGAGTAAGGGCCGGCTGCCTCTCAGGCCCAACAGGAAGTACCAGATGAAACAGGACGGCTGCGTGTTTCAGCTACACATCCTGGAGCTGAAGTCCGAGGACAGTGGCAGCTACACGTGCCAGGCAGGCTGTGTGGAGACCACCGCCTCTGTGTCTGTGAAAGGTATGTGTGTGATTGGTTGTGTAATATCACACACCTGCAGCATGTAGAGGACTCATACCTCATCAAATCAAATCAACTTGTATTCGTCTCATGCGCCGAATACAACAGTGCAATGCTTTATTACGAGCCCCTAACCAACAATGCAGTTTAAAAAAATACAGATAAGAACAAGAGATAAAAGTAACAAGTAGATTACAGATAGATTTACAGGTAGATTGAATAGCAGCAGTGAAATAACAGTAGCGAGACTATATACAGGGTGGTACAGATACAATGTGTGGGGACACTGGATATTTGAGGTAGTATGTACATGTAGGTAGAGTTATTAAAGTGACTATGCATAGATGACAACAGAGAGTAGCAGTGGTATAAAGAGGGAGTGAGAAGGGTTGGGGGGGCACTGCAAATATTCTGGGTAGCCATTTGACTAGATGTTCAGGAGACTTATGGTTTGGGGGTAGAAGCTGTTTAAAAGCCTCTTCGACCTAAACTTGGCTCTCCTGTACCACTTGCCGTGCGGTAGCAAATAGCAAAGAGGTCAGTCTATGACTAGTGTTGCTGGAGTCTTTGACAATTTTTAGGGCCTTCTTCTGACACCGCCTGGTATAGAGGTCTTGGATGGCAGGAAGCTTGGCCCCAGTGATGTACTGGGCCGTTCGCACCACCCTCTGCAGTGCATTGCGGTCTGAGGCCGAGCAGTTGCCGTACCAGGCAGTGATGCAACCAGTCAGGATGCTCTCGATGGTGCAGCTGTACAACAGCTCATCACGGTCATATTCAGTGCAACAAAACTCCAAGAAGTATAAACTATAAACACAAATATATATGTACTGTACACATTTTGAGAGTTGACTTTCCTCTGTGTCCAGTTAAAGTACTCATTGAGAAGAAGCCCCGGGACACCGTCGTCATGGAAGGGGAGACGGCGACCTTATCCTGTACGACGTCTGACCTCACTACACCTGTCACATGGAGACGCAACAACATGCCCCTACTTAACGGAGACAAGTATGAGAACCGTAAGGAGGGCAAGCTCAACCTGCTTCTCATCCACAATGTGGACCCAGATGACTCTGGGATATACTCCTCTGATACTGGAGACATGCAGAGCAGTGCTAATCTGACTGTCACAGGTAAGGATTTCCCACCATCTAGAGTGAAGCAACATAACCAGGAACTCAGGTTTATCTCAGGGGGTCACAATATTCAGAATTCTTTCTGTGTATTACTCACCCTAACATTGGTCAAATGGAACATAGATGTGTAAGAGAGGGCAACAATGGGAGGGTGGGACAAGCTTGAATTGGGTGGAGTAAATAGGGGAGAACTGGGACAGAGTTGTGGAGTGGGATGTTTTTGGTTTGGGAGACAGAGAAGGAAGAACATAATAATACTAAGAATTAGACAGGACCCAAATATAACAGGTATCGATCGGTATTAGTAAACATGAATATAAAATAAACATATTTGCAGGTGATCTCCTGATATACCTGACCAATTTTGAAAACTCAATGCCCTCTTTGCTAAAAATATTTTCAGAATCACTAACATCTCAGGATATAAAATTATTGTGGAAAAGACAAAATTATGGAAAAAAAAAAAAATATCTCATGACATACAGCAATCCTTTAAGTGGATAACAAAACATATGAAATACTTAGGATGCTTAATAAGTGACAACAAACAACAAATATATAAAGATAACATTATTCCATTACTCAACAGTATGAAATATGATGTAATAAAATGGAATAATCTTCCCATAAACCTTACAGGTAGATTACATTTCTTTAGAC
This sequence comes from Oncorhynchus kisutch, assembly GCF_002021735.2. NCBI lineage: Eukaryota > Metazoa > Chordata > Actinopteri > Salmoniformes > Salmonidae > Oncorhynchus > Oncorhynchus kisutch. The sequence goes on along the minus strand of NC_034186.2, from coordinate 44,936,224 downwards.
TGGCATGACTCCCAAAGTTTTTGCATTTATTTTCAGGTAATACCAATTACCCCACTGAAGACGTTCTTTAAAAAAGTATACTCGTTATAAAATCCATAGAAAAAAAAGGAAAGTTTGACATCTTCCTAAATCTGAGGCTGGTTTTAATCTTCCAGACTTGGAATTGTATCAACTCACTACCCAATAATTTAACTTGCTACATATAGGTAAATGCTCTAAAGAGGAACAATGGGTACATATTGAAGATGTGCATGCTCATCCCCAGAATCTTTTCACGTGTCTATTTTCAAAGGACAAAGCTAAGAACATAAATAACTTTATGTTTTAATAAGGACACTATAACAATATGGTGGAAAAATGTACGTACTCTGCAAGAACCAGTATCTCTCCCTAAAAACACAACCTTATTGAACAATCCTTTGGATAGCTTTTCAGAATTCACTGATAAATTGATCCACATCTTACAATATTACAGTACAATATTTTGAATAATCTCTTTCTATTACTCACCCTAACATTGGTCAAATGGAACATAGATTTGGAATTCCCTTATTGTCTTCCAACTACCTAGAGCTGGCTCCATGCTTTGAAGAAGAGCTGCAGGCTGTGGAGGCTGAGGAAGGAGGCACGGCCTTCCTTTCCTGTGTGCTGTCTAAGCCCGGAGTCCCAGTCCAGTGGAGTAAGGGCCGGCTGCCTCTCAGGCCCAACAGGAAGTACCAGATGAAACAGGACGGCTGCGTGTTTCAGCTACACATCCTGGAGCTGAAGTCCGAGGACAGTGGCAGCTACACGTGCCAGGCAGGCTGTGTGGAGACCACCGCCTCTGTGTCTGTGAAAGGTATGTGTGTGATTGGTTGTGTAATATCACACACCTGCTGCATGTAGAGGACTCATACCTCATCAAATCAAATCAACTTGTATTCGTCTCATGCGCCGAATACAACAGTGCAATGCTTTATTACGAGCCCCTAACCAACAATGCAGTTTAAAAAAATACAGATAAGAACAAGAGATAAAAGTAACAAGTAGATTACAGATAGATTTACAGGTAGATTGAATAGCAGCAGTGAAATAACAGTAGCGAGACTATATACAGGGTGGTACAGATACAATGTGCGGGGACACTGGATATTTGAGGTAGTATGTACATGTAGGTAGAGTTATTAAAGTGACTATGCATAGATGACAACAGAGAGTAGCAGTGGTATAAAGAGGGAGTGAGAAGGGTTGGGGGGGGCACTGCAAATATTCTGGGTAGCCATTTGACTAGATGTTCAGGAGACTTATGGTTTGGGGGTAGAAGCTGTTTAAAAGCCTCTTCGAACTAAACTTGGCTCTCCTGTACCACTTGCCGTGCGGTAGCAAATAGCAAAGAGGTCAGTCTATGACTAGTGTTGCTGGAGTCTTTGACAATTTTTAGGGCCTTCTTCTGACACCGCCTGGTATAGAGGTCTTGGATGGCAGGAAGCTTGGCCCCAGTGATGTACTGGGCCGTTCGCACCACCCTCTGCAGTGCATTGCGGTCTGAGGCCGAGCAGTTGCCGTACCAGGCAGTGATGGTGCAGCTTTACAACAGCTCATCACGGTCATATTCAGTGCAACAAAACTCCAAGAAGTATAAACTATAAACACAAATATATATGTACTGTACACATTTTGAGAGTTGACTTTCCTCTGTGTCCAGTTAAAGTACTCATTGAGAAGAAGCCCCGGGACACCGTCGTCATGGAAGGGGAGATGGCGACCTTATCCTGTACGACGTCTGACCTCACTACCCCTGTCACATGGAGACGCAACAACATGCCCCTACTTAACGGAGACAAGTATGAGAACCGTAAGGAGGGCAAGCTCAACCTGCTTCGCATCCACAATGTGGACCCAGATGACTCTGGGATATACTCCTGTGATACTGGAGACATGCACAGCAGCGCCAATCTGACTGTCACAGGTAAGGATTTCCCACCATCTAGAGAGAAGCAACATAACCAGGAACTCAGGTTTATCTCAGGGGGTCACAATATTCAGAATTCTTTCTGTGTTTTACTCACCCTAACATTGGTCAAATGGAACATAGATGTGTAAGAGAGGGCAACAATGGGAGGGTGGGACAAGCTTGAATTGGGTGGAGTAAATAGGGGAGAACTGGGACAGAGTTGTGGAGTGGGATGTTTTTGGTTTGGGAGACAGAGAAGGAAGAACATAATAATACTAAGAATTAGACAGGACACAAATATAATAGGTATCGATCGGTATTAGTAAACATGAATATAAAATAAACATATTTGCAGGTGATCTCCTGATATACCTGACCAATTTTGAAAACTCAATGCCCTCTTTGCTAAAAATATTTTCAGAATCACTAACATCTCAGGATATAAAATTATTGTGGAAAAGACAAAATAATGGAGAAAAAATAATAATATCTCATGACATACAGCAATCCTTTAAGTGGATAACAAAACATATGAAATACTTAGGATGCTTAATAAGTGACAACAAACAACAAATATATAAAGATAACATTATTCCATTACTCAACAGTATGAAATATGATGTAATAAAATGGAATAATCTTCCCATAAACCTTACAGGTAGATTACATTTCTTTAGACTGGCATGACTCCCAAAGTTTTTGCATTTATTTTCAGGTAATACCAATTACCCCACTGAAGACGTTCTTTAAAAAAGTATACTCGTTATAAAATCCATAGAAAAAAAAGGAAAGTTTTACATCTTCCTAAATCTGAGGCTGTTTTTAAATCTTTCAGACGTGGAATTGTATCAACTCACTACCCAATAATTTAACTTGCTACATATAGGTAAATGCTCTAAAGAGGAACAATGGGTACATATTGAAGATGTGCATGCTCATCCCCAGAATCTTTTCACGTGTCTATTTTCAAAGGACAAAGCTAAGAACATAAATAACTTTATGTTTTAATAAGGACACTATAACAATATGGTGGAAAAATGTACGTACTCTGCAAGAACCAGTATCTCTCCCTAAAAACACAACCTTATTGAACAATCCTTTGGATAGTTTTTCAGAATTCACTGATAAATTGATCCACATCTTACAATATTACAGTACAATATTTTGAATAATCTCTTTCTATTACTCACCCTAACATTGGTCAAATGGAACATAGATTTGGAATTCCCTTATTGTCTTCCAACTACCTAGAGCTGGCTCCATGCTTTGAAGAAGAGCTGCAGGCTGTGGAGGCTGAGGAAGGAGGCACGGCCTTCCTTTCCTGTGAGCTGTCTAAGCCCGGAGTCCCAGTCCAGTGGAGTAAGGGCCGGCTGCCTCTCAGGCCCAACAGGAAGTACCAGATGAAACAGGACGGCTGCGTGTTTCAGCTACACATCCTGGAGCTGAAGTCCGAGGACAGTGGCAGCTACACGTGCCAGGCAGGCTGTGTGGAGACCACCGCCTCTGTGTCTGTGAAAGGTATGTGTGTGATTGGTTGTGTAATATCACACACCTGCTGCATGTAGAGGACTCATACCTCATCAAATCAAATCAACTTGTATTCGTCTCATGCGCCGAATACAACAGTGCAATGCTTTATTACGAGCCCCTAACCAACAATGCAGTTTAAAAAAATACAGATAAGAACAAGAGATAAAAGTAACAAGTAGATTACAGATAGATTTACAGGTAGATTGAATAGCAGCAGTGAAATAACAATAGCGAGACTATATACAGGGTGGTACAGATACAATGTGCGGGGACACTGGATATTTGAGGTAGTATGTACATGTAGGTAGAGTTATTAAAGTGACTATGCATAGATGACAACAGAGAGTAGCAGTGGTATAAAGAGGGAGTGAGAAGGGTTGGGGGGGGCACTGCAAATATTCTGGGTAGCCATTTGACTAGATGTTCAGGAGACTTATGGTTTGGGGGTAGAAGCTGTTTAAAAGCCTCTTCGACCTAAACACAAATATATATGTACTGTACACATTTTGAGAGTTGACTTTCCTCTGTGTCCAGTTAAAGTACTCATTGAGAAGAAGCCCCGGGACACCGTCGTCATGGAAGGGGAGACGGCGACCTTATCCTGTACGACGTCTGACCTCACTACACCTGTCACATGGAGACGCAACAACATGCCCCTACTTAACGGAGACAAGTATGAGAACCGTAAGGAGGGCAAGCTCAACCTGTTTCTCATCCACAATGTGGACCCAGATGACTCTGGGATATACTCCTGTGATACTGGAGACATTCAGAGCAGTGCCAATCTGACTGTCACAGGTAAGGATTTCCTATCAGAAATTTCCTATCATATCCAGGGACTTATCCAGGGACTTATCTTGTGGTTATTTCCTTTATTATCAAATGAGGAAACACAAACTTATCACACAAGTCAGAGTTATACTTAAACTAAATCTTTATTCACTTATTAATAAAGATCTTTGTATACTTTGTTTCGGGGCTCTCGATGACTCATCTAAGGGTGGTTCGTCGACCAGCCATCATTATTGTAGATCACTCACAAGTGAATGATGTGAGTGCTCTACAATAATGATGGCTGGTCGACGAACCACCCTTAGATGAGTCATCGAGAGCCCCGAAACAAAGTATACAAAGATATTTTATAGCAAAGATACACCCCCTTAGTCTATATGACAAACAACAGATGTGTGGAATGGGTCACAAGGTTGGGTCACGAGGTTGATTTGTATGAAAGAAATGAATCATTCACAGCAGAAGATATCTGCGGTAAATCCACTGTCAGCATTAAGCCCCAGAGGACCGCTCAGTTCAGAGACACAATATACTTCTAAGAACCCACTATTCTGTTGCAACCATTTGATGCAATAACAGTATTATAACATAATATTGTAATTTCGCTCCTCCATTTTGAGAATTCTCTCAACTTTAAAGAAAATGACACGATTTAGAAACATTAATTCACATGTAGAAAACAAATAGGGCAGCAAACAACTTTTGACTCAAACATACAGGAAAAAAACTCCCTTGCACTTGTATACAACCGTTGTAAATGACCATACGTTGGTTCATTGAGCCTTTAACCTTAACATAAAATTATCCTTCATTGGGAATGATGTAAACATTGAAACATCGTTAACAAATGATCTGCAGTTTAAATCGAAGTACATTTTTCATCAGTACGAAACAAATCATCATGTTGATGCTAAGCATATATACATAATAACTATTTCCATCCCAGAAACTAAAATGAGCATATCTTATTGGACAAATCAAAGTAGTGACGATTTTGTGCTGGTCAAGGGCAGACAGGTCTGGATTGAACCAAGGACTATTTCTATTCCTAGTTCAATTTTTTTTGAATGGGGCATGCTTATTTAAGATGGTGAGGAAGGCACTTTTAAAGAATAGCCAGGCATCATCTACTGACGGGATGAGGTCAATGTCAGGATACCCCAGCCAGGTCAATTAGAATGGCCTGCTCGCAGAAGTGTTTTAGGGAGCGTTTGACAGTGATGAGGGGTGATCGTTTGGTCGCAGACCCATTACGGATGCAGGCAATGAGGCAGTGATCGCTGAGATCTTGATTGAAAACAGCAAAGGTGTATTTGGAGGGTGAGTTAGTTAGGATGACATCTATGAGGGTGCCCGTGTTTACGGATTTTGAGTTGTACCTGGTAGATTCATTGATAATTTGTGTGAGATTGAGGGCATCAAGCTTGGATTGTAGGATGGGTGTTAAGCATGTCCCAGTTTAGGTCACCTAGTAGCACAATCAATTCACATATGGTATCGAGGGCACAGCTGGGGGCAGAGGGAGGTCTATAGCAAGCTGCAACAGTGAGAAACTTGTTTCTGGAAAGGTGCATTTTTTGAAGTAGAAGCTCGAATTGTTTGGGTACAGACTTGGATTGTAATACAGAACTCTGCAGGCTATCTTTGCAGTAGATTGCAACACCGCCCCCTTTGGCAGTTCTATCTTGGCGGAAAATGTTATAGTTAGCAATGGAGATTAAGGTTTTTGGTGGTTTTCCTAAACCAGGATTCAGACACGGCTAAGATAGGGTTATCAGAGTGTGCAAAAGCAGTGAGTAAAACAAACTTAGGGAGTAGGCTTCTAATGTTAAACATGCATGTAACCAAGGATTTTACGGTTACAGAAGTCAACAAATGAGAGCACCTGGGGAGTGGGAGTGGAGCTAGGCTTTGCAGGGCCTGGAGTAACCTCTACATCACCAGAGGAACAGAGGAGAAGTAGGATAAGGGTACAGCTAAAAGCTATTCAAACTGGCCCTCTAGCACGTTCGGAAGAGAGAGTAAAAGGAGCAGATTTCTGGGCACGATAGCATAGATTCAAGGCATAGTGTACAGACAAAGGTAAGGTAGGATGTGAGTACATTGGAGGTAAACCCAGGCATTGAATAAGAGAGATATAGTCTCTAGAGATGTTTAAACTAGGTGATGTCATCGCATATGTAGGAGGTGGGATAACATGGTTGGTTAAGGCATATTGAGCAGGGCTAGAGGCTCTACAGTGAAATAAAACAGTAATCACTAACCAGGACAGTAATGGACGAGGCATATTGATATTAGAGAGAGGCATGTGTAGCCAAGTGAACATATGGGTCCACGGCGATTCAGGCAGTTAGCAGGCCGATGCTAACACGCCAACAGTTAGTAGGCCGGGGCTAAACAAGCTAGCAGTTAGCAGACCGGGTTAGCAAGCAAGCAGTTACCAGGGGCTAGCAGTTAGCAGACTGGTGCAGGCAAGCTTGCAGTTAGTAGACCGGGACTAGCAAGTTAGCCTTTGGGGGACGTCACGATGGGGGTAAGTCTGTTTTTGCCTTGTCGTGCGGTGACGTCGACAGACCAGTCGTGGAGTTAGTAGGGTTCCAAGTAGCTCTAAGTAGCTAGCAGGTCAACAGAATGGGCCTTCAGCGGGCGTCGCGCCTGAGGGGCCTGTTGCAATCCTTGGGCAGGTTATGTCGGTATTCGAGTCGTAGAGGATCGGTGGGGTTCCGTGCCCCGTACCGGCAGTAGAAGGGGTCCGGATATTGTAGCCCAGCAAATGACCAATGATATGCGTCTTTGAGTCTACTAATGCTCCGATCATCCTCCACTGACTCGGCGCTGTTTATGTCTCTACGGTGTCCCCTCACACAGGACCACACTCAGAGCCTACGTAACAGAGGCTTTTCTTAAAAACTTGACTTTGTGTGGTTCGCTCACCTATTTAAACAAACAAAAAACTATTTTCGGGATGTGGTATCCACTCGGCTCGCTTCCTCTTAGATCTTAGGCGGGTCCATCTGCTCCGTTCCCGAAGTGTGGTCTCCCTGAGATTGCAAGTTTGAGGGATCCCTTGTGCACGATTTACCCAGGTCGTCAGGAGCGGTCACCAAGTGAAGATTCACATCCCCGTCTCCAAATGTCGTGGTTAATTCCTTTATTATCAAACGAGGAGAGACAACCAAATCACACAAGTCAGAGTTATACTGGGTCTTCATTTCCTGTGGCAGTCCTCATGAGAGCCAGTTTCATCATAGCACTTGATGGTTTTTGCGACTGCACTTGAAGTAACTTTCAAAGTAATTTACATTTTCCGGATTGACTGACCTTCATGTCTTAAAGTAATGATGGATTGTCATTTCTATTTGATTATTTGAGCTGTTATTGTCATAATATAGACTTGGTCTTTTATCAAATAGGGCTGTATTCTGTATATCACCCCTACTGATTGGCACAACTGATTGGCTCAAACGCATTAAGATGGAATGAAATTCCACAAAGTAACTTTTAACAAGGCACACCTGTTAATTGAAAAGCATTCCAGGTGACTACCTCATGAAGCTGGTTGAGAGAATGCCAAGAGTGTGCAAAGCTATCATCAAGGCAAAGGGTGGCTACTTTGAAGAATCTAAAATATACACTATCGTTCAAAAGTTTGGGGTCACTTAGAAATGTCCTTGTTTTTGAAAGAAAAGCAAAAAGAAATTGTCCATTAAAATAACTTCAAATTGATCAGAATGTAACGCTCGTCTGATGAAGAAGGAGTGGACCAAAGTGCAGCGTGGTACGTGTTCATGATATGTATTAAAATCTGAACGCTAGAACAAAAAAAACTAAGCGAGAAACAAACAGTTCTGTAAGGTAACTAAAACTATACAGAAAACAACTACCCACAAACCCAGGTGGGAAAAAGGCTACCTAAGTATGATTCTCAATCAGAGACAACGATAGCCAGCTGCCTCTGATTGAGGACCACACACGGCCAAACACAAAGAAATAGAAAACATAGAAATAAAGAAACTAGAATGCCCACCCTAGTCACACCCTGGCCTAACCAAAATAGAGAATAAAAGCCTCTCTATGACCAGGGCGTGACACAGAAATACAGTGTAGACATTGTTAATGTTGTAAATGACTATTGTAGCTGGAAACAGCAGATTTTTAATGGAATATCTACATAGGTGTAGAGAGGCCCATTATCAGCAACCATCACTCCTGTGTTCCAATGGCACGTAGTGTTAGCTAATCCAAGTTTATCGTTTTAAAAGGCTAATTGTTCATTAGAAAATCCTTTTGCAATTATGTTAGCATAGCTGAAGACGGTTGTTCTGATTAAAGAAGTAATAAAACTGGCCTTCTTTAGACTAGTTGAGTATCTGGAGCATCAGCATTTGTGGGTTCCATTACTGGCTCAAAATGGCCAGAAACAAAGAACTTTCTTCTGAAACTCATCAGTCTATTGTTCTGAGAAATGAAGGATATTCGATGCGAGAAAGTGTTTACCACTGTGCACTACTCCCTTCACAGAACAGCGCAAACGGGCTCTTACCAGAATAGAAAGAGGAGTGGGAGGCCCTGTTGCACAACTGAGCAAGAGGACAAGTACATTAGAGAGTCTAGTATGAGAAATAGATGCCTCACAAGTCCTCAACTGGCAGATTCATTACATAGTACCCGCAAAACACCAGTCTCAATGTCAACAGTGAAGAGGCGACTCTGGGATGCTGGCCTTCTAGGCAGATTTCCCCTATCCAGTGTCTGTGTTATTTTGCCCATATTAATCTTTTCTTTTTATGGGCCAATCTGAGATATGGCTTTTTCTTTGCAACTCTGCCCAGAAGGCCAGTGTCCCGGAGTCACCTCTTCACTGTTGACATTGAGACTGGTGTTTTGCAGGTAATGAAGCTGCCAGTTGAGGACTTGTGAGGTGTCTGTTTCTCAAACTAGACACTCTAATTGCAAAAGGGTTTTATAATGATCAAATAACCTTTTAAAATGATAAACTTGGATTAGCTAACACAACGTGACATTGGAACACAGAAGTGATGGTTGCTGATAATGGGCCTCTGCACGCCTATGTAGATATTCCATTAAAAAAATCAGCTGTTTCCAGCTATTATAGTCATTTACATCATTAACAATGTCTACACTGTATTTCTAATGAATTAGATGTTCTTTTAATGGAAAAAAATGTGCTTTTCTTTCAAAATAAGGACACTTCTAAGTGACCCCAAACTTTTGAACGGTAGTGTATTTTTTTAACACTTTTTTGCTTACTACATGATACCATATGTGTTATTTCATAGTTTTGATGTCTTCACTATTATTCTACAAAGTAGAAAATAGTACAAATAAAGAAAAACCCTTGAATGAGTAGGGGTGTCCAAACCTTTGACTGTTACTGTATGTAATGTATAAAATAACTGTTTTATACTGTGATCCTCCCCTTCTATGGAATGCCCGCTGCCTTCATATGTCATTTTGACATATTCTATACAAGTAAAGACCAACCATTTTCTAAAATTGAGTTAATTGTACTTTACATGGTGAAAAATACACATTGATTTCATAGTATATCCCACCAGTGGCAAATCTGGTGTTTTTTAGATGTAATTCATACTATATTAGATCAAATCCAGACAGGAACTATTATTTTAGCATGTGACCTAAATCATACATTCGATAAGATTGACTGATGTAGTAATAAAAAGGGAGCCTCCAAAGAGGCTGAAAAATGTTCTCTACAAATACCTTACAGGACACCTACAGGTGACTATTCCCACCTACAAAAGACATTTCATTTTTTTCTCAAGAGAAACGCCATTCAAGAATTGACTACATTTTCTTTCTCTAAAAATGCACTCAGCAATTTACTGGATAAAGAAAAATCATGATATAGTGATACTGGATCATTCTCCGGTATCATGCTTAATTACACCAATAGAAAATGCACTTAGCGACAGAATTTGGAGAATGAACAGCGCGCATCTTATAGACCCGAAATGCGTTAAATATGTAAACGAAAGACTAAAACCTTTACCATTACAAATGACAGAGAGGACAGGGAAAAGCTGACCCCTGACATAATTTGTGATTCCTTTAAGGCGTACATTAGGACAGGGTTTTGTACATGTTTGCCCCAGCACTATTCAAATAACCAACTAATCATCAAGCTTAGATTATTTGAATCAGCTGTGTTTCGAATGACCTTTTCCTATTAAAAACTTTGAAAGCATTCAGCATTCCAGCTGAAAAAATACATTTCATGAAAATATTGTATAAATGTCCAAAGGCAGGGGGCACAAGACAGGGATGTCCCCTCTCCCCCTTCCTGTTTGTACTGGCAATTGAACCGCTTGCAGAAATAATTAGACAAGACCCCAATGTAAACATGAATATAAACTAAACTTATTTGCAGATCTCCTGATATACAGTGCCTTGCGAAAGTATTCGGCCCCCTTGAACTTTGCGACCTTTTGCCACATTTCAGGCTTCAAACATAAAGATATAAAACTTTATTTTTTGTGAAGAATCAACAACAAGTGGGACACAATCATGAAGTGGAACGACATATATTGGAAATGTCAAAAAATTTTAACAAATCAAAAACTGAAAAATTGGGCGTGCAAAATTATATCAATAATTGAAAACTCAATGCCCCCTTTGCCAAAAATATTTTCAGAATACTCTAAAATTAACTTGGAGAAAATGAAATAATGTTGATAGGAAAAAGAATAACTCATAATCTACAGCAATCCTTTAGGTGGACCATAAAAAAGATGAAATACTTAGGATGCTTAATAAGTCACAAAACACAAAAAATATATAAAGATAATTTTATGCCATTACTCAATTATATGAAAGTAGATCTAATTAAATGGAATAATCTTCCCATAAATCTTAGAGGTAGAAAAACCTCTTTAGAATGGCATTGCTTCCAACGTTTTTGTATCTATTTTCAGTAATACCAATTACCCCACAGAAGACATTCATAGAATAAAAAGGAAAGTTTTACATCTACTGTACATAAGTCTGAGGGTGGTTTTAATCAACTTGCTACCCAATACCTTTTCTTGCGACATAGTTAAATGCACTGAAGAGGAACAATGGGAACATATTGAAGATGTGCATGCTTATCCCCAGAATCATTTTAAGTGTCTAATTTCAAAGGTTAAAGCTAAGAACATAAACAATGTAATTGTTAAGAATACTATAATATGGAATAAAATGAATGTTGTTTTACAAGAACCAATACCACTCCCTAAAAACACAACCTTATGGAACAATCCTTGAATAGCTTTTCAGAATTCACAGATAAATGTATCCACATAATTACAACATTACAATAAAATATTCGGAATTATATTACTGTCTTTGTATTACTCAGCCTGACATTGGTCAAATGGAACATAGATTTGGAATTCCGTATTATCTCTCCAGAGCTGCCTCCATACTTTGAGGAGGAGCTCCAGGCTGTGGAGGCTGAGGAAGGGGAAATGGCCTTCCTGTCCTGTGAGCTGTCTAAGCCTGGAGTCCCAGTCCAGTGGAGGAAGGGCCGGCTGCCTCTCAGGCCCAACAGGAAGTACCAGATGAAGCAGGACGGCTGTGTGTTTCAACTATACATTCTGGAGCTGAAGTCCGACGACAGTGGCAGCTACACGTGCCAGGCAGATGGCGTGGAGACCACCGCCTCTGTGTCTGTGAAAGGTATGTGTGTGATTGGTTGTGTAATTAGCACACACCTGCTGCATGTAGAGGAATCACACCTCATTACAGTCATATTCAGTGCAACAAAACTCCAAGAAGTATAAAGTATAAACACTAATATATGTGTACACATTTTGAGAGTTGACTCTCCTCTGTGTCCAGTTAAAGTACTCATTGAGAAGAAGCCCCGGGACACCGTCGTCATGGAAGGGGAGACGGCGACCTTATCCTGTACGACGTCTGACCTCACTACCCCTGTCACATGGAGATGCAACAACATGCCCCTACTGAACGGAGACAAGTATGAGAACCGTAAGGAGGGCAAGCTCAACCTGCTTCTCATCCACAATGTGGACCCAGATGACTCTGGGATATACTCCTGTGATACTGGAGACATGCAGAGCAGCGTCAATCTGACTGTCACAGGTAAGGATTTCCCATCATCTAGAGAGAAGTAACATAACCAGGAACTCAGGTTTATCTCAGGGGGTTACAGTATTCTGAATTCTCTCTTTGCATTACTCACCCTAATATTGGTCAAATATAACATCGATTTTTAATTCCCTAATTGTTCCGTCTCTCCAGAGCTGCCTCCATACTTTGAAGAAGAGCTGCAGGCTGTGGAGGTAGAGGAAGGGGGCACAGCCTGCCTGTCCTGTGAACTGTCTAAGCCTGGAGTCCCAGTCCAGTGGAGGAAGGGCCGGCTGCCTCTCAGGCCCAACAGGAAGTACCAGCTGAAGCAGGACGACTGTGTGTTTCAGCTACACATCCTGGAGCTGAAGCCCGAGGACAGTGGCAGCTACACGTGCCAGGCAGGTGGTGTGAAGACCACAGCCTCTGTAGCAGTAAAGCCTCTCCCAGCCAAGACAGAACCTCCCAAGACAATGCCTCCCACAAAGGCTCCCACGAAGGCTGCCTCTCCCACACCTCCACCAGGGCCAAAGAAACAGGGCATGATCTGGACATCCATTGTGGGGTCAGAGAAAGACCTGGAGCCTGAGGCAGAGACAGTGGTAGACCTACATGAGAAACAGTCAGTAAGGTCTATAGGTAAGGAGACTAAGGTAGACAAGCAGGAAAAACAGCAAGTCAAACAGACAGTAAGAGCTATGGTGAGGGACACAGAGGAAAAAAAGCCATTGAAGTCTATGGTTAAAGAGATTGAAGTAGACCACATGGTGAAACAGCCAGTGCCCCCAGCGAGACGAGCATCTATAATGTCAGATACTGGAATAGACCAAGTGGTGAAACAACCAGTTCCACTAGTGAGACAAGCATCTATAATGTCAGATACTGGAATAGACCAAGTGGTGAAACAACCAGTTCCACCAGTGAGACGAACATCTATAGTGTCAGATGTTGTGGTAGATGAGGTTAGGAAACAGCCAGTTCCACCAGTGAGACAAGCATCAGTAGTGTCAGATGCTGGGATAGACCAAGTGGTGAAACAACCAGTTCCACCAGTGAGACGACCATCTATAGTGTCAGATGTTGGGGTAGATGAGGTGAGGAAACAGCCAGTTCCACCAGTGAGACAAGCATTAGTAGTGTCAGATGCTGGGATAGACCAAGTGGTGAAACAACCAGTTCCACCAGCGAGACGAGCGTCTGTAGTTTCAGTTTCGGCTACTGGGGTAGATGAGGTGAGCAAACAGCCAGTTCCACCAGTCAGACGAGCGTCTGTAGTTTCAGTTTCAGATACTGGGGTAGACGAGGTGAGGAAACAGCCAGTTCCACCAGTGAGACGAGCATCTATAGTGTCAGATGCTGGGATAGAGCAAGTGGTGAGGAAACAACCAGTTCCACCAGCGAGACGAGCATCTGTAGTTTCAGTTTCAGATACTGGGGTAGATGAGGTAAAAAAACAGCCAGTTCCACCAGTGAGACGAGCATCTATAGTGTCGGATGTTGGGGTAGATGAGGTGAGGAAACAGCCAGTTCCACCAGTGAGACGAGCATCTGTAGTTTCAGTTTCAGATACTGGGGTAGATGAGGTAAAAAAACAGCCAGTTCCACCAGTGAGACGAGCATCTGTAGTGTCGGATGCTGGGATAGACCAACTGGTGAGGAAACAGCCAGTTCCACCAGCGAGACAAGCATCTATAGTGTCAGATGCTGGGATAGACGAGGTGAGGAAACAGCCAGTTCCACCAGTGAGACGAGCATCTATAGTGTCAGATGCTGGGTTAGACGAGGTGAGGAAACAGCCAGTTCCACCAGTGAGACGAGCATCTATAGTGTCAGATGCTGGGTTAGACGAGGTGAGGAAACAGCCAGTTCCACCAGTGAGACGAGCATCTATAGTGTCAGATGTTGGGTTAGACGAGGTGAGGAAACAGCCAGTTCCACCAGTGAGACGAGCATCTATAGTGTCAGATGTTGGGTTAGACGAGGTGAGGAAACAGCCAGTTCCACCAGTGAGACGACCATCTATAGTGTCAGATGTTGGGTTAGACGAGGTGAGGAAACCGCCAGTTCCACCAGTGAGACGAGCATCTGTAGTGTCAGATGCTGGGTTAGACGAGGTGAGGAAACTGCCAGTTCCACCAGTGAGACGAGCATCTATAGTGTCAGATGTTGGGTTAGACGAGGTGAGGAAACCACCAGTTCCACCAGTGAGACGAGCATCTGTAGTGTCAGATGCTGGGTTAGACGAGGTGAGGAAACTGCCAGTTCCACCAGTGAGACGAGCATCTATAGTGTCAGATGTTGGGGTAGAAGAGGTGATGAAACAGCCAGTTCCAGCAGCGAGACGAGCGTCTGTAGTTTCAGTTTCGGATACTGGGGTAGACGAGGTAAGAAAACAGCCAGTTCCACCAGTGAGACGAGCGTCTGTAGTGTCAGATGCTGGGGTAGATGAGGTGAGGAAACAGCCAGTTCCAGCAGCGGGGCGAGCATCTGTAGTTTCAGTTTCGGATGCTGGGGTAGACAAGGTGAGCAAACAGCCAGTTCCACCAGTGAGACGAGCGTCTGTAGTTTCGGATGCTGGTATAGACCAAGTTGTGAAACAGCCAGTGCCACCAGCGAGACGATCATCTATACTGTCCGATGCTGGCGTAGATCAGATAGCTAGATCTAAAAAGAAGATGGATATAGAAATAGACCATCAAGAGAAACAGCCAGTGAAGTCTATGGTGAAGGAGACAGAGATAGAACAGAGGGATCAACAGCCAGTAAGGTCTACAGTGCAGGAGACTGAAAAACCCAAGATGGTGGAGGATGATAACCAACTCCATATCTCAGAGGATGAGTCCTTCACAGAGGCCCACACCCAGGTAACAGTCAACCAGAAGACCAGCAAGCCTGTAGTCGCTGTTGCTGGAGTTCCCAAGGGGCTACAGATGACTCAGCAAGTTGACGAGATTGCACTTGACAGTGTCGAGGACGAACATGAGATGTTGGAAGCTGCCATCAAGATCCAGGCAGCTTTCAAGGGATACAAGACCCGCAAAGACATGCGGCCCATCTTCAAGCAGGTGTTTAAGAACCAGAGTGCTGAGACCAATGGTACCATCCAGCTGGAGTGTAAGGTGGAAGGGAAGCTCAACGCAGTACGCTGGCTGAAGAACAGCCAGGAGGTCATAGGAGACCAACGCCACCGCATGAACACCTCAGAGGATGGCGTCTGCACACTGGTGATCATCAACATGTCTGCCATAGACACTGGGGTCTATACCTGTGAGGTGGTTAACACGTTTGGTGTGTCCTCATATAATGGTAACATTACTGTGGGTGAACCTCAAATGCCTCCATCTTCTACCCAGAGGCCCGCAGCCCCATCCCAGCCCTCCACCCCTTCTGTGCATCCAGTCCTGGCCTCCATTGGCCCTCTCCAGCCAGTCCAGACCTCCACTCCTGGGAAGGAGACTGTGGATTCTGTGGATTCTGTGGAGTGCGAGGGGATCTCCCTGTGGCAGACCTACAATCTAACCAAGGAGGATCCCCGCAGGACCCTGCAGGAGAGGAGGAGGGCCTCCCTTATTGCCGCCAGCTCTAGTAAGTCAAGTTAGAAATATGTCCTTAATACGTGACCTGGGTCATATGCAGTAATTGTGTCTGCATTTGCTAGGAGTGAGTTGTAGCTGTTTGTTGATAGACTGATATTCATCTTTGTCTTATTAAAGGGGCCATTTGTACATCCCCTTTTTGGACTCCGGTCCGTAAGTTGGAGAATTCAGAAACAGCTTTTTCCTGCAATCTAGAGCCAAAATCATTAAGCGTAATTCTATGTAAAAAATATTGTCATTATTCTGCATATCTTTTAAACTGTCTGTGTCCTCCTGACCGGTGTTTCTTTTTTAAAAGAAACTAAATATGGTATCTCTGTATCTGCTAAAATCTGGGTAAAATATTGAAAGAAATGTGAGTCTTATTCAGTACATTTAGTTTATTGCTTGCTTTTCTAAGTCTACCAATCTTGCCAGCAGGCATGCCAGCTAAAATGGTTAGACAAGCTTCTTATGAGGTTGGGAGATTGGGAACCTATCTGGGCTAGCTAAAACCAACTTCATCCAATTGTTAAGTGGCTAGTGGTATTACAGAGAGGAAAAAAAAAATCTTATTTTATATAAAAAACAAAAATACAGAACAAATCTGAGGGGGCACGTGCCCCTGTGCCATCTATGGGCATGCCACCTCTGCTGTATACCCTCAAAACATGGTTAAAACTATCATTTTGATCTCATCGATGGTCATTCCTTGCATCCATAGCTCTGTCAATAAATTTGATTGTACTTACATTTCTCCAGTCCCATCCCTCAGATGTTCACCAAAGCAGTACCTGGGTGGCCGCTTTGTTATTGTTGAATTGCAGATTGCCCCTTTAACTGACAATTATCATTTATTTTTCTCTGTTTCCCCAGTGTCTAGTCCCTCTGACTACGATACAGCTCCAGATTTCATAGAGCCTGCTGACATAATCCCCAAAGATCACCCCAGGTAAGCCAATCAAAATCATAATTTAACATGTAGCTATATCCTCCTGTTCTATGGCATTATCGTTTGTTAATAAGAAAATATATTCCCACAGGGAAAAGGAAGCCATTAAGTCACAGGACCAGTTATCCAATAAGGAGGATGAAGAACAGAAAGTCACGTCTCAACCACCCAGGCATTTTAAGGCCAAAGGTCAGCCATATTCTGTTATGTTGTTAGATCGAAATAGTGAGTTGTTACCTTTTGTGGTGATGGTATTTCACATGTTGTACTGAATCCATTCACTTGAACACTAATGGCTGTAATGTAATATCATGCACATATAATGGGTTGCACTCTGCATTGTGTTGTGAAGAGTTGAGACCGTTATATAAATAAAAAATAACAGGCATTAGTTCAATGCCTCTTAACTGCATCTGCACCTTCTCCAATAAGAGAAGACACAGTCATGCTTAGACCTATGCATTGCATGTGGCACCAGAATTTGCATACCAGTGACGTGCAGTGAGGTCGGTGGCTGGATAAACACCTACAGTACTCACAAATAAACATTGGTGGATCCCAAATTCACCATACAATAGATAGCTCCAATAACCAGAGTTACATAGGCTATTAACCAAAATTGACAAGCAATTTTCATAAAATGTAAATACCAATGTAGCCAAGAAACAACAAGCGATAGCCTCTGATAGCGACCTATTTCATTGCTATCATCTGACAAAAACACACTGCTCAACTGAGTTTAGCCATAAACCGATGTAGCATCCACAGCTACAGCTGATAGGTGGTACTAAAATACCGATATGTGGACACATTTCATCCGAATAATTCACCAGTCAAACTCCAAAACCTTTCACAATGGATTTACAATTCTTCCAATGATCATGGCTACTCCGTGCCACTAGTGTGAAGTGAAGTAGCTGGCTAGCTAGCTGGCTAGCTAATCAAATGTGTGGCTTTCTGATCACAGAGATCAGAAATATAACACAATGTCAAGGATACATAAAGTTATAGCTAGTTACAACTGAATAGCGAAGCAACATTTTATATTAAAATAAAACAAACCAATGCATGACGCAGTCAGCTAGCTAACAAGCCTGCTACACTAACTAGCTAGCTGCTTGGAAACAACAATCAAAACAAGTAATCCATTGTAGTTTTTACACTCGCAAACATATTTACAATGAAATAGCAAATGCGACATACAGTTTATTCACAATGTATTCAGACCCCTTCACCTTTTCCACATTTTGTTACATAACATCCTTATTAAAAATAGTTTGTTTTTCTTTTCAATCTACACACAATAACCCCAAATGGAAAAAAAAAGGTTTTGAGACATTTTTGCTAAATGAAAACAAACAATTGAAATATCACACTTACATAAATATTCAGATCCTTTACTAAGTACTTTGTTGAAGCACCTTTGGCAGCAATTACAGCCTAGAGTCTTCTTGGGTATGAGGCTACAGGCTTGGCACACCTGTATTTGGGGAGTTTCTCCTATTCTTCTCTGCAGATCCTCTCAAGCTCTGTCAGGTTGGATAGGGAACATCACAACACAGCTCAGGTCTCTCCAAAGATGTTTGATCGGCTTCAAGTCCGGGTTCTGGCTGAGCCATGCAAGGACATTCAGAGACTGTTGTCTTGGCTGTGTGCTTAGTGTCGTTGTCCTGTTGGAAGGTGAACCTCCGCCCAGTCTGAGGTCTGAAGCAGGTTTTCATCACGGATATCTCATTCCCTCAATCCTGTATAGTCTCCTAGTCCCTCCTGCTGAAAAACATCCCCACAGCATAATGCTGCCACCACCATGCTTCACCGTAGGGATGGTCTCAAGTTTCCTCCAGATGTGGTGCTTGGCATACAGGCCAAAGAGTTCAATCTTGGTTTCATCAAACCAGAGAATCTTGTTTCTCATGGTCTGAGAGTCATTTAGGTGCCTTTTGGCAAACTCCAAGCGGGCTGTCATGTGCCTTTTTACTGAGGAGTGTCTTCCATCTGGCCACTCTACCATAAATGCCTGATTGGTGGAGTGCTGCAGAGATGGTTGTCCTTCTGGAAGGTTCTCCCATCTCCACAGAGGAACTGGAGCTCTGTCAGAGTGACCATCAGGTTCTTGGTCACCTATCTGACCAAGGCCCTTCTCCCCCAATTGCTCCGTTTAGCCGGGCGGCCAGCTCTAGGAAGAGTCCTGGTGGTTCCAAACTTCTTCCATTTAAGAATGATGGAGGCCACTGTGTTCTTGGGGATCTTTAATGCTGCAGAAATGTTTTGGTACCCTTCTCCAGATCTGTGCCTCGACACAATCCAAATCAAATCAAATCAAATCAAAATCAAATCAAATTTATTTGTCACATACACATGGTTAGCAGATGTTAATGCGAGTGTAGCGAAATGCTTGTGCTTCTAGTTCCGACAATGCAGTAATAACGAACAAGTAATCTAACTAACAATTCCCCAAAAAACTACTGTCTTATACACAGTGTAAGGGGATAAAGAATATGTACATAAGGATATATGAATGAGTGATGGTACAGAGCAGCATAGGCAAGATACAGTAGATGATATCGAGTACAGTATATACATATGAGATGAGTATGTAAACCAAGTGGCATAGTTAAAGTGGCTAGTGATACATGTATTACATAAGGATGCAGTCGATGATATAGAGTACAGTATCTACGTATGCATATGAGATGAATAATGTAGGGTAAGTAACATTATATAAGGTAGCATTGTTTAAAGTGGCTAGTGATATATTTACATCATTTCCCATCAATTCCCATGATTAAAGTGGCTGGAGTAGAGTCAGTGGCATTGACAGTGTGTTGGCAGTAGCCACTCAATGTTAGTGGTGGCTGTTTAACAGTCTGATGGCCTTGAGATAGAAGCTGTTTTTCAGTCTCTCGGTCCCAGCTTTGATGCACCTGTACTGACCTCGCCTTCTGGATGACAGCGGGGTGAACAGGCAGTGGCTCGGGTGGTTGATGTCCTTGATGATCTTTATGGCCTTCCTGTAGCATCGGGTGGTGTAGGTGTCCTGGAGGGCAGGTAGTTTGCCCCCGGTGATGCGTTGTGCAGACCTCACTACCCTCTGGAGAGCCTTACGGTTGAGGGCGGTGCAGTTGCCATACCAGGCGGTGATACAGCCCGCCAGGATGCTCTCGATTGTGCATCTGTAGAAGTTTGTGAGTGCTTTTGGTGACAAGCCGAATTTCTTCAGCCTCCTGAGGTTGAAGAGGCGCTGCTGCGCCTTCCTCACGATGCTGTCTGTGTGAGTGGACCAATTCAGTTTGTCTGTGATGTGTATGCCGAGGAACTTAAAACTTGCTACCCTCTCCACTACTGTTCCATCGATGTGGATGGGGGGGTGTTCCCTCTGCTGTTTCCTGAAGTCCACAATCATCTCCTTAGTTTTGTTGACGTTGAGTGTGAGGTTATTTTCCTGACACCACACTCCGAGGGCCCTCACCTCCTCCCTGTAGGCCGTCTCGTCGTTGTTGGTAATCAAGCCTACCACTGTTGTGTCGTCCGCAAACTTGATGATTGAGTTGGAGGCGTGCGTGGCCACGCAGTCGTGGGTGAACAGGGAGTACAGGAGAGGGCTCAGAACGCACCCTTGTGGGGCCCCAGTGTTGAGGATCAGCGGGGAGGAGATGTTGTTGCCTACCCTCACCACCTGGGGGCGGCCCGTCAGGAAGTCCAGTACCCAGTTGCACAGGGCGGGGTCGAGACCCAGGGTCTCGAGCTTGATGACGAGCTTGGAGGGTACTATGGTGTTGAATGCCGAGCTGTAGTCGATGAACAGCATTCTCACATAGGTATTCCTCTTGTCCAGATGGGTTAGGGCAGTGTGCAGTGTGGTTGAGATTGCATCGTCTGTGGACCTATTTGGGCGGTAAGCAAATTGGAGTGGGTCAAGGGTGTCAGGTAGGGTGGAGGTGATATGGTCCTTGACTAGTCTCTCAAAGCACTTCATGATGACGGATGTGAGTGCTACGGGGCGGTAGTCGTTTAGCTCAGTTACCTTAGCTTTCTTGGGAACAGGAACAATGGTGGCCCTCTTGAAGCATGTGGGAACAGCAGACTGGTATAGGGATTGGTTGAATATGTCTGTAAACACACCGGCCAGCTGGTCTGCGCATGCTCTGAGGGCGCGGCTGGGGATGCCGTCTGGGCCTGCAGCCTTGCGAGGGTTAACACGTTTAAATGTCTTACTCACTTCGGCTGCAGTGAAGGAGAGACCGCATGTTTTCGTTGCAGGCCGTGTCAGTGGCACTGTATTGTCCTCAAAGCGGGCAAAAAAGTTGTTTAGTCTGCCTGGGAGCAAGACATCCTGGTCCGTGACTGGGCTGGGTTTCTTCCTGTAGTCCGTGATTGACTGTAGACCCTGCCACATGCCTCTTGTGTCTGAGCCGTTGAATTGAGATTCTACTTTGTCTCTGTACTGGCGCTTAGCTTGTTTGATAGCCTTGCGGAGGGAATAGCTGCACTGTTTGTATTCAGTCATGTTACCAGACACCTTGCCCTGATTAAAAGCAGTGGTTCGCGCCTTCAGTTCCACACGAATGCTGCCATCAATCCACGGTTTCTGGTTGGGGAATGTTTTAATCGTTGCTATGGGAACGACATCTTCAACGCACGTTCTAATGAACTCGCACACCGAATCAGCGTATTCGTCAATGTTGTTGGCTGACGCAATACGAAACATCTCCCAGTCCACGTGATGGAAGCAGTCTTGGAGTGTGGAGTCAGCTTGGTCGGACCAGCGTTGGACAGACCTCAGCGTGGGAGCTTCTTGTTTTAGTTTCTGTCTGTAGGCAGGGATCAACAAAATGGAGTCGTGGTCAGCTTTTCCGAAAGGGGGGCGGGGCAGGGCCTTATATGCGTCGCGGAAGTTAGAGTAACAATGATCCAGGGTCTTTCCACCCCTGGTTGCGCAATCGATATGCTGATAAAATTTAGGGAGTCTTGTTTTCAGATTAGCCTTGTTAAAATCCCCAGCTACAATGAATGCAGCCTCCGGATAAATCGTTTCCAGTTTGCAGAGAGTTAAATAAAGTTCGTTCAGAGCCATCGATGTGTCTGCTTGGGGGGGGATATATACGGCTGTGATTATAATCGAAGAGAATTCTCTTGGTAGATAATGCGGTCTACATTTGATTGTGAGGAATTCTAAATCAGGTGAACAGAAGGATTTGAGTTCCTGTATGTTTCTTTCATCACACCATGTCACGTTGGCCATAAGGCATACGCCCCCGCCCCTCTTCTTACCAGAAAGATGTTCGTTTCTGTCCGCGCGATGCGTGGAGAAACCCGCTTTTATTGCGTCTCTCCAGTGAGCCACGTTTCCGTGAAACAGAGAACGTTACAGTCTCTGATGTCCCTCTGGAATGCTACCCTTGCTCGGATTTCATCAACCTTGTTGTCAAGAGACTGGACATTGGCAAGAAGAATGCTAGGGAGTGGTGCACGATGTGCCCGTCTCCGGAGTCTGACCAGAAGACCGCTTCGTTTCCCTCTTTTTCTGAGTCGTTTTTTTGGGTCGCTGCATGGGAACCATCCCGTGGCGCTGGTTGTAAGGCAGAACACAGGATCCGCATCACGAAAACATATTCTTGGTCGTACTGGTGGTGAGTTGACGCTGATCTTATATTCAGTAGTTCTTCTCGGCTGTATGTGATGAAACCTAAGATGACCTGGGGTACTAGTGTAAGAAATAACACGTAAAAAAAACAAAAAACTGCATAGTTTCCTAGGAACGCGAAGCGAGGCGGCCATCTCTGCCGGCGCCGGAAGTTTGGCGTCGGCAGAGCTATAATTCCTTTGACCTTATGGCTTGGTTTTTGCTCTGACATGTACTGTCAACTGTGGGACCTTACAGTTGAAGTTGGAAGTTTACATACACCTCAGCCAAATACATTTAAACTCAGTTTTTCAAAATTCCTGACATTTAATCCAAGTAAAAAGTCCCTGTCTTAGGTCAGTTAGGATCACCACTTTATTTTAAGAATGTGAAATGGCAGAATAATAGTAGAGACTGATTTATTTCAGCTTTTATTTCTTTCATCATATTCCCAGTGGGTCAGAAGTGTACATACACTCAATTAGTATTTGGTATCATTGCCTTTAAATTGTTTAACTTGGGTCAAACATTTCGGGTAGCCTTCCACAAGCTTCCCACAATAAGTTGGGTGAATTTTGGCCCATTCCTCCTGACAGAGCTGGTGTAACTGAGTCAGGGTTTGAGGTTCTGCCCAAAATCTTCTATAGGATTGAGGTCAGGGCTTTGTGTCGGTCACTCCAATACCTTGACTTTGTTGTCCTTAAGCCATTTTGAAACAACTTTGGAAGTATGCTTGGAGTCATTGTTCATTTGGAAGACCCATTTGCGACCAAGCTTTAACTTCCTGACTGATGTCTTGAGAGGTTGCTTCAATATATCCACATACTTTTCCTCCCTCATGGTGCCATCTATTTTGTGAAGTGCACCAGTCCCTCCTGCAACAAAACACCCCCACAACATGATGCTGCCACCCCCGTGCTTCACGGTTGGGATGGTGTTCTTCAGCTTGCAAGCCTCCCCCTTTTTCCTCCAAACATAATGATGGTCATTATGGCCAAACAGTTCAATTTTTGTTTCAAGAGACCAGAGGACATTTCTACAAAAAGTACGATCTTTGTCCCCATGTGCAGTTGCAAACCATAGTCTGGCTTTTTTTATGGCAGTTTTGGAGCAGTGACTTCTTCCTTGCTGAGCGGCCTTTCAGGTTATGTTGACATAAGACTCGTTTAACTGTGGATATAGATACTTTTGTTCTTGTTTCCTCCAGCATCTTCACAAGGTCCTTTGCTGTTGTTCTGGGATTGATTTGCACTTTTCGCACCAAAGTACGTTCATTTCTAGGAGACAGAATGCGTCTCCTTCGTGAGTCGTGTGCCGGCTGCGTGGTCCCATGGTATTTATACTTGCGTACTATTGTTTGTACAGATGAACGTGGTTCCTTCAGGCTTTTGGAAATTGCTCCCAAGGATGAACCAGACTTGTGGAGGTCTACAATGTTTTTCTTCTGAGGTCTTTGCTGATTTGTTTAGATTTTCCCATGATGTCAAGCAAAGAGGCACTGAGTTTGAAGGTAGGCCTTGAAATACATCCACAGGTACACCTCCAATTGACTCAAATGATGTCAATTAGCCTATCAGAAGCTTATAAAGCCATGACATAATTTTCTGGAATTTTCCAAGCTGTTTAAAGGCACAGTCATTTTAGTTCATGTAAATTTCTGACCCACTGGAATTGTGATACAGTGAAATAATCTGTAAACAATTAATTGTGTCAATTGTGTCAATGCACAATGTTGAGGTCCTAACCAACTTGCCAAAACTATAGTTTGTTAACAAGACATTTATGGAGTGGTTGAAAAATGAGTTATTTTGACTCCAACCTAAGTGTATATAAACTTACGACTTCAACTGTAGATAGGTGTGTGCCTTTGCAAATCATGTCCAATCAATTGAATTTACCATAGCTGGACCAATCCAGTTGTAGAAACATCTCAAGGATGATCAATGGAAGCTGGATGCACCTGAGCTCAATTTCAAGTCTCATAGCAAAGGGTCTGAATACGCATGTAAATAAGGTATTTTTGTTTTTTATTTGAAATAAATTAGCAACATTTTCTAAAAACCTGTTTTCGCTTTGTCCTTGTGGGGTATTGTGTGTAGATTGATGAGGGAAAAAGTATGTAATCATTTTTAGAATAAGGCTGTAATGTAACAAAATGTGGAAAAAGTGAAGGGGTCTGAATACTTTCCCGAATGCACTGTATCACTTTATATCTAGCAAGATATTAGCTATGTCTTACCTTTTCAGGTAAGACAAAGTCATTCCCATTCCTTACATCTACAAAGCAGAAGTAAATGTCCAAGATATGCGTCAAAATCTCAGTTAAAACGTTAGACAAGTGGACCATCCAGTTCTCACTCTGTTCACGTGCCCGACTTCTAGCAGTGACGTAGAGGGTGTCATGGTGTTTGCCTGTGCACAGCTTACCCCAGCAATAGCCACACAACATGATTAGGCAATGTACATGCTCAAAATATGGAAACGGCTTGAATGTAGCTATTTCAAGCGAGGCAAAGCAGCTATGCCTATGCTAACCCTTTCCACTAACAGTGACTAGAGTCAGATGGTTGCTAGCATCAAGGCTTTTAATGGCTTTGAATGTATGGAAAGAAGGTTGAGGCAGTTGTAGCAAATGTTGAGATTGAGCATAAAAAGCACCAGAATCATTGAGAAAAAAACATTAGATAACAAAAAACATCACATGTTATTTGGATAGTTCTGATAGTCCTTTTTTTTAAAGTTTAGTAATTTAGCAGACGCTGTTATCCACAGCGACTTAGAGGAGCAATTATGGTTAAGTGCCTTGCTAAAGGGCACATCAACAGATTTGTTCACCTTGTCAGCTCGGGGATTCGAACCAGCAACTTTTCAGTTACTGGTCCAACACTAACCCGCTAGGTTACCTACCTCTACAGATGGTCATACTATCAACAAACTATTTTTAACCAATTTTTTAAATGTAATTTAACCCTTATTTTATCAACTTACCTGGTAAAATAAGAGTTAAATATGTATGTTTAACTATCTGTTGATAAGCAACTGCTTGCTAAGTTTACGGTTAGGTTTAGAATAAGGGTTAGGGTAAGACTAGGGTTAGGGTAACGGTTAAGATTTGGGCTAACCCTTATCCCTTAGCCTTAAGGTAAGAGTTAAGTTTAGGGATTAGGATAAGGGTTAATGTTAGGGTTAGGGTTAGTAGATAGTTGATATCTTACTGATAGTCTGTAGAGCATCTACAGATGGACTATCCAAATAAAGTGTTACCAAAAATCATATATATTTTTTCTTGTATTTAGCTTATCAAAAAAGTTGGTATTATATTATGAGATTTTCACAAGGTAATCACTGCCTACCCTGACTACACATCACTGTATCATACAACGTATAATACATTATAATATGAAGAATAAAAAAATGATACATCCCATTGTAATTCTCAAACAGATAAGGGTAACCTGCACTGAGTTATAGAAATAGGCATCAGTTCAATGTGTGTCTTAACTGCATCGGTGCCTATTGGATAGTAAAGCAATATCACTTTCAGTGCGTGACCAGTGAGAATACAATTCGTTTCACCAAAGGAAAAAAAAGACTCAAATGTTAGGCTGCGCAGCTAGCATAGAATGCTAAAACAACACCGAGAGCTAGCAGCTCCTGCTCAAGAACATTCCATTGAGCTTGTGTACAAGAATAACATTCTAGACAAACATAATTCCGACTCAATGTTCCTTTATGAATAATATTTACAAGGACTATATTTCACAATTGTAAATGGAAATATAGTTTAATGTTTTAGCAGTGCAGACAAAATACCTTCTCTAATAGAGCTGAAGACAAGAGAAAGTGAAATTGACAACGTTCATGGGCGATGGACCAAACCATTTTACACATTTTTGAACGTCATATTTTCTTATAACAGCTCCGCAAAACTCAGATGACAGATGCGGATTCGTATTGATTTGACAAATTATACACCATAATGCATGGTAAAATAACAAGACAATAAAACAAGTAGAACATTTATTCAGAAACACCATCATCCCAGAAACCCTAGACCCACCTGGACAAAAGGAATGCCCATATGAGAACGCTGTTCATTGACTACAGCTCAGCGTTCAACAGCGCCCACAAAGCTCATTACTAATCTAAGAACCCTGGGACTAAACACCTCCCTCTGCAACTGGATCCTTGACTTCCTGATGGGCCGCCCCCAGGTGGTAAGGTTAGGCACAACACATCTGCCACGCTGATCCTCAACACGGGGGCCACCATGGGGTGCGTGCTTAGTCCCCTCGTGTACTCCCTGTTCACCCACGATTCCAACACCATCATTAAATTTGCTGATGACGCAACGTAGTTGGGCATGATCACCGACAACGATGAGACAGCCTATAGGGAGGAGGTCAGAGACCTGGCAGTTGGTTGCCAGGACAACAACCTCTCTCTCAATGTGAGCAAGACAAAGGAGCTGATAGTGGACTACAGGAAAAGGAGGGCCAAACAGGCCCCCATTCTCATCAACGGGGCTGTAATGGAGCGGGTCTAGAGTTTCAAGTTCTTTGGTGTCCACATCACCAACAAACTATCGTATTCCTCCTCAGGAGACTGAAATGATTTGGCATGGGTCCCCAGATCCTAAAAAAGTTATATAGCTGCACCATCGAGAGCATCCTGACCAATTACATCACCGCCTGGTATGGCGGTACACAAGGTAGTGCGTACGGCTCAGTACATCACTGGGGCCAAGCTTCCTGCCATCCATGCTTCTATACAAGGCTGTGTCAGAGGAAAGCCCCAAAAATTGTCAGACTCTAGCCACCCAAGACAGACTGTTCTCTCTGCTACAGCACGGCAAGCGGTACCGGAGCACCAAGCCTAGGTCCAAAAGGCTCCTTAACAGCTTCAACCCCTATACGACTGCTGAACAATTAACCAAATGGCAACCCGGACTATTTGCATTGACCGCCTCGTTATTGTTATTTTATTGTGTAACCTTTCTTTACTAAAGTTTATTCAGTAAATATTTGCTTAACTCTATTTTCTTAACTGCATTGTTGGTAAGTAAGCATTTCATGGTACCTGTTGTATTTGATTAGATTTTTTGAATAATCCCTAAAAAGGGACCTAATTGACCCAGTCCACTCTTTAATCACTCTGCTCATTCAAAGTAAGAGTGGCAAAAGTACAAATGTAATATCTCTGGTATGTCGAAAGCTATCTACAGTATTTCATAACCTAGGGAAAGATGACGGTGCTAACCTTTGCACACTTCTCTCACCACTTCTGAACGTCCCATCAGTACCTGATGCCATGTTGAGGACTCCATCCCCCAAACACTATCATGCCCACACACCTGCTGCTCTTACAGGCTCTGGCTCGGAGTCAGATTGTGACGAGGATAGAATAGAGGTACAGTATGGTTTGAACGTGGAGCCCTCTTTCAAACAATTTGTTCTGATAATATTTTCATTGAGACAAAAAGTATACTTAAAAAAAAATCTCACTAATGAATACAGGTCCTTATACACTAACATTTGCTTGGACAAGCAGATAACCACCTTTTTTTTTTTTACCAACCTCTTTTCCATAGACATTTGATATATACGTGGCCAGAGCTAACTGCAGTCCTCAACAAGGTGGCAACAAGGAGAGCTTTGTGTTGAAGGAGGGTCAGTACGTGGAGGTCTTGGACTCTGTCCACCCGGAGAAGTGGCTGGTCCGCACCAAGCCCTCCAAGACCACCTCCTCACGCCAAGGATGGGTCTCTCCTGCATACCTGGAGAAAAAGAGAAAGGTATGAGGTCATCAGTATGTCCTGGTTGGGCATAAAGGATGGGCGTAAAATGGACAACGTCGACATGTTTTGACCGTGCAAACAACCACGTTTTGTGTTTCGTCATGTAAACAGGATTCGGCAGAGGTGATGATAATATTTCACTGTGCATTAATTCAAGCGTTCATTGTTTTTTTGTTGTTGTAAAGGAGACATTCCCACAAATGAGAACACCACAACAGGAGCTTGATGTACCAGGGTCTACAGGAGAGAACTACAGGAGAACCCTAAGGTGAGTGAACAAATATTACTTGATTACACAGTGTGTTCCGAAATATTTGATTCACATCGTTTCTTAAAGACAACTGTCTACATTCCCTTCTGTCTTTAGCCAATTAATCCAGGGGCTGATTGATGGGGAGGAAGAGTTTGTGAAGGAGATGAAGGAATTCATGTCCCACCACCTGCACCACTTAGACACCAGCCCTCATGTCCCTATCAACATCATCAACCAGAAAGAAACCATCTTCCGCAATATAAAGGACATCATGGCTTTACACGAGAGGTCGCACCTGTTCTCTTTGTTGAGAGGGAGAGCTGGTTTTTAGTGCTGACGTTTTTTACTTGTGTAAATGAAATGTTAGAAAATAAATTGAAATAAATACTGTCCTTATTTTCCTACCCCATACTCAGATCTATTCTGCCCAGTCTGAGTGAGTGTTCTACTGACGATGACGTGGCCATGCATCTGGTCAAACATGCAGTGGACTTTGAGAAGTATCTGCAGTACATGGTGGGCCAATCACAGGCAGAAGCCTGTGTCACTGACAAGACCATCCAGCAGTACTTCAAGGTATGCAATCCAATAATTTACCCATAATGCACAAAAATCGACCCCCCATTCCCACAAGAAAAACTTTGCACTCACATGCTCCCAGTTTTCCATACTAACATTCACGCGTATGGAACTTTGTGTTCCAGCAAAACACGGAAACACACCCTGAGCACCCGGAAACTGCAGTCCTGGATGTCATCACCTTCTTACAGAGACCAGTGGAGAGGATTCAGACCTACCAGGCCTTGCTCAAGGTTAGTGCTCATCATCTGATTCTAAATGTCCATGTCGACACCTTTCTGAAGCCTTAGACCATGTATTTCTCCCTGTGTTTGTGTTGACAGGAACTGATCAAGAACAAGGCTAAGTGTGCGAAAAGCTGTCTTCTACTGGAAGATGCCTTCTCCATGGTGTCCTGTCTGCCCTGGCGCTCTGACAACCTACACCAGGTGTCTCTAATTGAGAACTACCCTGCCCCACTCACTGCACTAGGAGAACCTGTCCGCCAGGTAACTCACCCTTCCTGAACCCCTAGTTTATCTCCATAGAATGTCAGTCCTGAAAGGCTGAAACAGTTCCTAGTTTTCATCCTCTCCTTCTAATACTAATTCAGTCCTGATACACCAGATGAGTGCAGTTAAAGACATGCTCCGGAACTTTGGTGACTACTAAGTATTTTTTAACCCTCCCACTTTGGGCTGGATGTATCAATATGTCGTTCATACATGCAAAATATATGACCAGAATTTCTGTTTTACATCTAGCAATTCGAGTTGTAGCCAAAGAGCTTCAGCCCCTCGCCATTTGAGTGACAGATAGCAAGATACACACACAGCAGAGCGAGAGAGAAAGCAATGATGTGGTGCACATCTACACATCTCAGTTGCGGGCAAATACTGTACATGGGCACCCTTGCACATTTCTTCTCAAATAAATTGAAATGTCAAAAAAATGTTTTGGCCACCACACCTTGTAATAGGACTTTTAACATTGCAGAACCAATTTAATTTGTGTAAACTTAAATGTACATCTTAATTTAGAAAATAAAGACAAATGGCATAGACAAAATTATTGGCAACCTGGAGCTAGTACTTGGTTGCACAGCCTTTGGCCAAGATGACTGCAAGCAAACATTTCTTGTAGCCATCAATGAGCTTGCTGCACCTTTCCACGGACAATTTGGCCCACCTTTCAGCAGTAAACTGCTGTAATTCCTTAATGTTTGAGGGGTGCTCTCCAACAACTGCTGTTTTCAGATCTCGCCATAGGTTTGAATGTGTTTCAGATCTGGACTCTTTGCTGGCCACTCCAGAACAGTCCAGCATCTCTTCTTAACCATTCCTGGGTGTTTTATGATGTGTGTTTTGAGTTGTTGTCCTGCTGGAAGAACCACACACTTCAATGGAGTCCCAGTTTTTGAACACTGGGTTCAACATTGGACTCCAAAACACCTGGTAATCTGCTGATTTCATGATGCCTTGCACACTTTCTTGGCCCCCAGTACCAGAGGCAGCAAAGCAACCCCACAGCATTATCAAATCTCCCCCATGTTTGTTTGTAGGGAGGGTGTTGTTTTCATTGAATGCTTCATTTGGCCATCAGTAAACACAGCGCTGATCTGTATTGCCAAAGAGCTCTAATTTTGTTTCGCTGGTCCACAGAACATTTCCCCCAGGATGTATGCTTGTTTTGAGAAGTTCAGTCAGCCTTTCTTGTGGCCACTTTAGCAATAACAAAGTGTGGAAACAATGTTTATTTTAGGAGAAGTATGGAATTATTTAAGAAAATTGCAAGGGTGCCAATATATTTGACCGCAACTATGTGATGCAGTACGGGGGGCACCTTTTGGCTGGCAAGCTCTACTTTCAGAACTACTGGCTAAAAAGTATATAAAAGTATAAGATCATCTCTTTAATTACCAGGTCGAAACAAAAACCAGACATTTTTTTGTCCCTCCAGGACCAGAATTGAACAGCCCTGGTTTAGAATATGCCAACATGCCTAAACTACCTGAGCTGTACTGTAACAAACAGCGGAAGTTTGTTTCTCAGATGCTGATGGGGATACAGCATCATTGGAAGTTGAATGTCAAGGACATAGCTTATAATGTGCCATCTTGATCTCGCATTGGTGCAGAAATTAGCTCACTCATGTTTTCCTCATCAATGATCCAGTTCCTCCTGAAGCTTTCATCCCACATCTCTCCTCCTCCCAGGGTCCTTTCACTGTGTGGGAGGAGTCTCCCGAGATCAAGACGTCCTCCAGGGGCCACCAGAGGCAGGTGTTCCTCTTCAAGGACTGTGTCTTGCTCTGTAAGCTCAAGAGAGACCCTGGCATGAACTCTGACACCTACGCCTTCAAGAACAAGATGAAGGTGAAAACCTGCCCCTTGACCTTTGCCCCAGTCAATGTAAATGCATAGACCAATTCCTCTGTGCCAAGCTTATGTTACCAACCTGGGTTTGAACCCAGGTCTCCTGTGAACCACAAGATTGTGTTATCTCTTGGAGATAAAAACTTACGCGTTAGCTTGGGGAGATAACACACGTGGTAAGTCGAGACTATTCACCACATTTATTATGGTTTCTCCGAACCATCTCCATGACACACAGAGTGCCTTCCTTGTAATATTAACTTACTAACTCCCCTTCCACAGCTGAATGATGTGGAGGTGAAGGAGACGGTGGGGGGAGAGGAGAAGTCCTGGGGGCTGTGGCACGAGCATCGGGGCTCAGTGAGGAGGTACACACTTCAGGGCCGCTCCGCCGTGCTCAAGCTGTCCTGGCTCAAAGACCTGAGAGAGATGCAGCAACGCTCCAGCCTGACTGACAGCAGTGAGTTCCTCTGACTGTCTTTTGGCACTGTCCATTGTTAAGTTTGTCTAATACACACTCTTAGTAAAAAAAAAGGGCTCCAAAAGGGTTTCTTCAGCTGTCTCCATAGGAGAACACTTATTGGTTCAAGGTGAAAACCCTTTTTGGTTCCAGGCAAACCATTTTGGGTTCCATGTAGAACCCTTTCCCCAGAGGGTTCTACTTGGGGAGAGCTGAAGAACCCTTTCAGGTTCTAGATAACACATTTTTTCTAAGAGTGTACGAACACTGGCTTTATCTTCTGTTAACTCTGTCCAGCATGAACTCTATCCAATGTTGGATTTGGGCAGCACTAGATTTATTTTTCCTCATCTCTTCCCATTATTACAGTAGTCATGTGTGTGTTTCTGTAGGTCCACCAGAGTTTGAAGTTCTTCTGGCTGACTGCACCACAAAGATCGGGCAGACAATTAAGCTGGCCTGCAAAGTCACAGGAACACCCAAACCAGTGGTCAGCTGGTTCCAAGGTATACAAACAAGATGGCTTGCATAGGATTTGTTCTTTTTTAGTTGTTTTTAGCAAATAGTTTAACCATATAGATTTGAGCTTTAGACTAGTTAGCCAGCCATTCGGGAGTAGTGTGGAAGTTCAGGGAGTACAACCTTGTGTACCAAATTTAGCAAGCAGAATGAGGTATGTCCTGTTCTTTAACAGCAGTACGATCTCTGACGCTCTGATATGACATCACCTCCCTAGATGGCCTGGCCCTAGAGGATGGCCCCCACCACATCATCACTGCAGACCGGGCAGGCACCTGCTGTCTCATCATGGATGGGGTCACTCCTGAGGACTCTGGACAGTACTTGTGCTACGCTTCCAGCTCTGTGGGCCATGCTAGCACACTGGCCAAGATAGTGGTGGATGGTGAGTCCACGTTCACTTACAGTAGCTCTGGGGCTGAACTAAACAACCACAGTCCGGGATAACAGAGCATGCATTTCATGTTAATGAATATTAGGGCTAAAGAACACTAGAATACAACAAACATAGCCATATGATTGTACTCTCTAACATGTTACGGTATTCTCCATGGCATATTGTGCAAAGGTAATGCGTAGAGTGAACGAACTCATTATTTCCTGTCCTACAGCACCCCCCAGATTCCTTACCAGGCTGCAGAGTGTATGTCTGCTGGAGGGAGAGGACATCAAGTTTATCTGTTCCACACACAGTACTCCTTTACCCCGAGTCAGGTATGGTACAGTAAACTGGACAGGATTTACTGTATCCCCCTACAATGTCATGGGAACCTGGCTAGTACCTGCTTGATTCCCATTAAGATCGTCCCACATGTTGTTATTTGGTTGTGTGCCCTGGTATGTTTATGACAGTTGGTTTAAGGATGGCAGAGAGCTGACAGACCAGAGGAAGTACCACATAGAGAGTGACGCCCGCAGTGGGATCCTCACGCTCACCATCATGAACCCTGGAGAGACAGACCTGGGACAGTATAAGTGTGAGGTAGGCCTACAGTACATGTATGAAACCCTGTACTTCATATGTAATAATTGTTCCTAACATACAGGTAATAGTAATAACTATAATACTTTATATAAAACCCTATAAAAAAAAGAACAAGGACACCGTACAGCAAAGAGTGGAAAAAACTAAACGGGGATTAAACAATTAAAATGAAACAAAAGTTACTTATCTTCAACTAGGGCTGAGTAAGGGGGCGAGCTAAGCTGAGGGAAAAGGTAGGTTTGAGTTCGGCCTTTGAAAGTGGTGATGTAGTCAGAGTTGCGGGTGGCTGGGGTGAGAGAGTTCCAGAGCTTGGGGGCAGTGGCGCTGAATGGCCGGTCCCCCATGGTGCACAGTACAGGTATAACATTGAAGGTACAATATACTGTTGCTGTTCTTTATAGCAATGCATTCTTTGAGCTTTTGTGCACTGTTATAAAACAGTGCCGTTTTAAAATGTGAAATCCTGTCATGTTTTAGCTGTGGAACAAGTTGGGCAGTGCCAAGAGTAAAGCAGAGATGTGCTCCGCCTTTGCACAAGTGATGGACAGTGAGCCTGACCAACCACAGGCCATCTTGATCCAAGGTACAGTAGGAGAGTTCCCTCCACCAAATCAAGGTAAATGTCCACCTCGGAGTCAGGTCACAGGTTTTGAGAAGAAGGCTACAGTAGAGATGTTCATCTTTAGTGTCCACATGTTCTACACTATAAGACATGATGGCAGTCTAATACAATCTAGGACAAGGACCCTATAGGTCTAATTATTTTCTGATATCTATTGAGAGACAAGGGAAAGTATTGTTTTTATCCCAGTTTTATTCTGTGGACAATACAAGCTCAGTGTTAACTGAAGAGGGATCAGAAAAGCACATGCCATGGTCCTTACTTAGTTTCACCTCACCTCACGTTCACCTACTTTACCTCAGATCACTTTACTTCACTTCACTTTATCTCTGTTTTCATGCTGTCAGTCGTCATTGCCATTCCTCGTGTTCAATATGGATTGTCTCATTACCCAGGTTACCCTTTCTATCCCATTTCATTCCAAACACCCGTGAAACCATAAACACTTCCAGTCACCGACATTAGCAATCAACATAGATATCATATCCTGGCTAGTTGTGCATATTCATGAAAGACATTGATACACTTTAGTATTGGATGTTTTTGCTTGTGTTTTCATCATGTTTCCATCTTTCAGAAATGACAAGCATTGGAAAGGACCGGGTCCTTTCCTCCCATTTGACTGATCTTGATGGATTTCCAAAAGCTTTTCCAAACAGGATAAATAAGGGGCCATAGCTCATTTACATCTCAGGGTGTTTCCCGGACACGGATTTGAACCTACAGTAGTCCTGGAGTAAAACTCTTTCAATAGACACTCTCCTTTGAGTTTACTTTTTAGTCCAGGACTAGGCTTAATCTATGCCCGATAGATAACGGCCCCTCAGAGTCCATATCAGGACCCCGAAAAGTCGATTGATTACGACACAGCAGTAATCCTTGCTGTATCCATATATCTGACAAGTGCATATTTTGTCATTTAAAAACAAATAATACAATTAGAATACTGGCATTGCTGTATCTATCAATCACTTTCCTTCATGAGCTATGATTCCACCTCTAAGTAGTTTTCCCTTTGGCTTTTGGACACCAGTTGATCATGTGAGTCAATCCATTCTCTGTAACCCTCCTGCTCTCCATCTTCTGTAGTCCCCGAACAGGAAGTACCTCACAGAGCCTTCATGTTCACAGTATCATGGACCCAGTGCATGTGGATGGGTCCTCTCTCCTCTCCAACGCATGCCCAGTTAACTCTCCACTCCTACCCATACAAGATGGTCATGTGCTGGGCATCAGGCGCCCCTTATTCCCCCCCCCCCCCCCCCTGGGGAGTGGGCATGTGTCCATGTCCTGTTCATGGGCTGATTTACAAACTATTGGGTGTCCTTCAAGTCTGGAGGTAAGATGTGCACTGGTTATTGTGTTCCTGTGAGTCTGGAGGTAAGGGTACTGTACGTTCCTAACATTAGCTTTTAGCATATTTCTCATTCATTCTACATTTTTAAATAGACAGTTGCTGATGTCTCGACACGCTTTGCCTCGGTCACAAATTAGCATGGCTTCAAAAAATATATTCATTGTAAAGGCCAGTTAATAATATGAATTAATGATTTTGGACTATTAGACCCGAACGGCACCTAAGAGCATCAGTATGAGAGAGGTGTCATTGTGCTTCCAGACTCCGACTCAGAGGGCTGGTCCACTGCCATGGTGAAGCAATGGCTGCAGACAGACTTCCACCCCACCTCTGTTGTCAAAATGCTCTTCCAGCCTGGATACCCTCAGCCGTGAGTCTGCCTGCCAGAACTGTGATACATTCATCATCCTACTGCACCATCTCTATTTTTATCCCAATATATATTTTCTCTACAGAGCCGAGGGTAGCCAAGAGGAAAGGGACCCTACCGCCAGAGGACACGTGGAGGCTCCACAGTTCCCCACTGAGCTCGAGGAGAGACCGGAGGTTGAGGAGGAACTTTATGTTCCTGAGGCCATAGAGGAAATGCCAACATGTACTATACTTTGCAATTATGCATACACACTGTAGTTCCTTATTTTCTAAAAGAGGTGGCCACTGTGCCTAAGACATGAATCATCTCATGAAATGACCTCACTTCCTGTCTCCTCAGCTCCTCCCTCCATCCAGGTGCCGGTGGAGGACCTGTGTGTGGAGCCTGGTCAATCAGCTACCTTCACCATCATCATCACAGGAAGGCCCACCCCCGAGATTCAGTGGTACAAGGTTGGGACGCTTCAAACTTCCTCAATCTAAGTCCACCTTCATCTCATTCACTGTTATAATTCACTTAATCCAACCCTCGTTATGACATTCCCCAATATATTTAAGCATAGCTGACACCGCCGGACATAACTAACCAAAACAATTAATCAACTGAGTAGTACGAGCATGGTAATTGTTGGTGTTCTCCTCCACGGCTTGGCCCCTGTGCTGTCGTAGAAGCTGTGCCTTAGTAGTGTCTCTCTCATATGATTGGAGGATGGAGAGGAGCTGTTGGCCACTGAGAATGTGGAGGTGGTCCAGAATGGTGCCCGCTGCTCTCTGACTGTGCTGTGCCCGGAGAGTGAGGACGGTGGCATCTACACCTGCTGGGCCTATAACGACATAGGACACACCTCCTGTCAGGCTCGGCTGACAGTGGAGGAGGGTAAGACCTCAGTACACACCTATGGTGTCTGTCAAATTAATAAAAAATGAATCCCCCTTGTACAGCAGCGCACTACTTTTCACCTGATTCATGTGTCTTTCCGTTCACTGTCCTTATTTTTTTACTGTCATTCAAACTAGCCGATGCCAAACCTATGACAGATGTAACACAAAATGCCTAGAAGATGAGCATCCTAATCCCCAAATGCAGCTGAAACACCACACATGTGATGCTCTCTGGCTGACTACATGTGACTGCATGGTCCTGGTCCTCTTTTCTGTAGGTCCACTGGAGTCGCAGGAGAGAGAGGTGGAGCTTGGGAAGAGGAGGAAGCTGCTGTCTGTGTATGACGTCCATGAGGAGATTGGGAGGTAAGTACACATTTAGTTGGGTGTCATATTTTGCACTGCAGCAATCGGTCAAGCTGCAACTGTGGAGGTGACGGTCCCTTTGGCTGTGTTCCAATAAACTAAAATGGGTTCCGTCCTTTTTCTCTTCTCCCCGTGTCTGTAGAGGCACGTATGGGGTGGTAAAGCGGGTTACCCACAGGAGGACGGGTGAGGGCTTTGCCGCCAAGTTCCTGCCCCTGAGGAGCAGTACGAGGACCAGGGCGTTCCAAGAGAGGGACCTGCTCTCCCGGCTGGCCCACCCCAGGGTGGCCTGTCTGCTGGACTTCTTCTCTACACGGAGGACCCTGGTCCTGGTCACCGAAGCGTATCCTTCCCCATGGCGCTTTTAGCCACTTCACCGATGAAGACCTAAGGGTGGAGATGTAGTGCTCAATTTGATCCATGTTTTAACACGGCACATCGTTCTTAATACCATAACGTAGCTGCTCTTCTCGCGGTCTCCTTGATCATTTGCTGTCGAAGGGATCAGTCAGCGAGAGAGAGGTAAAACCTTCGCTCTTTTGACTGTAAAACCCAATCTTGTTGAACGGTGTTTGGAGTTGACCCCTGTTTTGCCTGGATGCTAAGGCTATTATGACTGCCCCTATGATGTTTATAAACTGCGTTCATGGTACCAGGTGCAGATGTACATTCAGCAAATCCTGGAGGGAGTTGGTCACATCCACAGCATGAACATCCTACATCTGGACATCAAAGTAAGTTTGCATGTTTCGTTTGGTTGTTCATGCATTCACTTTCGTTTTGTGCACATTGAAACAATGCACCCTGGTCAATAGTTTGACGGACAGCTTAGTCCGTGACATGGTAAGTTCCCTCACCCACCATCTGCCATTGGAATTCAATCACACAGCCGGACAATATCCTGATGGTGTTTCCACCCAGAGAGGAGATCAAGATCTGTGACTTTGGCTTCTGTCAGGAGATGGACACTTCCAGACACCAGTACAGCCAGTTTGGCACTCCTGAGTTTGTGGCCCCTGAGATCATACATCAAGACCCCGTCACTATAGCAAGTGACATCTGGTAAGCGAAACGTATTATCTGTTTCAGTACATCTGTACCACTGTATGTGACATTCCAATCATATGAATGGGAAAATGTGACGATTTATCGCGACAGAAATATTTTCTCTCTTCTTTGTCAGGTCCATTGGTGTTGTGGCCTATTTATGGCAAGTACTGTATGATTTATGATTATTATTTTTTTTAAATGCAATATTTGAGTCTCATCATATAGTACATGGAGTGTTAAGTGTTGAAATCATGCTGTGTCCTGTCAGTCTGATGTGCCGCTGTCCGTTCGTGGGGGAGACGGACCGGGCCACTCTGATGAGGGTGGGGGAGGGGACACTGAACTGGGACGCACCCGACCTCACCTACAGGAGCACCGGTGCCCAGGGCTTCCTCCGCACGGTCCTGCAGCCAGACCCAGTGTAAGATACACAACCATCGACATGAATGAAGATATTATCATTTCTTATATGGATATAACTCTAATTGATTTGGTTCTCTCCTTAGAAAGCGACCAACTGCATTTGAGTGTCTGGAGCACGAATGGTTCCAGGTAAGAATTACATACACAGTTTGTTTCTGTCTCAGCCGGGTTGGTGGAGACAAATAAAATGGAGGAAAACAATGAATCTTGTCTAACACATTCTCTCTTGTTGATTATGTTGTCAGGGTGAACATGAGGATGAGACTGATGATATCAATACAAGGGCTCTGAAAGTCTTCATCTCAAGGAGAAAATGGCAGGTACAATAATAACATGCAGGGCTCTATTTTAACAAACCTAATGCAATGATAAAGTGGTAGTATTATAGGTTCGGGGGTGTGTCGGAAATATTTGTGCTATTTTTACAAACGGAATTATGGGCGCAGTAGCTGGCGTTGGTGCGAAAGGGCTGGGTTTTGATGACTAAACAAATTGGAGGCTTTAAGCCTCACTGGCCAATCTGAACATGCTCCATGGCTAAATATTTGGTTGCTTCAAGTTGTGTATTTACAATACATGTATTCCCTTTATGTATTGCCTTGTCATCAACTCCAATTTCAGTGTTAGTCCGTTATAGCCTAGTTTGTTAAATAACCTACAGAAACATAGCCTAGTTTGTTAAATAACCTACAGAAACATAGCCTAGTTTGTTAAATAACCTACAGAAACATAGCCTAGTTTGTTAAATAGCCTACAGAAACATAGCCTAGTTTGTTAAATAGCCTACAGAAACCAAAAATATGTTGAACATGTTTTCAGTCCACATTGTTCTAAGTAATTGCATGTCTTCAATAAGGAAACATATTGTTAAACATAGCATTCACACTGGAGGCTAGGCCTACTGTAAATTGCTTTATGGCTGATTCACGGACATGTCAAACGTACGATTAAATTCACTATTGATAAGGCTAAAAAGAGTGAATAATTCTAATTAGAATCTAAATTAAACAAAAACTGGTTTTAAATAGGGTACAGTATGTCTAAATACAGCTACAGGCACCATAATTGCTTCCTGTGGGCATATAATATCAAGGCAACGCAGACAATAGAGGGTTTTATGCACATCCAAACTTTTCACAGAAGATGGACAAAGATACAATATATAGAGAATGTCCACTCGAAGCACATGATGCCGCGGAGCTGAGCAGACGTTGACAAACCAAGCTCTTCAAAGTTATTCCATTATTACCTAAATAACAACGTTGAAACAATATTCTAACATCGGCTGATAAAGAGCCATGGCCCTCCGACCGAGAGGCAAGAGGGATGACCAAAACGTTGTTGATTCCCAAGATAACGATAACGCTACAGCTAGCAAGATTAGCATTAGCCCTCATAACTCAGACGACAGTTCCAGACTGTTGCTCTCGGCAGCCTCTTGAGAGCCTGCTGACATGCTGGCTACTCTCCTCCGGGGAATTCAGGATGGTAACAAAGGCCTTTCTCTGAAAATTGACAAGAAATCGGCTGAACTCCATTCTTCCATTGATGACCTGAAATCCTCCCTGAATGATCTCCTTTTGAGAACGACTGAGGCTGAGTTGTGCATTAGCACAGTTGAAGATACCATCACTCGACATGACCAGGTTCTGATATAACTGCAGAAGGACAATGCCTACCTCAGGTAGATCAGATCAGATGGAGAAGCAGAGCAGACGTAGTAATATCCATGTGGTGGGATTGAAAGAGGACAGCGAGGGCCGTGACCCGGTCCGTTTCTTCACTCAATGGATCCCGGAGGTCCTAGGCATAATCAACTTCACCAAGCCGCTGGAAATCGAACGCGCCCACAGAACATCAGCGCCGAAACCCCGGTCAGAAACACATCTTACAGCCAGTGAACACAAGCAATTGAAGAGGGAATGGGTAGGACAAGTTTTTGCGTCCTCTTTTAACTCCAAAGCAAGAGGAACTGCAATTTTGATAAGTAGACACATCCCCTTCTGCGTCATCAACACCATTTCGGATCTCTCTGGCAGGTTTGTTTTGGTGCAGGGGAATATGTTTTCGGAGTCAACAACACCATCTCTGATCCCTCGGGCAGGTTTGTTTTGGTGCAGGGGAATATGTCTTCGGAGTCAACAACACCATCTCTGATCCCTCGGGCAGGTTTGTTTTGGTGCAGGGGAATATGTTTTCGGAGTCAACAACACCATCTCTGATCCCTCGGGCAGGTTTGTTTTGGTGCAGGGGAATATGTCTTCGGAGTCAACAACACCATCTCTGATCCCTCGGGCAGTTTTGTTTTGGTGCAGGGGAATATGTTTTCGGAGTCTTGAACCCTATTGAATATTTATGCTCCTGACTTCGATGACCATATGTTTATTCAGAATGTCTTCCTTCAGGTTGCTCAAGCACCACAGTTCTTGATAGGTACTCTGATAAACCCTCACTTCTTACCAAAGCCGACAAGCTCACCATGTCATTCATGAAAGATCTCTATTTACTAGACATCTGGAGACAGTTGCACCCACAGGATAGGGACTACTCTTTTAATTCACACCCACACGCATAGATAGCTTTTTACTATCGACCCAACTGTTTCATAGAGTGTTAGATATCGAGTACCTCCCCAGATTGTTTAGTGACCATTCTCCTCTGGTATTATCAATCTCCATTCTTACCAAGGTAAATGGAGCATATAGATGGAGACTAAATTCTACACTCCTAAAGCAACCTGAATTTTGTGCATTCATCAAAGAGCAGATCAATATTTTTACTTTGACAAACAAACAAACCTTCTGCTCCTTACAGTTTCATTCTTTGGGACACATTGAAAGCCTATCTGATGGGACAGATCATTTCCTATACTAAAGGGTTGAAGAGAAAACACGGTGCGGAACTGATTGCCCTTGAATCTAAAATCTCTGAGCTAGAGAAAACCTCCCAAAGAGGCCCGACTAAAGATCTATACAGGTAAATAAAAAACTGAAATATAATATTCTGAACACATATCAAGCTGAGAGGGCCATCACTAAATCAAAACAGCGTTATTACGAGCTTGGAGAGAAAGCTCACAAAGTATTGGCATGGCAACTGAAAGCAGAGGAAAGTAAGAGGACAATTAATGCTATAGAAACTCTTACTACTGAGATATATTTAGACCCTAATAAAATGAATGACACGTTTAAGAAATACTACGAAGACCTCTACACTTCCCAAACAAGCGATGATCTATCAGAGATCGACTCCTTTCTCTCCTCTCTCAACCTCCCATGCCTGTCAGAGGATGACAGAGAGCGCCTGAGTGAACACTTCTCAGTTCCTGAATTGTTGGAGGCCATTAAATCCTTACCTTCTAATAAATCTCCTGGGGAGGATGGCTTCCCTCCAGAGTTCTATAAAGAATTTAGGGAGCTGTTGGTCCCCTACCTTATGGAGGTACTTAAAAAAGCCGGGAAAGACAACTGCTTTCCAGAGTCTTTCTCTCAAGCAGTGATTACTGTGAAGAAAGGGAAAAACACGCTAAAGTGCGCCTCCTATAGACCAATCTCTCTCCTTAACACAGATTGTAAACTGGTCACCAAGATGCATTCTAAGAGACTGTCTTCCCCTGTTGGTCAACCCAGATCAGAATGGCATTATAATTAATAGAATGTCCTCCAGTAATGTCAGAAGGTTCTTTGATATAATTCATCTTGCTAACAAAAATGAAATAC
Source organism: Oncorhynchus kisutch (assembly GCF_002021735.2). Classification (NCBI taxonomy): domain Eukaryota; kingdom Metazoa; phylum Chordata; class Actinopteri; order Salmoniformes; family Salmonidae; genus Oncorhynchus; species Oncorhynchus kisutch. The sequence goes on along the minus strand of NC_034186.2, from coordinate 44,893,970 downwards.
CTAGTGTCGCAGTCTCCCTCGACACTGAAAAGGCCTTTAATAGGGTTGAATGGCCATACCTCTTTCGCGTCTTGGAAAAGTTTGGTTTAGGTACCGTGTTTGTAAATTTGATCAAATCCCTCTACAAATCTCCTAAAGTTAGGATTGCTAACAATGGGATTACTTCCTCCTCTTTCCCTCTATATAGGGGGAACAGACAAGGTTGCCCAATTAGCCCCCTCCTCTTTGCCCTCGCCATTGAACCGTTGGCTGAGGCTATTAGAACGTGCCCTGACATACATGGCTTTGAGGTGGGCCCCCATACCCATACGTTATCACTCTTTGCGGACCACCTTATCTTATTTCTAACGAAGCCAGAACATTCCCTCTCTCACTTGCAGATCCCACTACAGTGTTATAGTTCTTTCTCTGGATATAAGGTCAATTTTGATCAAAATGAAATCTTACCATTGTCTGTCTTTGACCACCATACCATCAAGCACAAGTTTCCTTTTAGATGGTCTCCTATGGGCTTCACATATTTGGGCCTAATGGTGGATGGTCACCTGAACAACCTATATAAACTCAATCTTGCCAGCTTGTTGCAAAAGGTGGAGGGTAACCTTTGTAAATGGATGGACTTGCCTCTCACTCTACTGGGTAGAATAAATGTAATTAAAATTAATGTCCTGCCCAGATTTCTATATTTGTTTCAATCTCTCCCTATCCCTGTTCCCACGGCATTCTTTTCCCCTCTCGACAAGCTGACTTGCTTGCTTGTTTGCAGGTGACCAAATACTTATTTTCCACCATAATTTGCAAATAAATTCATAAAAAATCCTACAATGTGATTTTCTGGAGTTTTTTCTCATTTTGTCTGTCATAGTTGAAGTCTACCTATGATGAAAATTACAGGCCTCTCTCATCTTTTTAAGTGGGAGAACTTGCACAATTGGTGGCTGACTAATTCATTTTTTGCCCCACTGTATATATAAAAAAAGAGAATGTCCCCTCACCGTTATACTGTTTGATAAACATAATGGAACCATCTTACAGATCGTATTCACATTTCTTCAGAAATAGCAGACGACTCCTAAATTACATTTCATGCCAGCTGGACGTTCTCATCATAAAGCCAGGATGGTGAATCATTCTAAGTTTAGCTTTTAATCAAATTAAATTCCGCCATAGCACCAGCTGGAAATAGAGTAAGCCACCCAGAAAAATACCACTTGAGTAAAAGTCTAAAAGTATCTGGTTTTAAATGTACTTAAAACGTCTTAGGGATAGCCCCCTTTTTTAAAATCTTTGCCTAAAATGACATACCCAAATCTGCCTGTAGCTCAGGCCCTGAAGCAAGGATATGCATATTCTTGGTATCATTTGAAAGAAAACACTTTGACGTTTGTGGAAATGTGAAGTTAATGAGGAGGAGAATATAACACAATAGATCTGGTAGAAGAAAATACAAAGAAAAAAACTACTTAAAAAAATCTTTGAAATGCAACAGAAAGGCCCCAAATCTAGCCATCACTCTGGTAATTACACTGCTGCCATCTTATGGACACCATCGGATGTGCAAAGTTTCAGACAACTTGAAGTATGAGCAAGGTAGTCACCCAGGTACATTTGGGCAAATCGTGAAGGAGACATTCACATACCATTTTTCTGCAAGAATATCGTCAAATCTGTTTACTTGGACTTTGATTTTGATTTTCCAGTATTAGTGACATCGGGTGCTGTAGGTCTCCTGGAGGGCAGGCAGTGTTCCCCCGATGATGCGTTGGGCAAACCGCAACACCCTCTGGAGAGCCCTGCGGTTGTGGATGGTGCAGTTGCCATACCAGGCGGTGATACAGCCCGACAGGATGCTCTCAATTGTACATCTGTAAAGGTTTGTGACGGTCTTAGGTGCCAAGACAAATTTCTTCAGCCTCCTGAGGTTGACGAGGCACTGTTGCACCTTCTTCACCACACTGTCTTTGTGGGTGGACCATTTCAGATTGTCAGTTATGTGTATGCAGAGGAACTTGAAGCTTTCCACCTTCTCCACTACGGTCCCGTCGATGTCGAAAGAGGCGTGCTCCCTCTGCTGTTTCCTGACTTCCACGATCAGGTCCTTTGTTTTGTTGATGTTGAGGGAGAGGTTATTTTCCTGGTACCACCCCGCCAGGGCCCTCACCTCCTCCCTGTAGGCTGTCTCGCCATTGTTGGTAATCAGGCGTACGACTGTTGTGTCGTCTGCAAACTTGATGATTGAGTTGGAGGTGTGCGTGGCCACGCAGTCATGGGTGAACAGGGAGTACACGAGGGAGTGGAGCACGCACCCTTGTGGGGCCTCTGTGTTGAGGATCAGTGAAGTGGAGGTGATGTTTCCTACCTTCACCATCTGGGGTTGGCCCGTCAGGAAGTCCAGGACCCAGTTGCACAGGGTGGGGTTCAGACCCAGGGCCCTGAGCTTAATGATGAGCTTGGAGGGTACTATGATGTTGAAGGCTGAGCTATAGTCAATGAACAGCATTCTTACATAGGTATTCCAGTGTGCAGTGCGATGGGAATTGCGTTGTCTGTGGATCTATTGGGGCGGTAAGCAAATTGAAGTGGGTCTAGAGTGCCTCTCAATGCAGTCATGGAGTTCAGTTGACATCTTGAAGCAAGTGGGAACAGCAGACTGGGATAAGGAGAGATTGAATATGTACATAAACACTCCAGCCAGCTGATCTGCGCATGCTCTGAGGACACGGCTAGGGCCGGCAGCCTTGCGAGGGTTAACACTCACTGTCTTACTCACTTCAGCCACGGAGAACGAGAGCCCACAGTCCATGGTAGCGGGCCGCGCCGGTGGCACTGTTATTCTTAAAGCGGGTGAAGAAGATGTTAATCTTGTACAAGAGCAAGAAGTCCACTATGAATAGCTCTTCTCCGCCGGCTTCGTCTTGGAGCAGCCTCAGGGATAAGATAAATTGCCCTGGGGAGTACGAACAAAGGATTCAAATCTGGAAAGTTGTATTCCTGGTCGTAATGCTGGTGAGTTCCCGTCGCTCTGATATCCAAAAGTTATTTCCGGCTGTATGTAATAACGGGAGAAAAAAAAACGTTCTGGGCTAATAATGTAAGAAATAACACAAAAAAACGAAATACTGCAAAGTTGCTTAAGAGCTAGAAGCAGAGCTGCCATGTCTGTCGGCGCCATCTTGCCATCAAGATTGTATCGTTGCTTATGTACGAGTCAGATAAAATAAATTGTTGTTGATATGGCATTGTAGGACGACTGAATTCTTTGGAGGAGCGTGTCTTTGGTAATTGGACGAGGGGCGCTCTTTGAAAATTGGAATGGATAGCCTACTTGAACAAGCGAAATGTAAGTATGTGAATTGTGAATATTGAAAAAAGCATGAGGGCAAAATCCTCAAATATTTCAAAGCTCAGTCAACCATTTAAAACCCCTTTATTCATAGGCTACTTTTGGCTAATGGCCAGGATAAAAAGACACACCTACTGTATGCGATGCTGCTAAACCAGCCTTGATTAAGGGAAAAGTAGGCTATGATTGGTTTTTAATCAAATCGAAATGGGGAAACCAATTTTTTTATGTTCATAAATACGAGATTCACAGGCAAAAAAGGCACATCTCTCCTTCCATGGTGACTGTGCGTCATGGCTAGATAGGCTGCGCTTCCAGTCTCAAAATCCATTCCATTATCAACTACTTCCTTTAAGACGTGCTTTTTGTGGGTCTTAAACTTCCCACCAGCGCTGCAGCAAATTGTCACTTTTGCACTTGTTTTTAAGTGCACACCTCAAATTTTGCCACCCCTCCCACCTCAGCGCAAGCGAGCTGATGTTAGACAGGTAAATCGCGGAACCTGGCTTTAGGGCTGGAAAATGCCAGTGCGCCAGTTTTAACATGACAAAATTGAACTGTCTTTTCCCAGCTCTGTATGAATGCTCTGTCTTCTCTCTCACCTGCATTCTCTCCCCTCTCTACCCAGCGTTCTCTGACCTGCCTGGGCTCGGTGCTAATCCTGAAGCCCATCCCAGAGCTGCTGGATGCCCCTCTTCGGGAGACCTCCATCACAGCCCCTCGGGACCCCCATGAGCCCAGCAGCACCTCCATGAGCAGCGGCTCCTCCTCTGAGTACGACGAGGCCGATGCCTGGGACTTCTTCCACCATTGCACCACAGCTGACGAGGATGAAGACGAGGAGGAGGAAGAATTTGACCCCCTCATGGAGAGAGCCAGGATCCCTGAGCCCTTTGCCAAACTGAAATTGGAGGAAGAGGAGGAGGGGACCATGGAGGAGGAGGACGAGGAGGAGGAGGAGGAGGAGATGGGAGGACAGATGAGAGTGCTGGAGAGGAGCCTAAGCAGGCAGTCTTTAGGGTCCTCGGATGCGTCACAGCAGCCGACCCCCCAGAGGGAGAGGAGGGTCAGCCGAGAAAGCAGCCCATCCCTATACCTCTCCGAGGGGGATGATGGCTCCGCGTCCGGGAGTGAAGGAGGCTGCATCGCCAGGAGCAGCCTGATCCGCAGCACTTTCTACAACAGCTCCGCGCAGCTCTCGCCCATGTCCGCTCACCACATGACCCTCAGGGACAAGTTCCAGGCCAAGAAGCAGGAGAGGGGCCGCAAGCCGCTCCGCAGAAGCCTCTCTAGCCGCCTCAACGAGCCTCTCATTGAGTATGTGGAGGACGAAGGCGAGATCAATCACGGGCAAAGGCGAGGGTCTTTGCAGTCGTCCATGCTCAAGTCCTGCTCCTTTGACAGCGGGGTCAGCCTCTCGCACAATGCACCACCACAGAGGAGGAGCAAGTCGTTGGACGAGTACTCCCGACGCTCACCAGGATCCGCCAAATGTAGAGAAGAGGAGAGTGCTTTGAATCTTAAGGAGGATTTCACTGACAAGGAGGAAGAGGAGAAGAGCTTGGATGTTTCCCCTCTCCAAGTGAGAGGTAGAAGAGGTTCAGTGGCAGTGGCTCCCAAACAGCTTATGGCCAGGCTTCAGGAACTATGTGCAAAATCGCCCCATGCTGGTCCAGAGAAGAGCCTCAGGCCAGAGGAGGAGGCGGGGAACCTGGCTGGCTCTCAGTACTCCCTGGCTGAGTCCCTCATCCTGGAGCATGGCTCTGAGGGCTCCAGCAGGCTGGACTCTTGTGAGGAGCTGTCCCACGGCTACCCTGCAGCCACACAAAGAGGGAGAGCAGGGGATGAGTATGATGACCAGGAGGAGCCCCTGATCACAACGTCCCCCTGCTCCCTGCTCCAGGGGTCTGAGGCTGTGGAAGCTAATAAGGAGCCCCAGTGCCGGAGCGGCCAACTTCAGATCCCACCGAGAAGGACAACCCACCCCAACCAGAACTCAACGGCAAGAAATAATGGTAAGGTAGAGAAGACGATCCTGCCGGTGAAACCCAGCCCCAGCCTGTCCTTCAAGGCCCCAGAGAGACCCTCGAGGGCCAGCGACACAGAGGCACGTCTCCAGAGGCACGCGTCCACCCCGGCCCTCCAGGCCAAACCGCCCTCGGGGAAGTCTCCTAGGATGTCACCCAAGGTTGGGTTGATGAATCTGTTACGTAGGCAGTCCTGGGCGGGGCATTCCTACTCACAACTGGAGGGCACGGAGCAGGGACCCACGCTAGGGGAATTGGAGCCCAAAACCCCCACCATGTCACTCAGGAAAAAGATGAGGGCATCAGCCTCTAGCCTCACCAAGCTGTTCACCAAATCGTCCAGCAAGGAGGACTTAACGAAGGGAGGTGAGCTACCATGCACTTTTAGTTTCGTACACTTTTTCCGAATGGGATCCCTCTCATGTAGTGGAAACAATCAGAATGTCCACCCTTTATGTTTCTTGGTGTGATGCAGGGCCGATTGTAAAGGGTTCCTCTCCTGCTCCACCTGAGCAAAAGGCGAGCGCTGGCTTGGAGAGTGCTAAAAAGAAGTCCACATTATTTTCATTTAAAATACCTAAAATACCTGCATTCAAGAAGAACAAAGGTGAAGTATATTTGGACTCAATTTGCAATCTACTCAGCAGCCAAAAGTCTAATGTTTTATCTTTCTGTTTTCTCTCCAGAGATGCTCATCCACCTGACCAGGCCTGATGTGCACCAGTTGGAGGCAGGTGGATTTCTGCTGGTATGGAGACCAGTGCAGTCCAGCAACCCAGTGGTTTACTGTGTTCAGTACAGCACAGACGGTACGAAAAACACATTTTCCACAGAAATGTGTATGTCACCGGAGGCTGGTGAGGGGACGATGGCTCATAATAATGGCTGGAATGGAGTAAATGGAATGGTATCAAGCACATGGAAACTGTGTCTGATGTGTGTGATATCATTCCGTTTGTGCCGTTTCAGCCATTACCATCCGCCCGTCCACCCCAATTTAGTACCATGAGTCGCCGTACCACCAGCCGCCTTTGGTGTATGTGCAGTGAAGTGAAGCGACACTAAATTGAACAAGTTTAACACTGTCTACCGGATGTTGACGATGATGATGATGATGATGATGCCCCTGTTGCACATGAAATATTATAATTATAAAACATTCTCATACCCTCTACTGCCACAGGTGGGGAGTGGAAGCTACTGTGCGAGGAGGTGACAGACAGTTGCTACGTAGTGAAGGACTTACTCAGAGGAGCAGGATACGTATTCAGGGTGGGCTGCATCACCAAGAAGGGGGCAGGACCTTTCAGCGACCCTTCGCCCCCTGTTGTTATGGCAACCCATCCTAAAGGCAATTAGTGTTAATTGATGAAAGTTTGTTTTTGTGCTCTACGTCCCTTTTTGAGTCTGTGGCCAGACATAACAGTTCTCCTTTCATCCACAGAGACCCACATTCCCCTCATCCAGACCGAGTACCCAGGATCAAAGGGCAGTGGGTCAAGAGGTCAACCTAGCCACAAGACCTACAGCTTCCTCGCAGAGATCAACAGGTACTGGACGGTCAACACTGGGTTAGGAAAGTTGGTGTTTTTTTTCTATGCGACGCGAATGTGTACTCATTGAGCATTTATTTACTGCACATCTGTCCTTCCTACCTGTAAAGCACAGATGTGTGTGCAATCTCTCTCACTGTCTCTCTCTCGCCGTGTTGTCCATGTCAGGGGTCGTTTCAGCGTGGTGACCCAGTGTCAGGACGGCCAGAGCCAGCAGCTGTTTGCTGCCAAGATCACCCCATACAGGCCAGAAAATAGAGCACTGGTGCTCAGGGAGTACCAGCTGCTTAAGAAGCTCAACCACCCCCACCTGGTGCAGCTGCACACGGCCTACATTACCCCCCACTGCCTGGTGCTCATCCAGGAGCTGTGTGCTGGCAGAGAGCTGCTCTACAACCTGACTGAGAGGTCAGAAAGACACAGCTGCCTGCTTTACACTGCAACATTACTTTGTAGTATTTTTGGGGGTGTGTTAGTTTTGTACCGTTGCCTGGCTAATGGGCTTTGCAATTTCCAGAGTGTGTATGCAAAATGTGTTATTTACTGTACTTGGTAAAGATGCAGAAGATGGGTTTTAGATATACCATGTTCCCCCTCCCTCCTTTTTTACCCCAAACAGAGATCTTTATGCTGAACTCCATGTGGCAGAGCTGCTGGCTCAGATCCTGAGTGCTGTGGACTATCTGCACAGCCGCCGCGTCGTCCACCTGGACCTCAAGTCGGACAACATGCTGGTGACGGACCGCAACGTGCTGAAGATCGTAGACCTGGGCTCCGCTCAGTCTTTCACACCCGGACAGACCCTCAACATAGAGGACATTCCGGGACAAGAGAAAGGTACATCAAGAGAACGACTGGAAAGGATGAGCGGGGAGGATGGGTGGATAGGGATGATAGGCTGAACAAAAGCTTGCCTAACTTCATCACTCAACTTTGCTCTTGAAGAACAGTTTTATCCGTCTTCCCATTTCACACAGAGACTCCATCGAGGGCCTCTCCACAGACAACGGGCAGAAACAGAATGGCAGATGGGGGTACGCTAACCCAATGTTAACTGTTATGCCTTTCCTAACCCTTACCCTAACAGCACTGAAACAATGCCAAACCTTAATTAACCTAACTATTTTTCCTAAACCTAACCTTAACCATAACCTTAATTCATTTCAACCTCTGTGTTCTGCCGCTGGAATATAAACGTTCTTCCTTGAAAGATTGACTTCAATTCACTGGCACGTACTAATGGAAACAAGGGAATGTAAAACTCTTATGAAGAATGCCCTCTCGATCTGTCATGTTTTGTCAGTTTACATTGTCCTTCCTAAAGCTCCAGAAATCCTCGACGGACAAGGAGTCGGACCTGAGACCGACATCTGGGCTATTGGGGTTTTGGCTTTTATAATGTAAGTAAGAAGGGTTGTTCCACGAAATGAGTGCCTTTTGTGTCCCTTTTAATATTTTAAGTAGAAATTGTGCACAAGTGTTGCATTTTAAAAGCCAGTTACATTAAATGAAGACCACATGGACGATTCAATATATCTGACTTGCTGAAGTGCCAAAATTGAGCATTTTGACATATCCCTCTGTGCTCCCTCTGTGACTTCTAGGAATATATGAACCTATTTAACCTGAACATGTTTTCACCGTCATTGTAAAGCCCTAATTATTATGTTGTTTTGACAAAGTCATTTCTGGCTTCTATTATTTATTTAATCTGACCCTGTTAAGTGAACTGAACTCAAATTTGAATATGGTGAAACTTTTTCCTTTTTAAGTAGTCAAACCCCAGTGTAAAAGCAGGTGAGCTGGTTCTACTCGTTTTGGCCATTTTCTGGGGTTTTGTGGTGGAAACTGAGCGGGTCGAGCACAACACTTTAACCCTGTTACCCATAGACAGGCTAGAAATGTTTTAACAATGTCATTTTTTTGTGAAGCTTGCATGGCTTTTTGTTTTGTTGTCAATTAAGACCGTTTTCCAGAGAAAAACTGAATCCCCCTGCAGGCCGGATTGAATGGGCTCGCGGACCGGATTCGTATGTTTGACACCCCGCTATACAGCCATACTGCCATTTCTCCACTGATATGAGGGGACTGCGAGGACACACACACACACACACACTCTAACACACACACATTATTTTTGTTATTGTATTGCTTGTATTAGTATTGTAGTATCGTTGAATTTTAAATTTGTGTGACTGGCCTCATCTATCAGTGTTTTGTTACTCGTCATGTTTTGTGTTTTTTGTGGACCCCAGGAATAGTAGCTGGTGCTTCTGCAAAAGATCCAAATAAAGATCCAAATAAACAAATATGTCCTCCCTCTCACCACCTAGGTTGAGTGCAGATAGCCCGTTCCATTCAGACCTCAACTGGGAGAGGGACAGAAACATCCGGAAGGGGAAGATCCAGTTTGGCCGCTGCTACCCTGGCTTGTCAGAGGGAGCAATCAACTTCATAAAGAACACACTGAGCATCAAGGCCTGGTGAGTCGATTGACCACATCTGACCAGGACCTATACAGTACCCATTGCCTATTTGAGATAGTCAAGCACACCCACAGTTGTTTCATTGAGGGGTAATTGATAGATAGTGTTAACAAACCATTTCAGAATGTTCCTGATGTGTTTCATCTGATGCGTTTCTTCAGGGAGAGACCCTCGGCGGCTGAGTGCCTCCAGAACCCGTGGGTACGGGGCGAGCGGGCCCCCTCCAAACACAGAGACTCCATCTTGTGTTTCTCCACAGACAAGCTGCAGGCTTTCCTGACGGAGAGAGAGGTGAAACGAGACCAGGTCCGCACTAAGCTGCAAGGACCGTTCTTCCAATAATTACACTTCTCTCTGTTTAGAGTAGGGCTTGTAAGGACTTACACATGAACTGGCGCTGGATGACGTCTCTTCGTAGCCCAGATCCTGATCACAAAATATGTGACCTCTTACAAATGTTGACCTAAAATGGAGAGTGGTCAAATGTGTGTGTATCAATGGCTGCCTAGAGTTTTGTTAAAAGTTTGTCTGAAGGACTTGGACTTTGGCTTTGGTTGAATGACAGCGCCATGGTATCAGGGAAATGTTTAGTTAAATGCTTCCTGCAAATACTGTTGCATGAGTTTGAAAACATGATGATATTGATGTGTAAAATGCATCATCCCTTTGAGTTTGCAGCATTGGACACTAAACACATTTGACATTTACATTTTAGTCATTTAGCAGACGCTCTTATCCAGAGCGACTTACAGTTAGACGTTTGTAATAACAAAGGCTGTTGCATCTCGCCATTCAGACAATGTTTGTGTTTTTTTTTGTGAATCTTAGCAATATGTTTGTGGTTCATTAGCCAAAGGGAAAGATCAGAGGAGGATTCATGTGCCCAAAGCATAGCAAGGGCCCCTACCAGAATACAGCTTTGTCTCAAGGGCCCCTACCAGAATACAGCTTTGTCTCACAAAGGGAGGAACATTGAAATATTTATATATAAATATCGATAGATATTTACACTACTGCAATGTTCTCAGCTGTCTTATTGTTATGTATAAATGCAGAAACAGATTGTATCAACGGAGAATAAGATCACGAGTAAACGAAGCATATTTTTGATGATCCTTTGTTTGATTTCATGGCGTATACCTTGTGACGGGTGACGGATGTACCTGAAAGGCTAATTAAACAGTATGTCAGTGGTAAGTTTGACCTGCTTTTTATTCATCTAGCTCAGTTGCATGCAAAAACAGACACACCAAAACACACACGTTTTCCTTTCTGCTGGAAGGCTACAGCAAGTAACCTGAGAGTTAAACTGACCACCTCAGGACTGACCTGTGACCTCAGGACTGACCTGTGTGTTGAGTGCTCGGGTCCTTACCCAGCCAGTTACATGTTCATCCACAAATACACTCAACAACACACATCCCTCCCTTTTTTTGTGTAACATTACTCAAGAACTTTATCATTGATTAAAACCAAGAGAGAAAATTAGACTACAGGATACAGAATGGTTTCTTACTATTGGACCAAAAAAACGGTTTAGATTAAAAGACAGTGTAGTGTTTACCTCAAAGGTATTCCACTAATGTGACATTTCACAGCTAAGACAGTTTCATAGTTTTACTACTTCTCGGGTTGTTTGTCCATGATATGTTGGATGGTCATCACACATGTTAAGTCAGGGGCATGTTAAGTATAATGTCGAACCTTGACAATGAAGGTTTAGGGGAAGGTCTAGTGGCTTTGGCAGTAGTTTCTATTTGTCTACAGGAAGTAGACATTTACTAGCATCTACTGTATACTCGACACGTACTGTTGAAGTCAGAAGTTTACATACCTCAGCCAAATACATATAAACTCTTGTTTTTCACAATTCCTGACATTTAATCCTAGAAAAAATTAGGATCAGCACTTTCTTTTAAGAATGTGAAATGTCAGTATAATAGTAGAGATGATTATATATTTGAGCTTTTATTTCTTTCATCGCATTCCCAGTGGGTCAGAAGTTTACATACACTCAATTAGTATTTGGTAGCATTGCCTTTAAATTGTTTAACTTGAGTCAAACGTTTCGGTTAGCCTTCCACAATCTTCCCACAATAAGTTGACAGAGCTGGTGTAACTCAGTCAGGTTCGTAGGCCTCCTTGCTCGCACACGCTTTTTCAGTTCTGCCCACAAATGTTCTATATGATTGTGATGGCCACTCCAATAGCTTGATTTTGTTGTCCTTAAGCCATTTTGCCACAACTTTGGAAGTATACTTGGGGTCATTGTCCATTTGGAAGACCCATTTGGGACCAAGCTTTAACTTCCTGACTGATGTCTTGAGATGTTGCTTCAATATATCCACATAATTTCCCTTCTCATGATGCCATCTATTTTGTGAAGTACACCAGTCCCTCCTGCAGCAATGCACCCCCACAACATGATGCTGCCATCCCCGTTCTTCACGGTTGGGATGGTGTTCTTCGGCTTGCAAGCCTCCACCTTTTTCCTCCAAACATAATGATGGTCATTATGGCAAACAGCTCTTTTTTTGTTTCATCAGACCAGAGGACATTTCTCCAAAAAGTATGATCTTTGTCCCCATGTGCAGTTGCAAACCGTAGTCCGGCTTTTTTATGGCAGTTTTGGAGCAGTGGCTTCTTCCTTGCTGAGCGGCCTTTTAGGTTATGTTGATATACTTTTGTACCTGTTTCCTCCAGCATCTTCCCAAGGTCCTTTGCTGTTGTTCTGGGATTGATTTGCACTTTTCGCACCAAAGTACGTTCATCTCTAGGAGACAGAACGCGTCTCCTTCCTGAGCACTATGGCGGCTGCGTGGTCCCATGGTGTTTATACTTGCGTACTATTGTTTGTACAGATGAACGTGGTACCTTCAGACATTTGGAAATTGTTCCAAAGGATGAACCAGACTTGTGGAGGTCTACAATTTGTTTCTGAGTTCTTGGCTGATTTCTTTTGATTTCCCCATGATGTCAAGCAAAGAGGCACTGAGCTTGACGGTAGGCCTTGAAATACATCCATAGACTCCAATTGACTTAAATGATGTCAATTAGCCTATCAGAAGCTTCTAAAGACATCATTTTCTGGAATTTTCCTAGCTTTAAAGGCACAGTCAACTTAGTGCTTTTAAACTTCTGACCCACTGGAATTGTGATACAGTTATAAGTGAAATAATCTGTCGGCAAACAATTGTTGGAAAGATTACTTGTCATGCACAAAGTAGATGTCCTAACCGACTTGCCAAAACTATAGTTTGTTAACAAAAAATTGGGTAGTGGTTGAAAAACTAGTTTTAATGACTCCAACCTAAGTGTATGTAAACTTCCGACTTCAACTGTACCTATCAAATGTCCCATTCCCTTACCCATTTCTCATGATCTATTGACTCTAAGAATGTAAGACAATCTTCTTGAGTCCTAGGCAGGTGTTGGAAGCAAAATTGTTTTTCAATTGTTTCGTTTTGAACAGAACCATTATTATAAAAATGTCAGAAATGTTAAATAACATTATTAACCGTTTTTTCAAGTGGTTTCCTTGCTTTTAAAATAACGGTTCTGTTCCGGAACAGTACAGATCACTTTCGTTCTGATTCTGTTTCTCGAACCAGTTCCAACCCCTGGTCTCAGATGCATATTGTATGTTTCTCTGCAACGCTCAGAACAGTTCTTTATGTGGCTAAATCTGCTGATGTCTCAGGGGAGTGGATCTTATTGTGTTTCAGTGTTGATGCAGTATCATAGATGGTGTAGTTCATGCTGGAGTAAAAGTCTTCATATCTCCCGTAAAGTACCAGGCAAGAGGAAGACTGGGACACTGTTTACTGTAGCTCATTATGACTTGATGACCTCCTGAACTTTTGTTATTTCCTGTTGAGGAGAGGAGTAGAATTATGGACAAATTATGAGCATTAGGCCATACAAATGTAATTAAATGTGATTACCCTCTTTACTTATCTCAAAAATAAAATAAAAATCTGAAAAATGTAAAATTTGTACAGGAAAAATTGCAAGATTATATGAAAAATATGGCCTCAATCTTTCAGTAAAGAGGTACACAACTTCCTCTCAGATAATGGCTGAACAATGCCTCTTTTAGCCTCACCAAGAGGTTAGCCTCACCAAGAGACTTGATTGGGTCGGTAAGTGTTGGGCTAAGGTCGCTATAGTATTTTTTTTTTTAAAGGCACACTTGCTTTTTCCATTCGCTTTTTGCCTCAATTTTCAAAAAATGTCATCTGTGAAACATTTAATAAAATCTGTATGGCCTTAGGAAGGAAAAGGCACAACTCTCGCACACAATTGCCAACTTGGGTAACACTGTACCATAATTTAAGATGCCCCTATAAATGTGTAACTACAAAGCAATAACTGTAGAAAAAACAGTTACATACGACGTGTGATGTGATAACATAGTAAGAGTTTATCAGTATAGGTTATTACACAACTGGAACACAGACTGTCATTTACCTGTTGAAGGTATTTACCTGTGTTCTATTTTATGTTATTACACATTTCTTTGTTCCAGTGTGTAACTAATATGTTTTGTAGTTACACTTTTGGAGGTCACCTGTGTATTACCATGTTATGAACTCCAATCTAAACGCGTAACATTGCTACATGTAACTACAAAGGGTCAGTAAAACCAAATCACCGGGTAGTCTCAGGGGTTGACATGGTCTTGATATGTGGATCTTAGTAGACTATGACCTGGTAATCTTTCAAAATCTCAAACTGAAAAATCAAGAAAAATAACTGTAACTTCATCACTTAGGCCCCGATTCCTACTGGAGTTTAGAGTGTGTAAATAGAACGTTATTCCCTTTTTATCCAGCCTTTCCTTCTCTATGAATATTCTGGCCTTGAATTTAAGCATGAGTATATCTTGCTATTCACCCACTATTGGTTTGAGGTGGAGTTCAAATAACAACCTGGTCTCAAGACATTTCATACTATTCTGTATGTAAATCCGAGACGACAATCCATTTAGTATATGTTACATGTCGTATGTTTACATGCTGTAAGACAGATGATTACTTAAGGCAAAAAAGCGTATAAAGCGAACATCTAGCAACCCAAAGTTTTCGAATCTGAATCTCATCGCGGACAACTTTAGCATTTTAGCAACTTTTCAACGACTTACTACTTTTTAGCTACTTTGCAACTACTTAGCATCTTAGCTAACCCTTAACTTAACCCTTTAGCTAACCCTTTACCTGAGCCTAACCTTAACCCTTTAACCTAACTCATAAACTTAGCCCTAACCCTAACCCCTAGCCTAGCTAACGTTAGCAAGTCATTTGTGATTCACGAGGAAACCAGGAATAAGGTAGAGCGAAAACCTGCTGGTTCCAAGATACAAATAAAAGCCTTCTCCATGCACTGTAATTTATACATTGATAAGAGCTATTGATAAGAGTTAGGTAAATGGAGAAGTGGATTGTATTTTTCACTATGATGCCTGGAGATGAATGTGAAACCAGCCATATGGAAGTAAACTGAACATCATATCAACATGGCATGTACTGCAGCCCCGTTATTCAGAATTATAATTGAATGCCCTCATAATTTGCATGAATTACATTTGGAGACCCAAGCTATGTATAGGCTTCTGTAGGGCTGAACCTGGCGGGTTGATGACTTCACTTTAGAATGTTTTGATCATATGCCCAGGCTTTTCTCCATTTTATTTTAAAATGTGTATCATGTTAAATATTTGCCACTATCTGGAGACACAGTCAGTATTTTATTCATAGTCTACCTACTTTCATTTTTTTAAATTGCCTAAATAATCTACAATATCCAACTATTTTAAAATCTACCAGTTGGTCCTGAAACAGAGATTAATATGCATAGATGGCATTTTTTTCTCCATTGATCCCTATATTCTGAACCTGCTCTCTCAATATATTTGGTCTCTTGATTCTGTCGACAGAATTCAAACGAAAGGTATACCGTATTTAAACAGATGACTTGAGATAAATGTACTGAAACCCCCATTGAATGAAAACTCCACAAGAAAATCTGTTTGCCAGTAAGTGGGCTGGTTTTCAGTGGTTGAATGAAATGTATTCAGAGCAAGTTAGGCGACTGAAAAAAGGTAAGCTTGTATACCAAATACTGAGAAGTGCCTAGGAAAGGAATACTGTACATTCCTGGGATTGGGCCCTTCATGCCCACAACAATACATCTAGCTCTAATGTAGGAGTAGCAATACTTCTTGATGACATCATTAATCAACCAAACAAGCCTGAGCCAGCATCGGGCTGTCACTCACACACTCAGCATGGAATAATGCGACCAGCAACAACAACTGCTTAAAACAACCTGTGGTAGCCTAACACCATCACTATCACCAATAGCCTAGTGGTGACAACAGTGACACATCAAATAGGAGAGAGACATTTTTGGAAAACACATAGACATGGCATAAAGAAAGAGAGCATTTACACACAGCATACTGTTAAAAATCAACCCATTCCTTTGAAATGCACAACTATTACTTTCCATTGCAGAAATATTTTATCACGTTCAGCACACAGAATAACTGGTGATCTAAAGTTTAAACGCAACATGTTTAGCAGGAAATATTTTCAGCGAGATAGCTAACAGCAGCTGATAGAGACAGTGCCACTCACCAAATGATGATCATTTGAAAACAGTAGGCCTTCAACTTAAGTTACTCAATGAGAGGGTGCAGCACTGAGCTAGCCTGCAACTTCACTTCCTGGAGTAGCTCAAACTGCTTCAATTGGTTTCAATGTGCTATTAAGTCTTCACATAGGAAGTAATGGTGTCACGTGATGATTGCTTTGTCATTCATATATAGGGGCTCCTGAGTGTCACAGCGGTCTAAGGCACTGCAACTCAGTGCTATTGGAGTCACTACAGACTCTGGTTCGATTCCAGGATGTATCACAACCGGCTGTGATTGGGAGTCCCATAGGGCGGCACACAATTGGCCCAGCGTCATCTGGGTTAGGGTTTGGCCAGGATAGGCCGTCATTGTAAATAAGAATTTGTTCTTAACTGACTTTCCTAGTTAAATAAAGATTGAATTAATTAATTAACATGCGGTCTAGTGTCTGAGGGCCTCGCCAATGGCTGATTTAGCTAGCTAGATTTGTCTCCCCGGAGACCACCAAAGAAGAATCCCGACTGGACCTTTTTTTCTCTTCCGTGTTTAACCCTTCCCTTTCCAACACAAACTGAAGAGGTGAAATCAGAATATAATTTAAATGATTGAAAAAAATATTTAAATTTTAATTTTTAAAAAGAACACATCATTTTACACATCCTTAGACCTTTTCTGAAGGCTTTTTCTCACAGATCCCCACTGATCAAATGTTACGGTTAGAAGAATGTTGTCACGAAGGTTGCACATGTATTTACAATGTGCTTACCCAAGAGCAAGCAACTTAAGGTAGAGTGAAGTAAACCTTTTTGAATTACTATATAGTTACAAAGTCTCTTTGTTATAGGTCTATTAAAGTATTTTGCCTTGTGATCTCATGTGGCAGGCCAAAGAAATCCATCCATGCAAAACCTGCCGAATAGAAGATCCTGTATACGTTGTATTTTCAACCAGCAGCTACCGGGACATAACACTGATCACATTTTTTTCAAACTTTTTACAGTGTTAGTTTCATCAGCTGTGCAAAATGATACAAAACACAGGAAAAAAACAGAAGTTTGACTGCACTGGGCCTTTAATGGATTTAATAAAGATTCATATTCAAAACCAATCTCATTTAATACAATGCTGTAGACGAGTAGCTAGGCCTGTAGCTACATTACATTGTCAAAAACAAACATTGTAAACAATGTACAAATCTGTGTCTTCAATTGTGCATCTAAAAAGTTCCTTTATGAATATTTTGAATTGGTTGTATGCCATAAGCGCTAAAAAGTTATCATGAGGAGATAGTGGCCAGGTTAACAAAATCAAAGCAGGTCTTACCCTTTCCAAAAACGGTAACTACATATTAAGTTGCTTGCTCTTGGGTAAATACATTGTAAATACATGTGTATATCCTTTATAACAACATTGCAATTACAAAGTTGGTTGTCAAATGTTGTGACATAGTACAAAGTAACCAAAAGGGTTATGCCTCATGTCGCCTCATTTACACATTTGGGGTTGGAGTTCTTGACATGGTAATACACAGGTGACTTCCAAAAGGATAATTACAAAACATATTAGTTGCATACTGGATCAAGGACGTTGTGTAATAAAATAACTACATAAAATAGATTATGAGTCACTACACACGTGGAATTGCCTTCATTCAGCGAGTGGATTTGTGTGGAATTACCTTCAGCGAGTGCATTTGTAATTACAAAGTCCTTGTTCCAATTGTGTAATTACCAATAAACACTATTAAAATGAAATTAAATAGCAGGTTTGGCCTTGAAAGGCCTTCATCAGAATCACATCCGACATTTCCTGTTGAGACAGATATGAGAATATAAAGTGTGTTTACAGAACCTCAGTACAAAAATGATTCTTGTCCAACGTGGACATCGCGTCATCAACAACTCCTCCATCCACTCTTTAGACAATCATCCACTTTTCAGACTCACCTCCTTAAGAACACTTTGCAACTTCTCATAGGCCTCATCCAAGTCGCTGTTGACAATGACAATGTCAAACAATCCAGGCTCGTTGCCTAAAATAGTGAAGAAACAAATATGGAAATACTACTCAAATCATGCAATGGACCTATCCTTAGTTCAAATCCCATCCCTCAAGCATGTGTCATCTTAAAACCAGTTAACACAGGATAGTATGGGGGACCTACACTCCTCCATGTCAGTCCGGGCTTCTTCCAGGCGGCTCTGTATTTTCTCCTCTGTCTCCGTCGCTCTACCCCTCAGACGTTCTTCCTGTCCATATCAATGGTCCCCAAAAACAATGACAGTTTATACAGTAGCAGAGAGGTAGGCAACTAGATTCAGACGCGGGCTGCTTCCTTTCGGAGCGAATGGTCAGCGGGCCAGAACATAATCATTTGTACACTACAAACAGACCACAAATAAGCTCAAAGATATTATGTATTTCACAATAACATAATTTCATAATCACATATTTATCAATTTATTCATAGGAATACTAGGGAACAGGATTCATGAATGACTTATTTTTTTGTTGAATTCCTAGTGATTTAACAGTCTTCTTGGTCAAACAACATATGTTTTCTTATTTTTTTACTTAAAACTTTGGGGGGCCAAATAAAAATCGCTTAGGGGCCAAATTTGTCACCTGTTGCGGATCCCTGCTGTGGAAGAACCCTGTGGAATGTATGGTTGTGGACTCTTACCAGGACCTCAATAGAGGGGGGCTGGATAGAGATGTAGATTGGGTCCAGGTTAGTCTCCTTGATGTGTCTCACTCCTGCGATATCCACGTCCAAGATACAAATGAGGCCCTTGGCCCTCACGTCCTGTACAGCACTCTTACTGTGGAGAAAACAAATAAAATAGCTATGTTTCTTCATTGCATCCACGATTTCACTAAAACAAACTAGAAATGATATATCTTTCCACAACTATCACTGATTCATACTATAAGACATTTCGGTGCCAACAGAAAGTTCCCGAAAATATACTCTACCTTGTTCCGTACAGATTGCCCGAAAACTCATCAGTCTCAATGAATTCTCCCTTGTCAATATCCTCCTGCATAGCCTTCCTGTTTGTGAAGTGGTAATCTTGAAACGTACAGGAGAAAAGAAGACGAGGTTAGTCATCAGTCAGCCTGGATGGAGTTCTCTCAAAACAACTGTGGGTAAGTTCACAGGGTACAATACATTTATATTGATTAGTAATCAGGCACTAGAAAATGTTTTATAGAAAGAATGCAAGGACAAGTATGGGTAGACAGGGACATTAGCATTCACATCACTACACATTACTGTGTCCCTACCATTGTGATTATCTTATTCCTCCACAACATCACAGTGGATCTAACACAGTGGGGAGAACTCTGTAGGTAACACAGGACAACCTTGTCACGATCACATTTACAGGGACAACAACACTCATATTGAACCTAGAGCCACTGACGTCAACACATACACATATAGCATCACAACATTACAGGTTTGTTCAGAATGAATCCCAGCACATTACAATGTGTCCAGGTAAAAGGTAGATGGATAGAGGATTTCAATGGATGAAAGTGAAAATGATTTAAATGATTAATGAAAAATAGACAATGAACGTATAGGGGGGGGGAAGTAAACTATCACAGACTGATTCCAACAAGCTCACTGTCATGGTGGTGCAGTTTCTGTGTAATTACTGAACTGGAGCTATATTAAAAAAACGGCTGTACCATGAAGCCTATCAATTTCAACAAAATGTTGGAATGCTAATGATGGGTACAAAACAGACATTTTATGGGTTTGAAGACTTCTCTCTTTGGGTCTGGAGAGGGGATCCACTACTGAGGAATTACAGGGGGCTAATTTCAAATGCTTTTTACTCCAAAGTGCAAACTGGCATTTGTATTCCTTTGAATAATAGACTGAGTACTTTCCATGACTATTAAGCCCTTGGTGTTTGGTCACTCTGTACTTGAAATATGAAAGTAACCCCCATCACTCTCTCTTGGTAATGTTTTTATGAATCACATTTAGGTGTGGTTCAATAGAAGCCTAAATTAGGAGGATAGCTACACCTGCGGATGAAACAGAAGATAGGACGTCTGCTACGGGCAGTAACATAGCCCCCAGAAGCATAGGCAGACCGAACAGGCCTACGGAGAAAAAAAAAAGCATAAACAAAGATTTATATCCCTGTATCTTACAGGGGGATACTTGGGAGAGCCATTGGTGCAGTTCGCTTGGGAGTAAGAAGCATTGGAGCTTCAGTGTCAGTAGTAGAGTGGGAGAAGAGGGGGTGTGTAGGCACAAAAAGGGCAAAAAGGGTATTGAAAGAGTGGAAGAGTCCATTTTTTTTAACCTTTTATTTAACTTAGCAAGTCAGTTAAGAACAAATTCTTATTTTACATTGACGGCCTACCCCGGACAAACCCTCCCCTAACCCGGACGGCACTGGGCCAATTGTGCGCCGCCCTATGGGACTCCCGAAAAACCTGGAAGTAGTAGGTTTAAGATTTTTTCATATATATATATATATATATACAATACCAGTCAAAAGTTTGGACACACCTACTCATTCAAGGGTTTTTCTTTATTTTATTATTTTATACATTGTAGAAGACATCAAAACTATGAAATAACACACTGAATCATGTAGTAAGAAAAAAAGTGTTCAAAAGATTGCCACCCTTTGCCTTGATGACAACTTTGCACACTCCTGGCATTCTTGCATCCAGCTTCATGAGATATTCACCTGCGGTGACGGATGCGGCACAAGGCGTCCGCACAAAAAAACAAATCGGAATGGTGACATTTGTGCGATAAAAATCAGAGCTGGTATACAGAAGATAGCCCTATTTGGTAAAAGCCAAGTCCATATCATGGAAATAACAGCTGAAATAAGCAAAGAGAAATGACAGTCAATGCGGAAAATGTCAAGAACTTTGAAAGTTTCTTCAAGTGCAGTCGCAAAAACCATCAAGCTCTCATGAGGGCCGCTACAGGAAAAGAGTTTCCTCTGCTGCAGAGGATAAGTTCATTAGAGTTACCAGCCTCAGAAATTGCAGACCAAATAAATGCTTGTGAGTTCAAGTGACAGACACATCTCAACATCAACTGTTCAGAGGAGACAGCGTGAATCAGGCCCCTCTTTTACGCTGCTTCTACTCTGTGTGTTATCTATGCATAGTCACTATAACTCTACCTACATATACATATTACCTTGACTAACCGGTGCCCCCACACGTGGACACCAACATCTTGCTGCCAGACAAGCTAAACACGTTCTTCTCCTGCTTTGAGGATAACACAGCATCACCGACGAGGCCAACTACCGAGAACTGAGGGCTCTCCTTCTCTGTGGCTGACATAAGTAAGACATTTAAGCGTGCTAACCCTCGCAAGGCTGCAGGCCCAGAAGGCATCTCTAGCTGCCTCCTGCAGACCAGCTGGCTGGTGTGTTTATGGACATATTCAGTCTCTCCTTATCCCAGTCTGCTGTCCCCACATGCTTCAAGATGGCCACCATTGTTCCTGTACCCAAGAATGCAAAGGTAACTGAAGTAAATGACGTAACACTCACTTCTGTAATCATGAAGTGCTTTGAGAGACTAGTCAAGGATCAGATCACCTCCACCTTACCGGTCACCCTAGACTCACATCAATTTGTTTTCTGCCCTAATTGGTTCACAGATGATACAATCGCCATCACACTGCACACTGCCTTATCCCATCTGGACAAGAGGAATACCTATGTAAGAATGCTGTTCAATTACTATAGCTCAGCATTCAACACCATAGTAACCTTATAAGCTAATCATTAAGCTTGAGGCCCCACCAATGTTAGTCATTGGTGCTTCCTGCTTTAGTTTTTTTCTTGTAAGCAGGAATCAGGAGGATAGAATTATGGTCAGATTTGCCAAATGGATGGCGAGGGAGAGCTTTGTACACATCTCTGTGTGTGTAACGGCGTTCTTCGTTTGTAGAAAGAGAGGACCGAAATGCAGCGTGGTGGTTACTCATGACTTTAATGGAAAAGTGACACATTAAATAACTATACAAAAATACAAAACAACAAACGGAACGTGAAACCTAATTACAGCCTATCTGGTGAAACTACACAGAGACAGGAACAATCACCCACGAAATACAAAGTGAAACTCAGGCTACCTAAATACGGTTCCCAATCCGAGACAACGAGAATCACCTGACTCTGATTGAGAACCGCCTCAGGCAGCCAAGCCTATACTAGACACACCCCTACTCAACCACAATCCCAATGCCTACAAAAAACCCAATAAGACAATACAATAACCCCATGTCACACCCTGGCCTGAACAAATAATTAAAGAAAACACAAACTACTAAGACCAAGGCGTGACAGTGTGTGGAGTAAAGGTGGTCTAGATTTGTTTTCCCTCTGGTTGCACATTTAACATGCTGGTAGAAATTGGGTCAAACAGATTTGAGTTTCCCTGCATTAAAGTCCCCAGCCACTAGTAGTGCCGCCTCTGGATGAGCATTTTCCTGTTTGCTTATGGACTTATACAGCTCATTGAGTGCTGTCTTAGTGCCAGCATCGGTTTGTGGTGGTATATAGACAGCCATGGAAAATATTGATAAACTCTCTTGGTAAATAGTGTGGTCTACAGCTTATCGTGAGATACTCTACCATAGGCAAGCAAAACCTCAAGACTTCCTTAGATTTCATGCACCAGCTGTTGTTTACAAATATACATAGACCGTCACCCCTTGTCTTACCAGAGGCTGCTGTTCTATCCTGCTGAAAAACCTTAAACCCCGCCAGCTGTATGTTATTCATTTCGTCGTTCAGCCAAGACGAAACATACGTTTTACAGTTTTTGATGTCCCTTTGGTAGGATATACATGATTGTAGTTAGTCTATTTTATTGTCGATTGATTATACATTGGCTAATAGGACCGATGGTAAAAGGTAGATTACCCTCTCGGCGACAGATCCTTACAAGGCACCCGGACCTTCATCCTCGATACCTCTGATTCTTTCTCCTGCGAATGACGGGGATGAGGGCCTTGTCGGGCGTCTGAAGTAAATCCATCCCATCTGACTCATTGAATAAAAACTATTCCTCCAGTACAGGGTGAGTAATATCCTGATGTCTTGACAATCTTTTCGGTCATAAGACACGGTGGCAGAAACATTACGTACAAAATAAGTTGCAAATAATGCAAAAAAACATACAAAATAGCACAATTGGTTACGTAAAACGGCAGCCATCTCCTTCGGCACCATTCTTCTGACTCAGATGACCTGGCCTCCACAATCACCCGACTTCAACCCAATTGAGATGGTTTTGGGATGAGTTCGACGGAGAAGCAGCCAATAAGTGCTCAGCATATGTGGGAACTCCTTCAAGTCTGTTGGAAAAGCATTCCTCATAAAGCTGGTTGAGAGAATTCCAAGAGTGTGCAAGGCTGTCATCAAGGCAAAGGGTGGCTACTTTGAAGAATCTAAAATATATTTTGATTTGTTTAACACTTTTTGGTTACTAAAAGATTCCATAGGTGTTATTTCATAGTTTTGATGTATTCACTATTGTTCTACAATGTATAAAATAGTAGAAATAAAGAAAAACCCTTGAATGAGTAGGTGTGTCCAAATGTTTGACTGGTACTGTATATACTTGACAGTTTGTGGGCAATTTCATATGATAGTTGTTTACAATTAGGCTAAATGTCTTAAGAGTCTAGTAATATATCTCTGATATAAACTCAGCAAAAAAGGACCCTGTCTTAATAATTCATAAAAATCCAAATAACTTCACAGATCTTCATTGTAAAGGGTTTAAAATACTGTTTCCCTTGCTTGTTCAAAGAACCATAAAAAATTAATGAACATGCGCCAGTGGAACGGTCGTTAAGACACTAACAGCTTACAGATGGTAGGCAATTAAGTTTATGAAAACTTAGGACACTAAAGAGGCCTTTCTACTGACCTTGAAAAACACCAAAAGAAGATGCCCAGGATCCCTGCTCATCTGCGTGAACGTGCTTTCGGCATGCTGCATGGAGGCATGAGGACTGCAGATGTGGCCAGAGCAATAAATTGCAATGTCCGTACTGTGAGACGCCTAAGACAGCGCTACAGGGAGACAGGACGGGCAGCTGATTGTCCTCGCAGTGGCAGACCACGCGTAACAAGACCTGCACAGAATCGGTACATCCGAACATCACATCAGCAGGACAGGTACAGAATGGCAACAACAACTGCCCGAGTTACACCAGGAACGCACAATCCCTCCATCAGTGCTCAGACTGTCCGCAATAGACTGAGAGAGGCTGGACTGGGGGCTTGTAGGCCTGTTGTAAGGCAGGTCCTCACCAGACATCACCGGCAACAATGTTGCCTGTGGGCACAAACCCACCATCACTGGACCAAAAAAAAGATCTCTTCACTGACGAGTCGTGGTTTTGTCTCACCAGGGGTAATGGTCGGATTCGCGTTTATCGTCAAAGGAATGAGCGTTACACCGAGGCCTGTACTCTGGAGCGGAATCGATTTGGAGGTGGAGTGTCCGTTATGGTCTGGGGTGGTGTGTCACAGCATCGGACTGAGATTGTTGTCATTGCAGGCAATCTCAATGCTGTGCGTTACAGGGAAGCCTTTCTCCTCCCTCATGTGGTACCCTTCCTGCAGGCTCATCCTGACATGACCCTCCAGCATGACAATGCCACCAGCCATACTGCTCGTACTGTGTGTGATTTCCTGCAAGACAGGATTGTCAGTGTTCTGCCATGGCCAGCGAAGAGCCCGGATCTCAATCACATTGAGCACGTCTGGGACCTGTTAGATCGGAGGGTGAGGGCTTGGGCCATTCCACCCAGAAATGTCCGGGAACTTGCAGGTGCCTTGGTGGAAGAGTGGGGTAACATCTCACAGCAAGAACTGGCAAATCTGGTGCAGTCCATGAGGAGGAGATTTCAGCTGGTGGCCACACCAGATACTGACTGTTACTTTTGAATTTGACTCCCCCCCCAAACACACACTTTGTTCAGGGACACATTATTCCATTTCTGTTAGTCACATGTCTGTGGAACTTGTTCAGTTTATGTCTCAGTTGTTGAATCTTATTTTCATACAAATATTTACACATGTTAAGTTTGCTGAAAAAAAACGCAATTGACAGTGAGAGGACATTTCTTTTTTGCTGAGTTTATGTCATTCTACTGTTTTCTGTCTTTAGTTATACTTATGTATGATGGAAAACATCATTTTTGGCTTTTATTTTTTTTATTTGACCCCCTTTTCTCCCCAATTTTGTGGTATCCAATTGTTAGTAGTTACTATCTTGTCTCATCGCTACAACTCTCATACGGGATCGGGAGAGACGAAGGTCAAAAGCCATGCGTCCTCCGAAACACAACCCAACCAAGCCGTACTGCTTCTTAACACAGCGCACATCCAATCCAGATGCCAGCCGCACCAATGTGTTGGAGGAAACACAGTGCACCTGGCGACCTTGTTAGCACCCAGCCTGCCACAGGAGTCACTAGTGTGTGATGAGACAAGGATATCCCTACCGGCCAAACCCTCCCTAACCCGGACAACGCTAGGCCAATTGTGCGTCGCCCCATGGACCTCCCGGTCGCGGGCTGGCTGCGTCAGAGCCTGGGCTCAAACCCAGAGTCTCTGGTGGCACAGCTAGCACTGCGATGCAGTGCCCTAGACCCCTGCACCACCCGGGAGGCCACTTTTGGCTTTTCAGCGAGCTGTCCGAACACTAATAGTCTATGCAGAAATATAACAATTGTTTTGCAGATACAGAGCCTTCAGAAAGTATTCAACCACTTGGATTTTTTTGTTGTGAAACAGCCTGAATTGAAAATTACATTGATATTTTGTATCACTGGACTACACACAATACCCCATAATGTCAAAGTGGAATCATATTTTTAAATATTTTAACAAATTAATGAAAAATGAAAAAATGAAATGTCAATAGGTATTCAACTCTTTTGTTATGGCAAATGTATTTTTGTTATTGACTACCTCATCTCTGTATGCAACACATACACTTATCTTTAAGGTCCCTCAGTCTAGCAGTAAATGTCAAACACAGATTCAACCAGAAAGACCAGGGAGGATTTCCAATGCCTCACAAATTAGGGCACCTATTTGCAGATTTAAAAAAAAAAACAGACATTGAATACCCCTTTGAGCATGGTGAACTTATTAATTACACATTCGAATGTATCAATACACCCAGTCAATACAAAGATACAGGCGTCCTTCCTAACTAGTTGCCGGAGAGGAAGCAATCAGCTCAAGGATTTCACCATGAGGGAATTGGTGACTTTAAAACAGTTACAAAGTTTAATGGCTGTGGATGGATCAACAATGTTGCAGTTACTCCAAAATACTAACCTAAATCGCAGAGTGAAAAGAAGGAAGCATGTACAGAATAAATATATTCCAAAACATGCTTTCTGTTTGCAATAATCCATTAAAGTAAAACTGCAAAAAATGTGGCAAAGAAGGAACTTTCCAACACAGCACATCACTGAGTACCACTCTTATATCATATTTTCAGGCATGGTGGTGGCTCCATCATGTTATGGTTATGCTTGTCATCAGCAAGGACTAGGGAGTTAAGGATAAGAAGAAACAGAATAGAGCTAAACACAGGCAAAATCCGAGAGGAAAACCTGGTTCAGTCCGCTTTCCAACAGACACTGCGAGTCAAATTCACCTTTCAGCAGGACTATAATCTAAAACACAAGGACAAATATACACTGGGGTGCCTTACCAAGACAATGTTTCATGTTTTTGGGTGACCTAGTTACAGTTTTGACTTAAATCTGCTTAAAAATCTATGGCAAGACTTGAAAATGGCTGTCTAACAATGATCAACAATGAACTTGACAATACTTTTTTAAAGAATAATGTGCAAATATTGCACAATCCAGGTGTGCAAAGCTCTTAGAGACTTATCCAGAAAGACTCACAGCTGTAATCGCTGCCAAAGGTGATTGAACCATCTATTGACTCAGGGGGGTTGAGTACTTATCAATATATACATTGTTTTTTTATTTTTTACAAATGTTAGAATTTTTCTTCCATTTTGACATTACAGGGTATTTCGTCTAGATTGTTGTCAGACAATTTTATTCCCACTTTGTAAAATGTGGAAAAAGTAAAGGGGTGTGAATACTTTCTGAAGGCACTGTAACTGCCACCTCACTCAACATTCATGGCACTGCAACACACATAAAATTTGAGGCCTGGCGTTCATACAGTAGGAAATTCTTACTAAAGATACAGTAAGAAGGCCAGCACCATTCTTGGCCTGGAGAGCACCACCAATATCCTTCTGGGTTTACAGACATGATCTGTGTTTATGAGTAAGAGAATGATACTGTACCTTTGCCATCTACCTCTCCTGGACGTGGGTCCCTTGTTGTATCTGTAAGGACACATTTAGTGAGCATAAATGTAACACCCATCTTATTCTGTGAGCATACATGTCATAAATGATACAGAATGATATCAATAACCTCAACCAATGATGAGCATTCAAAGATATGCCAGACAACCCTAACTGTATGCCGTTTCTTTTGTGCTCAGTGGTCTTCCTCATGATCCAGTCGATAGCCATCAAGAAGTGAAATGGTGACAGTGGATATCCCTGTCTCGCACCAATCAGTACAGCCATAACTAAACTGTTAAAAATTGTTTGAATATGAGTGGTCTACAGAAATATCACACTCCAAGTACTATGACAAACGGCCTGTAGTTAGATAAGGCTGAGACAGTGGGATAGATCCTGCTCCGCTACCACTGGAAACTACATGTTGGGTGACACTATACGTACGTGATACGCTGAAGCCGAAAACTCCCTTGTAGTCCTTCAGCAGCTTCTTCAGCAGAGTGCTCTTCCCTGCCCCTGAGGGGCCACTTATTACAACAGGCCTGGGTCCTGACATAATACTGACGCAAAGGGAGAGAGGGATTGAATACAATGAAAGATTTTGTTATAGGACATGTGTGGCTATGATATGCATAATAACAAAATTCTTCTTCTTACGAATTGCATCTTTCTTTCTTGGTTGACTGAACTTTAGTAATTTCCTGTAGAGACAAACATGTGAGAAAATTGTGTGAGACCACTACCGACTGACTCAAATTTAGAGAATTCTACTTTGTCCCTATTCTAAATGAAGACAGTCATCCTCTCTTCAGACTTACCTCAATAAGAACACTTTGCAACTTCTCATAAGCCTCCTCTAAGTCATCATTGACAATAAGCATGTCAAACACTCCAGGCTCGTTGCCTAAAATAGGAAAGTGATAAGTCATAGCACGGATTATTAGTGGTTCCATCCATATTTTCCAAAGATTTGCAGTACAACTATGTCTATATGGGACAGTAAGGGGGTCCTACTGAGCTCCATGTCAACCCGTGCTGCCTCCAGACGCTTCTGCAGACTCTCCTCTGTCTCCGTATTTCTGTCCCTCAGACGCTTTTCCTGTACACATCAATTGTCCCTAAAGCTATTACAATATCTACATTTCCAGAGTACATTCATACATTTCAAGAGACTCATGTCACTAGCTCAAGGATGACATTTCCAAGGGCTAGCATATGTGATCCGTTTCATGATGTCACACGTCACTACTTTGCAGAAGAGGCATTTCAATGTTGTTGTTTTTTTCCATCAAAAGGCTGAACAGACATACAGAGGCAGAAATACCTTCTTGAACATGTGAACTTTCATGTGCTTTAATAACAAACTTGTATGCCATCTGTAAATACTAATAAACATTTTCAATTACAAGCCTAGTTGGTTTAGCCACTGAAAAAGGAAGGAACCTTCCCACTTGCCATGATTGGTTCAGATAATGGATGGGTTGGACATGCTGAGAGAGGAGTTCGGATTGGTTTGCCATGTAGCCCACTTCTGTCTATAACATGAGCTGCTCAGTATGTGTAGTAGATCATCCTGGCTTTTTTGAAAGACAATGTTAGCCATAGAGAACTGCAAAAGTGTGGCTACTCCTCAACAACATTGTTGCCCCGAATTTAGCAGACGCTATCGACAAAGATCAGTGGGAAAAGGTTGTGAAGGACTGACGTTACTTTCTGCACACAATTGACTGGAGTGACTTTATTTTACCTTTATTTAACTAGGCAAGTCAGTTAAGAACAAATTCTTATTTTCAATGACTGCCTACGAACAGTGGGTTAACTGCCTGTTCAGGGGCAGAATGACAGATTTGTACCTTGTCAGCTCGGGGGTTTGAACTTGCAACCTTCCGGTTACTAGTCCAACGCTCTAACAACTAGGCTACCCTGCCGACTTGACACAATAACGGGCCAAACAAGCTATAGCTAGCTACAAACCAAATGGAAAATACACGCTTCTGTGAAGCATTCATCCATATATACGGGTAAGAGTCTAGCTACATTTTCAGAATTTATACATTTCTACGTTCTTTATACGTTTTTGGTCAGAAAGTCGTTTTCATTGCAAGTTAAAGCGTACTAGCGAATGTTAGCTTGCTGACTCGTGTATGATATGTGTAGTAATATTATTCGTATCTCAGAAATTTATTTGCATTGCTAGTTATAGCCTAATGTTAGCTAGCTAGCTAACATTGAACCTAGTTGGTTAGCCTTAGCTACCTGCAAATTCATACTCAAGCATTTCATGGGTGGTAGCTAGCTATGCCAATTGTTTTACTGTAGCTATGGGTTGGGAATATAGTTCATTTATTAGCTAGCTAGCTAGCTACATGTCTGAACAAAAGACTTCACTTTCGCAAGTGAATGATTACATGACCCATCAAGTTAGCCAGGTGTATCTGGGGGAGATTACAGCCATTGATTATATTTCATGAATATGTGTACATATGTGTAGACAATAATGACCCATCCACTTAGCTAGATGTGGCTGGGGGATGATTATAGCATTTCATTCACATGACCCATCAATTTAGACAAGTTTCTGGGTAAGCATAATCTAATAATACAAAAATATTTATATTATATTTTTATCTGGACACTTTGAAAATCAGATTAGGATATAGGCCAAGGACTAGATAAAGTGTATTTTTACCTGGAGTTTTACCTTATTGTAGGCTACTACTTTCACCACCACCAAATCTTTGGTAATTTTCCTTAAAGAGATGGTTGGGGATAAGGTTTAAGAGGGTGTGAACGATGCTGAATAGGTGTAGACAAAGAAGAGCTCGCCGCTATTGTAGGTGTACCAAATCATTCAAGGGACATTTTCTAAAAAGTGGAGTTGAAAGTTTATCAAATTTCAAAGCAGAATAACGTTCCCATTCTTCCTCATCTGCAGTGTATACCATTTAGCTCTGAGTCTCTACTTTTATCCAAAAATAGCAGTCCAAGCACAGAACATTGAGGAATGCCAAAATAGACAGTAGTACCCGTTGCGTTGTGTGATTGTGGACTTGTTGCAGAGTTTACAGTCGCTCAGCCATGATAGTCTGCGTTCCATTGTGACATTTAAGAGCCTCATTTGATATACTCCATGAGGCTCTTAAATGTTTCATAATGGGCCATGCTGACTATTGCGGCTCTGAACTCTGAATTGGGCATTACCAGGATCTCTATAGAGGGGGGCTGGATAGAGACATAGATAGGGTCCAGGTCAGTTTGCTTGATGTTCCTCACTCCCTGGATGTCCACATCCAGAATGCAGATGAGACCATTGGCCCGCACTTCATCTACAGAAGACTTGCTATGTAGAAAACAGGAAATACAAGTTATGTTCATTCGTTGTTTCACAATTCCATTGAACAGCAGAAACAAGAACATATGCATCTTTCCACCTGGTTTTGCACAGTAGGTTTACAACATGGGGGCTTTTAAACAATAAATATGGACAGCGTAAGAGTGACACCTCACACCAGTGACTATTCCTCACATGCTCCAGTATGACTAGGCTAGAGGATAGATTTCTGGAAAACCTGAGAAGTCACCGGAATTTTGCAACTCATTTTGATGTCAACAGAAAGTTATCAAAATGTACTCTACCTTGTTCCATACAGGTTCCCGGAAAACTCTGCATTCTCAATGTACATCCCATCGTCAATATCCTCCTGCATAGCCTCCCTGTTAGAGAAGTGGTAATCTTCAAATAGAGCGGAGAGGAAATGATGTCGTTAATTGCTGAAGCCAGCATTTAAGTTACAAAATCAGAAGTGAAAACCAGAAGTTACAAAACCAAACTTGATTAAAAGCCTGGAGAGCATCACTGATATCCATCTGGGATTACTAACATGACTGAGATGGGTTCACAGACATGATCTGTGTTTATGAGTGAGAGAATGCTACTGTACCTTTGCCATCTACCTCTCCTGGACGTGGGCTCCTTGTTGTATCTGTAAGGACACATTCAATGAGCATTAATGATCAACATCCGTCATCAACATCCAGTCATACGGAATGCCATCCACAACCTAAACCTCATGTGCATTCAAAGACATGCCAGACAACCCTAACTGTATGCCAGTTCTTTTGTTTTCATTGGTCTTCCTTGCAGCCAGCAAGAAGAGGAATGGAGATAGAGGACATCCCTGTGTCACACAGATCCGCACAACCATAACTAAACTGGACATGGATGGTATACGGGAATATCCCACCCCAAGTCCAATGACAAACAGCCTATGCTTGGATACAAATTGGGATACAATAACCCAGACCAAAGTCCTATGACAAACGTGGCCTAGAGGTAGAGAAGGCTGAGACAGTAAGGACAGATAGGGCCTACTGCTGTCCCACTTCCTCCCAAACAGGATATTGGGATAGGAGTCAAATGGCGGGTGAAGCACAAACGTACGTGAAACGCTGAAGCCAAAGACTCCATCGTAATCCCTCAGCAGCATCTTCATAAGAGTGCTCTTCCCTGCCCCCGAGGGGCCGCTCAGAACAACAGGCCTGGGCCCTTCCATAACACTGGAGAGGGAGAGAGGAAATACAATGAAAGATACAGTGAAAAAACAGTTTGTACTGTAAAATGATGTACATTTAGATTTTTTTTTTTTACAAAACCAATGCATTTGCTACACAAATAATCTTAAACTAATTTAATTGAGCCACACAATCCGTTTTAGACACTTTGGGATAATTTGGGCATGAAATTAAAACATACTAACTTTTGGACAAAAATGCTTCAGTTAGTATTTGGTGGCACCAGCCAGGTAAACCAAAACCAAAGCATGGATTGTT
The DNA here is from genome assembly GCF_002021735.2 of Oncorhynchus kisutch. Lineage (NCBI taxonomy): Eukaryota > Metazoa > Chordata > Actinopteri > Salmoniformes > Salmonidae > Oncorhynchus > Oncorhynchus kisutch. The sequence goes on along the minus strand of NC_034186.2, from coordinate 44,861,721 downwards.
GTCTCTCTTTGTACAAAGACTGCTTATAGGGTAGTCGAAGTCTGTGCACGGTTGTGACAATAGTGAACTTCTATGCAAAGTAGCGATGACTGGCGTAGCCTTTCACTATTCAGCAGCCCACCACTGTCTAGCCTGCCACTACCATGACCAGGAACAGATATACACAAACAATAATGGAATGAAGCACACTCGAGATTTATTCTGTAACCTTCAAAATGATTAAGTCAGGCCCTGACTAACTCCACTCATAGGAGCCAATCTGCATAAAGTGCTTGGAAGCTAACCAGCTAGCGAGCCTATAGCTAAGCAGTTCTTCCTCTGGCCTTCGGCTCAGATGCTAACGTCTAATCCACTGATCCAGTGAATAAGCCACTATGATTTAATGGCTACGCCACAATCAGACATGGGGGGGTGGGGGGGGGGGGGGGAGCCATGTGACTGCACATTAGGACCACACGACGAGTGTCAAGAGGTTTTAAAAGGTTAAACACAAAACCCCACAAAAACCTTAAGAGAAAATTGCATTTTCTACCCCTGAGTGTTTAATCTAGCTAGGTGGTCATAATCACTACTTTCATTTAGATCATAGATGTGCAGCTATTCCAAGTAACACAATTCTTCCACGAAACCAACATTTAGGTTCCACAACAAATTCATCACGTCAACGATAGCCCAACTCAACATTATACAAATTGGGTAGACATGTGATTTGATGGAGCAGGCTGGATGATAGGACCTTGTAAGCGGGATTTGGCCAAGGCCCATATTCCACGGTCCACACCAAAACAGATGCCATGCTCTGAAGGTGCGTTTAAAAAGGCCTTTTCGTTAAGTCAATCCAGGTCAATGAGGAAGATTGCATGGGAACGGGTCCAAATGGAACATCAGGTACAGAGCTGGGTCAACACCCTTACAGTGTATCTGCCAGAAGAAAGGCATATTGGCTTGTCTACTGTGACTCGGACAATAAGGATATTCCCAGATATACACCGTGTTCAAATAGGTGCGTTTCAAGTCAGTCAGTAGTGGTGGCAAAACACTGGAGGTAATGTCAGAAGCTCTTCATCCTATTGGTGAAAGGATGTTCTTGCTGACTTTAGACTCAGTGGCTAATCAGCCCATCTGACCTATTTCGAGTCCTGTTTGACTCCCTATATCAATGAGGTCGTGACCCTTCAAGGATGTTTCCTGGGAAAACACACTCCAGGCTGTCAAACTCTTTACTTATTTAATTGGAGTGTGTACCAGACTTAACTCGAAGAGAGCCGTAGATCATTGAACCATCACAACCCAGATCCCTGTCTGCTGACCTTAGTTGGGCATTTCATGAAAACAACAGACCAGACTGGCCATAATTTAATAAATGAGTTAAGGGTCTATTGCCTAACCCCTTAAGATGACTCAACTTCACAAAGACAACATACCGTAGCTGTTACTGTTATTATATCTAATCATTGTATAACCTTTTCAAATATACATTGTCAATAATTCAGGGGAATCCTACTAACGCGTACAGCTGAGATCTCCAAGCACGGCAACAAAAGAACATTCAAGGACTACACACTTGTGAATGATTTCCAAATGTCGATGTGGAGTCCATAAAAAGCAATTAGTTATACAGTATGTAATTGCCAAGTTACATTGATTACTGAAGACAGACCTCAGTTTCAACTTGATGTACTGTATATTAGCTCTGTCCTACTGTATATTAGCTCTGTCCTACTGTATATTAGCTCTGTCCTACTGTATATTAGCTCTGTCCTACTGTATATTAGCTCTGTCCTACTGTATATTAGCTCTGACTTTCTTACATCTTTAAAGTTGCATGTTTGTCTTACCTTATCTCAGTGGCTGTACTGTGTGGCTGTAGAGAAGATGTCTCAGAGCGATTGAGATGGAGGAGAGAGCTTTACCTGGGTGTGTGTTTGTGAGTTGTTGGTAGGTGTGTGTCAGACTGATTGACATAGACAGCTTGCTGACAGCCTCAATTACCACCTCCTCCCTTCAGCTCATCAGCCAATCGCATGCTGGCATGCTGGCCTTGTTTATCTGAGCCATCCAAACAGGTAGCGCCTTAATTACTTCAAGTCATGTGACAGGACTGGCCCTGTTGGCTTCTCGGCTCCGTTTTTTTTCTGATTTGTCACAATGTATCACTGGTCAATCAGGTTGTCGTCCTCAGCTCTTGGCTAACAAACCCTGTTTTAATGATAAACTTCTTAATGAAGGAGGAAATGTGATTAAGGTGAACAAAAGGCCACACCATCATTCACTTTAGTATACACAGACACAGTCGAGGGAGATAGAGCTTGTTTGATCTAGTAGATTTACACTCTCAGTGTAAGTGAGAGGTGGCTGCCCTGGCATGGTTGGTGTTACATGCAACACTGGTCTCACATAGAGGATGGGTCCAGATTAGGGTTGTGGCGGTCTTGACATTTTGTCAGTCGGGTGATTGTCAAGCAAATAACTGCCGGTACATTTTGAAAAAGTATAATAAATCCATGTAATATAGCCTACACCTTCACAATAAATCCATGTAATATAGCCTACACCTTCACAATACATCCATGTAATATAGCCTACACCTTCACAATAAATCCATTTAATATAGCCTACACCTTCACAATTAATCCATGTAATATAGCCTACACCTTCACAATAAATCCATGTAATATAGCCTACACCTTCACAATAAATCCATGTAATATAGCCTACACCTTCACAATACATCCATGTAATATAGCCTACACCTTCACAATAAATCCATGTAATATAGCCTACACCTTCACAATAAATCCATGTAATATAGCCTACACCTTCACAATAAATCCATGTAATATAGCCTACACCTTCACAATAAATCCATGTAATATAGCCTACACCTTCACAATAAATCCATGTAATATAGCCTACACCTTCACAATAAATCCATGTAATATAGCCTACACCTTCACAATAAATCCATTTAATATAGCCTACACCTTCACAATTAATCCATGTAATATAGCCTACACCTTCACAATAAATCCATGTAATATAGCCTACACCTTCACAATAAATCCATGTAATATAGCCTACACCTTCACAATAAATCCATGTAATATAGCCTACACCTTCACAATAAATCCATGTAATATAGCCTACACCTTCACAATAAATCCATGATAAAGAAACATGACATGAAGAAAATGTAGTCTATTTCAGAAGAACAGAATTGCACACTCTTGGGATGTCTTTATGTTAGCCCTGGTCTGGCTATGCCATATTATCACAGCTCAGGCTAAGACCCAGACGCAGACACAGGAGGCGGATAGTACGAGTCTCAGAGTTTATTACAGTACAAGGCAGGCAATCAGTAGGTCAAGGCAGGCAAAGGGTCGTAATCCAAATCAGAGTTAGGCAGGTACAGGACGGCAGGCAGGGTCAGGACAGGCAGAAAGGTCAGAACAGGGAAGACAAGAAGAAGCAAAAACTAGAGCACAGGAAACACAGGAACACGCTGGTAGGGATGGACGGGACAAGGCGAACTGGCAACAGGCAAGCAGAAAATAAAGGTATAATACACAATGGGAGACACCTGTTGGGGGTTGGAGACAATCACAAGGCAGGTGAAACAGATCAAGAAGTGACTGTACCCCCCTGAGGGCGCAACTTGGCATCTTACCCTGGGACATGGTTGACTGGGGTTTAGACAGCGGAATGTCCGCGATGAGGGCTGGGTCCAGGATATTCCTGACGGGGACCCAACACCTCTCCTCCGGGCCATAACCCTCCCAGTCAACCAGGTACTGGAATCCCCTGCTTCGAGGTAGAACACTCAGGAGGCGCCTCACTGTGCATGCCGGATGGCCGTCGATGAGACGGGGGGAGAGGGGTGGGCCCGGAAACAGGAGACAAAGGGCTGTGAGACAGGGGTTTAATACTAGATACATGGAAAGTGGGATGTATACGAAGGGTGCGGGGCAACAGAAGGCGAACAGCAGAGGGGCGAAGGACCTTAGAAATGGGGAAAGGGCCGATAAAACGGGGGGAAAGGTTGCGGGACTCCACCCGGAGGGACAGATCCAGAGTGGAAAGCCATACCCTCTGCCCAAGACGGTAGCGGGGAGCAGGGGTCCAGTGGCGGTCCACCTGTCGTTGATACCTGGAGATGTTCTTGAGAAGAGCGGCCTGGGCTATCTTCCAGGTACGGCGACGGGACGAACATCTGGGCAGAAGGTATGCTGATCTCTTCCTCTTGCTCCTGGAAGAGTGGGGGCTGATATCACAGGGAACACTCAAAAGGTGAGACCAGTAGCAGAACAGAGAAGGGTGTTGCGGGAATATTCCATCCACATGAGTTGCTGGCTCGAGGCAGTGGGATTGGTGGAGACGAGGCAACAAAGAGTCATTACCAGGTCCGGATTGGCTCGATCTGACTGGCCGTTAGACTGGAGATCAAAACCAGAGGACAGGCTGGCTGACGACCCAATAAGGGCGCAGAATGCCTTCCAGATCCAGGATGTGAACTGAGGGCCGCGATCGGAGACCATGTCATCCAGAAGTCCATGGATCCGGTAGACACACTCCAACATGAGTTGGGCCGTCTCCTTAGCTGAGGGCAAGGTAGGAAGGGGGATCAAATGCGGGGCTTTAGAAAACCTATCCACCAAGGATGGTGGTTTTGCCATCTGACGGAGGGAGACCTGTGACGAAGTCCAAGGATATATGGGACCAGGGGAGGTGAGGAACAGGCTAAGACCCAGATGCAGACACAGGAGGCGGATAGTACGTGTCTCAGAGTTTATTACAAGGGGCAGGCAATAGTTAGGTCAAGGCAGACAAAGAGTCGTAATCCAAATCAGAGTCAGGCAGGTACAGGACGGCAGGCAGGGTCAGGACAGGCAGAAAGGTCAGAACAGGGAAGACTAGAAAAAAGCAAAAACTAGAGCACAGGAAACAAGGGATCACGCTGGTAGGCGAACTGGCAACAGGCAAACAGAAAACGCAGGTATAAGTACATGGGAGACAACTGTTGGGGGTTAGTCACAAGACAGGTGAAACAGTTCAGGGTGTGACACATACAGTATGGCTGTGGGCTACACTACTTCTTTTAGCAGAAAAGATTTGCTTCGAATTCCGTGGCATTATTTTATAGTATGAAGAATACAATTGAACATAGCCCGAATGAAACACAAAGGACATTTTCTCCAAACGAGTCGAGGGAGTGTAAACATGCAACTGTTCAGTGTTGAGCAGCTAACAAAGAAACAGGTCCTCCTATATACTTGATTTAGAGTTATGTCTGCAACTTTAGCTGTGATACAAACGTTGGGCTATATGTTTAGATTTTTAATACATTCTAAGGCTGCATGGATGCGACTCTAATGATCATTTGAAAAAAAAATGTATGAAAGCCTTGAACACTGCTTTGCTTGCACCCACTTCATCAGTCTCTCATTCACAATTTGACAAGCACTTGATCATTCCTAGAATTTCCCGGCGGCATCCCCTTTGTGTGGCTGTAATGCCCGCAAAAAAACAATCCATGCCTTTTCCTGCCGGTGGGTGAATATAATCATTAGAATTCCCTTCTCCCGACTGCATGCTCCTCTCACCTCTCACTCGCATGGCTCTCTCAGATATCTCAATTCCTATTAGCCAATGCCCGTCACGTGATCAGGTTCTTCTCACAGTCTACAAAATGAAGACAAACATTGGGGGAAGCAACTGCAAATTCCGGGGTGCATATTGAAGATGTTGGAAGGTGTTGATGAGGTGTTAGAGCTATTTCGTCACATTACTAACGCAGCAATGTGCACAAGGCAGAAGGCTATCAGTGCGAATGTTCCAAAATGCTATCAACTAGCGGGAGAACACCATTCTCAAAAGGGACCTCAAATGCGGTTATGCATGTAATGCTTTATTATAAAGGTGCATTTTTTTGTGGTGAAAATGATCACCCCCAAACTCACCACCTATGTATGCCAGTTAGGCTCTACACTGGTTGTAAAGCGGATTAATGTGCTTCATTTTAAGATGTTATTTGGTCACTTTAATTGTGATACAAACCTTATTCAAAACATACAGGCCTAGGCTACATGAGATGTGCAACTATGATTTGAAAAAGTCCCTCAAAAAAAGGCATGAGCTGTTTCTTGCCTTACTGCACACAAGCAGGGCATCGTTCCCAAGTGATACTACATCATTCACAAGTGATAGGTTAATATTGTCACCCATCCGACTGATCTTGATTTAATGTTTTCTTTACATATACTAAATAATATATGTGTGAAATTGGTTTTGATTTACAATGGACCATTATCATGCACCGTCTTGAAACGGAGCGGGGGAAAAAATATGTCATCTATGCACTTACACAGCGAATGGAGGACGCTTTTCCCGTGGTTCATTTTTTCATGCCAGCCAGGAAGGCTATACTCCTGTTGTAAATGAGAAGCAATGTGCTTAATATTAGGAAAGTTAAGAAATAAACATGAAGTGTTTGTTTAGATTTTTGATTACATTTGCATTGATGTCGGAGTGATTAGCGGGACAATAGAGTGCTGAGTACCAGGCAGTTAGCAAGTTTGGTAGGCTACTAATGACCATCAGCAGCATCAGAGCTTGGAGAAGCCTAGTTACCGTGAATAAACGGTCACGTGGAATTTGACTGCGCTCGCGAGTCGTGACCGCTGGTAAATGGTCACCGTAACAGTCCCAGTCCAGATGCTCCTTCCCCTCGGGTCCCGCACCCGTCTTAGGTGAGCTGATGGTAATGACATGTGTTATTACATGTGACACTGGCATCTAACTCAATTCCTGGAGGGCAGAGAGTCTGCGGGTTTTGTTTTCGCTCCTCCCTTGTAGTTCATTAATTAATTAAGGAATTGATAAGTTAGGAACTCACCTCACCTGGTTATCTAGGTCTAGGTGATAACAAGTAGACAAATAGCTTTTCCCGGGAATTGAGTTGGACACCCCTGGCATTCAGAGGATGGGTCCTGACGCTACTGATGCGTCATTGTGAAGACTCCCCTTTTACTCTTTGCTCAGCCCATGGAAATAGTCCCCCCTCCCTCTGGCTTCATTCTCTCTCTGTCCATCCCACCCTACTGCCCTACCAGGTCACACTCCTTAGCTCATATCCTTCGTCTTGGCAGGAACAGTGGGCGGTCAGAACCTGAAAAAAAGCTCAAGAATAGTAGGATTGAATGGCTTAGTCTTGACCTGACCTGGCCTGGGCTGGACTAATCCTGAAGTAACCCATTTGTTTCTTAAAGGAGAATTGCATAGACATACAGTATATCAAGGCTCCGGACTGGACAGATCAACATGCAAGGAGCTGCTTGGCTTTTTTATGATGGAACAAATCACACCATAGATAAAAGGGCAACAGGTCAGGACTAATTCGTCGAACTGTGAACATCATTTAGATCAAGAGACTTGGGTAAAACTTTCTAAAAACCTTTCACGAATAAGAATTAAGGAACTATTTATGAACTAAATAAGTATTTCATTTTTGTTGTTGTTGTAAAAGTACAATTCATAAGCGTAACAATAATAATTTACAAAGCATTTAAGCATGTAATAAGCATTTATAATTGTTTACCGGTATTTCATGACAGTTATTATAAAGTGTAAGCAAGATTACGGTTTTGATCTATAATGTTGTACACACATTGACTCTAAGGCCGGGATTCAATCCGATCGTGGGTTATAGGCATCGCAGCTTTGAAAAGTCCATTTCCAATTTGAGCCGACACATGCAGCCTTACCGTGAATGGGATCTATGTGAACACGTTGCCTTTAAACGTCACAGTGCCTATAACCCTCGATCAGATTCAATCTGGGCCTAAATCAAAAATCATTTTCAATGATATCGTTGTAGTGTAGATATTTATTTATGCAATAACCATCTTTTTTAAAGACACATTGTTTTTTTTGTAACATTGATTAATTATACTTTGTACTCCTGTACAAAGAAACACAACCTAAACGACAAAAACACAAAATAATGAATCTCAAAATATGACAATTGTTATGTTCACACTTTCCTCCCACCCGAACTAACCAAAAAACATGACTTTATAGGAACAGGACCGTTAACACAACATAACACAATTGAAAACATACACAAAACTATTTGCATGTGCTTTATCTTGATAAAAACAGACAATTATTATTTCTAAAAAGAGTATACAGTATATAATAATAGTCCAGAGTGATCTACATCCACCTGAAAGCTTTCTTTCAGTGCCTGAGCGCTGAGAATACTTCCGTTCTTGTCATTTATTTCATCTATATACCTTACGGGGGATTAACGGATTGAGCACAGAGTCCTCCTCTTAGAACTGTCCTGGCTCACTAAAGGTGGAGGCGAGCAGGGTACAAACGAACACCATCCAGCTGGGCGAACCAAAGGTGAAATGTCAAACCTAAAACGTCAAAAGGACATGAGGACTGATCGTTGTGCAATACCCAGTCATGGGTACGATCTATTCATGAGGTGCGCCCCTACTCAGTTCGGAAGGTGTGTGTGTGTGTGTGTGGGTGGGGGGGGTTAAGGTGCAAAGACAAGGGTGATCTCTGACAGGCCAGCTGCCCTTTATGTCCCCCTCAAAGGTCTGTGCTTCCCCGGCCCCGCCGGGCTACAGATACACCCGTCTCAGGTCCCCGGGTGAAGTTATGGTGTTACACTGTGGACAAAGCTTCTTAGCCCCCTAGAAGACAAAACACAGCCATGCGTGACTGCTTGACAGAAATACCATTTGTTGTAGGTAATATCTCTTATATCATGCTCCTTAGCTTTAGTGTTATCTGACAGGATTTCTTCCCGTTTTTCTTTACTCTTACCAGTGTGCGGAGCCAGCACTCCTCACAGTGGACGTGCCAGCACTGGATGGAGGTGAGGGGCGTAGAATATGTGTCCTATAGGGACAGACAGACAGACAGACAGACAGACAGACAGACAGACAGACAGACAGACAGACAGACAGACAGACAGACAGACAGACAGACAGACAGACAGACAGACAGACAGACAGACAGACAGACAGACAGACAGACAGACAGACAGACAGACAGACAGACAGACAGACAGACAGACAGACAGACAGACAGACAGACAGACAGACAGACAGACAGTCAGTCAGTATTGGATTACAGTGCTACACATTCCACATTCTGTCCTGTTCCCGCTCTGATTAAATGGGAGACAGCTGTCACTAGATGGCGCTAAGTGTCTGTATCTGCTGTATTAGTGCTGCTTGAGAGGATGGATGAGTGGATGGATGAGTTAAGTGGCTAGGATGGATGAAACAGCTACCCCTTGACTTTTTGCACATATTGTTACGTTACAGCCTTATTCTAAAATGAAAATGAATTAAATCGTTTTCCCTCCCGTCATCAATCTACACACAATACCTCATAACGACAAAGCAAAAACTGGGTTTTAGATTTGTTTAAAATGTATAAAAAATGAAACACTGAAATATCACATTATCACAACATCACATATTCAGACCTTTACTCAATACTTTGTTGAAGTGCATTTGGCAGCGATTACAGCCTCAAGTGTTCTTGGGTATGACGCTACAACCTTGGCACGCCTGTATTTGGGGAGTTTCTCCCATTCTCTGCAGATCCTCTCAATCTCTGTCAGATTGGATGGGGGATCGTTGCTACACAGCTACTTTCAGGTCTCTCCAGAGATGTTCGATCGCGTTCAAGTGCAGGCTCTGGCTGGGCTACTCAAAGACATTCAGAGACTTGTCCAGAGCCAGTCCTGCGTTTTCTTGGCTGTGTGCTTAGGTTTGTTGTCCTGTTGGAAGGTGAACCTTCGCCCCAGTCTGAGGTCCTGAGCACTGTAGAGTAAGGTTTTCATCAAGGATCTCTCTGTACTTTGCTCCATTCATCTTTCCCTAGATCCCGACTAGTCTCCCAGTCCCTGATGCTGAAAAACATCCCTACAGCATGATGCTGCCACCACCATGCTTCACAGTAGGGATGATGCCAAGTCTTCTCCAGACGTGACACTTGGCATTCAGGACAAAGAGTTCAATCTTGGTTTCATCAGACCAGAGAATCTTGTTTCTCATGGTCTGAGAGTCCTTTAGGTGCATTTTGTCAAACTCCAAGTAGGCTGTCATGTGCCTTTTACTGAGGAGTGGCTTCCATCTGGTCACTCTACTATAAAGGCCTGATAGGTGGAGAGCTGCAGAGATGGTTGTCCTTCTCGATGGTTCTCCCATCTCCACAGAAGAACTCTGGAGCTCTGTCAGAGTGACCACCGGGTTCTTGGTCACCTACCTGATCAAGGCCCATCTCCCCCGATTGCTCAGGTTGGCCGGGCGGCCAGTTCTAGGAAGAGTCTTGGTGGTTCCAAACTTCTTCCATTTAAGAATGATGGAGGCCACTGTGTTCTTGGGAACCTTCAATGCTGAAGAACATTTTCACAACCCTTCCCCAGACCTGTGCCTCGACACAATCCTGTGTTGGAGCTCTACGGACAATTCCTTTGACCTCATGGCTTGGCTTTTGCTCTGACATGCACTGTCAACTGTGGGACCTTATATAGACAGGTGTGTGCCATTCCAATCAATTGAATTTACCACAGGTGGACTCCAATCAATTTGTAGAAACATCTCAAGGATGATCAATGGAAACAGGATGCACCGGAGCTCAATTTCGAGTCGCATAGCAAAGGGTCTGAATACTTACGTATATAAGGTAAGAAAAAAATATATATATTTGCAAAAATATCAAATAACCTGTTTTCGCTTCATCATTATGGGGTATTGTGTATAGATTGGTGAATCCATTTTAGAATAAATCTGTAATGTAACAAAATGTAGAGTCAGGGGTCTGAATACTTATGCACTGTAGCTGTGATATATTCCTCAAAAGTCCGGATTAAATCAATTGTTCAATTGGAATGTGCTTACTTTGGGTCTCATAGTGTGTTTAATTAGTTCAACGGAAGGTTATCAGGATACAAGTCAGTGCTTCTGTTGAACTAGATTCCTCCCAGTGCTGCTATCCTAAACTAGCCTGGTCCCAGACGCCTTTGTGCTCTTATCCAACTCAATTGTTCATTGTCAAGATAAACAATGATAATGAGTAACAAGGAGTTGGCATGACAGCACAAACAGGCTGGGATTCAGGCCATACACTCACCATACAGATGAGACATTTGTATCTGTCTCCTCTGGACATCTGCTTCTCTAGGTCTCGTATCCGGGTTTTTAGTGCATCGAGCGTCGTGAGTGCCGAATCCTCAGAGACCCTGAACACACACACACACACACACACACACACACACACACACACACACACACACACACACACACACACACACACACACACACACACACACACACATATTAAGTGAGAGAGAGGAAGGGAGAGAGAGGAAGGGAGTGAGGGGGACAGGAGAAGAAGAGGCCAGAGTCATTTATAAATCGAAGACGGATGAAATGATTAGCTGGTATACATGTACACAGAGCATGAATTTTAGGAGCAGTCACATTGCCAGCATTCACTGTCTCATTTATCATGGGAAGAGAAAACAGTGCTGAGAGAGGGGGAGGGCAAGTACCACACACACAGGCACACTCACTTTCATACACACTCAGTCACCACCAGTCTTTCTCTATGAGTTGAGCTTGATTTATAGATGAGCTTAGGGAAAAGACAGAGTTTAGGTTGGGACTTTTGGGACGGTTTACAGCACCACGTAGTTAATGGTAATGTGGAACATTTTCACAATTACATTTTCAGAACTTACATCTCTATGTCACAGTTTTTACAGGTCCTGTGTACGGAGGTAATGATGTTGTCCAGTTTGTTGCGTTCTCCGTTGCTGGTGGATGGACATCCTGTAGCAAAAGAGGACTATCATTTTAAATTGGGACATCGCCAATCATTACAGTTTTTCTCAATCACGTACAAGCATATTTTTTGGAACAACGCTGTTGATATTCAAAACAGAGTCCACAAAGACACAGAACTCTGTGGCCTTTTGCAAAACAGTAAATGCGTTTTCTAAATGTGGTTGCCTTCTCAAAACAGAAACACATTGATCAAAACGAAATTCTACCATCAACATTGCAAGCGCATTCATCAAAAGAACACGACTGCATGCTAAAAAAAAAAGATTACCGCATCCATAGCTACTTTAACTCTCGAGTCCAAGCAGAGGAAACAGAAAGTTAGTCTGTGTTTTAGAAATCCCAGTAGATCAACACATTTCCTGGGCAGTCAGCAAATCCTCATAGACAGAAGTAAAACTATCCAAAGGTGCATGATTATGGGCAATTACACTCCTTTATATGCAGGAATCAACCCGCCATTTCCTGGTTGCTAAAATTCTAATAGTTCGCCTAATTTCTGGTTATGTGACAAAACAAGCAGTCATTGTACAGAGTATAATCGTCCCATCTAAGAAATATTGTATTTTTAGCTATTTGAAAGTCAAAAAATGTGAACTAAAGAACGGGACGCATAGAAATAGCGAACATTGAACATACCTACCGCTTATTAAACTTGCTTTCAATGACAATGAGAGGTCTATAACTCTCGCTTCTATGTGAAATTGGTCGGACCGCCCCAAAAACGTACACATTGTAGCTCTAACGGCGAATTTTGCATTCACTGCTGACATTTTGTATTTAATGGTTTGCAAAAGGTGGTCTAAGATATGCAAGTCGGGGAACCAAGGCAAGAAAATGATCAAAAGTTGTGTAAATGTATTTGAGCATTTGATCATTGCTGTTCTGCTTTAGATACATTTCAACACAGATCCAAAAATTGCTTGTACACTACTGAGAAAAAAGTGTATTATCCAACTAATGAAGTACTACACATGAGCTCATTCGAAACACCAGCTGTTCTCACCCTCATTTGTCCATTTTGAATGGTCCAGAGTTCCAACACTGAGAAACAAAAGTCGGATCGTATTTAGAACTAACAAGACAGTTAATGCAGATAATAATAATAACAACCCCCCAAAAAAACGAGGCATTGTTGTGTGACGATGGGAACATAGAAACAGGCCATGGAAGTACCGCCCGTGGCGGTGCGTACTTTAAAACAGCCCCCCTCGGTGCTTTCCTCTCCTCCACCTCCCCGGGCTCCCGTTGTGAACAGGGGATGATGTCTGCCTCTGTATATCTGGATCACCGGGCTAAGGAAACATAAACATGCAATGGGAACAACAGAAATAGACATGGTCGAATGGATGTTCCGACTGAGGGGAATATGAACTCTTTATGTGGTGTCCTGCATTTCTCACCGTAGGTTCATTTCTTCTTTCTATGTCTGACTGTTCTGCTGCATTCAACAAAGGCACATTTGTTCCCCTTGTTGAATTGTTTGTTCTGTGTGCAACAATGTTAACTTCTTCAATGCTGCCACACTCTCGTCGATCGTGTGGGATTTCGGGGGATTGGTCAATTAGAAGGATACTGTGCTCTTCCGTAATCCACGGTGTCGTCTCCATCAACGTCCAGGTCAGCATCACTGTCACCACGGCCCTCATTAGATGTGCTGCTGCTCACAAATACCGACCCTGAGGAGAGCCTCATTATTATCTCCATCCCAAATGGCACTCTATTCCCTATATGGCGCACTACTTTTGCACTGTAAAGGGAACCGGGTGCCATTTGGGACATACCCTCTCTGGCATCCTCACTTTCACCTAGCACATTCTCACACGGTAGACAGTGTCATGTTGACTATTGAGTGCTAAGAGCAGATGTTCAGGGCCAATGAGAGGTGAGACGTTTTTGCCTGTCTAAGGCCATTGAAAGGTGACACTTGAAAACCCCATTTTCAGTAGTAAATTATGAAAACTTCAAAATGGGTGGAGTGTTTCATAACATTTCTCCATGTCACCTACAGTATCTCCCCTTTTCTGCAACAAGGGTCAAAGAATTCCGGGAACGTTCCCAAAATTCCATGGTTTTCCAGACATCCTGGTTGGAAGAGTCCTGGAATTAGGAGGGGAATATGATTTCTGGAATACCTGGAAATGTTGGAACCCTATCTGCAACCCATATGCTCAGGGTAGAGCTCTCGTAGAAAAGGGAGCGCAAATTCAGCCTTATAGATATGGCAGCATAATCTGGACGGAAAGGTCCAGTGTCTTTCTCACCGCCACCCAGTCACATGATCCACCCCACTGCACCAGACCCAACACCCAGTCAGAGGGTCACCCAGTTACCTTTAAACCCCCCCAGCATGGAGGTCATCTGTAACCTCCTCCGCTCCCTCCACTGCTCCCCCTCTCCTCCCAGGTCCACCAAAATGTCCTGGAAAGACACACACACACACACACACACGGGACATGTATGCATTGATGAAGCCACGCAGCGAGACACATACACACAAACTCACAGACACACACACACACCGTTTTTGTTTTTGCCTAACGCAAATGCATATCTCACAGCCCTTGGTTGTCACTGATGTATCTCCTAGGGGTAACCTAAGGTACAGCAGAAACATGGCCACGCCGAGCCTAATGGGCAGTAAACAATATCAGGGGTTTAAGCACAGATGGGCACAACGCTCTTTTAACCTGTTTCAGGACCAATTCACCTGCCCTATCCGTCACCAATCTTTCTAAGACATCCAGTACGGTATACAATATGAAGGCTGCCAAGGAATAGCTAGGCTTGCTGTCGCGTAGGTTAGCATTTTTATCATGAATCTTGTTCTGGAGGCAGCTCTGCAGTGGTCACTAGCTGGCACAGTCACAAAGTCATCAAATCGGATTTAAAACCTGTCACAGATCCCCCCGGAACATTCATTACGCACACCTGGACCCTATTCCCACTGATTGTATTTGTATACAAACTGCGTTTACTTTCAGCAAACGTAACATGTGTAAATATTTGTATGAACATAACAAGATTCAACAACTGAGACATAAACTGAACAAGTTCCACAGACATGTGACTAACAGAAATGGAATAATGTGTCCATGAACAAATGGGTTGTCAAAACCAAAAGTAACAGTCAGTATCTGGTGTGGCCACCAGCTGCATTAAGTACTGCAGTGCATCTCCTCATGGACTGCACCAGATTCGCCAGTTCTTGCTGTGAGATGTTACCCCACTCTTCCACCAAGACACCTGCAAGTTCCCGGACATTTCTGGGGGGAATGGCACTAGCCCTCACCCTCCAATCCAACAGGCCCCAGACGTGCTCAATGGGATTGAGATCTGGGCTCTTCACTGGCCATGGCGGAACACTGACATTCCTGTCTTGCAGGAAATCACTCACAGAAGAAGCAGTATGGCTGAAGGCATTGTCATCCTGGAGGGTCATGTCAGGATGAGCCTGCAGGGAGGGTACCACATGAGGGAGGAGGATGTCTTCTCTGTAACGCACAGCATTGAGATTGCCTGCAATTACAAAAAGCTCAGTCCGATGATGCTGTGACACACCACCCCAGACCATGATGGACCCTCCCCCTCCAAATCGATCCCGCTCCAGAGTACAGGCCTCGGTGTAACGCTCATTCATTCGACGATAAACGCGAATCCGACCATCACCCCTGGTGAGACAAAACCGTGACTCATCAGTGAACAGCACTTTTTGCCAGTCCTGTCTGGTCCAATCGCTGGATTTGTGCCGATAGGCGACGTTGTTGCCGGTGATGTCTGGTGAGGACCTGCCTTACAACAGGCCTACAAGCCCTCAATCCAGCCTCTCTCAGCCTATTGCGGACAGTCTGAGCACTGATGGAGGGATAGTTCGTTCCTGGTGTAACTCGGGCATTTGTTGTTGCCATCCTGTACCTGTCCCGCTGATGTGATGTTCAGATGTACCGATCCTGTGCAGGTGTTGTTACACGTGGTCTTCCACTGTGAGGATGATCAGCTGTCCGTCCTGTCTCCCTGTAGCGCTGTCTTAGGCATCTTGAAAAGGACGTTTCTTGTGCCCTTTGGTTTCCATTGGGCTGTCGATTATTGTTACAATGTCCGTTGGTGCGTGTGAGTACCTGTGCTGTGTGTTTTGGGCTTTGGTGCCCTTGTGAATTGTGCAGATGATTACGGTCTCATCCCGTGTGTTAGTCATTGTGCGCGTGTGTTATTTGTTCATGGTACACCTCGCTCTTTTGTTTGGGTTTCAACCCTGTCTTTTTGTTACGTGTTTGCCTGGTATTCGTCCCCGTGCTTTGGCACGCCATAATTTTGGGTATATTTTTTTTTTTATATTACGCATTCCTACGCCTGTCTCCCGAGTCATTCATGCCAACCTTACAAAACCAAACCCTAACCTTAACCACACTGCTAACCCTAATGGCTAACCCTAACAAAAGGCACAAAAAAACATGCATTTTTACAATATAGCTAATTTTGACTTTGCAGCTGGCCTATCTAAGGGGAAATTGCTCAGTTTTGCATCCAGGACAACACTCACGACAATATATTTCTACTTGCTACTGTCGCCTACAATACAATGCCAGTTACTATTTAAGAATATACCTGAACTTCGTCAGCTTTCCTCCTCTTCAGCTTGCCGATCCTGACTGAAAGAGCACCCACACAGACAGACACGCAGAAAGGGTTAACTAGAATATGTCCGTAGAGCTGAGTATTAGAAATTGGCTGCACAACTCCTTATTTGGAGTGAATGAGCAACACATGGTACAGTAAACACCCAAATGAAGGAGGCAAAGTAGAGAGGTATTGCTTCTGCTTTCTAACAATGGGGGTAAACATGAAAAGATGCTCCTAATAATAAATATAGACTGGAATACAGAAAAATACATGCACAAGCACGCAACACACAGTCTTGTATAACTAACCTTGTGGGGACACACAATGCAGCCCCATTCAAAATCCCATTTTCCCTATCCCCTAATCCTAAACCTAATCCTAATTCTAACCCTAACACTAATTCTAACCTTAACTCTAAACCCCCTAGAAATAGAATTTGACATATTGGGGACTAACAAAATGTCCCCAGTTGGTCAACATTTTTGTTTGTTTATATAGTTAAATACGTCCACCGGCCCACCCACACACCACACACACACCCACACGCACGCACACACACACACCCTATCCCACCCCCACACACTCAATGACACACACAATAAGAAACATAACACAGTAGAACAACAACTGTGGACTCCCTTTTTTTAAATTGTTTTCTTAACTGCAGATTGCCTATGGGGACATTAACCTTTAGTAGAGTGTAATTTCAGTAGGATGACAGTAGCCACCAGGGACAGAGAGCCACTAACCATGACCCACCCGGATAATGAGGGTTAAGGAGATGGTAATAGATGAGGGCCTTGGATGTGTCCCAAATGGCAAACTATTCCCTTTATGGTGCACTACTTTGGACCAGGGCCAATGAGGATCTGGTCAAAAGTAGCACACTATATAGGGAATAGGGTGCCATTTGGGGGCGCAGCTCTTGTCAAACGGACAAAAAAAAGACAGGCTGATTAACTAACAGCTAGAAGAGGCCAATCTTCTCCCTAACGTCTCTTTAGAAACTCATTATACTGTACTGTATAATCTGTCATTAAAGCTAGTAGACCTCAACAAAGCCAACTGAGACCTATTCACCCTGGAGATAGAGGAAGAGGAAAGGTAGGTTTCTCTACTGGATACTGGACAAACCATGGTTTTAGAAGTAACTACTTATACACGTGTACTGCACAGCGAAGATATGGCGAACAATCAGCAGACTACATGCTACAATGTGGAAATAATTTGCTCTCGTCTAAAAAATGTTATGTGTTTATGGTTGAAAAATCGAAAGTCTGTTTCCCAAAATGTCTCATTTATTTAAAAAAAAGTCTGTGAGTCTAGTCTGTGAGAATAGTTCTCAATATAATTATTAGGATATAAAGTTGACAATATTGTGGCTCGTGCCTCTTACCAGTTTGTGTGCTGTCTGGGGTTAGGGGAGTTTCGTTGTGGAGATTAAATGGGGTGGGTTTGGCGTAGCACCTGCACCGGCGGAGGTAATCGACTGTTAACATATCATGAGGTGAAAGGTCAAGGGGTTAACAGATCCTCTGCTCGTGTTGGTGCTAGGTCAAAAAGTTACAGTTCTCTCAGTGACAGTTGTAGGGACAGTCAGACTGGTTGCTCTGTTGCCCCCAGTTCAATGCCTCTTCTAACAATCTCCATAAATATATCCTACCCGATGTTTGGCCTTTTGAGTATAATTTTGCAGCAAAATACCCCGTTGCAAAAGCAGTAACCCAACTGCCCCACCCATCTGAACCTGTTGGCTCTTATTTGAAATCATAATTATTTCTGACCACATACCATTCAGTCTTGTATGTCTGTTGGTCCTCACACGAAGAAACGTCTGTGGAATAAGAAGAGAAGATAAATCTACTCACAAAAGAACTGTCAAGTGTGTGTGTGTGTGTGTGTGTAGGGAAGTACCTACCTGGTATCTGTCTGAGTGGGGGTCTTCAGGTGGGCAGGGGGGAGAGGTGGGAGATCCCCCCTCACGTTTAATGTGCAGAGATAGTGAGAGGGACTGAGGACAAAGCGCAGAGTCAAAGAAAGGTGTGTGTGTGTGTGTGTGTGTGTGTGTGTGTATGTGTGTGTGTGTGTGTGTGTGTGTGTGTGTGTGTGTGTGTGTGTGTGTGTGTGTGTGTGTGTGTGTGTGTGTGTGTGTGTGTGTGTATGTGTGTGTGTGTGTGTGTGTGTGTGTGTGTGTGTGTGTGTGTGTGTATGTGTGTATGTGTGTGTGTGTGTGTGTGTGTGTGTGCGTGCGTGCGTGTGCATGTCAGTGCAAGTTTTTTGCTAATTTTGTTATATTACAGCCTTATTCTAAAATAGACTACATCATTTTTTCCCCTCATCAATCTACACACAATGCCCCATGATGCCAAAGCGAAAACGGGTTTTTAGACTTTTTTTTGCAAATGTATAACATGTTTTTTAACTGAAATACTGAAATACGTATTCAAACCCTTTGCTATGAGACTTCGAAATTGAGCTCATGTGCATCCTTGATCGGAGTCCACCTGTGGTAAATTCAATTAAATTGGACATGATTTGGAAAGGCACACACCTGCCTATGTAAGGTTCCACAGTTGACAGTGCATGTCAGAGCAAAAATCAACCCAGGAATTGTCTGTAGAGCTCCGACACAGGATTGTTTCGAGGCACAGATCTGGGGTACCAAAACAATTCTGCAGCAATGAAGATCCCCAAGAACACAGTAGCCTCCATCATTCTTAAATGGAAGAAGTTTGGAACCACCAAGACATCCTAGAGCTGGCCGCCTGGCCAAACTGAGCAATCTGGGGAGAAGGGCCTTGGTGAGGGAGGAGACCAAGAACCCGATGGTCACTCTGACAGAGCTCTAGAGTTCTTCTGTGGAGATGGGAGAAACTTCCAGAAGGACAACCATCTCTGCAGAACTCCGCCAATCAGGCTGTAATCGTAGAGTGACCACATGGAAGCCACTCCTCAGTAAAAGGCACATAACAGCCCACTTGGAGTTTGCCAAAAGGCACCAAAAGACTCTCAGACCATGAGAAACAAGATTCTCTGGTCTGATGAAACCAAGATTGCACTCTTTGGCCTGAATGCCAAACGTCACGTCTGGAGGAAACCTGGCACCAACTCCACGGTAAAGCATGGTGGTGGAAGCATCATGCTGTGGGGATATTTTTCAGCATCAGGGACTGGGATGATCAAGGGATAGATAAACGGAGAAAAGTACAGTGAGATCCTTGATGAAAACCTGCTCCACATCGCTCAGGACCTCAGACTGGGGGCGAAGGTTCACCTTACCAACAGGAAAATTACCCAAAGCACACAGCCAAGACAACGCAGGAGTGGCTTCGGGACAAGTCTCTGAATGTCCTTAAGTGGCACAGCCAGAACCCGCACTTGAACCCAATCTATCATCTCTGGAGAGACCTGAAAATAGCTGTGCAGCGACGCTCCCCATCCAACCTGACAGAGCTTGAGAGGATCTGCAGAGAAGAATGGGAGAAACTGCCCAAATACAGCTTGCAGCGTCATACCCAAGAAGACTTGAGGACTTGAGGCTGTAATCGCTGCCAACGATACTTCAACAAAGTACTGAGTAAAGTGTCTGAATACTTTTGTAAATGTGATTTAAAAAAAAATGAAACCTGTTTTTCCTTTGTCGTTATGGGGTATTATGTGTGAGGAAAAAAGACTGTAACGTAACAAAATGTGCAAGAAGTCAAGGGGTGACCATAAGTGCATGTATTTACCTTTGAAGCCCCTAATGGATTGTCCCTCTGCACTGAATTAATACTGTCAAAAGGAAGATAGAAAGAACATTTAAAGGGTGCCCAGGCAGGAAACAAATGCTACAATATTGAACATTGACACTGTTTATTGTTGCTTATTTTCCATGCCAGTGGTACCGATAGCCTATCTAATGTCCAAGGTTCACATCCATGCGCACACAACACACAACACACGCACACACACCTAGTACCCAAGGGCCATGTTTAATTTGAAGCCATTATTGTCCTCAGCACGGTTGTTAAGCAGATTTGGCAAGTAATGTCTTTATTGGACAAATCGTTCTTGTGGCCTAAGCAAGTAGTGTGTGTGTGTGTGTGTGTGTGTGTGTGTGTGTGTGTGTGTGTGTGTGTGTGTGTGTGTGTGTGTGTGTGTGTGTGTGTGTGTGTGTGTGTGTGTGTGCGTGTGTGTGCGTGTGTGCGCATGTTAGCTGATTATGGGCATTGAGAGCAGGCATTATAGAGGCATTATATTGGCCTAGCTGTAGGAAGTGTCGCCTGGGGCAGGAGGGCCGTTATGAAATATGCTGAGAAAAATGAGGCACCTTGTAAACATTACACGCCAGTGACAAAGGAGACAGGAAATATGATGGAGGGGCCCTCCAGCTATCTGTAAATATTAATAATCACAACCACATCTGGAAGCACTAAACGAGAGAGAGAGAGAGAGAGAGAGAGAGAGAGCGAGAGAGAGGGAGAGACAGGGAGAGACAGGGAGAGAGAGAGAGCGAGAGAGAGGGAGAGACAGGGAGAGACAGGGAGAGACAGGGAGAGAGAGAGAGAGAGAGAGAGAGAGAGAGAGAGAGAGAGAGAGAGAGAGAGAGAGAGAGAGAGAGAGAGAGAGAGAGAGAGAGAGAGAGAGAGAGAGAGAGAGAGAGAGAGAGAGAGAGAGAGAGAGAGAGAGAGAGAGAGAGAGAGAGAGAGAGAGAGAGAGAGAGAGAGAGAGAGAGAGAGAGAGAGAGAGAGGATAAAGAATAAAGAATGAAAGAAAGACACCAAGAAAGAAAGACGGGAGGTGAAAAGAAAGAAAACGATCAACTACAGTATGTAGTAAAGACCAATCGAGTACACGTATGTGCAGTCTTCTGTATGCCTACCTGATTTGTAACTGTGTCAGTCTGCCCATCTCCTGCTCCATGTGCTCCTGTAGCTCACCTGGTCGTAACACAGCATGGCACACAGGACACACTGGGGCCTGGGAGTCATACAGGATGTTCCCCTTACCTACTGACACAGAGAGGGGAGGAAAGGCGGAGGGAGGAGGCAAGAGTACGTCATTCGAATATTCGGTGTCAAATCACATTCAGGTTTAACACACACACGTGCTCGAAAACGCTAGTGCTCACACACACACACACACACACACACACACACACACACACACACACACACACACACACACACACACACACACACACACACACACCACCACCACCACCACCACCACCCTGTCAGTGAGCCTACATCATAGGCTGTCAATGGGAACATTAGCCCGGCCCACCCGGCCCATTGGGTTTCACTGATGGTATATGGCCATAAGCAGCCAGCTGGGAAGGGAGTTATACTATATCAACATTTTACCAGGTAAATGAGGTGTTTTACTCCTGAGAGCCATTAATCACATGTAGAAAGGCATGGCCATCTCTCTGCATCGTATTTCCCTCTACACCTCAACACAACCAGACTGGAAGGCCATAACATAGCCATTACAGAGGGAATATACAGCACGGTCAATAGCAATGGCATGAATAAAAACAAAGGTCTCATACAGGAGGCCGACTTATCACCATTTCACATTTACATAATTCAGCAGAGGTTCTTATCCAGAGCAAATTACAGTGGTGAGGGTTAAACCTTTTCATACTGGTCCCCCATGGGAATTGAACTCACAAACCCTGGCAATGCAAGTGCCATGCTCCACCAAGTGAGCCACACAGATGTTCAACCCGAGAGCCTATTAGGGGCCTGCAGCATGTATAGTCACCTATCTGCTTCCCTCAGGAACCTATTACACAACACATCAGCCACACTCATAAGGACAAAATACATGACATGTGGCATGCTGGGAGCAGGTTGGCGTCCCCTCTGACATCAGCTGAGCTACGAGTGCCTAATGAGGACCCAAATAGGGAAAAAATGGTTGCTGAATAAAACATGGCCGCAAATAGCAACAAAAAAAACACTCAGTGTCCTTGGGAAAGTGACAGGTCATTCTGTGTTCCTCGCGCCTTTTTTGCATCCCTCGCGGAGGCCTAAATGAGTTTTCCCGACACGCATCGAGCGTTGCCGGGCTTTCAGCGCTCCCCGGCCCGGAACACGCAGGCATTAGTAAACAATGAAATCTCGGGGCTGAAATTGAATTTATAACCACATTACCTGGTGAGATAAGCGTCTCTGAATGGCGCCATGATAAGAGGAATGGGATTTGATTTTCAGGTGGTTTATTGTCCCCGTTTTTGTAGACTCTCCCTCCCCATCCTCCCTCCACCATATCCTGTCGACTCTTGTCTGCACCAGGCAACCTCCATGTTAGGGATGGTTTCCCAGCCCTGATTGAAGCTATATCTGTCCTAAAAAGCACTTTAATGACCAAGACTTAATTATGGCGCGTGTGTGTGTGTGTGTGTACCTGCATGCGTGCACATTCGTGGCATCAACATCACAACCACCCTGTACACATGCTTCCTCCCCCTCCTTTCCCACATCTCTCCCTCCCATAGCTGCGGGAAGTAGCTAAAACAAATATATGACAAAATATATATATATATATATATATATATATATATATTTGGTCTAGTCCTGTATTACTGGACCGATATAGTCATCTGTAGCGCTGGCAAAAATGTAATTGTGCACCATCATTGGTGAAAAAAAATCTTAGGACCCCCAACCCCAAACATCTTCCTGCGGCTACACCCCCTCCCATTCCACCTTCCCCCTCCCAGAAAAATGTGTCAGCATCAGTCAGCCTCACTGCTGAGCCTGGGAGGGGGGGGGGGGGTCTCAGACACATAACAAGGGGGCAGTAAACTAGCCTATGTGGCTAGCTAGCTATCTCCCCATTGAACAGGAGCTGATGGATTCCCTCTCTGTCTGGAAAGCTGTCCCCCCCCCAAGCTGCCAAAGATGTGTAGCACTCTCATTTGTTCTGCTCTTTGTTCAGCGGTGGTCCCATCCCTCACTAGAGAGGCTGGTGGTTAAGGCCAGTGGTTAGGCTACACTGTCTCTGTTTCTGAGGACAAACACATGCATGGTGGCATCATGGTTAACCTACCTCCTAGGTTACATCCTGAAGCCTTTGACTCTACAATGATATCCATACAGTTGTAGAGGTACTGTACCGCTAACTTGCGGTACGTTGTGGCCTGTCAGAGGAAATGGTTTGTTGCAACAACAAAAAACAGAGAATGTCAGAAGGAACAACAGTTCACAACAAGTCACTTCCTAACACTACTGTAATATAATATCATGCCATTTAGCAGACGCTTTAATCGAAACCGATTTATAGACATGCGTGCATTCTTTTTTTTAACGTACGGATGGTACCGGGAATCGAAACCGCTATCCTAGCGTTGCGAGTTTCATGCTCTCCCGGCTCCTATGGTAACATCTTTTGTATCTATAGTAGTAATCCCATTTTCAAATCTCAAAATCAATCAAGTTTCAGGAAATAGTCTTTCTGTTATGGTTTGTTGTTGTCAGGAGGAAATCATATGGACGACAGAGCAGTATACTGCATGTCAGCACAAAATAAATACAATCTATATCTTATCTTCCAAGGCCTTTCACAGGAGTCACCTGTGAGAGGAATGTTCTGTAGAAATACTGCATTGAGTTTTTGTCTAATCCCCTCACAATTAAATTACAATGAATAGGAACCCTCATATGGTCCGTGAAGTACAATGTATTTCAATACACTAATGCTCTATTTAAGGGAAATCATATTTGATGTCAGACAGAACTGTTGTTATTGCAGGTTATAGGATCCTGGAAACACAGGAAGTGCTTAAAGTCATAGGCCTGCTGTATGTATAGAACATCACTTCTATCTCGTATAGCCACACCACCAACACAGAGAGATCAGACAGCCACACACACATACGCACGCACGCACGTACGTACGCACGCACACACGCACGCACGCACGCACGCACGCACGCACGCACGCACGCACGCACACACACACACACACACACACACACACACACACACACACACACACACACACACACACACACACACATCCCTAAAAAGACCATAGTCACCCTGTGGGCTGTGGTAATCGCTGATGCCAGCGCCCATATGACGGGTGCCACTACCGTAGAGACACACGTAGCTGAGATGGCTGACGTGACCTTTACAGAATGCCACATGTCATCAGGGCTTGATGTCACCCTGTGACATTAGGCCAGGGCATGAACAAGGCTATTTGGACATGTTGTAAAGAATAACCCGCAGTGACAAAATCTGGAGGTGTGGTATAACTATGATTGACAGACATGGGCAATGGTTAAGATTGGATCGTTTTGAATGGCTGGGATATGGTACAGGCAAGCCTCCAGAAAGAACAAAAAAAAGAGGATGATTTGTGTGCCTGCGTCTTGCTGTATGCCAGTCTCAAGATGTCGTGCTCGTTCATCACTCAGCTCAGAAAGGAAGGCTGGAAATCAAGGCTAGCTGTATGCCTATCTGGTATGATAAAACATTGACACCGCGCCCTAACTACCATCATCAGACCCAAAAACAATTAGTTTCCCTTTCCACTTTAACGTCATAATAAGCACAGGCTCTATTATGTGTAATCAGTGGGTAGATTGCAGAGGCTTGTGGGGGCTGTAGTTGGCAAGCGTTCAGAGGAGACCTGAGTCATAAAAGTAATTGGCTCCCACCACACCTGTGCCCCGCCCCTTCCTGTCTCCCACGACAACCTGCTTCCTATTAAAAACATCACATCAAAAATATTACAGGATATTACTCAGCGCTTTTCTTCCTACCTGGAACACACTTCCTACCTACGTCCCAAATGGCACCCTATTCCCTATGTAGTGCCTATGGGTCCCTATGGATCATGGCCAAACGTAGTACACTATATAGGGAATAGGGTGCCATTTGGGACGCCGCAAGGCTCTCTGAAGTAAATGGCGGAGGGAAATGGGCTGCCATTTGTTTTTATTGGGGAAATAATGGCCTATTGAGAGGTAGGCTATTTAACGAGTGACATAATAGGCCATGTACTGTAGCTGCTAACACATATGCTGAGAGCCATTTCCCATTTCCCGTGGTTTTCAAAAGGTTGGTAGGTTTTCTTTCCATAATTTGTATTCATCCCAGAATTCCCCGGGTATACAATAAAAAATAAAAGCAAAAGTGATGTTGAGAAATACTCTTGTCTAACTGTTTTTACTGGTCAATTACCGTAATTCACACATCCTCTGGTTCCCAAATGGCACACTATTCCCTATTAAGTGCAATACTTTTGACCAGAGCCCTATGGGCCATGGTTCCCAGTTTCACCTCACGCCACCCAATCCATTGTGTATAATGTCTTCAAGATACCGCACCACCACCACCATCCTTACCGCCACTCCCTCATTGCCTTTAATCAATGTCTCATTAGGACTGTAATGATTAGTCATTGACTAATAAGGGCTGTATTAACTCATTGTTGATGGGTCTTATGTCTACATTGTACATTAGAAGTACAGATGGAGGACAGCACTGTAATTCCCAGTAGGGCAGGGGTTCTCAAACTTTTTGGGGCCGGGGGAACCCTTTTGTAATAGGAAATTCATCAGGGACCCCCCTCATAATCAGAAAACAACTTGAGTGAGATATAAATAGGATACAATAAGTTTGACTTTGACTGTGCTTGGCCGAACGAACAGAGTCTTGAGACCTGCGAAGGAGCATTTAGTCGTTTTCAAGCTAATTTCCTGCAATTCTACACATTTTGTCACGGGGAAGAGAGTTTTTGTTGGTGCAGCTTTAATGCAAAAATACTGCTATTGTACACAATTTGTCATGAGGCAGGGAGGGAAAAAAATGGAGTTTTAAAGCTTGAATTACAGTGCATTTATGTTACATTTTAAATGGAATTTCAGAAGCATTGAGTTGACAAATGTATAATTGGTGGAGCATAGCCGCGGGAAGTAGGGGTTCTGAGGGTGCTGCACCCTCTGAAAAATATGAATTTAAAAAATATATTAATTACAAAAATAGCAGTCAAAAGATTGGATGCACCTCTTCTTAATTTTTACTATTTTCTACATTGTAGAATAATAGTGAAGAAATCAAAACTATGAAATAACCAAAAAAGTGTTGACTTCTTAGGGATAGCCCGCTTTTTTTCAATTTTCGCCAAAATGAAATGACCCAAAACTAACTGCCTGTAGCTCAGGACCTGAAGCAAGGATATGCATATTTATTTATTTTTTATTTCACCTTTATTTAACCAGGTAGGCCAGTTGAGAACAAGTTCTCATTTACAATTGCTACCTGGCCAAGATAAAGCAAAGCAGTTTGATAAAAAACAACAACACAGAGTTACACATGGGATAAACAAACGTACAGTCAATAACAGTGAATAACAAACGTACAGTCCAACAGTGATAGATATGCAGATGATGATGTGCAAGTAGAAATACTGGTGTGCAAAAGAGCAAAACAAGTAAATGTAGGTAGTTGGATGGGCTATTTACAGATGCGCTGTTTACAGCTGCAGCGACGGTAAGCAGCTCAGATAACTGATGCTAAAAGTTAATGAGGGAGATATAAGTCTCCAGCTTCAGCGATTTTTACAATTGGTTCCAGTCATTGTCAGCAGAGAACTGGAAGGAAAGGCGGCCAAAAGAGGTGTTGGCTTTGGGGATAACCAGTGAGATATACCTGCTGGAGCGTGTGCTATGGGTGGGTGTTGCTATGGTGACCAGTGAGCTGAGATAAGGTGGAGCTTTACCTAGCAAAGACTTATAGATGACCTGGAGCCAGTGGGTCTGGCGGCGAATATGTAGTGAGTGCCAGCCGACAAGAGCATACAGGTCACAGTGGTGGTATACGGGGCTTTGGTGACAAAACGGATGGCACTGTGATAGACTGCATCCAATTTGCTGAGTAGAGTGTTGGAGGCTATTTTGTAAATGACAAATCGAGGATCGGTAGGATAGTCAGTTTTACAAGGATATGTTTGGCAGTGTGAGTGAAGGAGGCTTTGTTGCGAATTAGGAAGCCAATTCTAGATTTAATTTTGGATTGGAGATGCTTAATATGAGTCTGGAAGGAGAGTTTACAGTCTAGCCAGACACCTAGGGATTTGTAGTTGTCCACATATTCTAAGTCAGAACCGTCCACAGTAGTGATGATGGTTGGGCGGGTGGGCGGGCGAGTGGGGGTGGGGAGCGATTTGTTGAAGAGCATGCATTTAGTTTTACTAGCATTTAAGAGCAGTTGGAGATCCCACAGAAGGAGTGTTGTATGGCATTGAAGCTCGTTTGGAGGTTTGTTAACACAGTGTCCAAAGAAGGGCCAGATGTATAAAGAATGGTGTCGTCTGCGTAGAAGTAGATCAAGGATTCACCCGCAGCAAGAGCGACATCATTGATATATACAGAGAAAAGAGTCGGCCCGAGAATTAAACCCTGTGGTACCCCCATAGAGACTGCCAGAGTTCCAGACAACAAGCCCTCCGATTTGACACACTGAACTGACACCGAAGCCATGGCCAGGTCGAAGAAGACGGCTGCACAGTACTGTCTTTTATCGATGGCGGTTATGATATCGTTTAGTACCTTGAGCGTGGCTGAGGTGCACCAGTGACCAGCTAGGAAACCAGATGGCACAGCAGAGAAGGTACGGTGGGATTCGAAATGGTCAGTGATCTGTTTGTTAACTTGGCTTTTGAAGACTTTAGAAAGGCAGGCAGGATGGATATAGGTCTGTAACAGTTTGGGCCTAGAGTGTCACCCCCTTTGAAGAGGGGGATGACCGCGACAGCGTTCTAATCTTCCAATCTTTCCAATATTCTTGGTACCATTTGAAAGGAAACACTTCGTGGAAATATGAATTGAATGTCGGAGAATATAACACACTAGATCTGGTAGAAGAAAATACAAAGAATAAAAACAACCAGTGTTTTTTTACCACCATCTTTGAAATGCAAGAGAAAGGTCACAGTTATAGCTATCACTCTGGTTGTAATTCCAATAGTGTCCAGAAGATGGCAGCAGTGAATGTGCAAATTTTCAGAAGGATAACTTGAAGTATAAGTGAACCTTTTAGTGTGAAATCCCCGGGTACATTTGGGCAAATCGTGAAGGAGACATTCGCATTCATATTCCATTTTTCTGCAAGAATATCGTCAAATCTGTATACGTGGACTTTAAATTCAAGGCACACTTAACCAGCATGGCAACCACAGCATTCTGCAGTGATATGCCATCCCATTTTGCTCGCTCGGATGCTTTCTACGGTGAGATACAATTTGTGAATGGAAGGAAATGATGAAAACAAAGGCGAACGATACAGTATTTTATGTTTCTTTCTTGGTCCTTTTTTGAGGGAAGCCTGGCTTCTCTTGGCATCCATGAATACACGCCACTGCCTTAAGCAGGTGCGTAGCGGGCTTTGCAAGCTTGGTTCCCACGCACGCACTGAATACATTTAATTCAATTGCTGAGAACCCTCCCACTTGCTGGCCAACAGATGCTCTCGTGGCATTTTTATTCAAATCTAATCAAGTTTTATTTGTCACATGCACCGAATACAACAGGTGTGGACTTTACTGTGAAACGCTTACGAGCCCTAAATCAACAGCACAGAGTTTAAAAAGTACGA
This sequence comes from Oncorhynchus kisutch, assembly GCF_002021735.2. Lineage (NCBI taxonomy): Eukaryota > Metazoa > Chordata > Actinopteri > Salmoniformes > Salmonidae > Oncorhynchus > Oncorhynchus kisutch. Next base: position 44,832,632 of record NC_034186.2, on the reverse strand, counting down.
GAGAAAAAAATGGTAAAACAACAATAACAAGCACTGGAACCAGGTCAATGTGCAGGGGCGCGAGGTAGTTGAGATAGTTGAGGTAATATGCACATGTAGGTAGGGGTTAAAGTGACGAGGCAATCAGATAATAATGGATAATAAATAGAGTAGCAGCAGCTCGTGTGAAGAGTGTGAAAGTGTGTGAAAGTCATGTGCAGAGATAGTGAGAGGGACTGTGGACAAAGCACAAAGGACAGGGACAGAGTCAAAGAAAGGGTGTGTGTGTGTGTGTGTGTGTGTGTGTGTGTGTGTGTGTGTGTGTGTGTGTGTGTGTGTGTGTGTGTGTGTGTGTGTGTGTGTGTGTGTGTGTGTGTGTGTGTGAGAGCATATGTAGTGTGTGTGTGTTTGTGTATGTGTGTGTTGGAGTGCCAGTGTAGTATTTGTGAGATCAGTGCAAAAAAAGACTTGGCGCTCCGGTACTGCTTGCTGTGCGGTAGCAGAGAGAACAGTCTATGACTTGGGTGGCTGGAGTATTTGACAATTTTTAGGGCCTCCTACAGACATCGCCTGGTATAGAGATTCTGTATGCGCGGGAGTTCAGCCCCAGTGATGTACTGGGCCGTACGCACTACCCTCTGTAGCGCCTTATGGTCGGATGCCAGGCCGTTGCCATAACAAACGGTGATGCAGCCAGTCAAGAACTATCAACAGTGCAGCTGTAGAACATTTTTGAGGATCTGAGGGCCCCTGCTAACTCTTTTCAGCCTCCTGAGGGGGAAGAGGCATTGTCGTGTCACCGAAAAAACTTGAAGCTCTAGACCCGCTCCACTACAGCCGCGTTGATGTGAATGGGGGTGTGCACGGCCTTCCATTTCCTGTAGTCCACGATCAGCTCCCTTTGTCAACAGGGTTTTCTCTACATTTATCTAAAGCCAACCCTTTAAAATTGGTGTACCTTTAATTATAATTTTCTCGACAGACTCAGTAGAATATATGGAGAGAACAGTTCAGAATATTATGGATTGATGAAAGAAAGCGATGTAAACACACTCATAGGTATATTCGTCTCCTTTTCAACACCTATTGGGAGATTCACTCTGATCTTGTATATTTTTCTAGGCTTAGGAAAATATTTATGATTTTTTTTTTTAAACAGTATATCAGAGTAAATCTCCCAATTGATGCAGAAAAGGAGGCAAATATTGAGTTGAGCAGCTGTCCTCCATCTTTCAACTCCTAGTGGAATTCAACCTCAAATTGACTCATTGTGAACCACCTCAGCCCCACAGCCCTTCTCTGATGACCCACCGATCAATGACAAGGCCCTTTGACCACAGGTCAATCAGAACAAAGACCTCCAACCAATATTGCAAACCTCCCTTTCTTTTCTCTGTCTCTCTTTTTCTCTCTGTCTCTGTCTCTCTCTCTCTCTCTCTCTCTCCTCTCCTCTCCTCTCCTCTCCTCTCCTCTCCTCTCCTCTCCTCTCCTCTCCTCTCCTCTCCTCTCCTCTCCTCTCCTCTCCTCTCCTCTCCTCTCCTCTCCTCTCCTCTCCTCTCCTCTCCTCTCCTCTCCTCTCCTCTCCCCTCCCCTCCCCTCTCCTCTCCTCTCCTCTCCTCTCCTCTCCTCTCCTCTCCTCTCCTCTCCTCTCCTCTCCTCTCCTCTCCTCTCCTCTCCTCTCCTCTCCTCTCCTCTCCCCTCCCCTCCTCTCCTCTCCTCTCCTCCATTACAGGTCACCATAGTTCCGACAGCTGTGGCCATGGCCGTGCATGTCCTCGGCCAATCATCTCTTTCTATCCGCAAATAAGAAAGAGAGTGGACTCGGCAGCCATGTCTCAACTACCAGGTTCTCCTCTTAGACCATGTTCACCCCGAAGGCAAACTCTGCCTCTAGTCTTTTCAGACTGTAATCAATCCCGCCTCTTTGAAATGCATGGCTCAATGATCTTTGCTACTGATCTACAGGTCTGAAAGAAGAAGAAAAAGGTGAAAGGAGAGAGTGTGAGTTGCGGTGAAGTTAAGGTTGCCCTTGGGGCTGGTCATTATACAGATAGGACTATATCTAAACCTCTAGAACTACAAACACAATATTTATGGGGTAAGATTTCTCTGTCCAACACCTGTAGAGGAACAGTGCCCCTCCGCTTCAGTTTCCCATAGTGTCATATGGATGCCTCTGGCTTTGACGTTACTATAACACATTATGAAGGCTCACACATACTTATAACAAGCGTTATACCTGCAGTAGTGACGGGATGATATAAGCTGGGTTCACAAATCAAAATCAAATCCGGTCAAAGTTTATTCGTCTGAGAGGTCACAGCTGTCACAGGCTAAGTGATGGTTAGGTGACATCAGCTGAACACTGGTAATCAAGTGGGAGATAACATTTACTTTTAGCGGCTGAGCATGGGCCCTACAGTGACAGTTGGATCCCGCTGTCATGATGACACTATCATCCGGCTATACATCTTGGTGGACTGCTCTAGTTCTCTTATCTGAATTGTCTGGACTCTGAGTACGCCAGTCCATCCACCTGAAAGAGAGACAGTTCTCTCTTGTCAATAAAGCGTGTGTGTATGTGTGTGTGTGTGTGTGTGGCCTGAGTGGGTCTGAATGAGCCATTAAGGGGCTAATAGAGTAATCATAGCCCCTCGTTAAAGGTCTAATTAGATTGGCCCTTAAAATACAGATTGCTATTAGTCGACCCACTGATTAACACACACTGCTGGCCTGGGCTTTTCTTTCTCTCTTTCTCCCTCTCTCTGTCTCGCGCTCTGTTTTTTTCATGCTCTCTCTCCCTCTCTCCCTCTCTCCCTTTATCCTCTGTCTCTCACTCTCTTTTTTTCATGCTCGCTCCCTCTCTCCCTTTCCCTGTCTTTCACTCTCTTATTTCGTGCTCGCTCCCTCTCCCTCTCCCGCTCTCCCTTTCCTTCTCTCCCGTTCCCTTCTCTCCCGTTCCCCCTCTCTTGCTCTCTTTTTTTTGTTCTCCCTCTCTCCCCATCTCGCTCCCTTTTTCGTTCTCCCCCTCTCCCTCTCCCTCCCTCTGTCAACAGCCTGTCAATTAGTGCTTAATGCGGGAAAATGAAAGGCTCATTCTCCGAAGCTGATTGCATCAAGCACTTTGACCCTGAACACTCACAGTCAATGGGACTTCTAGATAGCAGGGGACCTCGAGTCACGGATGCACGAATGCATGAACGCACGCAGACACACAAACACACGCAAGCACGCACACATACTGTATGTTCGCACACACGCACACCCAGACACAGAGACACATACACACTCACACCTGTCCCCCATACGCAAAAGGTGTGAGAGGTTGGAAACAGGAAAACAGTACTAATAGCGACCAGCACCACATCACACATAGCCCTCAAAGTGATCCGGCTTCTGTCTCTCCACATACAGATAATATCAGATGCTGTCTCACAGTCACATACCACTGCTGCTGGGATGAGAGACATAGCAGAGAAAGCTAGCATTCCTAAAGTGCCGATCTAGGATCAGCTGGAACTGTTGGATCATAATGACCAGGATCACATGGACAGGTCCTAGATCAGCACTCTTACTCTGAGGTGCTTTGTGAATATGGGCCCTGGTGCACTGATCAACCAGTGTTTGTGTTTCCCCACACAGCCTGGCACATCAACTAACTGTCTGTCTGTGTGTCTGTCTGCCTGTCCGATTAAACGTCAGCTTCTGTATCTGAGAGACGGATCCTTTCATTACGGAATACATACAACCCACTGGGCACAAACGTCAAATCAATGTTTCAACGTCATTTCATTGAAATGACGTGGAAACAACGTTGATTCAACCAGTGTGTGTGCCCAGTGGGAAGACACATGCCTAAACACACACAGAGTCATGCAAAAATCGCTGGTAGGTCTGGACGTCTGACCCCCCCCCCCCAGAGTAGCTGGTTCTCATTTAGTGTGCCAGTGTGGTTGACCAGGGCAGCGGTTGACTTATTCAGGGAAAGACAGTCAGTCAGACAAGACACACAGACACCGACCCGGCACTATCACTGGGATAAGGGCAGCCAAATAAAGGGAGCCTTCACACCACAGTGGAGAAACACAGTGGCCGATGTTTTGTGCCAGCGTGTGTGCATGTGTGTGTGTGTGAATGTGCATTTGCCTGTGTGTTTGTGTGTACACGTACAGTTCCAGTCAAAAGGTTTGGACACACCTACTCATTCAAGGGTTTTTCTTTATTTTTTAAACTATTTTCTACATTGTAGAATAAGAGTGAAGACATAAACACTGTGAAATAACACATATGGAATCATGTCGCAACCAAAAAAAGTGTTATATAAATCCAAATATATTTGATATTTGATGTTCTTCAAAGTAGCCACCCTTTGCCTTGATGGCAGCTTTGAAACCCTCTTGGCATTCTCTCACCCAGCTTCACCTGGAATGCTTTTCCAACAGTCTTGAAGGAGTTCCCACATATGCTGAGCACTTGTTGAGTGCTTTTCCTTCACTCTGTGGTCCAACTCATCCCAAACCATCTCAATTGGGTTGAGGTCAGGTGATTGTGGAGGCCAGGTCATCTAATGTAGCACTCCATCACGCTCCTTCTTGGTCAAATAGCCCCTTATACAGCCTGGAGGTGTGTTTTGGGTGATTTTCTTAACCAGCAAAGCACCCACACACTATCACTCCTCCTCCTCCATGCTGCACGGTGGGAACCACACATGCAGAGATCATCCGTTCACCTATTCTGCGTCTCACAAAGACACCAAAAAATCTCAGATGTGGACGCATAATGATGGACTGTCATTTCTCTTTGCTTATTTGAACTGTTCCTACCATTATATGGACTTGGTATTTTACCAAATAGGGTTATCTTCTCTGTACCACCCCTACCTTGTCACGACACAACTGATTGGCTCAAACACATTAAGAAGGTTGGTTACTACATGATTCCAATGTAGAAAATAGTAAAAAATAAAGAAAAACAATTGAATGAGTAAGTGTGTCCAAAATGTTGACTGGCACTGTACATGTGTGCGTGCGTGGGCCTGCGTACATGCGCGCGCGCGTGCATTCACGCAAATGCACGCGTTTGACCGCATACGTGTCTGTAGCCCTGGTGAGCTCGCTCCTCGCTCATCAATACGCCCCCAGCGATACTCCCTCCCCGTCTGCTAACACAGAAGAACAAAGACCATTGGCAACGCCGGCCCAGTTATATAGATCCTCGCTTCTCTGTTCTTGTTCAATCCAAGTAATGCCCGCGGTGCTGTAGCCAGGCCACTTTCAGCTGAAAGTTCAATCTCCTCTCTCCTCCACTGAACAGAGCTTCAAAAGAGTGGCTTGAGCTAATGAGCCTGGACCTTCGCCAGTTAGAATCTGGCCTCGGTTCTAGCCCACCCAGACCCAGTGGTATGATACTGCTATAACACTGACTGTCCTGGGATTTTGTATACTCAATACTGTATCATTCTGTATAACATTCTCTGCATTACAATGTGCGTGGTTGGCACAGAATATAATTAATCAGATCCGGGACCCCCACCCTATTTGAGAGTTTTAGAAAAAAATTATTAGAGAGACAGACGCACAGCTTAACCGAGGAGTAAGCTTACACTACGGCAAGCGGGATATGGGACATTTCACACCGTCGCAAATTCCTACAATTATTTGGATTATTTGATGAAATCGGGTACTCATTCAATTATGGACTGACCTCTTCTTTTGCCTGCCTTTAACCAGGTTTATACTGTCCAGCACTGCTTGTGTGGTCCACGAGGACAATTAGCATCATCCACCATCAACCCTCCTCAAGCACTCTGCCAAATCACCCCTGACACAGACACACACAGACACACACACACTCAGACTCTTTACCACCATAATAAATAGCTGAGACAACACATAAAAGGTTATATACTGCTGGACCTCTGTTTTCCTACCAATTACCAGATCAGTGATTTAAGGTCACAGGGGACTGGTATTCTCAGTGGTGCACAGAGAGGTGTTTAGTTTACACCCCTCATACAGAGGCTGGGAGTGTAAGGAGGGGGTGAGGGGTCACTCTCTGTACACTTTTACCTGGACGTTCATGGTTACTTCAACTGTATTGAGGGAACAGAACCCCGTCCCAAATTGTACTCTATTCTCCATATAGTGTTCTACTTTTGACCAGACCCCGGTATTCAAGGGTTAAAAAAAGGCTTCTAAAGTTTATAATTTACACTTTAAAAATGTAAGACTTTATTTGCCTTAATGAAAAATGGATCCACCCCTAAAAAAATGATCAGGATAATAATTAACAGTTCCTGTCGGTGCAGGATTATTTTAGTTGCTGCGAAAAATCGGGTCGAATTAAAATAGCACACCTGTATAGGGAATAGGGTATCATTTGGGATGCATAGAGTTTTGTGAGAAAACATGGGTGTTGTTGCTGTGGATCAGAGGTCACAGGTCATATGAGTGAGCACTGTCTAGGTCTGTGGGTCCCTCTGCTTTCATAGATCTGCTTCACAGCTTGGCGAGAGGTACGCAGTAGGAGGTCTGAGTCTAATGCTGTATATTGAGGTCTGTGGCAACACACACATGCATGGATCTACGCACGCACGCGCACACACACAAACACAAGCGCACAGAGTACACACACACGCACGCTGGCACGCACACAAGCACGCAGGTAGGTACGCAAACACACACACGAACACCCTCCCTCCCTCGCTTCCACCTGCCCACACACACACAAGCAAACACACACACACACACACACACAGAGTTAGACTGTCATCTTGTGTGTGCTGATTTTCAGTAAGTGTCTGTTTAACCTGTGTGTTTGCCCTTCCTGCCCTTTCTATCTGCCTGAGTGATTTGTTAGACTCCGGGGACAGAACAGGGGATGTGGTCTTTTCTGACTGAGCCAGTGATCGACAACCGCGGCCCCATTCCCATTCGCCCTAGGCGCCGTCCAAAATGGCAACCTATTCCCTATACAGTGCACTACTTTTGACCAGAGCCCACAGGGCAGAGGTTGGCAACATTCGGGAATTTTTTGGGGCCCCTCAAAGTAAAAAAAAAAAATGTCTCAATGTGTCTCAATGTAATCAAGGTATGAAATGAACTCTTTTTGGGCTTAGTTGAGGTCAATTTGTAGTGTACAATTATAATTATGTTTCAGTCACCCGACCATCCGCTCGAAAAGAAATCGGCCCCCGCCTGAATCTAGATGCTTACTCCCACATCACACACCCTTTCATTTGGGACGCGGCCATACACGCTTAGGAAAAAAAGGGTTCTTTGCCAAGGGATAGTATTTTACCAAGAACCATTTTCATCTGAAGAAACCATTTTGGAAAACATGGAAGATGAGGGTTTATGGAAGATGAGGGTTCTTTGTCAGGCAAAGAGTTCTACCTAGAACCTTTAACACCCTAAGAACGTTTTTTTCTTTGTGAGGCAAGATGGATTCCTTGGAAGACAAAAGGGATTGGACATACAGTAGAATCCTTCTGGATCTGAATACGCTTTTTTTATTGTGAGTTTTGTTTTCTTCTTTTAAATAGTGCCTGAGCATTAGTGTTTACCTCAGTGTTTACACTTTAACATCAGGAGTTTGAGTAATCTGATACTGCTACATTTAAAAAGAGAACGTGAGAATGTTTCAAACTTTACCTGTTTGGGAATATGTGTGCATGCTATTCCCCTTAATCATTTGACATAATATCTCAAATGATTCATTGCTGACCTAGTTGATATCTTTGCTAAGATTTCTGTCTTTCAAATGAGTCTTTTCTGTGATTTTACTGAGCAGAGAGTAGGAGAAAAACGAAGGGAACATGAGTGAACCAGCAGTTTATTCGCCAGCAGCATACCACCCTGCATACCACTGCTGGCTTGCTTCTGAAGCTAAACAGGGTTGGTCCTGGTCAGTTTGTGGATGGGGGACCAGATGCTGCTGGAAGTGGTGTTGGAGGGCCAGTAGGAGGCACTCTTTCCTCTGGTCTAAAAAAAAAATGTCTCAATGCCGCTGCCCTGTGTAGGGTGCTGTCTTTCGGATGGGATGTTAAACGGGTGTCCTGACTCTCTGAGGTCTTTAAAATTCCCATGGCACTTATCGTAAGAGTATGGGTTTTAACCCCAGTGTCCTGGCTAAATTCCCAATCTGGCCCTCGGACCATCATGGTCACCTAATAATCCCCAGTTTACAATTGGCTCATTCGTCCCCCTCCTCTCCCCTGTAACTATTCCCCAGGTCGTTGCTGCAAATGAGAACGTGTTCTCAGTCAACTTACCTGGTAAAATAACAGATAAATAAAGTGTATTGTATGCTATACAGCAAATTGGCCAATTTTACCTACTGTTAAATTAACTCAACACTCAGTGGTGTAAAAAAAAAATCTGGTTTTGGCGTTAACCAGAGTAACCTGAGGTTAGTGCGATTGTGTACTTTCTTCTCTGTGTAGAGTAAAACACTCAAAACCACGCCCATCGTTATGATATTTCCCAGCATGCTCTACTGTAGGTTGATTTTTGAGAATTGTTTGTTTCAATATGTGTATTTTTTGCATGTGCATTGATTGGTTGATCGACCTTATGCTATACACAAGATAAATAACAGACATTTTTCAAAACGAATCCAACCTGTCAGTAGTTATTATAGTTATTATAGTACATAGCATATAGTATATAGTAGTCATACTTATTGCACCGGTTGTTCCAGTTTAGACGATGTATGTGATTAAAAGTTACAATTGAAGGATATCCTCACTCTGGCTGGATTCCAATAGGAATTACACATCACTTTGAAAGCCCTCAAAGAAAGGCCTTGTGATACACGTATTGTTAACAATAGTTACATTTTAAAGGCTAATAAGGCTGGTGTAACCATTCATAGAGGGTTTCTAGGAAGAACCTTTAGACGATAAAATAGTTATTTGTAGAAGAATTTATAAAGGGCTCTAGGTAGAACCATTAACAGGGGGTTCTATGAATAACCATCTGCAAAGGGTTCTACCTAGCCCCAAAAACGGGTTCCCCTGTGGGGACCAACCGAAGAACCCTATATGGTTCTACTTAGCACCTTTTTTTTCTAAGAGTGTAGCCTTCTCTATAGCCACCCACCCAAAGCCCCCTCCACCCTTCATCTCCTCCTCCCCACTGGGTTTCCCCCTCTCCCACTACCTCTTCCTCCACGGGTCTTTGAAGTGAGATCAGAGAGAGAAGCGTTCGGAATCACATGATGCAGCAAGTCGATCAGGTGCAGGGAGACGGAAGCTCTGTTAAAGCAGACTGTTGATTTAACGACCCCTGGTCCGCTCTCATAATGAGACCCGCTTTCTCTCCTCTCTCTCTCTCTCTCTCTCTCTCTCTCTCTCTCTCTCACTCTCTCTCTCTCTCTCTCGTTCTAGCTCTCTTTTATTTATTTATTTAGCTGTCTCTCTTTCGCTCTCTCTCTCTCTCGCTCTCTCTCTCCTCCCGCATCCTGTTCGACTGCCGAGTTTGTGACAATGTGAGGGGAATGCAGAAAGATAAAGGAAGACAAACATTTCCAGACAAATGGTAGTTAATACAGCTGTAAAAAAGATGGTTCACTGAGCAGCCAAACAGGTGTCGCCAGTCATCACCAATGACCAAAGTGATAGGGACGCCCTCCAGCATCATACAGTGTTACCCTGGACGAGTCCCAAAAGGCGCCCTCTTCCCTACATAGTGCACTATATTGGGAATATGGTGCCATTTGGGACACAGATTTACCCTCTCTCTCTCTCCCCATTGCTACTGTAGAAATCCACTGCCAGGCCTATAACTCCAGTCTTGCCCCATGCCATGGGGCTGTGGGGACGCTGGGCTGACTGACACATTGTAACATATGGATTCCATGTCACTGGCAGACAACCCCCCCGTGTCGCTATACACTGAACGGGTGTGTACGGTGAGTGGATGAAAATAAGTGCACTATACACTGAATGTACAAAACATTAAGAACACCTGCTCTTTCGATTACATAGACTGACCAGGTGAATCCAACGGAAAGCTATGGTCCCTTATTGATGTCACCTGTTAAATCCACTTCAATCAGTGTAAGATGAAGGGGAGAAGACAGGATAAAGAAGGATCTTTAAGCCTTGAGACAATGCAGACATGGATTGTGTATGTGTCCCATTCAGAGGGTGAATGGGCAAGACAAAAGCTTTAAGTGCCTTTGAACGGGGTATGGTGGGAGGTGCCAGGCGCACCGATCTGTTTTTCACGCTCAACACTTTCCGTGTGGATCAAGAATGGCACGTCACCCAAAGGACATTCAGCCAACTTGACACAATTGTGGGAAGCATCGGAGTCCCAAAAGAAAGGGCCAGCATCCCTGTGGAACGAGTCCATGTCCCAATGAATTGAGTCTGTTCTGATGGCAAAAGGGTGCAACTTAACATTAGGAAGGTGTTCCTAATGTTTTGTACACTCAGTATAGATGACAGTACAGTGAAGGGGACTGGGACTATAGAGATTGGTTGGACTGGAGTGGGTGTCGTTGGGCATACGTTGGGTTGGAATAGGTCTATATCATCACTATATGTCTAATAAATCACTGTGTGTGTGTTCATTTCATAGAAATACATTTAAATATATATGTTTTGTCATTTATTTCCCCGAGCCTCCTTTTGCCATGGTCATATAGAAAGTCTGATCGTGTGGGCGTGTTGATACAAATGTAAAGATATTTACCAACACAGCCCTGATTGGCGGATAGGATCTGGTATCGACTCTAGAGCAGGGGTCTCCAACCTTTTCTAGCATGAGAGATATTTTATTTAAAAAATGAAATGTCGAGAGCTACAAAAGTTTTTCTCTGACATTAAATCGGCCCATTCTTCTCTTCTCCTATGAAACTCTTCCCCACAACTCTTTTCAAGTTCCTTAATGTTAGTGTGCAAGAGAAAGTAGGGCACTATGTTCTGCCAATATAACTGGTAAAATAATGTTTAATAAACAACTCTAAACGGGCACCCCCCTTTCTATTTTCCAAAATGATGTTCTCAGTTAAATTATTCCTGGCTTTAGATTTTTGGGGGGGTTTTCACTCTCAAAGTTACAATTTTCCGTAGAAAAACAATGAAGTTGGATGTTCTGAGTCCATTTTAATGCTTAAATCACATCACACAACCATTTTTATCTAGGTCTGGAAGAAAACGAACACTTTAATTTCACTTCTAGCGAGTGAGGAATGTGTCATCTAATGTGCCAGTCTAGTGATGGCTCTGTACTGCTGCTGTTCATTTCATGGCAAAGTTTGCAAATGATAGATACAAATGATATGCTTACTCGTGAAATACTGTACCAGTCAAAAGTTTGGACAAACCTACTCATTCAAGAGTTTTACTTTATCTTTGACTATTTTCTACATTGTAGAATAATAGTGAAGACATCAAAACTATGAAATAACACATATGGAATCACATAGTAACCAACCTTTTTAATGAGTTTGAGCCAATCAGTTGTGTTGTGACAAAGCCCTACACAGAAGAAAGCCCTATTTGGTAAAATACCAAGTCCATATAATGGCAAGAGCAGCTCAAATAAGCAAAGAGAAATGACACTCCATCATCACTTTAAGACATGAAGGTCAGTCATTTCTGAACATTTCAAGAACTTTGAAAGTTTCTTCAAGTGCAGTCGCAAAAACCATCAAGCGCTATGATGAAACTGGCTCTCATGAGGACCGCCACAGGAAAGGAATACCCAGAGTTACCTCTACTGCAGAGGGTAAGTTCATTAGAGTTAACTGCATCTCAGATTGCAGCCCAAATAAATGTGTCACAGAGTTCAAGTAACAGACACATCTCAATATCAACTGTTCAGAGGAGACTGTGTGAATCAGGCCTTCATGGTCAAATTGCTGCAAAGAAACCACCAATAAGAAGAAGAGACTTGCTTGGGCCAAGAAACAAGAGCAATGGACATTATACTGGTGGAAATCTGGCCTTTGGTCTGATGAGTCCAAATTTGAGATTTTTTGTTCCAACTGCTGTGTCTTTGTGAGACACAGACTAGGTGAACGAATGATCTCCGCAAGTGTGGTTCCCACCGTGAAGCATGGAGGAGGAGGTGTGATGCTGTTCATTGACTACAGCTCAGAGTTCAACACCATGAAAGCTTATCACCAAGCGAGGGATCCTGGAGCTAAACACCTCCGTCTGCAACTGGATCCTGGACTTCCTGACAGTCCGCCCCCAGGTGGTGAGGGTAGGTAGCAACACATCTGCCACGCTGATCCTCAACACTGGAGCTCCCCAGGGGTGTGTGCTCAGTCCCCTCCTGTACTCCCTGTTCACCCACGACTGCATGGCCAGGCACGACTCCAACACCATCATTAAGTTTGCTGACGACACAACAGTGGTAGGCCTGATCACCGACAATGACGAGACAGCCTATAGGGAAGAGGTCAGAGACCTGGCCGGGTGGTGCCAGAATAACAACCTATCCATCAATGTAACCAAGACTAAGGAGATGATTGTGGACTACAGGAAAAGGAGCACCGAGCACGTCCCCATTCTCATCAATTGGGGCTGTAGTGGAGCAGGTTGAGAGATTCAAATTCCTTGGTGTCAACATCAACAACAAACTAGATTGGTTCAAACACACCAAGATAGTCGTGAAGAGGGCACGACAAAGCCTATTCCCCTTAGGAAACTAAAAAGATTTGGCATGGGTCCTGAGATCCTCAGAAGGTTCTACAGCTGCAACATCGAGAGCATCACTGCCTGGTAATTGCTCGGCCTCCGACCGCAAGGAACTTCAGAGGGTAGTGCGTACGGCCCAGTACATCACTGGTGCAAAGCTGCCTGCCATCCAGGACCTCTACACCAGGCAGTGTCAGAGGAAGGCCCTAAAAATTGTCAAAGACCCCAGCCACCCCAGTCATAGACAATTCTCTCTACTACTGCATGGCAAGCGGTACCGGAGTGCCAAGTCTAGGACAAAAAGGCTTCTCAACAGTTTTTACCCCCAAGCCATAAGACTCCTGAACAGGTAACCAAATGGTTACCCGGACTATTTGCATTGTGTGCCCCCCCAACCACTCTTTTACGCTGCTGCTACTTTCTGTTTATCTTATATGCATAGTCACTTTAACTATACATTCATGTACATACTACCTAAATTGGCCCGACCAACCAGTGCTCCCGCACATTGGCTAACCGGGTTATCTGCATTGTGTCCCACCACCCGCCAACCCCTCTTTTTACGCTTCTGCTACTCTCTGTTCATCATATATGCATAGTCACTTTAACGATACCTACATGTACATACTACCTCAATAAGCCTGACTGATAGGTGTCTGTATATAGCCTTGCTACTCTTTTTTCAAATGTCTTTTTACTGTTGTTTTATTTCTTTACCCACACACACACACACACCTTTTTTTCTGCACCATTGGTTAGAGCCTGTAAGTAAGCATTTCACTGTTGTATTCTGCGCAAGGGACAAATAAACTTTGATTTGATTTGATGTTATGGGGGTGCTTTTCTGGTGACACTGTCAGTGTTTTATTTAGAATTCAAGGCACACGTAACCAGCATGGCCACCAAAGCATTCTGCAGCGATACACCATCCCATCTGGTTTGTGCTTACTATCACTTGTTTTTCAACAGGACAATGACCCAAAACACACCTCCAGGCTGTGTAAGTGTCACGCTCTTCGTCCTCCTCCTCTGACAAGGAGGAGTAGTAAGGATCGGAGGACCAAAGCGCAGCGTGATGTGAATACATTATTTTAATGTAAGACGAAATAAGTACACTGAACAAACGTGGCCGCTATCACCACAGAGTGCAAACATGCAAAATCCATAGACATAGATAATCACCAACGAAATACTCAAGGAATATGGCTGCCTAAATATGGTTCCCAATCAGAGACAACAATAAACAGCTGCCTCTAATTGAGAACCAATCTAGGCAACCATAGACATACAAACCCCTAGACTGGTAACAACCCCATAGACATACAAAAGCCCTAGAAAGGACAAAAACATATAATCACCCATGTCACACCCTGACCTAACCAACATAATAAAGAAAACAAAGAATACTAAGGTCAGGACGTGACAGTAAGGGCTATTTGAACAAGGAGAGTGATGGAGTGCTGCATCATATGACCTGGCCTCCACAATCACCTGACCTCAACCCATTTGAGATGGTTTGGGATCAGTTGGAGCGCAGAGTGAAGGAAAAGCACTGAACAAGTGCTCAGCATATGACGGTTGGGAAAGAATTCCAGGTGAAGCTGGTTGAGAGAATGCCAAGAGTGTGCAAAGCTGTCATCAAGGCAAAGGGTGGCTACTTTGAAGAATTTAAAGTATAAATACATTTGAATTTGATTAACACTTTTTTGGTTAATTCCATATGTCTTATTTCACATGTTTGATGTCTTCACTATTATTCTACTATGTAGGAAATAGTAAAAATAAAGAAAACCCATTGAATGAGTAGGTGTGTCCAAACCTTTGACTGGTACTGTAATTCTGTCAGGTAAGCCTACTTTGCAGTTCATATTTATTTGAGAAGTTTTGGGGGAAAGTATTTCACACCAATTGGTTACACACGTTGTGATAGACAAACACGCAGGGGAAATATTGCTGGAAATTAATTGGCATATAGTTTTAGGTTTGGCTTTTTAAGCCAATAGTGGCTAACCAGGGGTGGGATAATATCAATGTTGCATTGATTAGATAGTAGCTAGGAGTTTGCAGTGTCTAATACTTTTGAGATTTGTTTATGACAGTTTGCAGTTGAACACGTGAAAATTGAATGTACTTTCAGAATTGTTTGGCGAGCTATAAAGGTTGGGCTGCGACCCCTGCTCTAGAGCCTACCCCTTTTAAATTTGCAGGATACATATGCAAATAAAAGATGACTGGTTATTGTTCACAATAATCAGATCAGATTGTGATGTCGTGATCTGGGCCATGACATCACAAAACTCCATCCCACCTGAACAGGTTTAAATTCCAGGTATTTAAAAAAAAAACAGCTCTAACACAATAGAGCATTGTCAAAATGCATGTCAAAATGTTCACATTATCTGTGTAACTTTTTTGACTGCACTGCCCCTTTAAGGATCGTTTGGGATGGGGGTTTATCCTCTTGTGATATACAGTGCATTCGGACAGTATTCAGGCCCCTTGACTTTTTCCACATTTTGTTAAGTTACAGCCTTATTCTAAAATCAATTTACACACAATACCACATAAATGACAAAGAAAAAGCAGGTTGTTACAAATTTCTGCTAATTTATAAAAAATAAAGAATGGAAATATCACATTTACATAAGTATTCAGACTCAGTACTTTGTTGAAGCACCTTTGGCAGAGATTACAGCCTTGAGTCTTCAAACATGACACTTGTCACACCTTTATTTGGGAAGTTTCTCCCATTCTTCTCTGCAGATCCTCTCATGCTCTGTCAGGTTGGATGGGGAGCGTTGCTGCACAGCTGTTTTCAGGTCTCTCCAAAGATGTTCAATCAGGTTCAAGTATGGGCTCTGGCTGGACCACTCAAGGACATTCAGAGACTTGTCCCGAAGCCACTCCTGCTAAGTACTATGTACTTAGGGTCGTTGTCCAGTTGAAAGGTGAACCTTCGCCCCAGTCTGAGGTCCTGAGCGCTCTGGAGCAGGTTTTACTAGTCTTTACTAGACTAGTCTCCCAGTCCCTGCAGCTGAAAAACATCCCCACAGCATGATGCTGCCACCACCATGCTTCACCGTAGGGATGGTGCCAGGTTTCCTCCAGATGTGACGCTTGGCATTCAGGAAAAAATTTTCAATCTTGGTTTCAGCAGACCAATGTATCTTGTTTCTCATGGTCTGAGAGTCTTTAAGTGGCTTTTGGCAAACTCCAAGCAAGCTATCATGTGCCTTTTACTGAGGAGTGGCTTCCGTCGGGCCACTCTACCATAAAGGCACGATTAGTAGAGCGCTGCAGAGATGGTTATCCTTCTGGAAGGTTCTTCCATCTCCACAGAGGAACTCTAGAGCTCTGTCAAAGTGACTATTGACTTCTTGGTCACCTCCCTGACCAAGGCCCTCTCCCCCGATTGCTCAGTCTGGCGGCCAGCTCTAAGAAGAGTCTTCGTGGTTCCGAACTTCTTCCATTTAAGAATGATGGAGGTCACTGTGTTCTTGGGGATCTTCAATGCTGCTGACATGTTTTGGTACCCTTCCCCAGATCTGTGCCTCAACACAATCCTGTCTCTGAGCTCTACGGACAATTCCTTCAACCTCATGGGTTGTTTTTTTGCTCTGACATGCACTGTCAACTGTGGGACCTCATAAAGACAGGTGTGTGCCTTTCCAAATCATGTCCATTCATTTGAATTTACCACAGGTGGACACCAATCAAGTTGTTGAAACATCTCAAGGATAATCAATGGAGACAGGATGCACCTGAGCTCAATTACGAGTCTCATAGCAAAGGGTCTGAATACTTATGTAAATAAGGTATTTATGTTTTTTACTTTTAATAGATTGGCAAACATTTCTAAAAATCAAATTTTGCTTTTGTCATTTTAGAATAAAGCTGTAACGTAACAAAAGTCCAAGGGTCTGAGTAGTTTCCGAAGGCACTGTATCAATGTGCTGTGTGTGGGTGCTGTGGATGGATAACATCCACAGACTGCCTCTCCTGTCCAGAAAAGACCAAGGTAAATAAAAATAGAATAGCAGAGGTCCCCATCCCCTGCTAAGATGAAAGCTCCTCAACTTAAGAGTACATTAGAGGAACCAACTACTGCCACAACAGGAGGGCAACAGTCAAACATAGTCAACCACGGCCCTCGAACATCAAACACAGTCGTCATTACATTCAAATATTTATTCTCTTATGCGTCTGAAATCAGCCCACACGGTCAACACAGAGCAGCAGTGAAGCACCGGGCTCAGACATTCTCTTCATCTATGGTAACACAGCTGTCAAATGGATCGTACCATTAGAACCTTTAGATTTGGGGATTTTTGGATGGGTTATTCTCTCTCTCCCTTATCTTAATGACCCCCCCCCCCCCCCTCGCTGTGTGTGGCAAGGAGAGGGAAGATCACTGTAGCAGATGTACAGTACGACCACAAACTCAAACCGTGACTCGGGAACTCAGCAGCTTGACGGAATCTCGGATTAATGCGCCCTGCTCCCAGTTTCTTGAATTCGACACAGATATGGTGGGAAGCCTTCCTTATCAGGATGGGTGGTGGAATCTGCTGTTGAGGGAATGAGTTATTATTTTATGGGATAACTGGAATAACTGGATAGAGAGCTGCTAAATCCTCCACTGATGGGGAAGCGAGGCCCAAGGAAGTTAACGGAATGGGAGTGGGCAAACATTTGAGCGTTGCACTCCAGGGCTGGGTTCACCAGATGTGTTCAGTGTTCAAGAGTCCTTTACGGTATGTTATACAAGCCTGTGACGGGACTCAAGGTAACACCAACATGCCTGTACAGAATCAATATCACATAGGTTAATCGTAGACTACTTCCTAAATGACACCCTATTCTCATAGGCCTCCCAGAGTAATGCACTTTGTAGGGAATAAGGCTTTTGGGGCACAGATTTCGACTTGGCACAGGGATTACTTCTCATGTGATGCTTTATGGGTTTAGTTGGTTCCAGACACAGTTTCCATATGTCGTGTGTGTGTGTGTGTGTGTGTGTGTGTGTGTGTGTGTGTGTGTGTGTGTGTGTGTGTGTGTGTGTGTGTGTGTGTGTGTGTGTGTGTGTGTTCACACAGTATGTGTGGTGCGGGTGCAAGGTAGACTGCCTCTTATCAAAGCTGTGTGTCCTCATTCAATAACTGGGAGGCATGTTATCCAGTGCAGCTGTCCAGCTGAGGGTGTATTGAGTGAAGCCTCAGATAAGACACAGTTTACACCTAGCTGACAACCCAGGGGAGGAGATCAACAGGAACCGCTCGATGCTCATGCATACACATCTATCTGCTCTGCTCTCTATTCCCAAGATGTAGCCTCTCACACACGCACCCATACACACGCATAGACGCACACACAAACACACTCAGACACAGACAGACACACACACACACAGACACACACACACACACCTGCTCCTTTCTCTGATGGCATAATTATTCTACCAACCTGTTTTCTCACATGCTTATGTTGACTATTCATATAGCTAGACGCTCCAGCTCAGTCTAGCTATCCGAACTCTCCCTTACAGTAACTGAAGCTCGCCACCACACTGTGCGATAACGACGCAGGGAATCACGGGAAGATCAACACTGTCTGTCTGGGTCTTGAACGCTGTGGTAGGACGTGGTGTTTTGTCATTCTCTTCCTCTGTTCCCACTTCTGTTCTTGTACCCCTTTAGTTACAGCTCAAGTTTGAAACATCTCCCTGAGGAAAATAAGCATGATTCGCCTCGCTGGAGACATCTGCCCTTTGAAAGAGAGAGGCTGTTTGAACAGCTGTCACATCCCACTGCTCGTCTGAACATCTTCAGATGAAACAGAGAACGTCTGGGGCCGTATGTATCTCTGTTTCTGATCTTGGATCAGGTCCCCCCCCCTCCCCGTCCATGCAGTCATCCGTTGTTATCTAAAAAAGTGATCCTAAATTATACTCTGAGACGGTTGATACATATGGCCCCTAGGGTAATGTTGTGGTTTGGATACTAGAGGAGATGTCAACAAGCAACACAACGATACAGAAGACAGCAGGCAAACCCAGCAAGGATTACCACATCAAGCCTGTCTGGCCAAAGCAGGTAGAACCGTTTTAAATTGATACACTCACACAAAATATCCCCATTCACGGTGAGATACTGTAGGTAGACATCCACTGGAGAGGGTACGCGAATGGATGACTCTCTTAAGCGCATAGAAGATGATAGAACAGAGAGAGATACCTGTATATAAAGAATGCCTGTGAACAAATGTGCTGCTTTCTTTGTGTGTGTTCTCTGTTCATTGTGATGCATGGGTCATGCATTTACATATGTAGGCTACGTTATGTACATGTACTGTATTGTGTCATGTATTGTCATGTATGGGCCAGGTTGTCTACATAGCAACCAAAGAGTTCCATCCCCGAAGATTTGAAGCTTAACACTGAAGACTTTGGTCCTGAAGTGGCTGCCTGTTATTCAGTGAAGAGGAACGAAACATCAGCCTTTCGAAAAGTCCCGGGAGTTCAATTGCATTAAAGCCCTTAGTTTGCCTGAGCTTCGATAAAATTGGATAAAGCAGGAAAAGCTGCTTCCATCACTCAGAATTCATTTCCCCCAAACTGATTTGAGCTGCATAGTACCCACTATGGGTTGGGAAACCCTATTCTGCCCCTGTCCATCTCTGTACTTTAATCAAATTATCCTCTATGTTTGGAGGTAATATAAACTAGGTTTGTCATGATACCAGTATCGCGATTCTAGGAAGTAAGGAAGGAAGGGAAACAAAACATGAAGTAGACTTACTATCTTTAGTATCTTACTATCTTACTATCTTTGTCCTAATGTTGGAAAAATCTGCTTTATGTTGTCGCCAATGTTCCCTATAAGCTGTGCATGGGCGCAGTTCCCCCGGGACTGCCGCACAGAAGAAATATCAGCCCGCACAAAGAAGCATGAGATTGAACTTCACTCAACTTTCTAGTTTCCCCTATAGTTAACAGTATCAACGGTTCCCTTTACTGTGCGAATTGTGAATGAATCAACGCAATACTAGCCACTTTCAATGCAACATACCGAAACAAAACAAACTATACCATACATTTTCTTGTAGGCAGAACACATTGGAGTAGGATTCTATTGCATTAACAGGCACGACCCATACTCTACACAGACCTGTGCACCATAACCACTTAGAGCTGCAGTGTGCAAATAGACCATTGCCATACATGGATCTGTGCCATTCACTTTGAACTGGACTGTGTTTACAGCATGAGCAGTCATGAGTTGATGCGCTTGTTTTGAGATCAAAGCGAGAGCTGCACGTAGCCAGGTGTGTACACTTGTTCATGTTCTTTGCTAGTTAGTGAGCCCAGGTATAGCTAATTTCTAGTCCGCAATGAGGGAGTGGTTGCTTCCTACAAGAACACAAAACATGTGCATTTCTAGCCATCTTTGAAAAACAATTCAGGGAAAGATATTTTTTTCTGTATTAAAGGGGCAGTGTTGTATTTTGAGACAGGCTTGAATAAGCTAAGTAGCCAATAGGCAGAGGCTGGCATCATTTGTCTGACTCTCTGTAATAATGGGTTGGGAATAATAATAAATAGTTTTTTGTAAAGTGGTTTCTTGCATCATACAACACAATATTTTCAGTCACTTCCTTGTCTGAAGGACAAGTGGATAAACTGGTTAATGTCAACCCCTGCATGTTTTTTTTCCCAATGTCTCATGGAACGCAGGCCTACATTGAACACCATACATTGGCTGCTAATGTAGGCTGAATGATAGAAGACTTATTTCCATGTTAAAACGTTATGGGATGCATTTTCTCCATAGTTTTTCTATAGTGGGCCACTCTGCTAGGCCTACGTTATGATCAAATAGCCACAGTAGCCTACTTGGCCATTGTTATAACTGTAAATGAAAGCAGGTACAGCCTCAGTGTTCACAGTACACTCTCAACAGATGTTGCACAGAATTTTCACAACGTTCAAGTTTGCGATCGGCAGACCTGGAATTTGCTCAGTGCCTAAAAGAATTAGAGGGAACATTGGTTGTCACCGAGAGTCACGTTTGTTTATTTTGCAAGCTATAGCACACAATTGTTACAACACTAATTTAAGAACACACACGAGTGCAAGCGTACACACACGCACGCACACACACACACAGCCACGCATGTGCGCGCACACACTTGTTTGGCATCTTTCCTATCCTGTCCTTATTTGGGGCTTCATTATTGGGATTCCTGCCACTCTGTCTCCCAGGCAGCATCCACCCTGTCCCTGTTATTCAACCAGCAGCATGTTGTCAAAACCAATAAGTTTTCTCAAAGTCACACACAAACACACACACACACACAAACTTTTCTCAAGACAACTCATCCAAGCACCAGGCCTTGATGTGTGGGATGAAACGTTTCTTTAAGGTGATACGGGGGGATATCACCCCTCTTCCCCGTTCCATCATCCCTCCATCCTTCCCCCATCTCTCCCTCTCCCTCTCTCTCTCTCTCCTCACTCATTGTCATTATTTTCAACATGGCCCTCCTCTGATCTACTAAGGATTGTGGGTCCTCTCTCTACGGGGGATTTCAATGTCAGGCGCCACCTTGACGGCCGTGAGGGGGGTTTGATTTCCCATCATGCTTTGTGGTGGCGTGTCTACCTTCCTTCCCGCTCTTTGGAGGTGGAGGCGAGGGGAGGCGAACGCTGTGGTGCCCCCGCATCGTCGGGCAATTATCCTCTAGCATAATAAGGAGTGGCTCTCGCCCTGCCGCTCTGATTGACACCTCTCCTCCTTATTTGTCAACAAATCAGATGGCTCATAATGGCGTGGGTGGCCATATTGAGCTAAGGGTGTCGTTTGTGGAGCTGAGCATCGCATCGTCTCTCGCTCCCCTTCTCTCGCTCTCTGTCACCTCGTTATCTCTGACAGGGTGTCGCTTGCTCAAACTTCCCCTCCTTTGTCATCTCTACATACTTGTGTCTGTGTTCAACCAGAATGACAAAAACTATATTCAGTGTAGGTACTAATGTTCATTTTGTGACCAATGACCAGAAACATGGACTGGTGGCTGTTTTCCACCAAGTGTCACATACTTTGCACAACCAGGAAAAAACTTTGGTTAAGATTGTCAAAGAGTGAAAAGGGCACACTCCAAAAAGACACACATACACTGACAAGATGCAGGCCATAACTGTCATTCGATCGACTGTATTGAAACCATGGATTTTTAAAAGAGTGCAATGCGCACAATTCTTATATGACAACATATAAATGTGCTATGATGAGCAGCACACGTCACAATAGGGTGATACTCACAGCCATCCTTACGGTCCTCAGGACTAGACAAGGCCTCACTGTCTGACAGCAGGCCAGACACCGCAAACAACTTCCTCCCAGAATCCTCAGCGGCTTTGAGTGACCACGGCGAACCAGACAGAATACGCCCTCCTCCAAACTCATACTGCTTCCTTTCCGAGTCGGTATAGCAGCCCTTGAGCCTCTTAGCAGGGGTGAAGGCTGACTGATAACCCCTGACCTCTCTCTCCTCAGGCAGGGAGGAGAAGGGTCTGAAGGCGCCCACCCCGCTGTGGTTGAGCATCTCTAGAGATGAGCAGTCCAGGTTGGGGGGGTGGAACTGGGGGTGGAGGTGGAGCAGGGAGGCAGGAAAGTCTCTGGCGGGGAAGGTGCCATGGCTGGAGACGGGCCCCTGGCGGTGGTACATGGAGGCAAATGTGTAGGAGCCGGAGGGGAAGGGGAGGTGGAGGTCCTTCTCGGAGATGGGAACACCGAAAGGCCGTGGGGCCTGGCAGGGGATGGAGGAATCGTGGCCAGCCTCGGCTGTGGAGGCCAGCACCATCAGGGCTGGGGAGGCCAGGGGACTGGGCAGGTAGGAGGAGCTGTCCATCTTAAAAGAGGGACGGTGGAGGTCCATCCAATCCACACCTCCCTTAGTCCTATAGAGGGAGGGACTGGTCAGGGGGAGGGGCTGAGAGTGTTGGTGTGATTTGAAGATGATGTAGAATAACTTCACTGTGAGTCCATTCTCATAGGGCTATATAAAGAGAGAAGAGCATTGATTATCCAAATACAATTGTCAAGAACGAGAGGTATTTAAGAAAGAGATACGGAAGACACATAGAGAACGATGACTCTCACAATGAAATAATGCAAATGCTGAATAATAACGTTAAAATAAAACATGTTCAAAATGATATTTTTTTACAAATCTGGACAATTCTGTTAAGAAATACTTTGATAGCACTGGAAAAAACGTTATTTGTAACTGAGAATATATTTATTTGTAACTGAGAATATATTTAATTAAATGAAGAGTTAAGCTAAAAAAAACATGAAATATAGCAGAACATATTGTAATAATTAATATCATTTAAATAAAATCTGGAAATGATGGTGTAGTTTACGGGGTATTTGTTTATGACTCATTAATAGCCTATCAGTCCATATATGTCTGCAATCTGCCCAATATCAAAAAAAGATTATGATGATCATCACAGTAAATAGGAAAATGTGGCTCTCAATTGAATACTTATTTTCCTTTTGTTCTATGATATTTATATGTGAAACAGCATTTATTGTAAAAATGTATATTCTATGACAAGTTAATGAAATAAGAATCCAATAGAAAACATTTTAATACTCTTACATTTCCATGTGATTGACACTACAATTTATCGGTTGATCTTGGGATTAAATATGTTTTCGGTGTGGCCCGCATAAAACGTTATAAAATAATCCCAATATTGGTGTCTAACAAAAGATCATTCTAAAATCTAATTGTACAGATGTCCAAGAGGATTGTGAAACGAATAATTCATGTTGTTCGATGTTACAGTTTCTGAAATTAACTCATTTGTAGGCTAAAGAATAATATCTGAACAGCAGTTTTATTTAATTGAAAACGATCTTTAGTCATGAAAGAGATAGTTTTGTTAGTGATAATCTCCCCTTTTATTGAACAGTAGCTGGGTTTCTATCCAATTGGCGACAGATTTTCATGCGAATATTCTAAAATCCGCATAAAAACAAGATGCGCATTATCCCACCAGAGATGTGTTTCCATCTAATTGACTTGTTGCAGATAAAGGACTGTGTGTGATCACATAGTGCACATAAAAAACTTTTGCGGTTAAACTCCCATATGCAGAATCAAAAATACAAGTGTAATTAGTTTCCTTCTAATGTTGTATTATACTGATGGTTTTCTCACCCCCCCAAAAAATGTGTGTTATATAGCGAGTGTGCCAGATCTTGTACTGGCATGTGCGCTCTAGCCAACAGCGCGCAGATACCGCTTTTGGCTAGAGCGCACATACATCGCTCAAACTCAACTCTGGACCTCGAAGCCAGTGCAACTGCGTTTTTTCATTGTACCCTTCTAATCAGGGACTGTTTTAGATCTGAGTGCAATTCATTATCAGACAGAACAGAAAACCAGCAGACCCCGGACCTCCTAGGGTAAGAGTTGAAACACCCCTGGCCTTACATGATTCGATTTTTTACGGACAAAATAGCAAGATTCATGTTATTTGTCAAACAGCATCCAAGCATCGAGGATCATGTCACCAGCATAAGACCCTCCATATTTGGAAAAGAGCATCAAGCTCATCATCTAGGCACTTTCACCACCCTGCGAAGTTCATCATCCTTTGTTGAATCTGTAGCCTAATAAACGGCATGCTTTCACGACGACATCGCGTGACTCCAAGTTTACTTCGTTTATGATAGGCACGTTTTGACTGTATGGATGTGCAAAATTCTAAACTTTTGTTAACCTGAAAAGCAATTCCAATCACATGAAGTACCCCGCGTGTCAACTGCATTCGTGACTTGTGCTCCCGGTGAATTTTGAACCCCTAGCATACTCATGCCAACATGTGCGTGTTATAACATCCCTCAGACCCCTTTCAAGAAATTATTTCATTTTTCGTTTATTTTATGTATTATATATTTCGACTTAAACACGCCAGGGTAAATTGGAAATATTTCAAGCAAAAAACCTCCTCAGGGACAACCAGCAGTTCCATGTATTTGATCTGTTCAGAGCTAGCTCACCTGATTAAACTTGTCAACTAAGCAGCAAGACCCTGAGGCGAATCCGAGCTAGTTCAGGGCTACAACAAAGTTGTGAAACGGCCCGGTGTCCCCGAGGAAGAGATTTGAGAACCGCGCACGATGTTGGACAACTGAATGCCCAACAAACATCTTGAAAAGTAGGCTATTCAAATTAAATGCAAACCCCAATTTGCGTAAAACACGACTGCAGTCTTCAAGGGCAAATCTCTGATCTTGTCAAACATTTAGCCAGATAGGCCCTAATGATAAATTATACTAATTAATAGGATATTGCAAGAAGCCAACAAAATGTAATCTAACCCAATAGCCCTACCATAACACTTGTACAGGAAAAGTTGCATATTGCCTACTTACCTAGTTAAACGCTGTCTTGGAGTTGTTTCAGCCGTCAGCGACGGTCGAGACTTTATTCCGTCCGAGCAGAAGAGAAACACGCGCTTGCAAAAGGTCGAGATTATTTCCAAGTATATCTGCAGTGAAATGTAAGCTTGGCTACAGTATTTCTTTTCACATTGACAGACCAGTAAGAATTGTAAGATAAGAAGTGGCACAACGTGAGGACGAGGCGAAGCTCACCGGGCTGCGGCTGCTGCTGCTCAGAGGCTTTCCGCGCTTCGAATGACGATTCCCTCTTCCTCTCCCACCCTAGCCTATCTCTCTCCTCCGAATCACTCTCCCGAGAGGGTCTGCGACCTGCCTTCAGAATGTGCAATGTTACCCTCAGTAGGTTACTAGCCTCTATCCTCCACATGCAATTGGAAAATGTTCTGAAATGTGATTAAACCGTTATCAAACTGTCTTAAAAATAATTCCCGCTTTCTGGCAGAGCCAACAAATAAGTCACATGCAAGACCATTCAAATCCTTAGAACAAGATGCTTTAGTCCTGATTTTAAATGTGCGGTATATTTTAGATCCAAAACACACATACATGTTCAGGTACAGATATTGTCTCACTGTATGAATAGTTAGTTGCAGGATAGGACCATGCATAACCTTTGAGATTTTACATTTGTCATTTTTTTCCATGCACCCAAATGACACATTTGGTCAATTTCAGTATAATGACCTACTAGGCTACTTAAGTGTAACCGTGACAGTATAGACTGGGGACTGAGGAAAGTCATTAACCTTAAAAATGACCAACACTGGACAGTCCTAGGTCCAGGCTTACTAAGATGCATAAAAGGTCTGTCTCACATGTTAAGGAAAACGTTTGGACATTTCTACAAAACTGTGAAGGGGAGAGGATAGAGTTGTCTCCTTTCCTTTATTCAGTACAGGCCTGCTTAGTTTGATTGCCATGTCCTGTGTTTTTGATTTGGCAAAACATCCTTAAGGGGATTACAATGAAAAAAAAAATGTAATACTGTATTTATTGGGTGTTTGATTTTTATTGACTGAGGGCATAGGCCATGTAGCCTAACTCCATCAGCTTAAAACTCTTCAGGATTAACCACTTTTTTTTTCAATTTACACCTAAAATGACATACCCAAATCTAACTGCCTGTAGCTCAGGCCCTGAAGCAAGAATATGCATATTCGTGGTACCATTTGAAAGGAAACACTTTGACATTTATGGAAATGTGAAAGGAATGTAGTAGAATTTAACACAATAGATCTGGCAAAAGATAATACAAAGAAAAAAACAACCTTTCTTTTGTATTTTTTTGTACAGAAAGGCCATAATGTATTATTCCAGCCCAGGTGCAATTTAGATTTTGGCCACTAGATGGAATCAGTGTATGTGCAAAGTTTTAGACTGATCCAATGAACCATTGTATTTCTGTTAAAAATGTTGTATTATGACTGCCCAAAAGTGCCTAATTTGTTTATTAATAACTTTTCATGTTCCAAATTGTGCTCTCTCCTCGAACAATAGCATGGTATTCTTTCACTGTAATAGCTACTGTAAATTGGTCAGTGCAGTTAGATTAACAAGACATTCAGTTTCCTGCCAATATCAGATATGTCCATGTCCTGGGAAATTTTCTTACAACCTCACTTACAACCTCATGCTAGTTGCATTAGCCTACATTAGCTCAACCGTCCCATGGAAGGGACACCGAATAAATATACTTGAGCGTGCCATTATAGAAGAAACCCAGTATCCTCTTTATTCACACATATGATTTAACACTGTTGGATGGCATAACTCGAGAAAATCACAAATCACTCTTAATGTGTTTTTATCAGTATTGGTATCGCTTAAAGACTTTTTGGGAATAATGTAATTGAAATAATTCCGTCTTCCCCTGAGCCAATCCAGAGGTTCCGTTGGGCTAATCTAATGTGACATGCAATTTTGTGTCTCTGACGGTCCGACTATTGCTTCCCCTCAGGTCTCAGTCTGCAATGAACAGCCATTTGAGCGCCAGCGAGCCCCTGTGGAGAGACCTCTGAGACTGGGAATGGGAGGGTTGGGAATATTTTGGAATGTCACAATCAAGGAGAAGATGGGGGTTAAGTTACTTTTGGCGGAAATTTGGAATGGTAGGTCCAATGTGGCATTACTTGGCATGTGACAGAAAATCTAAGAATGCATTGCCTTGCCACATGCTGGCTTTAAAAACTGTCCCCGAAACTGGTAGCTTTTCCATTATAATTTTATACAGAAATTCAATCCCCACTGTACCCTATGCTGTCTACTATCATAAAGTTGAACTCTTCACTCACCTCTTCCAGTCCACAAACCCTTCACTGCCCACCCCAGTTTCTGAGGGGAAATAGAGAGGCAGACAGCAGACTGACTTTTACGGGAATATAAAGAGGGGACATCAGTCTGACTGGCTGCTCCTCTGTCTCACCTCCAGACCTACAGTATGTGACATGCCTTGATGTGGGGTCTGACTCGGGATGTTCGTTACTTCAGTAAGGGAATTGGTCTGTGACATTTTTTTAAGGGTTAGACTCACCGACCATACTGCACCGGATAAATAGGGTTTACCGATATATAAATGGCCATTCCAGCACTAACCACCTTTGGAAGTCTGGAAAACATAGAGACAGTTTAACATTAGACTCACAGTTCTACGTGATTGAATGAACCATTTAATTTACAAGGCACTGCCAAATTCCAATTTTGTCCTTGGCTGGAAATGACTGGTTAGTGAACGTCCAAACAGACACACACCATCCTGTTAACAGCTGGCTTATACCCCTCCGTCCTATTATCCCCTTCCACAGGGACGGACTGGGACCCGAAATCGTCCTGGGTATTTGTAACACCCGGCCCCTATTTTTCCTCCAGGCGCCCGCACCGGCCAATTTGTTTTCCTCGAGGCCCCCATTATTAGACAAATAATGATTAT
Organism: Oncorhynchus kisutch; assembly: GCF_002021735.2. NCBI lineage: Eukaryota > Metazoa > Chordata > Actinopteri > Salmoniformes > Salmonidae > Oncorhynchus > Oncorhynchus kisutch. The sequence continues at coordinate 44,804,593 of NC_034186.2, read as the reverse complement.
TCTGAGAAAGCAACGACAATCTAGACAGGACCCACTGGGCTAAATATGGACCAGCCCATCTGCCATTTGCCTGAACTGCCCTATGGCGAGTCTGTTTCTGCCCTTCCGTCCTTCACAGACCACTTGTGGCTCTGGGTGGTGGTGATCCTTGCCTTGTGTGTCCTGCAGGCCCACTCAAGTGTAATGATGTCCCTGCCTTTGCCAGGTTATGGCACAGTGGCGCTAGGGCCTGTCCTGTATTGGCCGGGGGTGTACTGCACTGACTGGCGCCAAGAATAAATTGTCACCCCCAGCCACAGAATCTCACTGGTCAGTCAGCAGCAGTCAATTAAAGGGCTGCCCGGGCAGCAGAGAATGATGTGATGTGATGTTGATTGGATGTCTTCATTTGTGGCAGGTTGTGAGTCATTTGGCTGTCTCATGTTCACCCCTTCTGGAGGCAGTCATTTTAATCCGTTTGACCACATACTTGTTTACAATACGTGCATCGTCAATTTAGATAAGCCTACATTTTGAATGGCTCTTATAGTTTGCATGATGTAAATATTCCTAGCAACTGCTGTAGTATTAATTGATATTTATATGAATTAAAATGAGCTTGTACGCTAAACTCAGCTCATAGAGTAACAGCATTGTCATGACTTTACTTTCATTAATCTGAAGACTGTTAATTATCTAGTCAACTAACTATGTTCAATTGTTACCCATTTAAATGAATCATGTAACAATTAACTCATTAGGATTTGGGGCACCACGAGAGCGGTGCTTTAAAGAGTTACCATATCCTGAATTAAACTCTAAAGGTCTATCACATCCATAAACAGTCAACTTATTTAACATAACCTTGTATCATATTGTTATTCTGAACAATCGAAACCTCCTGCATCTGCAAACCTCCTGGACTGACACAATATGGCTGCTTGTTACAAAAGACATGGAGAGGGTGAGAGAGATAGAGAGAGAGGGACAGACATAATACTTTGGTACATTTAGAAAATACTCTCACAGTAATCATATACTTTGAACACAAACCGCCGCCCTTTGAGTAAGAAATCATGAATGTATTTACGTGAAATGTAATTTCTTTGTGTATTTCTGTCGGAACAAGGCCGCCTTGGAAAGGGAATTGGGCCTTTTTGCTGCACGCTTGTAAGGCTCTGATTATACAAAAGGGGTCCCCACCCTTCTTCTACTGTTGTTCTCCTCTGCAATTGTCCTGTATCCAGTGACCTTTTTAGTCCTGAACAGAACTAGAGTTTATTCTACTTCCATTCACTCTGGAAGATGCTTCTTTGAAGATAGGATAGCCAGCCGTGTCGTTGGTTCCCAGTGGGGTGATGAGAGTAGCGTACTATGGTGGTTTGAGAAGAGTAATAGAATGGTCCCACTTAAGTTTACTTCTCTAGAGACTTTACTTAGGACGGCTATTCAGCCATACCAGTGATTGTCCGGGAGGTGACTTTATCGTCTCAACCTCGTGTTGAGATTCAGAGTTCAAACCACTTTGGACGTGAGCTGCAGCTCCACGTCTCTCTGGTCTGATATTTTTTATTCTTAACCCATCATTTTATACAGTTTGTTCAAAAGGGGTGGTTCCGTCAGGCTGATACCCTGTCTGACCTCACTTAAGGGGGTAGTGACTACTTACTTGTACAAAGCTCTAAAAACTATTTCCTCTTATAGTTTCTAAAATCACATCCCATCTCTTAACAAAAACACTTTCATAATTTTTTATATTTCATGCACAACGTAGAGGATGGAAACTTCGTACATGTAGTGTGTATACTTTTCAAGTTACAGTATTTCCTTTATAACATGTGTAATGGCATCACCAAATAACAATCAAACCAACATCAGTGTTATTTTAGGTCGTATCTGACCCCCGTTCTATGTTAGAAATATTGTTCTAGTATTCGCTTTAGAACGTGTTAGTTTCGGCGGGAAAATGTCTGTGAAACAAAAGCACATTCCTGTGGTGAACATTGGAGAGGGAGATGCTGAATGTTCTGTCCTTAAGTTATTTTTAAATCCATGTATTCATTTTTTTTGTTGTCTTCCTCTCATTTGGTTCATTCTAATTTCAAACGTTTTCTCTTTAACCAGATTTATACATTCATCTTTCTCATAAAAGCAATCATAGAATAACTGAAGTAAATTAAATTAGCGTTTTATATGAGATTTCTACTTCCTTATTATGATGCCAGAGAAGATGATTAACCCTATAACTTAATTAAGTAAGTCTTTTAACTTTCTTACTTCCTAATTGGATAGCTGGAGTACAACAGAGAGTAAATACTGAGAGTTAATCACTAATTCTGCATCCCAAATGACACCCTATTCCCTATATAGTGCACTACTGTTTGGGCCCTGGTCAAAGGTAGTTCACTATATAAGGCATAGGGTGCCATTTGGGACTTAGCCTATTCCTCCTACCTGTTCAGGGCCAATAGTAAACCTCGTTACAGCAGTCATCTCCACATACTCATTAGAGGTAGTTAAGATTTAAGGCTGATTTTGAGTTCTCCAGGAGTCCAGGAGGTCTATAGCAATACAATTATTTAGCACAACACCTCTAACCTTGAAGGTGACCATATTTAGCGTTGCCTCTATGTTTTCGCAGAGCAGTCCTGACAGTAAAAAAGGCTAACCTTAATATCGAAACAGATGGAGAAGTAGTGGTTGCATTTGGACAGAGAGAACCAGAGGCTGGCAGTGTAGTACAGGGACTCCAAAACGCACACTAGCCAGAGCTCAGTATGTTAGAGACAGCTGGGTAGTGGGTAGTTGTACGACTGAGTCCTACGGTGCTCAGTATATTAACATAGAGACAGTCAGCTAGTACTGCCATGGAGAGAGAGGTTAGCCACTATATTAACATAGAGAGAGACAGAGCTGGAGCAGTCTGCCAAAGAGTGAGCAGAGAGAGAGAGAGAGAGAGAGAGAGAGAGATGAGCTGTCTTCACGGCGACTGTGTCCATACGTGTGTGTGACAGCTCCCAAAGCAGCCGGCGAGCGCGAATGTGAGGAGGAATACAGAGAGGTGCATTATGGTCCCAATCATTGATCGCTTCCTCCCAGGGGGCTGATGTCAGACCCCCCCAAACATATGAAGGGTTAACCCCTGACACGCCCCAGCATCCTCTGTTTTCAAAGCACTCTCACTCTCTAACTCCGGTCATCTGGCAGTTGAGTTGCACATCTGATAGTAAACCTTGCTTCGGTGCTGGGAAACGTGAACATATTGTGTTGAGTATATATTTAAGGTAGGGTGTAAATGGGAAATACTAAATCTGAATCGGTCTGTATCTAAAAGGTATCGAAAACAAGACATTGTTTCTGCAGGTAAATTGTCACATTCAACGGACGAGAAGAAATAGGATCTCGGAGAGATAATGCTGTCCATTCATTCTGTATCCACCAGTCTTTTGCTTTCAGTGTTGGGCAGTCAAGTGGCTAACAGTGTGGAGCGGTGACAGGCTGTGTCCTCACCTCCCCCCTCCTACCCATCACACTCTCCACACCCACCCCACCTCCACCACACCCCATCCGCCAAACCCTTTCCCCCCTCGCAGCCAAGAGGCTGACGCTAATGTGACACCCTTCAAATAATTAGCAACAAACGCACTGCTGACTGCAAACAGCTCGCGCCCCTCAGTGGACTGTCACTAGTCATTAGTCTGGACCCACAGAGGGGACAGGCCCACGAGACGAAGGGTAGGGGGAAGGGGGGAGGGGGCAAATGACCCTACCCTTATTACCGAGGAGGGAGGGGAAGGGAAGCAACAGATCTTGAAGATATAGCAGAATATGCACAGAGCTGTAGGTTTTGTCCCTTTTTCTCTCTGCCTCTGTTTCTCTCTCTCGCCTTTTCTCTAAGGGGTAACCCTGCAGTTTGGATCTAGGCCCGTATTTATAAAGTGTTTCAGGTTACAAGTGCCGATCTACAATCAGGTAAATGTAATTTTTTTCATTGTGATATAGAAGGCAGAACTGATCCAAAATCATCACTCCTAGAGACGGACATGTCAGGTGTGCCTTTTGTTATCATTGTCCCCCTCTGGTGGTCTCTTCTTACAATATCTAACACAGGCACACCTGACCTTAGACAGCCTTTCTTCAATACCATTATTCAATCCCTAACACACAAACCCCTAGCCTGGTCCCAGATCTTTTATTGCGGCCTGTATAGTCTGATTGGTACCTTAACCTCTGACTGCCATCTAAAAAACAGGCCGCTTCGCAAATGGCACCCTATTCCCTATGTAGTGCACTACTTTGGCCAGGACCCGTGTACTACATACAGAATAGGGTACCAATTTGGGATGCAGACAATATTATAAGTTTTCACTGCTCAATAACCACATAATGCAAAAGTTTAATCTGAGCGAGAATCTATTTCTGTCAAACTGGTGAACGTAACTCTTTAGTCACGAGAAAGGGGGTTGCATTATTTGACACCTATTCTTCACACACGGACCTGGCCACAATAACACATGCTCTAGTCGGCCTACCACAAATACCCCATTCCATAAGCATTAATGTAAGGTGGCAATATTAGGACATCCTCAGACTCGGCAGCCTCAACCTTACCAAAGATAGCTTGGTAGGCTCAGGACCATGTCACAGGCACATATGGAGAACCCATCCCTTAATTTATAGTTAGAGTACCTGAAACCGGAGCAGTATTACCACAGGTTGTCATAGACCACTGGTAACTGTACTAATTGGGCTCAGGCCAGCAGTGGGAGAGCGAGAAAGAGCTACGCTGTGGCTTTATTCAGTCTTATCCTGAACCATGAAACCACAGTGCATGACACCCCTCCACGCTCAGAATAGATATGCCTATTCACTCTCATCGCAGAGATTTGACAAGCCAGACTGCTCCCACTGTGCAACAAAACCTCCTCTCTCTCTCTCTAATGTCTCTCTCTCTCTCTTTCAATCACCCACCCTCATTTCCCCTCTCCCCATCTTTTCACTCTGCCTTTCTCTCACAATCTTGAAGCTATGCTTGTTCAAATTGGAAAGTTCAACCAGCCACAAAGGACCTAAACGAGAGCGAGGGGACCTTGTATTGTTTAAAGACTCCAATCAAGTTCCAAAGCGATAAAGCTGAATTAAAGTCAGTGCAGGTGAGAGAGTTTAAATGGATAAGCTCAAGCCTTGGAATATGGCACTGTCACTAATACATGCTTAACATTCATATTTGATGTTAAGGAATAAAGGGGGCCACTCAATGAATGGTTGAATGAGGCTCTGGTGTGGTTCTCACTCTTCAGATGCACACACACACACACACACAAACACACACACACACACACACACACACACACACACACACACACACACACACACACACACACACACACACACACACACACACACACACACACACACACACACACACACACACACACACACACACACACAGTCAGGTAAAGGTCTCCCAGTGGTGATCTGTGAGAGGCCCTCAGTTCAAACAGATCAATATGACACTGGCACGTCCCTCCGCCAACCAGGAGAAAACAATTAGAAGCCATCGATTCTGTGCCAGTCCCATCCATGAATATGCATGTGTCCTTGACCTTCCGTTGGAGAGAAGAGAGAGAGAGAGACCAGAGAGACCAGAGAGAGAGAGAGAGAGAGTGACAGGTGATTTTTTTCTTCTTCCATCTAGGTAATTCTCTAAATCTTTAAATGTAGCTAACAACCATAATTGTTACATCTGGAAAGTGTTGTGTGTACACTTAGAGTTAGGGGTAACTTAAAGAACCCTGGAGAATCTCGAGGAACCATTGCAGTCAATGGGTTCATATTTGCACTTTTGTCTAGTTGAGGGGTTCTCGGAGGAACCTTTAATGTCAATATAACAAAGGGTTCCTGGAGGAACCTTTTTGCTGGCGTATGCAGAGCACTTTGAATTTATTTCGCAGTTGGATTGTTGTGCCAAACTCAGAAGAAGGTAAAAAATATATGTGGTTTTCGGTGATGGCTTTAGGGGATGGCTAGCAATTTGTAAATAATTATCCATTCCTTTATGAGTACTATTTTAAGGTTGATCACTGACAGTTTTGTAGCTTCATTAAGGCTTATAGAGGTGTATGAGTTCCTCAAGAGCCTATGCAAATCCCAATGTTGGAATAGTTAACACTTTATTGCTATATGTAATCAACAATGTTAATATTATGAATATTATATTACAATGTGTAATATGCATACATATTTAAGGACTTTTTTTTTGCCGTGTAGAGTACAAACTTAACATGATGAACAGGAAATACATTTATTCTCATGGGTGGCCAAAAATAACTATCTGAAAGACGCGCATTCCAAAAAGCCTCGCCTCCAATCTTCTGATAGGCTGCCGCCGCTACAATATCTCATTAAAAAGGTTAAGATTGAACCCCTCCCGTCACAAAAAGGTTACTGTTTGAACCAACCCCCTGGGCACAGACGTCAAAAAAAATTATATTCCACATTGGTTTGTCTATTCCACATTGAAATGACGTGGAAAGAACGTCGATTCAACCAGTGTGTGACCAGTGGGTATCTTTTTAACCTGAGAAGGTTCCCCCACAGTGGCACTCTTTTGAACCCCAAAAGCTTATTCTAGGCTCCTTTACATTTAAGTGTATTGAACAAGTTGCTCACTGCATGAAATTCACAAAATATTTTAAGCGTTTGTGAAACACATTGCTATTTCAACGCCTCTAAAATATGTTTTTTAAGACCGCTGCTCTTTTAAAGCCTGTTGTAGAGATCCCCAGATCCTTCATTGGGAGCAGCCGTCCCCTTGAGCTGCCTCTCCTTCTGCTTAGTGATGGCACAGACAGGGACATCTGCATTTTAGCACAGCCAATCTGCTTTTCCACACATACACACACACACACACACACACAGAGAGAAAGACACACGCACATACAGCCCCTCTCTGCACTGACCTGACATTACTACATCCTGTGGCCAATGCCAAAGGGCGTGACAGGACAACCCTGGCCTGTGTCTTGTCAACACGTCACTTAGCGTTAGCATGGTACGGCTAATGCAGAGGGGTCACGATGACAACTGTCAACAGCCTGGTTTAATTAGCCACCCCATAACATATGGGCAGGAGTTCATTCAGAGCCGTTATGGCGATGGATGTGTATACGGTTTACACAGTGTATTTGATAAAAGAACCTCTGTCCAAGTACACACTTGGGGAAATGTGTTTTAAGTGGAGGTGTGTGTGGTGGTACATGTGTATGTGTGCTCGCACGTGCATGCGTGTGTGTTTGCGTGTGTGTGGTGCATGTGTGCGTGTGTGTGTGATGTTGTGTGTATGGGCAAAATCTGAGAGATGTCAGTGTATAATGGACGTGTGTGTGTGAATCAGTGGAGGCTTATCATAGGAGGAAGGGGAGGACCATCCTCCTCAGTGAATAAAAAAAGCTAGTGAAATGTTTTAAAAAACGGATCATTTTTAGATAAAACTATACTAAACATATTCACGTCACCAAATAATTTATAAAAACACACTGTTTTGCAATGAAGGTCTACAATAGCCTCAACAGCACTCTTGTAGGGTAGCACCACGGTGTAGGCGGATGACAGCTAGTTTCTGTCCTCTGGATACATTGACTTCAATGCAAAACCTAGGAGACTTGTGGTTCTCACCTTCTTTCATTGACTTACACAGTAATTATGATAACACCCGGAGCGGAGGATGTCCTCCAACCTATCAGAGCTCTTGCAGCATGAACTGACATGTGCACCCACCGAAGTGCCCACACACAGGGAAATAACGTCACACTTGAAGGAGAAACCTCTACTCCTAATTACAATCCAAACAGTACAACGACCGTGAGGAAAAAACACCTGTGGCGCAAACACTCACCCCTAACAGAGCAACAAACAGCAAATAATCCCACACAAAGAATTAGCAGGCAGTGGAGGTTAATAAACCCACCGCAATGAACTAATAGGACACAGGTGTAAACAAAACAGACAGACACAAACGAAAAGGAAAAATGGATCGGTGGCAGCTAGTAGGCCGGCGACGACGACCGCCGAGCACCGCCCGAACAGAAAAAAAAAGCAAACTGAAAAAAAAATGAACAGACCTGTTTGAAAATCAAAAACTACACTGATATTACACTCGTAATTACACTTCGTTTTTACTAAACAGTATGTTCTAAATAGTATGTAATACGATTAGTACACAGTATGCAGTTTAAGTAAGTACACTGAACAAATATAAATGCAATATGCAACATTTTCAAAGATTTTACTGAGTTACAGTTCATATAAGAAAATCAGTAAATTGAAATGAATGAATTAGTCCCTAATCTATGGATTTCACACGACTCTGAGAATACAGTTGGTCACAGATTCCTTAACAAAACGTCAGTATCACCATTTGCCTCATGCAGCATGACACATCTCCTTCGCATACAGTTGATCAGGCTGTTGATTGTGGCCTGTGGAATGTTGTCCCACTCATCTTCAAAGGCTGTGCGAAGTTGCTGGATATTTTGTGGGGAACTGGAACAAAGTGTCGTACATGTCGATCCAGAGCACCCCAAACATGCTCAATGGTTGACATGTTTGTTAATTATGCAGGCCATATAAGAACTGGGACATTTTCAGCTTCCAGGAATTGTGTACAGATCCTTGCGACGGAATTTTTAATCAGCTCTTGTTTTTGATAACATTGACCACCATTGCATATATCTGGTGTTTTTGAGCCACAGATTTGCAGATTGACTGACAAGTTAATATGTTTTGGCTTGGCTAGCTAGCTTGCCAATGTCCTCGTTTGAAAAATGCATCTGGACACAGTACCAGCTTTTTTGTTTCACCTGGCAGCCAATTCCTGACCTTTTGAGAACATGTTTTGAGAAGTGGCCTGCCGTGTGAGAGCAAGGTGAGATAGAGGAATGCTGCAATGCTGAGACGGAGGGCTCGTAGTGAGGACAACTGGCTACTATTCTGAACTTTGTGTGGGAGCTTTTTTTGCGCCAAGAGCTGCTGAGGCATCACCCAAGTGGGTGCTACACCGAGTGGAAGAGGAGAACTCCAGTGGCTATAAGAGTCAGGCTGGTTCCCAGACTTGCCCTCTAGAAGATCATCAGCAGACTCCATCACCATCATCTACCATCGTCTGCATAGCCACGGGAAGTAGGGATGCTGAGGGTGCTGCAGCATGAATAATATGAATAAAAAAAGAATAATCCTAAAAAAATAAGAATAATGATTTACTAATCCTGTAATAGCGGACCGATATAGCCTTCGGTAGCGCCTGCAAAATAATATGTTTGGATATTAAATTGTACATTTTCTTGCAGAAATTGACCCGGTACTACTGTTCACTGTGTACATCTACATCATCTCGCTGAGTCTACCTTTAAACCTAACCTAACCTATGGCCTGACCCATCACCTTATGCATTACTACCCCACAGTGGCAAGAAGTGACATCCCCAAAAACACAAAAAAAAGACATAACACAAAAATGGCTCCTAGCCTCCCACACACAGGCTACATTCTGTCCCTAACACTTAAACTAAAGAATATAAAAGTGACATCGATTTTTATTACGAAACTTAAACCAAATAAAAACGAGTAAATCAAATCTGAAAACTGAACTTGTTATTTTTTTTTAATCTTAAAACTAATAGAAATAAAAACGAATTCAAAAACACAAAACTATAATAACCTTGGTGTGTGGGGTCTGTCAGAGTCCACAGCAGTGCATCATTCCACTCGCTTTGTGTGGCTGTCCTATCCTTTGCTGCTCTGTGTGATGTGTGTGTGTGTCAGGTCAGTACCAACCAGCCATCCCAGCTCCTGTTCAAAGGCCACATCCCACATCCCTGAGCTGACACTGGCACAAAGCTGTCCTCGTCACACTGATGGTCCTCGGGAAAGTCAGAGTAGGATGGCGTGACTGTCACTAGCCTGGTCACAAAGCATTTACCTGCTGACAGCATTCCAATTAGTCCAGCGAATGTTGTTACTGGAGATAGGGAGGGAGAGAGAGGGGGAGGGAGAGAGAGGGGGAGGGATGGAGGGAGGGAGAGGGTGGGAGGAGGAGAGGATAGGAGATAGAGAGCTTTTCAGGACAGTGGTTTTCAGGACCATGGACAACTCCAGGTAGCTAGCTATTTCCATACCATTTCAAATCAGCCAATAACAGCAAATATAATATAACACATTGGCGTTGAACGACGTTTTTCATCCATAGAATCCATCAACAGTCCTGTGTGTAGGCCGGCCCAACTCCCGACCTCTCCTTTATTAATACTGTATGCAAGAGTTCCTTTGTGTCATCTTAGGAATGCTGCATTACCTCACCAACCCCCCCGTGTCACGTCTCTATGAAGCAAGTGATGCTGTTGTCTTTAGATCCTGTAGGTTTGACATCTGATTGGAAGTTAACTCAACAGAAATGCTATTGGTTACAACTCAGATTTTGAATCTAAACGTGGTTGAGTGGTTATAGAGGGGTCTCAGATGCATTGCTCTTTCTCTTTTTGTTCCTGACCTGTTCTGGTGAGATACACACTAAATAGTAGGCATTTTGGGTATGCGGAAAAGGAAAGTGTTATAGTATGTGAAATTTTGAAAATTGAGAATGCTTTCAAGGCCAGGATGTCATACTCATTTCGGCTTTTCATCTAGTAGAATTCACTGCACACTATTGAGGAAGAGAATCATCTTTCGAGATCCACGTGTGACTGACAACAGCTGATATTCAGGTGAGGGGACACGCTGTTCCAAAACGAACGAATGGCGGGAATCAACGCAATTGCGCATTAGATTACGGAGTCTCAGTACGATGAGCCAAGTATGCTGATATTTGCTGCTTATTGCATTCATTTTTTACTAAACAGCATGTTCTAAATTGTATGTAATACGATTAGTACACAGTATGCAGTTTTAGTAAGTACACTGAACACAAATATGAACGCAACATGCAACAATTTCAAAGATTTCTATAAGGAAATGAGTCAATGGGAATACATTCATTAGTCGCAGATAACTTTTTTTTTAAGTAGGGACGTGGATCAGAAAATCTGTCAGTATCTGGTGTGACCACCATTTGTCTAATACAGCACGACACATCTGCTTTGCATAGAGATCAGGCTTTTGATTGTGGCCTGTGGAATGTTGTCCCACTCCTCTTCAATGGCTATGTGAAGTTTCTGGATATTGGCGGGAACTAGAACACGCTGTCGTACACATCGGTCCAGAGCATCCCAAACATGCTCAATGGGTGACATGTCTGGTGAGTATGTAGAAGAACTGGGACATTTTCAGCTTCCAGGAACTGTGTACAGATCCTTGCAACATGGGGCCGTGCATTATCATGCTGAAACATGAGGTGATGGCGGCGAATGAATGGCACAACAATGGGCCTCAGGATCTCGCCATGGTATCTCGGTGCATTCAAATTGCCATCTGTAAAATTAAATTGTGCTCATTGTCCGTAGCTTATGCCTGCCCATACCATAACTCCATTGCTACCATGTGGCACTCTATACACAACGTTGACATCAGCAAACCGCTCGCCCACACAACGCCACACACGCTGTCTGCTATCTGCCCGGTACAGTTAAAAACCGGGATTCATCCGTGAAGAGCACACTTCTCCAGCGTTCCAGTGGCCATCGAATGTGAGTATTTGTCCACTGAAATCGGTTACGACGCAGAACTGCAGTCAGGTCAAGACTCTGGTGAGGACAACGAGCATGCAGATGAGCTTCCCTGAGATAATTTTTTCAGTTGTGCAAACCCAGAGCTCGCTCAGCTGTCCGTGTGGCTGGTCTCAGACACTCCCGCACGTGAAGAAGTCCTGGGCTGGAGTGGCTACACGTGATCTGAGGTTGTGAGGCAGGTAGGAGGTACTGCAAAATTCTCTAAAACTACTGTACGTTATGGTCGAGAAATGAACATTATATGCTCTGGCAACAGCTCTGGTGGACATTCCTGCAGTCAGCATGCCACTTGCACACTCAACTTGAAACATCTGTGGAATTGTGGTGTGTGACAAAACTGTACATTTTAGAGTGGGCTTTTATTGTCCCCAGCACAAGGTGCACCAGTGTAATAATCATGCCTTTTTTAATCTGCTTCTTGATATGCCACACCTGTCAGGTGGTTGGATTATCTTGGCAAAGGAGAAACGTTCACTAACAGGGATGTGAACTAATGTGTGCACAAAATTTGAGCAAAATAAGCTTTTTGTGCGAATGGAACATTTCTGGGATCTTTTATTTCAGCTCATGAAACATGGGACCAACACTTTACATTGCATTTATATTTTTGTTCAGTGTAGTAGGCAAGCCAGATTTCGGACACGGCCAGTCTCCCTCTCTTTCCTTCCCATGGTCTGTTGGGGCATGGCCTTGACTTCTCTCTCGCCCACTCTGATCGTCCCAAGATTGTGAATACTATGAAAAAGAAAAAAAGAAAAAAGTCAACTTCATATTCATCATCTCCAGCACCACCTCAACATCAACATCAAAAGATGTAAAAAAATATTGCGTTTCTATATTTTGTAGTAAAAAAGACAGAGGAAGATAAGTGCTTCCAATGACAACATCTTCCAATTAGTAGACAATTAGAAGGAATTTAGTAGGCAATGCCTACTCATAATTGGTTAAAATTACATGATGCACACCGAGGATGTCATTGGAAGCCCTTATCTTCCTCTATATTTATTACTACAAAACATAGAAATGCAACATTTTCACATACTGCATGTTGATTTTGGGTTGGTGCTGGAGATGATGAATATGAAATTGAGACATTTTGAAAGTAATTTCAGTAATTCAACTTACAGTTAAAGTCGGAAGTTTACATACACCTTAGCCAAATACATTTCAACTCAGTTTTTCACAATTCCTGACATTTAATCATAGTAAATATTCCTGTCTTAGGTCAGTTAGGATCACCACTTTATTTTAAGAATGTGAAATGTCAGAATAATAGTAGAGAGAATAATTTATTTCAGCTTTTATTTCTTTCATCACATTCCCAGTGAGTCAGAAGTTAAATTGTATAACTTGGGTCAAACTTTTCGAATAGCGTATTGGAGCTTGTGGAACAAGCTTCCCACATTAAGTTGGGTGAATATTTGCCTATTGATGCCATCTATTTTGTGAAGTGCACCAGTTCCTCCTGCAGCAATGCAACCCCACAACATGATGCTGTTACCCCCGTGCTTCACGGTTGGGATGGTGTTCTTCGGCTTGTAAACATCCCCCTTTTTCCTCCAAACATAATGATGGTCATTCTGGCCAAACAGTTCTATTTTTGTTTCATCAGACCAGAGGACATTTCTCCAAAAAGTATGATCTTTGTCCCCATGTGCAGTTGCATAACGTAGTCTGGCTTTTATATGGCGGTTTTGGAGCAGTGGCTTCTTCCTTGCCGAGCGGCCTTTCAGGTTATGTCGATATTGGACTCGTTTTACTGTGGATAGAGATACTTTTATACCTGTTTCCTCCAGCATCTTCACAAGGTCCTTTGCTGTTGTTCTCGGATTGTTTTGCACTTTTCGCACCTCAGTACGTTCATCTCTAGGAGACAGAACGTGTCTCCTTCCTGAGCGGTATGACGGCTGCGTGGTCCCATGGTGTTTATACTTGCGTACTATTGTTTGTACAGATGAACGTGGTACCTTCAGGTATTTGGAAATTGCTCCCAAGGATGAACCAGACTTGTGGAGGTCTACAATTTATTTCTGAGGTCTTGGCGGATTTCTTTTGATTTTCCCATGATGTCAAGCAAAGAGGCACTGAGTTTGATGGTAGGCCTTGAAATACATCCACAGGTACACCTCGAATTGATTCAAATTATGTCAATTAGCCTATCAGAAGCTTCTAAAGCCATGACATCATTTTAGGGAATTTTCCAAGCTGTTTAAAGGCACAGTCAACTTAGTGTATGTCAACTTTTAACTCACTGGAATTGTGATACAGTGAATTATAAGTGAAATAATTTGTCTGTAAAATGACTTGTGTCATGCACAAAGTAGATGTCCTAACCGACTTGCCAAAACTGTAGTTTGTTAACAAGACATTTGTGGAGTGGTTGAAAAACGAGTTTTAATGACTCCAACCTAAGTGTATGCAAACTTCCAACTTCAACTGTATGTCTATGCCTTGTAAAATGTAATAATACATTTTACAATGATATTAAACATTTTTGCTTTTGATAGACAATTCTTTCTTGGTAGTTTATTCCTTCAACTCAACAATAATCCTGCTTGCGCATAGCTAAATCATTTTTATGGGGTCAGATATGTCGTTTTAATCCAATTGAATAGTTCCTATTAATTGCAGAGTCTTATCACGGGTCACGTGTGAGGTACATATAATATTCATATATAATAAATAAGACTTCGCTACATGTGCAGCTCAGAGCTATAAGTACAGCCACCTGTGTCACTACCTGAAGTGAACCCTCCTACTCTTTTTCCAAATGGAATCTATCATGAGTCACTAGCGACATCGTCCAACAGAAACCGCCTTCCTCTCATTCAATCCCTCAACTAATTCTCACACATTCTTTGCTGTGTTGACAGTGTGTGTACCTTGATACTTATAAGGCAGTCATTGCTTGCATCCCAAATGGCACCACATTCCCTATTTAGTCCATTCCTTTTGACCAGAGCCCTATGACCCCCATAGGGAATAGGGTACCATTTGGGGCACAACCATATGGTTTCTCTCTTTTCCATGCCCCCTGTGGGAGCTAGACCAACTGTGACAGATACTCAGTTCCAAACCAAGCAGAAGAGAAGACTGGCCCAGCATTGAGATCAATAGTGAATTAGCCAGTAGACTGGCTCTGTGGTGGGGTCGGTGGCGGGGCCTGCTGATCCCTGCTCCCTTCTGGCTCACGCTGCTACAGGAGACACCAGAGTGGCATAACGACAACAGCAAGGACCTCTGGGCATCTGTGAGTCGTTCCACTGCTGCGTTATTGATATGTTACTTAACTGGTTTATGGAACATGGGCTACAGTGTCCATACAGTGTTCCAACTATAGGACATGGGTTACAGCGTCCATACAGTGTTCCAACTATAGGACATGGGTTACAGTGTCCATACAGTGTTCCAACTATAGGACATGGGTTACAGTGTCCATACAGTGTTCCAACTATAGGACATGGGTTACAGTGTCCATACAGTGTTCCAACTATAGGACATGGGTTACAGTGTCCATACAGTGTTCCAACTATAGGACATGGGTTACAGTGTCCATACAGTGTTCCAACTATAGGACATGGGTTACAGTGTCCATACAGTGTTCCAACTATAGGACATGGGCTACAGTGTCCATACAGTGTTCCAACTATAGGACATGGGTTACAGTGTCCATACAGTGTTCCAACTATAGAACATGGGTTACAGCGTCCATACAGTGTTCCAACTATAGGACATGGGTTACAGTGTCCATACAGTGTTCCAACTATAGGACATGGGTTACAGTGTCCATACAGTGTTCCAACTATAGAACATGGGCTACAGTGTCCATACACTGTTCCAACTATAGGACATGGGTTACAGTGTCCATACAGTGTTCCAACTATAGAACATGGGCTACAGTGTCCATACATTGTTCCAACTATAGGACATGGGCTACAGTGTCCATACATTGTTCCAACTATAGGACATGGGCTTCAGTGTCCATATTTGGACAGCCTCAGTCTCAGCAGGAGTTTAGGGGTCAGTTTCGGGGCTTGTGGGCTGGGCAGTATGGACTCCATAGGTTTTTGTCTCATCCCAGCCTGGCACTAACTGACTCAATTAACCAATTAAACATGGACTTCAGTTTAGGCAATTACATTATTTGAATGAGGCGGGTTAGAGCTGGGCTGGGACAAAAGCCTGCACATTCTGTGGCTCTAAGGGACCTCTGCAGTGGTTCCTAGCCCCGCTGCCCAGTTCAGTTATAGTGGATTGTCGAAGAGGAAGAGGAGGGGCTATGACATCATCCTACCCATCATTCTCTCCGAGTCTGAGCTGCAGGTGTGAGCGAGCACTCCACTAAACTAACCTTACTGTTCATCATCACCTCCCCTGATCCCACAGCACGGGGATCTAGAGGATAAGACAACTTACCACTTGAAACTGTGTGTGTGTGTGTGTGTGTGTGTGTGTGTGTGTGTGTGTGTGTGTGTGTGTGTGTGTGTGTGTGTGTGTGTGTGTGTGTGTGTGTGTGCGCACGTGAGTGGATGCGCGTGCACACGTCCGTGTGCGTAATGATTAATGAGCGAGAGGGCCTGATGGATTGGCCCGATCACTAGAGGGACACCACGGTGGACACTACGAGCAGACAGACACACCCCTCACGTCACACACACACTTTGCCTTCATTTTAATCCAATCCATTACAAAAGATCACATGGTTTGAACAACCACGCAGAGCACCCACCCCTAGTGTATTATACCAGCCCATTCATACACCTGAACCACTCTCCTGTCAGTCCATAAACACAGCTGTAAAATGGACATGGATATGCGACCTGTAGCAGCAGACATAATCGTCTTTATCTATATATCAGGATGGTTATATGTGATGATGAAATTGGATATATATCCATGCCTGGAGCTAAGAGCACAGAGATAGGTTAGGGTTAGGGAAGGTGGATGATTCCTATGGGCATCCACTGTGGAATGTCTATTTTTTGCATGTTGGCTTTTGTTAGTGTTGCCTTCCTGTTATGTTTCACTATCTTCTGATTATCATCACTTACTATATTGTTCAAGTGGTCCTCTTCCAGACGCTGGATTATCTGAAATACTCAACAATCTCATTCGCAACCTCCAATCGCACACACACGCGTGTACACATGTACACACGCACTCACGCACACTCACAAACACAGCCCAAAATAGCCTTTTTACAAGTGAGGACTGGTAGAATGTCTTCACTTGTCAGATTTTTAGTTGGTTTACTGTTCTTGTGAGGACTTCTGGTACTTACAAGTATTAGTCAAACTTGAACACACACACACACACAAACTGCACCCAATGCATTCGTTCAATACCCCCAGCAATAGTCAGATAAGGTACTCTCATCAAGAGGGGACGGGGACGGGGACGGGGACGGGACGGGACGGGACGGGGGGCTACCTGTGTGATAATGGTTTTCACCAAATCCCTGCTCTGTCACAGGCTGCGTCCCAAATTGTATCCTATATAGTGCACTACTTTTAACCAGGGTCGATAGGGCTCAGGTCAAAAATAGTGCACTATATGGGGAATATGGTGTCACTTGGGTTGCATCCTAAAATGTCTGGTTGGAGAGCATTAGTAATCTCTCTTCTCATCCGTCTTTTTTGTTGGAGCACGCCACCGGATTTCTCTGCCAATCTATTGTTGCAGACCAGCCATGGACACATGGAGAAGTCAACCTCAATCTGATAGGCCTTTGTCTTATTCTCCCCATCGCTGATTCCTGCCCAAGCTATTGATCGCAAGTCCGTCCCGGTCCTCGTCACATTGGTTTGTGTGTGTATGTGTGTGTGTGGACCCCAATATGAAGGATTGGAAAAAGGCAAGGAAAAGAAGCCACTTGAAATCATTGTGACACAGCCCTCGCTTCCCCCACACCTCGTCACCTCTTCCTCCTCGTCTGCACCTCCTCCCAGAGAGCAATGTTGTCCTCCCCCTCCTCTTCCACACCTCCCTCTCACCTCCTCCCTCTCTTCTTCTGCACCTTCCAGACATCGAACGCCTCCTCCCACTCCCACTCCTCCTCCACTTCCCCCTTCTCCTCCTCTTCCTCCTCCTCCTCGTGTCTGTCACTCCTCTGTAATTATGAGAGGTGAGAGTAATGTGTCTCAGTATGAATAGGATCGGGGGCCTGATTGTGATGTATAGTGTTTCATTACCATGTCCGGGGCCGGGTGACCGTGGGCTTCGCCATGTAGGAAATCCTATTTAGGCCCTCATTTAGGTGGCTCCCCGTCCCGCCTGATAGCAATCACACTCTGTAATTGTGTGCAGGGCCTGACAGAGTGGGACTCAGACAACAGAGCGAAAGAGAAGGAAGGAGGGAGAAAGAGAGAAAAGGAGAGAGAGAAAATGAGAGCGAGAGAGAGAGAGAGCGAGAGAGAGAGAGAGCGAGAGAGAGCGAGAGAGAGAGAGAGAGAGAGAGAGAGAGAGAGAGAGAGAGAGAGAGAGAGAGAGAGAGAGAGAGAGAGAAAAGGGGGGCGAGAAGAGGGAGAGGTATGACACCATATCCACATAGGTACATTAAACCATCTGTCTCTTGGATTTGAAGACGTATTTCAATGCATTATGGGAGAACATGTTTATAATGCAATAATGGTCGACAAGGCTTCATTTCGTTATGATTTATTATTTAGATATCATTTACTACATGTAGAATGTCACAGGTATGGCATGATTTTGAGTGTACATCCGGCCCCTTTTGGCCTCCTCACTCATTCCCGTTTTAATACGCACATTGCTAATTGGGAGGAGAGATCCCGTTAACTCAATAATTTAGATTTATGACACAATCTCTGGCAGATATTGCACATTTCCGTCCCGATTTGAGGACAACAACTAACCAGCCCTCTAGCAATCAATATTTGCACATTTTCCATGTCTAAGTTGTTAACTAGTTTAGTATTTCATTAGTACCATTTTTCCAGACATTTATGCAGATCTGACCGTGTGTGTATGTGTGTGTCTGCGTGTGTGTGTATGTGTGTGTGTGTGTGCGTGCGTGTGTGTGTGTGTGCGTGTGCGTGTGTGCATGTGTATGTGTGTGTGTCTGCGTGTGTGTGTCTGCGTGTGTGCATGCTTCTAGTGCTCCTAGACCAGTGGATAATGGCTGTCTAATTGACTCATTTAAATGCTGTTTGCCTGCAGGAGGCCCTTTGCATTAAATGTTTGATTGCCCTCGTATTTAACATCATTACTCCCATCCTCTCTTAATAAGGACTTTATGAGGCTTTCTTAAAAGTCAATGTATCCCCATCTCCCTCTCTCTATTCGCCTGCATAATTAATTTGAATATTCAAAAATATGGAAATGAAGAAGTCTCTGTATTAGCATAATGTTCATTATTCCATAGTATGAGAGCCTAATTAGAAGCAAACCTTTGTGTTTTTGAGGTTTGGGTTCATGTGAGCAGAGGCAGGGGAGGTTTTCTATGCCTGCGTCCCAAATAGAACCCGATTCACTACAAAGTGCTTTGGGCCCTGGTCAAAAGTAGTGTACTACTGTAGTACAGTATGTAGGGAATTTGAAATAGGACATTGGTCACCGGTCATCACCCCAGGTCAGTGTGACTGCTCTCTGCTCTCTGCTTAGTTAGCTTATGACCAGTTTAACGATACTGTAGGAAACATTACGTCCAATAGCATTGATTGATTGACATTTACGTGGGGGTAAACTAGAGTCTCTCAGTTATGGTGGGATCCAAAGAGGTTAATCAGATATCCACTTTACTGGGGTGTTGAGCACTGAATTTAGGATGTATAGTGCTATGGAATGCAGGCTCACACCAAGAACATACCTATGAAAGACACAAATGGTTGAGAGAGAGAGAGAGAAAGAGAGAGAGAGAGAGAGAGAGAGAGAGAGAGAGAGAGAGAGAGAGAGAGAGAGAGAGAGAGAGTGAGAGTGAGAGAGACGAGAGAGAGAGAAGAGAGAGAGAGAGAGAGAGAGAGAAGAGAGAGAGAGAGAGAGAGAGAGAGAGAGAGAGAGAGAGAGAGAGAGAGAAGAGAGAGAAGAGAGAGAGAGAGAGAGAGAGAGAGAGAGAGAGAGAGAGAGAGAGAAGAGAGAGAGAAGAGAGAGAAGAGAGAGAGACCACAGCACTTTACCCACAAGTTCCTTGCAGTACTTCTTACACTGTACATTTGAACAACAATTTTCTCTGTCTAAATTACAAAAATTGGACTGGAACAGGATCATTAATAGAGTTGTACCAAAGTAGGGAAAGACAAAAAACTTATCTCAGATTCAAAGTGATCCTCTTATTCACCAAGTCCTCCAGTCTCTCTCCTCGGCCCTAATCTCTGGTGGGTCTTACTGTGGATTCTTACCGGTCCTGGGCGACAGTGTGTCAGGCAGTCAACCATGGTGTCTGTGGATCACACACACATACATACACACTCACAGTGTGGAAGGCAGAAGTCTGTCAACCATGGTGGTGTCTGTGGAGGAACAGCTCAGTCTGGGGGGGGGGGGGGGGGTGTCACAAAGCCTACCCACACACACCGCCTGGGAGCATCCCTGACCCCGTCAAGCGCAGTAACACGAGGGTGCATGTATCCAGGCACAAACACAGAGGGACACAGACACACACCCTCTCGCACACACGCAAAGCTGCAATGGCTTAAACCGACAATGACCAAAGTCAAGGTGTGCGCCTGGTTAGGACCCTAGTTAGTAGCTGCGTCCTTCGGTGCCTTTTGAGAAGTGTAACTTGGTCGATTTCTTTTTTTTTTTAACCTAATTTGAAAATATTGTCTTAAAGAGCACATTAATTAACTTAATTTAAAAAAAAACATTTTCCCATCTCAAGAGGTTAAATTAAATTGAAAAAAATAAGACTCTAGTAAGTGCCTATTAAGAGTCAAATAAAGTAACAGGGTTGAACAATTCATGTTATATCAGCCAGAAATTGTTGCGTGCAACAGGGAGGGGCAATTGAATGCAAGCTTCATTTTGATTTATTTTATCATTGTTAAAACATTTGTAGCCTGTCTATGGGTAACAGGGTTGACGTGTTCTACCCGACCCACTCAGTTTTCCACCGCAATACACCAGAACATGGCAAAAAGGAGTGGAACCAGCTCACATGCTTCTAAACTATGATTTGACTATTAGATGTTCAATGTTTCCTTTGATCAAAATATATATTTTTTTTATGAATAATTTCACCATATTAAAAGTTCAGTTCACATAACAGGGTTGACCTTAAAATGAGGGACAGACGTAAATGAACCACTAATCATATGAAATAAATAATCATCTTCAGAATTACTTTGTTAGAGCAACAAAATAACTAAGGCTTTACAATGACGGTGGAAACTTGGGAAAATGTTTGGGTTAAGTGGGTATCATTCTTCCTAGAAGTCACAGAAGGTGCACGGAAGGGCATGTCAACATTTTAAATTTGTGTCTTGATTCAGATTGATTGAATTCTCCATGTGGTCTACATTAAAGGGCACTTCATTTAATGTAACATCCTTTCACAATTCTATATTGGTGCACACACACAGTCTTCCCTATACGCACTTCTTGGTTTAAGAGCATTTGTTAAACAACTATAACGTAATGTGTGTGTGACTCTGACACTGCCAGCTCATGAGGTTGTAAGGCAGTGAGACATGAAGCCTTACCTCTCCTTCACTCCTTCTCTCCTTCTTTCCCTCCCTCTCTCCTCCTCTTCTCCTCTCCTCTCCACGCCGCGGTGCGCCTCGCTGCCTCTTAGCCACAGGATCAGCTGCAGCCCCTAATGAAACGTCAGTCAGGTAATTGAGGCTTCGGTGGCTGCCGGGTGGCCAGGCAGACAGACAGAGCCAGTATCCCAAATAGCACCATATTCCATATGTAGTTCACTACCTTTGACCAGAGTCCATACGGTTCTGGTCAAAAGTACAGCACTATATAGGGAACAGGGTGCCATTTGGGACGCAACCTGGGTGATGGCACAGGAACGCTAGCAAGACTAGCGAGACGCTACCTTAACAGTAGCAACTCCCAGCATTACCACCAATTCACAGGCTACTGACTCGGTAGGGTGGAAAACATTGCATTTAGGTTGAGGGGACGCCATTTTGATAACAGTTCCTTTGCCTGCGTTCGTTAGAAATGTGACGGACAGGCAATTCAGGTGAATTTTGTTGAATTGTCCACCGTTCTTAAGCCACAAAAGTACCTGACAGGTAAAATCCTGCTGAGGCTGTCCTATTATGGACACCATAAATAGGAAAGGATGAAACAGACGGGGTTAAAGGTTACCATCCTCGCCGTGACACTGTTATTGCACCCTAGAGTGATGTCACTACGCCTGCCATGGCTCTGCCAGAGACGCGACCCGAGGAGCGCCCAGAATGAATTATGGGTAATGTTTAATTCCCTTCTGTGACAGCCGCCGAGCCACATGGTAAATTGGATTTTGGGGAATTGCGCTGAAGCAGGTAAAGAAGACGTGCCGTGTTGCCTCCCCTTTGTCAGGTATTGTTGAGAGCCTTCTCTATCTCTCTCTGACAAATCAAATCAGCTCTCTCTCTCTCTCTCTCAGTGTGCGGGCAGTTGATGGGACAGGGCAGTGGAGGTCTAACCTAATCTCATCTATGGTCAGGCTCCAATCAGGGCACTGCCTTAACGGGTCAGACTGGGATGCCCCCCGTGACACTCTTCTTCTCTCAGCCTCTGGCAAACACACACAAGGAAGCATGCACACACATGCATGCAAGCATTAACGCACGCACGCCTGCAAACACACACACCTTCCACATTCAACGAGTGTATCAACCAAGTTTGGCTTGGACTATATCTGGACTCCTGTGTGTGAAAGTCGATCTTTCATGACACTCCAAAGGTGACCCTATCAAAATGTCCGACACTCTATTCAGTCACAGGCTCCCTAGAGATAGAGTTCCAGGGGATGAGAAGTCTACTTTTAGAGTCACTCACTCCTTCCTCTCTCCACACCATTCTCTCCTACCATGTACTTAGGGCACAAATGCAGGGAGACTGTTGAAAGTGGACAGAGGGGTTAATGCTTAGCTGTCAGCACTGCTCTTGACTGGTGATTGGGAATGTTTTGTGTACTCTAGCTTGAGCCTTATCCATGGGCTAAAAGCAGTGGAAATGACCTCTCATTCCAACTTGTACGCCTTTGGGCGATTCTTGCGATTATGCCCGTCTAAGAATTCAACTACATCGCTGTAAAGTAGCTCATGAAATTAGTTGAACTTCAAACATATAAAAGCACAATTAAAAGTTTTTTCTCCCAGGTGACTCAGCTAGGAAGGGGTGGAAGTCGGAATGACATTGGACAGAGACATGGAGAACGGCTATAGGACAGGGTAATACAGTATATACACTATAAAGCACCGCTTGATGTAGCTTGGATATCAAATAGGATGAAATTCAATGTGCTTATCACACGTGGCCAAAGAGTTCTATTTTCATGTTCTCAAACAGATGGAAACACCTGGAGTTTGCTAAACATCATTGGCACTTGGATAGAGTGGTGTTTGTTAGACCATGAGACTTCCCGAAAATCGGTCTTCTCATGAAAACGTCTGTAGCATCCAAACGGTTTGTAGCGTCCGAACACTAACGTGTCACCTCTGTGGAAAGCGGAGACTCTCATGAACACGATGGTGTTCTCTGTTTCGCTCTAGGACACCCACAAGCCTCACACGACTTATCTGAAGGTTCCCAGTACCTGTTTAAAAAAATGAATGGAAGTATGGTATGTATGGAGATAGTTTAGTGCCTAAAATAAGGGGAAAAATACATGTGAAAAACAATAAAAATAGATATAGGACTGACAATTCAGAACAAATTTCCTTTTGATTTGTTTTTGGACTATCTGTTGTTCCATGTAGTGAATCTGTTATTCAATGCGTTTCTATTGGCTATTAGCAGTAATGTGAAATTCAATGTTTTGTCCAATAATTTGTTTCTATATGTTTGTGATAGCTAAATAATCCTTTGTATATCAGAACTCAGAATAAAACCCAAATGCAGACAGTTAGATTCACAGAAGTTTATTTACAAAACAGGGGGCAGACAAACAACAGGTCAAGTGCAGGAAGAACAGACAGAGGGCTGTGAGGTTTAATCCTTGACACATGAAAAGTGGGATGTATACGGAGGGTGCAGGGCAACAGAAGATGAACAGCAGAGGGGCTAAGAATCTTAGAGATGGGGAAAGGGCCAATAAAACCGGGGAGCCGGGGTCCGGTGGCGGTCCGCCTGTCGTCGATACCTGGAGGTGGTCTTGAGAAGAGCAGAACGGGCTCTCTTTCGGGTACAGCAACAGCGGGTCGAGGGTAAGCTGACCTCTTCCTCTTTCTCAGGGAAGAGTGGGGGCTGGTAACCTATCGGACACTCGAAAGGCGAGAGACCAGTGGCTGAGCAGGGGAGGATGTTGTGGGCGTATTCCACCCACACGAGTTGCTGGCTCCAGGTGGTGGGGTTGGCGAAGACGATGCAGCAAAGAGTTGTCTCCAAGTCCTGATTGGCTTGCTAACTAACTGGCAGTTAGACTGGGGGTGAAACCCGGAGGACCCAATGAGTGTGCAGAACGCCTTCCAGAACCGGGACGAGAACTGAGGACCATGGTTGGAGACCATGTCCAACAGAAGTCCATGGATCCGGAAGACATGCTGCACCATGAGCTGGGCCGTCTCCTTGGCTGAGGGTAGCTTGGGGAGGGGAATGAAATGGGCGCCTTTGGAAAACCTGTCCAGCACTGTAAGGATAGTGGTGTTGCCATCAGACGGAGCGAGACCAGTGATGAAGTCCAGAGATATATGTGACCAGGGATGGTGAAGGACAGGAAGTGGTTGAAGGAGGCCAGCCAGAGCTTGTAGAGGAATCTTATTCTGAGCACAGACAGTGCAGGCAGCGATGAACACGGAGACGTCAGGGACCATGGAGTGCCACCAAAAGCATTATCAAACAAAGGCCAGGGTCTGATGGGAGCCAGGGTGACAGGCAAGCCTGGAGGAATGAGCCCATTCCAGGACCAGGGAGCGGGCAACGTCTGGGACAAACATCCAGTTAGCTGGGTCTGGCTAGGAACGCTGTGCCTCACAGACCTGGTTCTCTATTCCCCAGATGAGTACAGCTGCCAGACACGAGGTAGGAGGTATGGTCTCTGGGTCCAAGGGTGAAGCAGCGGGGCTGTTGCAGCGGGAAAGCGCATCTGGCTTACATTCTTGGACCCCGGGCAGTAGGAGATGGTAAAGTTGAACCAAGTGAAAAGCAGGGCCCATCGAGCTTGCCTGGAGTTGAGACGGTGCAGAGATAATCCAGGTTATTGTGATTCGTCCACACAATGAATGGATGTTCCTCCTACTCTAACCAGTGCCTCCAGTTCTCCAACACCATCTTCACCGCAAGTAGTTCTCGATTTCCCACATGATAATTATTCTCTGTGACATTAAGACGGTGGGAGAAGAAGGCACAGAACACTGGGACAGGACAGTCCCGACTCCGACGTCCGAAGCGTCGACCTCCACCACAAACTGACGGGACAAGTCCGGATGAATTAATATGGGAGCTGTGGTGAAGGGGTGTTTAACTTCTCTGGCGCAGGTGTTCCGCTAGCGACCCACCTCGACAACATCCAGTGAAGTTGCAGAGCGCCAAATTCAAAATACAGAAATACACATAATAAACATTCATAAAAGATACAGGTGTTATACATTGGCTTAAAGATGAAATTCTTGTTAATCCAGCCGCTGTGTCAGATTTCAAAAAGGCTTTATGGCGAAAGCATACCATGCGATTATCTCAGGACAGCGCCCAGCTTAAAAAAGCATACAAACATTTTCAAGCCAAGTAGAGGAGTCACGAAAGTCAGAAATAGCAAAAAATGTATCACTTACCTTTGATGACTTCATCTGCTTGCAGTCACAAGAGTCCCTGTTACCCAATAAATGTTTGTTTTGTTCGATAAAGTTCCTCTTTATGTCCCAAAAATCAGTTTTGTTGACGCGTTTTGTTCAGTAATCCACTGGCTCAATAGCGGCCACAACATGCTGACGAATACATCCTAATAGTACCGGTAAAGTTCGTTGAAACATGTCAAACGATGTTTATAAATAATCCTCAGGTTGTCTATTGTCTAAATAATTGATAATATTTCAACCGGACAATAGCTTATTCAATAGAAAGGAAAAAGGGTGCGCAGTCGGTCACGCGCGCAAACCAGCTCTGGTTTATTCTATAATCCATTTACAAAATGGTCTCATTCTTCCTCATTTTTCAGAAAACAAGCCTGAAACAATGTCTAAAGACTGTTGACATCTAGTGGAAGCCATAGGAACTGCAATCCGGGTCCTAACCCAATACATACTGTATAGGCATTCAATTGAAAACTACACACATCAAAAATATCCCAATTCCTGGATGGATTTTCCTCAGGTTTTCACCTGCCATATAAGTTCTGTTATACTCACAGACATTATTTGAACAGTTTTGGAAACTTTAGAGTGATTTCTATCCGAATCGACCTATTATATGTATATCCTAGCTTCTGGGCCTGAGAAACAAGCAGTTTACTTTGGGCACACTTCTCATCCATATTTCGAAATACTGCCCACAAGTTTTAAGGTCCAGAAACGCCCGGTCAGCAGCTGGGGACAATGTGAACGGAACCTTGGGAGAGGTGAGGGCTGAAATGGGGGAAGCCAGGGTGCTGTAACCCCAGATAAAACGTTGATAGAAATTGTAAAATCGCAAGAAGCGTTGCAGCTGCACTCTGGACGTGGTTTGGGGCCAATCCACCACCACTCTCACCTTTCCGGGATCCATCTGCACATTACCAGCAGCGATGATGTATCCAAGGAAGGAAAAGCTGGATGATTTGTCGGACATGGAGAACATGTTCTTGAGCTGAGAGGGAAAAGATGAGGATGTCGTTGAGGTAGACGAACATCAACCGGTTCAACATGTCGCGGACAACATTGTTAACCAGTGCCTGGAACACAGCAGGAGCGTTGGTCAGACTGAATGGCACCACCAGGTATTCGTAGTGTCCGCTAGCCATGTTGAAGGCTGCATTCCACTCGTCATCTTCCCGTATCTGCACCAGATGGTAGGCATTCCGCAGGTCCAACTTAGAGAAAATGGTGGCACCCTGAGCGTCTCAAAAGTCAAGGCTATGAGTGGTAGCAGGTAGCGGTTCTTAACCGTGATGTCATTGAGGCCCCGGTATGCTGGCGGGGAAAGCAGAAAGACGAATACACCCTGCAGCTAGGGAGTCCTCAATGTACGTTTCCATAGCCTTGGTCTCTATACCCAACAGTGAAAACAGCTGTCCCCATGGTGGTGTAGCGCAGAGGAGAAGGTCTATCACGCAGTCATAGGGTCGATGCGGAGGAAGCGAAGTGGCCCGGGCCTTACTGAAAACCTCCCAGAGGTCCTGGTACTCCGCGGGAAGGTGTGAGGCTTCTTGCGAGCCCATAAGAAGGTGTCCCGGAGCTGCGCCTACTTCAGGCATTGAGAGTGGCAAAATGGGTTCCAGCCCATGATAGCACCAGCAGTCCAGTCGATGAGGGGATTGTGACGCTGGAGTCAAGAAAACCCCAATACCACAGGTACCTGAGGAGACTTGATGAGCATGAACTGCATAGTCTCACTGTGGTTCCCTGACACTCACAGGTTGATAGGAGTGGTATTATGGGTGACTGCCTGTAGAGCACCCATCCAGCGCTCTAATGTCCATGGGAATGGAGAGGGGCTGAGTGGGTTTGCCCAGCTCTGACACCAGGTGTCCATGACATTCTAATTGTCCCCAAAGTCAATGAGTACCCGGAGAGACTTATACTGGTCGCCCCACCGCAGGATTGCATGGGGATGGGTACGAGTAAGGGGAGAAGGAAAATTCTCCATATGGCCTACCAGAGTACACATACCTACTGATGTATTCTAATGGACAGGTAGACATGTAATGACTGGTAGTGCCGCAATACAGACAACTCTTGATGTTAGCTCTGCTGAGTTGCATCGGCTCTGGAAGAGGCGAGTAGGCAGACCTCGGAGACTCTCAGGGGAACTCGGATAACCTCGGATTCTCTGAAACGTAGACGCCGGGGACTTCCATTTTTCCTCAGAGGCGAGGTGGTATCCCTGGGCGAGCGAGTGGTACCGGAATTAGATCTCTACCTCCTATGTTCCCCTTAGCTGCCCATCGATCCGGATGGTTAAGGCGATGAGTGAGTCGAGATCCGTAGGCAGCTCCCAGGCTGCGAGCTCGTCTTTAACCTCCTCCGATAATCTGTGGGGGAACGTGTCGAACAGGGATTCTGGGTTCCAGGCACTCTCGGCAGCCAACATACGAAACTCAACAGCATAGTCTGCCACACTGCGGGAGTCTTGACAAAGCTGGAGTAACTTCTGGGCAGCCTCTCTCCCGGGCAACGGGAGAGTCCTCCAGACTGAAGCATACGGCAGATTGTTGTCCCCACACCACCGTAGCCCAAGCAAGGGCCCTCCCAGGCATCAGCATTATGAGGTATGGGGCTGCAGCTCGAAGATGAAGGAACACAGAGAGAGAAACACCCAACAGGTTTCTGACTCTCCAGCAAAGCATTTAGGAGGAGTTAACTTCTTGGATATAGGGGGCGCTCTTTTAATTTATGGATAAAAAAACGTGCCCGTTTTAAGCGCAATATTTTGTCACGAAAAGATGCTCGACTATGCATATAATTGGTAGCTTTGGAAAGAAAACACTCTAACGTTTCCAAAACTGCAAAGATATTATCTGTGAGTGCCACAGAACTCATGCTACAGGCGAAACCAAGATGAAACTTCAACCAGGAAATGGGCAGAATCTTTGAGGCTCTGTTTGTTCTTCTGTTTTTGTCTCCTTATATGGCTGTGAATGCGCCGGGAATGAGCCTGCACTTTCTATCGTTTCTCCAAGGTGTCTGCAGCATTGTGACGTATTTGTAGGCATATCATTGGAAGATTGGCCATAAGAGACTACATTTACCAGGGGTCCGCCCGGTGTCCTTTGTCTAAATTGGTGCGTAATCTACAAGCTGCACGCAGTCATCCAGTGATTGAGAGGAGAGAGGAGGCTTTCAACGAACGATATATCATGAAGAGATATGTGAAAAACACCTTGAGGATTGATTCTAAACAACGTTTACCATGTTTCAGTCGATATTATGGAGTTAATTTGGAAAAAAGTTTGGCGTCTTGATGACTTATTTTTCGGGTTTTTTTGGTAGCCAAACGTGACGCACCAAACGGAGCGATTTCTCCTAAACAAATAATCTTTCAGGAAAAACTAAGCATTTGCTATCTAACTGAGAGTCTCCTCATTGAAAACATCTGAAGTTCTTCAAAGATAAAGGATTTTATTTGAATGATTTTCTGTTTTTTGTGAAAATGTTGCCTGCTGATGCTAACGCTAAATGCTACGCTAGCTATCAATACTGTTACACAAATGCTTGTTTTGCTATGGTTGAGAAGCATATTTTGAAAATCCCAGATGACAGTGTTGTTAACAAAAGGCTAAGCTTGAGAGCTAGCATTTTAATTTCATTTCATTTGCGATTTTCATGAATAGTTAACGTTGCGTTATGGTAATGAGCTTGAGGCTGTATTCACGATCCCGGATCCGGGATGGCTCGACGCAAGAAGTTAAGCGAGTTAAGCCGGGGTTACTGAGGGGTTACTGCTGACAGCGGGGTTACTGAGGGGCTGGGAGGTTACTGTCGTGGCTGGCCACCTAACAAACAATCCACTGAAGTCTGCTGGGGCAGTCATGGCAAGTTCATACTCTCAGAACTCGGGATAAGACGCAGATGCAGACAGTTTATTTTCAAAACAGTAGGCAGGCAAATGACAGAGCAGGCAGAGGTCAGTAATCCAGGGCAGTGTCAAAAGGTACAGAACGGCAGGCAGGTTCAGGGTCAGGGCTGGCAGAATGGGCAAAACCAGAAGAACTAGAAAACAGGGACTAAAACGAGCAGTTGTATGGGAAAACACGCTGGTAATCTTGACGAGACAAGACGAACTGGCAACAGACAAACAGAAAACACAGGTATAAATACACAGGGGATGATGGGGAAAATGGGCAACACTTGGAGGGGGTGGAGACAAGCACAAGATAGGTGAAACAGATCAGGGTGTAACATGGTATTTTTATTCCATATATTAGCTTGGAACCCCCCACAGTCATTTTTACTCATCTTCATAAAATATTTCACTAATTTCATACTGTATATGACCACATTGTATAGGTATTTATCATGGTAGGAGACATGAGGTCAATAAACACTTTTGTCCATTCGCAGGTTAATTGAAGGGAAATAGGATGGAACAGAGCTTGACCACAGAGTTTTGTGTTGGGAAAAATGAGATTGAGAAAATGTAACACACCACCTACAAAACCTAATGTAACCAGCAGAGGAATCCACCATCGTCAGACAAGAACAGCCCTTCTATATCACCTCCTGTAATACCTGTCTGCATCCCAAATGGGACTCTATTCCCTTTATGATGCACTACTTTTTACCAGAGGCCGTTGGTCAAAAAATGATGCACTATATAAAGACCATAGGGTGCCATTTGGGATTGCAACCCTCTTCTGTCTATTTCTTTTGCCAGACGTCTCTCCTCTTAACTCTGTGTTCAATCATGCCTCCTCGCTTCCCAGTCATAGCTTGTTCAGCCGGCACAGCCATGCAACAGTGACATATAGCTACGATTATCCAGGATACAGTTCAATTATGATAAACCCCCCTCACACCTCTTAGGCCCTGATTAAAGGCGCAGTCCACGGGGTTGATAAAGAGATCCCATCTGCCTCCCATCACCTAACAGCCATTGCTGTTCGATTATAAACCACTCTGCCATAGTGTTCTGCCTCATGCTTTTCACATCACCACCACACACATGGACATACACGCGTGCGCGCGCTCGCACACACACACATACTGGAGCAGGGGAGAGTGTGGTGTAGCTTACAGCTGATCCAGATGGATTTGGTTGGGAGTCTTTACCATTCACACATGAGTAGCGAGTCATCCCACCTACCCATCTTCGACCTGTTTTTATTAATATATATTTTTTATT
Organism: Oncorhynchus kisutch; assembly: GCF_002021735.2. Lineage (NCBI taxonomy): Eukaryota > Metazoa > Chordata > Actinopteri > Salmoniformes > Salmonidae > Oncorhynchus > Oncorhynchus kisutch. Next base: position 44,773,800 of record NC_034186.2, on the reverse strand, counting down.
AATATCATGTCTGTGTATTTACTCTACACTCGCATGCGGGTGCACGCACACACCACACATGCATACGCACGCACACACACCTTCTAGATCTCAGAAGCAACGTCACTCTCATCGGAGCAGGTTTGATAAATGGATGAGCGGTGATGAAAAGAAGGTATCAAAAGAGCATGAAAGGAGAGAGAGGAAAGGAGAGCATTAATCCAACATGAGCCTAGCGCTCCACTGAATGCAGGGGGATGGAAAGAGAGGAGAGAGAGAGAGAGAGAGAGAGAGAGAGAGAGAGAGAGAGAGAGAGAGAGAGAGAGAGAGAGAAAATAAGAAGGATCGCTTCTCGTCTGTGTTCCGTCAAGGGAGAAATTACACATTTACGGAGGTTTTTTCAAGCGGCGAAGGGTTCCATAGATCAAAACCAGTGGATTTACGAGCCAATTTTCAACATGAAATATAGACACCAGGAATCCATTTACCCATGTTTACCAGCCTCTCACCACCTCCCACGCTCAGGGATGACGTTTCCCCTAGGTACAGATCAAGGATCACCCCCCCACCCACCCTAACCATAACCATTAGTGGAGAAGATGCATAACTGACCCCAGATCAGCATCTCGGGGCAAATGTACACCTCCTTCAACCGAAAACAGCTTGTGAGTCCCTCAGATATGCTCTCTCCTGTCCAACTCCAGCAGGTTTCTCCAAATGAAAAGCATATGGCATGATTACAAACACACGCAACCACAGTTAGAAATAAACCATTCAGATGGTATTTACAGTGCCTTCAGAAAGTATTCATACCCCTTGACTTATCCCACATTTTTATGTGTTACAGCCTGAATTAAAAATCTTGCCATAGATTTTCAAGTCGATTTAAGTCAAAACTGTAACTAGGCCAACCAGGAAAATTCAGTGTCGTCTTGGTAAACAACTCCTTGTGTTTTAGGTTATTGTCCTGCTGAGTGGTGAATTTGTCTCCCAGTGTCTGTTGGAAAGTAGACTGAACCAGGTTTTCCTCTAGGATTTTGCCTGGACTTGGCTCTTTTCCGTTTATTTTGATCCTAAAAGGACTCCCTAGTCCTTGCCGATGACAAGCATATCCATAACATGATGCAGCCTCCAACATGCTTAAAATATGAAGAGTGGTACTCAGTGATGCATTGTGTTGGATTTGCCCCAAACATAACGCTTTGTATTCAGGACATAAAGTTATTTTTTTGCAGTTTTACTTTGTATTTGTATTTATCAAGGATCCCCATTAGTTCCTGCCAAGGCAGCAACTACTCTTCCTGAGGTCCAAACAAATGATGGAAAAAAACAAAAATTCAATTAAACAGTACATATAACATTATTACACCACTACATATCTAAAATACAACATTTATAAAAGCACCATACATACACGTGTAGAGTGCATGCTCTGGCGTGTGTGTGTGGGTGCATGTGTGTGGGTCTCCTCAAGTCCGCATTGGCGTCATTGAAAAAAAATCTGATTTGACTGCTTGCATGAGTTAATTGATGTGCAATAGAATTCCCTGTAGTCATGGCCCTTTGTAGTACTGTACTTTTTCCAGTCTGTTCTGGACTTGGGGACTGTGAAGAGACCCCTAGTGGCTTGTCTTGTGGGGTATTGAAAAAAATATATATACAAAAAAAATTACATTTATTTAACTAGGCAAGTCAGTTAAGAACAAATTCTTATTTACAATGATGGCCTAGGAACAGTGGGTTAACTGCCTGTTCAGGGTCAGAACAACAGATTTGTACCATGTCAGCTCGGGGATTTGAACTTTCAACCTTTCGGTTACTAGTCCAACACTCTAACCACTAGGCTACCCTGCCGCCCCATGCATGGGGTGTCTGAGTTGTGTGCTAGTCGTTTGAACAGACAGCTCTGTGCTTTCAACATGTCAATACCTCACACAAAGACAAGTAGTGATGCAGTCAATCTCTCCACCACTGTGAGCAAGGACAGATTAACATGTATCTTGTTGTTCTCTCCGTGAACATTTAAGCCCAGCCGTGCTGCTCTTTTCTGGGCAAACTGTAATTTGCCTATGTCCCTCTTTGTGGCACTTGATCATATAACTGGGCAGTAGTCCAGGTGTGACAAAACTAGGGGTCTGTAGGACTTGTTTTGTTGATGGCAATGTCAAGAATGCAGAGCAACGCTTTATTGCGGAGAGAACTCTCCTCATCTTAGCTACCGTTGCGGAAACTGCTCAATTTCCACATGATTAATTACAAGATTTAGTTGAGATATAGGGTTAAGTGAATGATTTGTCCCAAATGCAATGCTTTTAGTTTTGGAAAAATTGAGGACTAGTTTATTACTTGCCACCAAATCTAAAACTGACTGCAGCTCTTAAGTGTTGAAGGGATTTCACTTGCTGTGGAGGGCTGACGTGTATAGTGTTGAGTCATCAGCATACATAGACACACAGGCTTTATTCAGTGGCAGTGGCAGCTCATTAGTAAAAAATAAATAAATAAGAGGCCTAGACAATTGCCCTGGGAAATGCCTGACTCTACCTGGATGATGTTGGAGAGGCGTCCATTAAAAAACACCATCTGTGTTCGGATAACTTTCGATCCATGCTATAGCAGGGGATGTAAAGCCATAAAACTTACTTTTTTATTTAAAACCTCTTTTACACTCACTTTACAGCGTTCAAAATTACATTTGTCTTTCAGAATATTCTCAGTTATTCATGGATGTGTAGGTTCAGAATTTGTTGTTTGCATGTCATGCCTAAACTTGCTAATGTTGCCAATTATTTTTTTTATTTTAGTAGTTGTAATGAACGAACCATCTGATTCAATGAATGATGGAGCTTTTGCCCAAAATTTCATTTAAGGTACTCCAAAGCTTTTTACTATCATTCTTTGTGTAATTTGTTTCATAATACAATTTCTTATTTTAGTCGCATGATTTCTCAATTTACAGTACATTTGCTGATCAGCTGTTGTAACGATCTGCGCTGAGAGTCGGGAAGAAATTCAGGGAGTGAGTGTTTTAATAAACACAACATAATACAAAATAAGAAGCACGGACAGACATGTCACAGGAACAGAAACAATAACTCTTGGGGAAGAAACCAAAGGGAGTGACATATAGGGAAAGTAATCAGAGAAGTGATGGAGTCCAGGTGAGTCTGCTGACGTGTAGGTGCGTAACGATGGTGACAGGTGTGCGCCATAACGAACATCCTGGTGACCTAGAGGGAGCACAAGTGACAGTACCCCCTCTGACGTTTGATCTTGTTACCTGTATAAAGACACCTGTCCACACACTCAATCAAACAGACTCCAACCTCTCCACAATGGCCAAGACCAGAGAGCTGTGTAAGGACATCAGGGATAGAATTGTAGACATGCACAAGGCTGGGATGGGCTACAGGACAATAGGCAAGCAGCTTGGTGAGAAGGCAACAACTGTTGGCGCAATTATTAGAAAATGGAAGAAGTGCAATCACCCTCGGTCTGGGGCTCCATGCAAGATCTCACCTCGTGGGGAATCAATGATTACGAGGAAGGTGAGGTATCAGCCCAGAACTACACGGCAGGACCTGGTCAATGACCTGAAGAGAGCTGGGACCACAGTCTCAAAGAAAACCATTAGTAACACACTACACCGTCATGGATTAAAATCCTGCAGCGGACGCAAGGTCCCCCTGCTCAAGCCAGCGCATGTCCAGGCCCGTCTGAAGTTTGCCAATGATCGTCTGGATGATCCATAGGAGGAATGGGAGAAGGTAATGTGGTCTGATGAGACAAAAATAGCTTTTTGGTCTAAACTCCACTCGCCGTGTTTGGAGGAAGAAGAAGGATGAGTACAACCCCAAGAACACCATCCCAACCGTGAAGCATGGAGGTGGAAACATAATTATTTGGGGATGCTTTTCTACAAAGTGGACAGGACGACTGCACCATATTGAGGGGAGGATGGATGGGGCCATGTATCGCGAGATCTTGGCCAACAACCTCCTTCCCTCAGTAAGAGCATTGAAGATGGGTCGTGGCTGGGTCTTCCAGCATGACAACGACCCGAAACACACAGCCAAGGCAACTAAGTGGCTCCGTATGAAGCATCTCAAGGTCCTGGAGTGGCCTAGCCAGCCTCCAGACCTGAATCCAACAGAAAATCTTTGGAGGGAGCTGAAAGTCCGTATTGCCCAGCGACAGCCCCGAAACCTGAAGGATCTGGAGAAGGTCTGCATGGAGGAGTGGGCCAAAATCCCTGCTGCAGTGTGTGCAAATCTGGTCAAGAACTACAGGAAACGTATGATCTCTGTAATTGCAAACAAAGGTTTCTGTACCAAATATTAAGTTCTGCTTTTCTGATGTATCAAATACTTATGTCATGCAATAAAATGCCAATGAATTACTTAAAAATCATACAATGTGATTTTCTGGATTTTTGTTTTAGATTCAGTCTCTCACAGTTGAAGTGTACCTATGATAAAAAATTACAGCCCTCTACATGCTTTGTAAGTATCAAATACTTGTTCTCCCCACTGTATAGGGAAGGTAATCAGGGAAGTGATGGAGTACAGGTGAGTCTGATGGCCTGCAGGTGCGCCTAACAATGGTGACAGGTGTGCGCCATAACGAGCAGCCTGGTGACCTAGAGGCCGGAGAGGGAGCACAAGTGACAACTGTGTAGCCAAACTAATTTGCCATTCCTTATGCCTGGTCCCTCTCAACCATACAAGTTTTTAACACAATTTTTTAATTCCTCATCAATCCATGGGGATTTAACAGTTTTTAAAGTACTTTTCTTAAGGAGTGCATGCTTATTAATAACTGGAATAAGCAATTTTATAAATGCGGAGAGGAAGACTTTAGTGCCTTTTGCAAACAGGATGCATGTTTTGGTAAATTTTTATTTTGTACAGGCTTCCTTCCTTTCAATCTGTCATTAATATTAGTCTTGTGGAGTAACTACAATGTTGTTGATCCATCCTCAGTTTTCTCCTATCACGGCAATTAAACTCTGTAACTGTTTTAAAGTCACCATTGCCCTCATGGTGAAATCCTTGAGCGGTTTCCTTCCTCTCCGGCAACTGAGTTAGGAAGGATGCCTGTATCTTTGTAGTGACTGGGTGTATTGATACACCATCCAAAGTGTAGTTAATAACTTCACCATGCTCAAAGGGATATTCAGTGTCAGCTTTTTTTTTATTTTTACCCATCTACCAATAATTGCCCTTCTTTGTCAGGCATTGGAAAACCTCCCTGGTCTTTGTGGTTGAATCTGTGGTTGAATCTGTGTTTGAAATTCACTGCTCGACTAAGGGACCATACAGATAATGGTATGTGTGGGGTACAGAGATGAGGTAGTCATTCAAAAATCATGTTAAACACTATTATTGCACACACGGAACTTAGCCATGGAACTTGTGACTTGTTAAGCACATTTTTATTCCTGAACTTATTTAGGCTTGCCATTACAAAGGGGTTGAATACTTATTGACTCAAGACTTTTCAACTTTTCATTTTTAATTAATTTGTAAACATTTCTAAAAAACGAAATTCCACTTTGATATTATGGGGTATTGTTTGCAGGCCAGTGACAAAACACATTTTAATTGAATCCATTTTAAAATCAGGTTGCAACACAACAAAATGTGGAAAAAGTAAAGGGTTTGAATTCTGAAAGCACTGTAAATACCATCTGAATTAACCAAAACCCCAACGTAAATCAGTAATTTAAATAACACACTCGAGATGAATGAGTAAAAAAAACGCCAGTTGACACTGAAACAAACTCACTTTTTCACAAGCTCAAAGATAACCATGCGCTGTATAAAAGCGAATAAAATATAGAATCATTAACGTAAATCCATTTATTTCAGCAATCAAGTTCATTTTGGAAGCTAATTTATTTCATGCGTCTGGATGCTTGGGTGGACATATCATCCTCATATATCCCATCCTGGGGATCAACACATCTATATTCCTTTCGGGGAAGTAATATGACACATCAGTTATTAAATATGTTGTCCTACTATACCTGGTAGAGATTCATTCCTATAAGTGGCCCTTATGCCAGTGTAATGAAGGAATTATCTATTGGCCTAATTGTTAAGATGGTGGTTTCTCACACAGTAGACCAGGGTTCAGATCCCACCTGTGACACCATCAGTTCATGATGTTTTAGACTAATCAAATGCACAGACACAGCAACCCTACAATGCTACACTTCTCTGGTTGTCATGGCAGGATTTTAAAGGTGAATAAAAACACAAGAATGACTGTATTTATGCTAATGAAAATATTAATTGTATATAAAAATGATAAGATACTGCAATCCTCAAGAGTCATCCTTTTTTTGTGTGTGCCTGTGAGCCTGTGTGTATTTGTTCCGGGATTGGTGTCAATTCCTTTAAGATTCAGAAAGTAAACTGAACTTCCAATTGCAATTTCTATTTTCCTCAAAGCCTTTACTGATGTGTGCATATGAATGAGTGAATATCAGCAAATAAGCTCCCTCCTCTTTCCTACTGAGGAAGCGTTTGGGCGAGCTGAGGTCTCCAAATTACCAGTTGTCATCTTTCTGGAGCCAGACTCCCTCCATCAGCACATTGCCATGCTCCTCGGAGAATTGCCAGTTGGCTTTGTAGCGCTGGTCCCCTGTGCCCTCCCCGAGGTCCCAAAGCTCTATAGACAGTCTCTCCTCGGGCATGTCCAAGAAGTCCATTAGGTCAGAGGTCATGCCCATTATCTGGAGGTCAAAGGTCCTCGGTGTGACAGTGGAGGCTAAGTACTGGGCCAGGGAGGGGCTGAGACGGTTGGCTCGTGGAGTCGGCTGAGGCTGGCCTTGCCCAGTGCTGCCCCACAGACCTGTCAGGTTCTTCATAACCTCCAGACGACGAGGTTCTTCAGCTCTATAGGATACAAACACAGCCTCACATAACACCTTGTTCCTGGCCTGGTTCCATACTGTACTGGCATGTGTTGTCGCCAACTCTTCTATCATTGTACAGTATGGAACCTACCTTGTTTGTAGTCTTCAAGGGAAATCAGTTATTGAATTCTATTGGGTCATTAAATTAACAAAATCATACACATTCCATAATACAGTATTAGCTGTAATGATATTTACCCAGTGTCTGTATTGTTCCAGGCGTCTCCTGTGGACTGACCAGGCTTGAGCTGGGCCAGATCTCCAGAGATGTCCTTCTTGGCTGCTCTCGTGCACCCCCTGCTGCCATACACCTTATCGGCTGACCTCTTCCTCTGTCGCTGCTGCTTCTGTCGTGGTGGGCTGGGGTCCCTGATGCTGGGGACCAGTTTAGGCCTCTTGGGCTGGCTCACCTTCTTCTGTTTCGCAATAAAATCCTTCAGCCTCTTCCAAGAAAGGTACGAGGATACCTGACTGGCTTTGGCACCGGCCTCCACATGCTGCACAGCACCCTGGGACAGCTGGGTCAACTTGGGGCATGACAGTTTAGGTCTCTTGAGCTGGCTCACTTCCTGATTGACAGTAGGACTATCCTTCAACCAAGGAATGTAAAGATTTCTTGCCTTCAACAGCTCCACTGTCAGGGGGCAGGGAAGGTCATGACTGGCATTGGCCTCCACATGGTGTACAGCACTCTGGGACAGCTGGGTCAGCACAGGACTCCACACAGCCTTCTGAGATGAGCCTGGAAAACCAACCCTTCTCAGGATCATCCTGATTGCTGAGGGATTTGTGGGGTGGACACACAGGTTGGACTCCCAAATCTGAAAAGTGTGTTATGAGTTAACAATTTGAATTTCTAAATACATGGACATCATGATTTGAAAGGCTCTGGGAATCTTTTCTACACTAGTAAGGATGGCTTTTTTTAAGCCTACAGGCCAAACCTGTCGAATTGTTTATTAAAAAATATATTATTAGGGTTACCTCAAAACAGTAAACCTGTCAACAACTGAAAAACGAGCAAGTACATTTATTTGCCTACTCACGTTGCCCATTTTTGAATTCCTTTGTTGAGAAGTTTGGATAAATCTTAGTTTGCGCTGAATGTAAGTCTGCGATGAAAGATCTTGTTTGAAATGTCATCTAAGTGATAGCCTATCGAATTTATTTGTTGGAATTTATCTACCTACAGATTCTGGAATGAAACGTCATAAAAGAGCGCATGGAATAGTGGCGTTGCCTCCATTTCAATGCGCAACCTTATAAACGTTATCGGTCTCAGCTTTTGCACTGAGTTTTCTAATATGTCCAGCTATGCAGTTATCCCTGTGTGATATCATTAAAATCTTCCCTAAGTAAATCATTAAAATCTTCCCCAAATATATATATATTTTAAATATCGATAATTCTCTTTCAAAGAAACGTGCATACTTCACCAGCCAACCCCTTTTACGTGACATTTGCATACAAATTCCTGCCCAAATGAGCTCAATAGCATCATTGACATGCAATTAGAAATATTATGAGAAATCTAATGCTGTTCCAGTGGCCAGCGTAAACAAAAAAGTAACATGGTCTAATTAACATATTAATGAACTAATTTGTAATTTCACTGGAATGGCAGGCAAGGCCAACATGTCATGATCTTACAGCTTTACATCCCATTTATTTTCAACATGAATTGTTTCGGAATAAATCTTACATCACTGCTGCAGAGCATGATTTACATTTAGACCGATTAGCACTTTGGGATGCTCCCTGGTAAAGCGACGGGTCTATGAGCACAACACGTTGAAAATACGTATTTTTTGTTGTTGTTGCTGGAAAGACATTGAAAAGCAGCTTTTCAACTCCTCTCGGTCACACTCTGTTCTGCGCTGTCTTTGCAATCTCGTTCCACCCCATCCCGGATCTTCTGGTGTTAGCTTCAAGCTCGTGCCTTTAGATGTTTTATGTGCTGATTACAGACCGATTATACTACACCGATTATAGCATGACTTCAATACGGGAACTATGCTACAAATGAGATATCAGAACACACCATATCAGAACACACCAAGACCATTTGAAAAAAAAAAATGGTTTATTGATTTGGTCAATCTTGTAGTTTGCTTTCAACTCTTTTCTGATTCAGCGAGGACAGCAGCCCATTTTAGCTTGATCAAAAACTCCCACAAGCCAAGATAAGCAAGAACCTTTTGACTTATCTGAAATGGCACTTTCCATGGCTGTTGCTTTTAATGCAATGACAGGGGGTGCCTCCACTAAGAGGGAACACAAAACCACATAAGCCAGGTAACAAAACAGCATGATGAAACAACTGTGGTCAGAGATTGCCCTTATTTATGGGCCTGGGCCCAGTTTCCCAAAAGCATATTTAGGCTAAATTAAATTGTTCGAATTTAGCCTTAAAATGTTTTTGGGAAACCAGGCCCAATCTCAAACAGACAGTAGGCTCATCTCTCCGCCATGGCTCTATTAGCTCGGTCTGGCTATTTACAGTTTATCTGGCCTCATCTCAGCCTTCACAAAGGAGGGAGAGGAGGAGTAATGAAAAGGAATGTCAGTCGTTGTATTTGTCATGGTATTGCTGTAAAGGGGAGAGTGGATGTTGGGCCTGGGGTGGTGGTGGGGGGGGGGTTATTGTACAGGAGCATCAGTCACATTTAGGGGGGGGCTTGGTTATTTGTTATTTGTCTGGGGGGGGGGGGGTGATGGATGACAAACCCTCCCCCTTTCTCCAGCCCTCCGCTCTACAGGCCACTCCACTGAGTCCAGTGTGGGATGTGACCTCATCCTCTCTCCTCTCCTCCTCAGTCACATAAAACCCCAGGGCTCATTTTCCACGTCAAAGATTCTTCACCTACTTGATGGACGAGGAACTGGAGGCGGACTCTCTGCGTTTATGCTGGAATGACAAAGAATGCACCGAACGCTGTCAGCCATTGGTCCAGAACATATCTGCATAATTTCACATGCAACTATGACAGTGCCCATTGGAACACTGCCTAAATGTATTCTCTTTGACAAGTTCTATTCAGCCAACTCCTATTAGACAGCCGGGCTGTATTCATTAGGGTACACTATATCAAAACATATAGCGGCGGACAACGAAAACAGGCATTCCTCATAGGACAAGCTCCGGTCGTCCCTCATTTATATCCATTTTATTCCATATGGTGCCTAATGAAAACAACCAAGGTTTGTGTGCGTGGGGTGGGTTAAAAGACTTGAGTTGGGGGTGAGTGGGGCTCCCACCACATCAATGATCTGCTCCTTGGCCTCCCCATTGATGTCATCGGGGCCGGACACCTACAGACCACCCAGTCCTCCTCCCCCTGGGGGCCTGACAGGGCCCACCCTTCCTTCAGCCTTCAGCAGCAGGGCCTTGAAGAAGTGGCGGAGCATCTGTTGTTCGTACTCAGATACCATGAGCCTGCTTCAGCTCCTAGACCAGCACCATGCCAATGAGCAGCTCGTTGGACATCTGGACTATGTCCTCTGTGGGCATGGGGTTCAGGTCTACGCAGAGAGAACAGAGTAGGGAAAGATGGAGTTAGAAACACGCAGGACGTATTTGAGGCCCTGATTTAGGTTGTGTGAAACCGTAATGCATTGTCAGTAACCAAATTGTTTGCCTGGTTTTACTATTCCTACATGGATATGCAAACTCAATCAAGGCGTAGTCACTCCACTACCTGGTAAGAGTGCGTTGGTATTTTTGGGATGGTCTCTCTGACAATTTTTTTGTCAATACTTTCTGAGGTCTGTTTTCTCTATTCAGGTTGGTGTGGTAGATGTGATTTCTATCGCTTGTGTGAGATAGTGCCTTGGATTGCTTTCCGTATCATTTAGTCCTAGGATACGGTGGTGGTAGGTGGTATGGCTAGCTGCGCAATCACCCACTTCCCGCTCCGTCACAAACTCCTCAATGGCCTTGATCTTCTTCTGGCCTACAGAGCTCGGCAGTTTCATCTGTAACACACACACACACACAATAAGTCGGGGATGTCAGGAATATGGGGATAAACTGACAGATTATCCGAGGAGAACTCCACTCCTTTAGCCCTAATGCATTTTGCATAGAGAGTAACGTCTCCCCATCAGTCTTTCAGACGAATAAGCTCCCTCTGCTGCTACGTCTTACAGATATTAGTGCGCCACTAGCGGCATAAATCATGGTTTTTGCTAATGAGAGCTAGGACTGTGTTCCGCCTCCCAAATGGCACCCTGTTCCCTATAAAGTGCACCGCTTTTGACCAGAATCCTATGGGCCCTGGTCAAAAGTAGTGCACTACATAGGAAATAGGGTACCATTTGGGACTTAGAGCCAGGCCTAACATGCTCCAGCCACTCTCAGCATACATCACAAGCTATGAGACCATGCATGCTAGACCGGTGACTTAAAGTAAAATAAATGGATATTTTGGACCCTTGTAAAAATGGAACGTTGGTGGAGAGTTTTCCAAAACCATCTCAAATTGATTGGTTCAGACGAGTGCTTTATATTGGCCTTTTGTAAAGTTGAGGTCCTAGGATGATATTTTTGGAGGGGAACAATCTAAGCAAAAACCCATATGCTGTTCCTATATACAAATCATATGCAACTGATCGTTTTAGTGAATGGCCATGCTTACCCTCTGACTGCGCAGTGAGACTCCAGCTGATTTGAAGTCGGGGAATATGATGCCTGCTATCTCAGGAACAGCTTGTTGTGGACAGACGGAGACAGTAGAGAGGTGAGCAAGACAGACTTAGTCACTTTTTTTAAAAGCAGGGTGGCATCAGGGTCCTTTTAAATGCAAAACACACTTGAAATCGTAACCACACAAAAAAAATATTGATAGGAGTTGAGAATTGCACGGGGCCTATTGGAGGGCAAGGTGGAGCCCTTCACCATATTTCTCACAACTATCAAGATACTCTCAGATCTCTCTCCTGCAGGACCTGGGCTTTCTTCTCACGCTCCTTTTTCCTGCTCTCAATCATCTGCAGCTCCTGCATCAGATACTCCTCTTCTTCCACCTGCAGGGCAAAACGGGGAAGTGCAACGTGAGTGCTGGGTAATGTTCATCAGGACAAAAATTACCTGAAACAGGGAGGTACTGTCTGAACTTTTCCGTTGCAAAACGTTTTGCCCTAATGAATACGACCCTGGACTATAACACAGCATAAAATGTTGGATCCAAACTGGGGAATAAGCTGCACCTTCAAAACACTAACAGTGGAATTGTCTTAATAATAATAGATTCATTTTGAATAGCGCTTTTCATACAGAACCTCACAAAAAAATATCATTAAAAACAAAATCTGCCAGCCAGATGGCAGTTCATGGGATATGGTCCTCCACAGCTGGATGATGATGCAGTTCATTAAAGGAGTAGGTTAAGTGGAGGTGGTGTCGAGGGTCCAGCCAAGGAGGGAAAACATGTCAGACTTGAGCATATCCTTAGGCACCCCTGTCTCTAAAGTTGTATCAATCACATTGATCTATAAAGCCCTTTTTTACATCAGCCGATGTCACAAAGGGCTGTACAGAAACCCAGCCTAAAACCCCAAACAGCAAGCAATGCAGATGTAGAAGCACGGTCGCTAGGAAAAACTCCCTAGAAAGGCCCGAACCTAGGAAGAAACCTAGAGAGGAACCAGGCTCTGAGGCGTGGCCAGTCCTCTTCTGGCTGTGCCGGGTGGAGATTACAACAGAACATGGCCAAGATGTTCAAACGTTCATAGATGACCAGCAGGGTCAGATAATAATAGTCAATGGTTGTAGAGGGTGCAACAGGTCAGCACCTCAGGAGTAAATGTCAGTTGGCTTTTCATAGACGATCATTCAGATTTAGAGACAGCAGGTGCGGTAGAGAGAGAGTCCAAAACAGAAGGTCCGGGACAAGGTAGCACGTCCAGTTCACAGCTACTCCTACTGCGGTTTCCTGCAACTCTCGTGACGCGCAACAAATATGTAGATCTTGGGCTCTGTCCATGTTGCAGCCCGGACCTTGCTCAGCGTGCACAAATGTAGTAGTAACGCTCCTTCAGGTAATCCGTTGAATCTTTCTGAAAGCACAAATTCAAGGAATGTTTACGGGATGTCTATTATAATGGAAAGACATTGTATTTCATGAAGTATCACTTGCTTTTAAAAATGCCAATATTCAAATTGAAATGACTCCTGACTTCCTGACTGCAATGTGATTTGTGGATTCAAATGAAGTATTTAAAGTGTGTTTAGGAGCGGTAGTGGACGACGATGAAACACAGGTCAAACAGTTGGTCTGTCTCTGCTTTGGTACAGCCGTCGTCATGGAAATACATCTGATACTCCTGCTCCGGGTACACTGGCACCTGCACTGCCTAGAGATGGGGAGGGGGGGGGGGGAGAAACAGGGGGAAAGCGGGAGAGAGACAGACACAGGGGGAGAGGAAAAGAGAGAGATGGGGGAGACAAGTGTGTGCCTTTCCAAATCATGTCCAATCAATTGAATTTCAAGGATGATCAATGGAAACAGAATGCACCTGACCTTCATTTTGAGTCTCATGGCAAAGGGTGTTTTTTGCAAATATTTTTTAAAACCTGTTTTAGCATTGTCATATTGTGGTATTGTGTGTAGATTGATGAGGAAAATGTGTTATTTAATCAATTTTAGAATAAGGCTAGACTGTAACAAAATGTGGAAAAAGTCAAGGGTTCTGGATACTTTCTGAATATACTGTGTGTTACATTTCATATGGTATGTATTAATTTGTCCATCATCCATTTTGTATGATATGATATGTTCTGTAGAGCTAGTGCTTTCTCCTTTTGTTCTTTTGACACACATCCCACTGGGCACACACTGGTTGAAACAACATTGTTTCCACGTCACTTCATTGAAATTACGTTAAATCAACGTGGAATAGATGTTGAATTGACATCTGTGCCCAGTGGGATGAAATCAAAATCATACTACTCCTGGTCACTCTGACTCCACTTCTCCCAATGGGTCCTTCACCATCTTTGTGACTGCAAAAACAAGTTTCCCAAAAAAACATTCTTGCTCATGAATCACACTCCAACAGGGAATGAGGCATTAACACACTGAGGATTATCTTGATTTACAACTTTTAGCTCCATTATTAGGTGTTACAGTATTACACACATTTTCTCCAGCCGCACTCGCGCCGACAGAATCAAACAGTCCTTCTGCCATTGGTCCGACCTAATTAGCGTTGTCAGGGCGGAGGTAGGACCATCTCATCCTTGTATACAGTATCTGTGAACAAGCTTCCATTCAGTATTCTTCTTTGCCATATAACACATTAGATCTGGTAAAAGATAATACAAACAAAAACATGCTTTTTCCCCCCATCATCTTTGAAATACAAGAGAAAGGCCAGACTTTCATATAGGAGTCTAGGTGTCACTTAGATTTTGGCCACTAGATGGCAGCAGTGTGTCTAAAGTTTCAGACTGATCCAGTGAAGAATTACATTACTGCCCAAATTGTTGTTTACACAATCCAGGAATGTCATACATGATGGATCATTAGCTTATACACTAACTTTCACACAGCTAGATGGCCGGGCATGGTGGGTGTGGAGCCAGAGTCAGCAGTGGGGTCAAACTATAGACCCCAGTTCCTACATTTGAACATTAAAATTGATTATATCAAACTACACTATGCTACATTGTATCTCTGGGACCCGCAGGACGACAAATCAGAGCAAGATTAAAGTATATTATTTACCTTCAGAGGTGAATGTATCAAACCAGTTACCATGATAAAAGTTTTTTGTTGTTGTGCACTCTCCTCAAACAATAGCATGTTTTTTTTCTCACTGTAATAGCTACTGTTAATTGGATACTGCAGTTAGATTAACACGTATTTAAGCTTTCTGCCAATATAAGACATCTCTATGTCCCAGAAAGTTGGCTGTTGTAAACAATGTCATTCTAGTCATATTAGCGTACGTTAGCAACAACCGTTTCAGTTTAGGGACACCCATGCCGTAGAGGATAATGCACCGCCCCATGCAGGAAGAATCTGTACACAATTCCTGGAAGCTTGGGCAAGTTGCTGCGGGGGGGTGCAGAGCTGTTGGCCGGGGTAGGGGTAGCCAGGTGGAAAGCATGGCCAGCCGTAGAAAAATGCTTGTTGAAATTCTCGACTATAGTAGATTTATCGATGGTGACCGTGTTTCTTATCCTCAGCGTAGTGGGCAGCTGGGAGGAGGTGCTCTTATTCTTCGGAATTTGTGCTACAGGATGCAAATTTCTGTTTGAAAAAATATAGCATTTGCTTTCCTAACTGACTGTATATATTGTTTCCTAACTTCCCTGAAAAGTTGAATATCGTGGGGGCTATTCGATGCTAATGCAGTACGTCACAGGATGTTTTTGTGCTGGACAAGGCAGTCAAGTCTGGAGTGAACCAAGGGCAATATCTGTTCTTAGTTCTACATGCTTATTTAAGATGGTGAGGAATGAGCAAGTTTAAGAATAACCAGGCATCCTCTACTGACGGGATGAGGTCAATATCCTTCCAGGATACCCGGGCCAGGTCGATTAGAAAGGCCTGCTCGCTGAAGTGTTTTAGGGAGTGTTTGACAGTGATGAGGGGTGGTCGTTTGACGCATTACAGAAGCAGGCAATGAGGCAGTGATCGCTGAGATCCTGGTTGAAGACATCAGAGGTGGATTTAGAGGGCAGGTTGGTCAGGATGATATCTATGATGGTGCCCGTGTATACGGATATAAGGTTGTATCTGGTAGGTTCCTTGATAATTTGTGTGAGATTGAGGGCATCTAGTTTAGATTGTAGGACGGCCGGGATGTTAAGCATATCCCAGTTCAGGTCACCTATCAGTGCGAACTCTGAAGACAAATGGGCGGCAATCAATTCACATATGGTGTCCAGGGCACGGTTGGGGGCTGAGGGGGGTCTATAACAAGCGGCAACAGTGAAAGACTTATTTCTGGAAAGGTGGATTTTTAAAAGTAGAAGCTCGAACTGTTTGGCACAGACCTGGATTGCATTACAGCAACTCTGCCCCTTTGGCAGTTCTATCTTGGTGGAAAATATTGTAGTTGGGGATGGAAATTTCAGAATTTTTGGTGGCCTTCCTAAACCAGGATTCAGACACGGCTAGGACGTCAGAGTTGGCAGAGTGTGCTAAAGCAGTGAATAAAACAAACTTAGGGAGGAGGCTTCTGATATTAACATGCATGAAACCAAGGCTTTTATGGTTACAGAAGTCAATAAATGAGAGCACCTGAGGAATAGGTGTGGTACTTGGGGCTACAGGGCCTGGGTTAACCTCTACATCACCAGAGGAACAGAGGAGGAGTAGGATAAGGGTACAGCTAAAGGCTATAAGAACTGGTCATCTAGTGCATTGGGAACAGAGAATAAAAGGAGCAGATTTCTGGGCGTGGTAGAATAGATTCAGGACATAATGTACAGACAAGGGTATGGTAGGATATTAGTACAGCGGAGGTAATCCTAGGGATTGAGTGACGATGAGAGGTTTCGTCTCTGGGGGCACCAGTTAAGCCAGGTGAGGTCTCCGCATGTGTGTGGGGTGGGACAAAAGAGTGAAAAAATAAGAAGAACTAGCCGAGACAGCAGTAGACGAGGCATGTTGACATATTGACAATGTTAAGACTGCACAAGAGTTAAGTAACCATCTGTCTTATGTAACCATACCAAACACAACATATCTTACTAATTTCTGTTTCAGTTACGTTTACTATGTTACATCTAGTCTATGAGACCAGAATGTCCTGGAACTTTGTTAACATTGTGGGAGGCAACCAGTGATGTACCAAATATTATAATTAACCCCTTTCATCTGTGTATATACATGATTGTAGGCAATGACGTATGCCTAGGGAGAATGTGACAATAACATCCTTTTTGGTCTGTAGGTGCCCAACATAACATGTGGTGGTGGGTTGGACACAGCCACTCACATAGATATCGAGTTCTATAGAGCCTGTCTGCAGTCCTGATTTCTGTAACTGTGAGCTAATCTGTGTAATATTGGCTTAAACTAAGAACCAATTGCTTTGCAACACACTGATTAAATCAACGATGTATCCAAGTCTTTTAAATGAAATGACTTTGAACCAACATGGAATAGACATTGAATTGATGTCTGTGCCCAGTGAGATGGTCCTGTTTAATCATAGAGAACAAAGAGACGTATTAACTTCACTAAAACTTTTATTAAAAACAACCATACATAGAAAGTTATTTGTCGTGAACATATGATCATGACCCACATTTTTCAAAGTAACATTAAACAGACATTAGAACGATCAGTGGTGACCTTGCCTGTTTTGCATGTTATTTTGGCATTAATACACATCACGTATCAGTTTGCAAACAATGTAAAAAAATAATAATAATAATAAATATATATATATATATATATATATATATATATATATATAATTGAGTTAATAAAGCTGCATACAAACATGGTTTATTTTTTGTTTTCTTGAGTAAGGCAGCTCCAAAAAGCAGGTGTTTCAGCCTAGCTCAGTGCTTTCTGTGGTGGTGGGGCAAGCCAGTAGAAAATACGGAGCGTTGCACCATGATTGGCTCAGTGTTCTGTCACTCATGGGGACACTATGTTACATTAGAAGTGCCCATACAAGAAGGATCAATGTCATTGGCCACCCATAAAATTACATCAATTTACAGTATATGTACAGTAGCTTTGATTGGACTGCTTTCAAAATCTTAGCTAGCAGTCATCACCATGAAACAAGTCAACAATCTACTGTCAAATCTTTTTAATCCTTGTCATATGAAGAGAAATAATGAAGAGAAATTATAGATAAAATGTATCAGTGCTCATCGGCCATTGGATATAAAAATTACACAACTAATTTGAAATCGCAAATTCAACAATGAGTGGTTTGGAAGGAATCAGTGACAGTGGCTGTGTAGTCCCAAATCTGGGATAAAGGGGCTCTTTTCCACTTTTAAAATGAAAACATTCAACATTGGCCATGCTCTCAATGAAGCATGATTTATGCCGCGCTCAAAACAACCGTTAACTCGGGAACTGCGAAAACTTGACTTTTTTGAGTACAAGACAACTGGGAAATACGGAAAAAACGAGCTCTGACTGGGAAATACGTTTTGAACGGACATCCAACTCCGAATTGTAAATCGGGCACTCTGGCCTCTTTCTAGAGCAACGACCTGAAGATCACTGAAGTCATCATGATTCAACCAGTTCCCAGTTGTCTTGAAAGAACCATAAATCCAGAGACTTTGATCACAAAAGCCCACAAAGGACCACCGTGCCACCTTCCTGTTCAAGTGAGCACAGCACAACAAGGTGAGTCCAAAAATGTCTTGTATGCTGCTGCATAAATGATGTAATATGCCAGGGAGATATGTATACTGTATCTAAGAAAGTAATACTAAGTGTATGTTGTGTAGTAAGCTGTTAGTAGCCCATGTGCCTCACCCGTGCTGCTACATTGCTTGCTGTTTGGGGTTTTAGGCTGGGTTTCTGTATAGCACTTTGTGACATCAGCTGATGTAAAAAGGGCTTTTTAATACATTTGATTGATTGATCATTTGGTCTATTTACCCCTCTTAATTTCGCCTACTGTTCTGACTTGGTGATGCACATGTAGCCTATAACCTGTTTTAGAGAAATGTAATCATCAAATTTTGGAAGAGCTTTCATTGTCTGCTTAAATGCCCCCTTTATTTATCCTACGCTTGACTTGGTGTACAGGGAGAACACTGTAAAAACGGCCCATGTTCTGAATTCTGTCGCTGTACATTTTAAAAGTGCTAAACAAATAGTTATATTGACTATATCCGTCCTAGCTCGCTCATTAACGTCTTAATCGAAATTACGGATTGCCTCTTATCCTCCCCTTATTCCATAGTTTGTACATCTCAATTGTCAGTAGAAACTACATTTGTTTAAGCAAGTCAGCCATATCAGCTGTTTTTTTTTAAAGGCAGTAAATGAGGCTGAAATAACTGTTTCGCTGCCAGACAAAGACGCTGATAGCCATGTGTTGCAGTGGTAAGGTGTTGGGACTGCTGTTGGGACTCTGCTGTTAGGACAGCTTTAAGTTGACACTAACAGTTTGTGGGCACTGTTTGTCACCGTTATAGTGCAATTAATGTATTGTTTAGTGTTGTGGCTTTGCTGGCATGCATCCCATTTATTTGTTTTTTTGCCACACCAAGATTTACATGCTAAAATGAATGAATGATAATGCAGTGTTGCCTGGAAGTGACATTCAGAAGATATTGGATGGGTTAAACAAAACACTTAGGATTACATACATTGCTAAAATTGCTTTGTTAACCTTGGATAATTGAAAAAGAACTACTAACTACCAAGTGATCTTCGTTCACTTTAACTCCTCATATTCCTGTCCCTCTACTTCCTGCTAATTCTCCTTGATCTCAGTGGTGTACACAGGCTGAACCACCACACGGTAGGAGAACTGGTCTGAGTGGCACGGATAGGCCTGGCCCGCAGAGATGTTTGCTGGAATCTGGGCCTGATTGCCGCCATTGCCAATCGTGGATGCAAAATCCTGGACATGGAATACAAACTCCCCTTCACACATCAGGACAACCTTGTTGAGGTAGCGGATGCTGTCCTGATACTCTTGGGGCAACTCCCTGTTATTCTGGGCAGTTAGTGAGACCATCGGCAGCGACGGACAGCGGATGCCGCTGTTTGAGCATTCATGGTTGTGGATAAAGACCCTGGTGTTCCAGTTGAGCTTTTTGAACAGGGAAAAAAAGGCACTGTTGTGCACAGGGCTGTCAAAGTTAGCACTGAGGCTGTTGAGGTTCTGACCTGAGTGGGAATAGTATCCGACGTATCGGAACGTGTTGAGATCCTTTGAGCTGAATGTGAAGCTCCATGGCTTGCCAGTGTAGATCCTGGGTGTGTATTCCACCTTTTTAAGGAGGAGGCCCCCAGCTAGCGTCTGGAAGGGTAGTGCATTGAACTGAAAGCCCTGCAACATGCCGGCATTATAACGCTCTTGTTGGTCCATGTACAGTTCAGACTTGGCTTTGAGGTTGAACAAATCTTCAGCAGCGATCATGGGAAAACGGATGTGGTTCAAAATGGCGACCTGGTCTTCGTGGGTGGACGAGTTACCCTGTTCCAACACCCAGTCCTCCAAACCCTTTAGGAGGAAGGCCTCATCTGGCACTACCACGTCTGAACGGGCTAGAAGGGCCTTTACTGTGCCCAGGGCAAGACCAGTCCAGGCTGGGGAACGGATCAGTGACTCACAGTTCCAGGCAAGGTAGCGCAGACAGTTTTCCTGCAGAACTGTGTCGCCTGTGTGGACTGAGTACTCGTACAGAGAGGTCTGGGTCTGGAAGGAGGCATCATCGGGGAGCAGCCAGGTGAAAAGCCTCCCTGCCGCCTCCTGAAGCTGCTTCAGACCCCAGTCGGACGCCATCTTGTGGATGCACTGGGCAGAGGACATGGTCACGTTAATCTGCCGCGTGTACAGATACCTGAGGAAGATAAAAATATTACAAAAATACATGGATTCTCTGCCACGGCAAACCTTTGCTTTGCAGAACAATATTGTTGATGTAACAGTAACTAGATTAAGGTTTGCTAGCAGGTTGGTGCCGCCTTACCTCAGGAAGTCGGTGACATGTGGCCGGCAGTTGAGGCTGACGTCTAGGTTGAGGTTACTGAGGTTCTCCTCTTGTATGGTGTTTAAGATGGAGGCATTTGGGTCCAGAGTGACAATCAGCTTGTGAACACAGATGGTTTCCACAGCACTATTTGCAACCCGCACCATGATGTCAAAGTCACAGTCGCGTCCACTGTCAAACAGCGCCCCCATGTGGTTACTGAGGCCTGTGTTGTGGTCCAGAGTGTAGACGCGACTGCTATTCCGAGACGATTCTGATCAAACAGAACAAATATTGATTAAGCACATCATATGCTGAATAGCACAAACAGTTGATAAACAAAATATCAGAAATGTATCAAATATTTTCTTCAAATCCAACAGCCATTCATTGTAAACCTCTTTGAACATGTAACAGTTGTAACATCTCTATTAGCATCGCAAAGTGAGCCAGTAACTTCTGCTACTGGATACTTCAATTCTGTCTTTGTGCCTTTCAATTACACTGTGTCTGGTTTCTAGGGCTTCGTGTATCAGTCACTGTGGTCACTGTAGACCTGGATTCAAATATTATTTAGGGTATTTCAATAACTTTCAAAGACAAGGAGTTGAATATTGGAATGCATTTGGAAATACACTTGGAAAGTACTGGTATGAATTTGAAAATACTCATATACACTGACTCAAATACACCCATACATTTCATCAGTTTGGTATTTGAAATCATGTATTTGGAAATAAGTATTTGAAAATACCTTAAAAATAATAGGCTATTTATAGGAAACTATTTGAAAATACTTTCCAATACTTACAATAGAAGTTGATTCCAGCCACATTACTTGAACATACTAAAACAAGTATTTAAATAACAAATAATCAAATACACAAGTACCTTTTTCACAGACCACACCAGCATCCTCAGCATGTTGACAGTCAGTAACCCCCCAGCCTTTGAAGAGACATTGGGACAAGTCTTTCTCTGTCCCCTCACAGTTTAGATCATCCATCCAGATAGGACCAGATCCTAAGGCCGGAATACAAACGTGTCACGGGTCAATGCAAACAAACAGTGCAGACCTCCATTGTATGCTATACACTGAATGTACAAAACATTAGGAACACGTGCACTTTCCATGACATAGACTGACCAGGTGAGTCCAGGTGAACGCTATGATCCCTTATTGATATCACTTCAATCAATGTAGATGAAGGGGAGAAGATAGGTTGAAGAAGGATTTTTAAGCCTTGAGACAATTAAGACTGTGTATGTGTGCCATTCAGAAGGTGAATGGGCAAGACAAAAAATATGGTAGGGGTATGGTAGGTGCCTGGCACACCGGTTTGAGTGTGTCAAGAACTGCAACGCTGCTGGGGTTTTCAAGGTCAACAGTTCACGTGTGTATCAACAATGGTCCACCACTCAACTTGACACAACTGTGGGAAGCATTGGGGTCAACATGGGCCAGCATCCCTGTGGAACGCTTTCGACACATTGTAGAGTCCATGTCACAATGAATTGAGGCTGTTCTGAGGGCAAAAGGAGGTGCTAGTCAGTATTAGGAAGGTGTTCAAATGTTTTGTACACTCAAGTGTACAGTGCCTTGCGAAAGTATTCGGCCCCCTTGAACTTTGCGACCTTTTGCCACATTTCAGGCTTCAAACATAAAGATATAAAACTGTATTGTTTTGTGAAGAATCAACAACAAGTGGGACACAATCATGAAGTGGAACAACATTTATTGGATATTTCAAACTTTTTTAACAAATCAAAAACTGAAAAATTGGGCGTGCAAAATTATTCAGCCCCCTTATTATGTTAATACTTTGTAGCGCCACCTTTTGCTGCGATTACAGCTGTAAGTTGCTTGGGGTATGTCTCTATCAGTTTTGCACATCGTGAGACTGAAATTATTTCCCATTCCTCCTTGCAAAACAGCTCGAGCTCAGTGAGGTTAGATGGAGAGCATTTGTGAACAGCAGTTTTCAGTTCTTTCCACAGATTCTCGATTGGATTCAGGTCTGGACTTTGACTTGGCCATTCTAACACCTGGATATGTTTATTTTTGAACCATTCCATTGTAGATTTTGCTTTATGTTTTGGATCATTGTCTTGTTGGAAGACAAATCTCCGTCCCAGTCTCAGGTCTTTTGCAGACTCCATCAGGTTTTCTTCCAGAATGGTCCTGTATTTGGCTCCATCCATCTTCCCATCAATTTTAACCATCTTCCCTGTCCCTGCATCCCAAACCATGATGCTGCCACCACCATGTTTGACAGTGGGGATGGTGTGTTCAGGGTGATGAGCTGTGTTGCTTTTACGCCAAACATAACGTTTTGCATTGTTGCCAAAAAGTTCAATTTTGGTTTCATCTGACCAGAGCACCTTCTTCCACATGTTTGGTGTGTCTCCCAGGTGGCTTTTAAACTACACTTTTTATGGATATCTTTAAGAAATGGCTTTCTTCTTGCCACTCCTCCATAAAGGCCAGATTTGTGCAATATACGACTGATTGTTGTCCTATGGACAGAGTCTCCCACCTCAGCTGTAGATCTCTGCAGTTCATCCAGAGTGATCATGGGCCTCTTGGCTGCATCTCTGATCAGTCTTCTCCTTGTATGAGCTGAAAGTTTAGAGGGACGCCCAGGTCTTGGTAGATTTGCAGTGGTCTGATACTCCTTCCATTTCAATATTATCGCTTGCACAGTGCTCCTTGGGATGTTTGTATCCAAATCCGGCTTTAAACTTCTTCACAACAGTATCTCGGACCTGCCTGGTGTGTTCCTTGTTCTTCATGATGCTCTCTGCGCTTTTAACGGACCTCTGAGACTATCACAGTGCAGGTGCATTTATACTGAGACTTGATTACACACAGGTGGATTGAATTTATCATCATTAGTCATTTAGGTCAACATTGGATCATTCAGAGATCCTCATGAACTTCTGGAGAGTTTGCTGCACTGAAAGTAAAGGGGCTGAATAATTTTGCACGCCCAATTTTTCAGTTTTTGATTTGTTAAAAAAGTTTGAAATATCCAATAAATGTCGTTCCACTTCATGATTGTGTCCCACTTGTTGTTGATTCTTCACAAAAAAATACAGTTTTATATCTTTATGTTTGAAGCCTGAAATGTGGCAAAAGGTCGCAAAGTTCAAGGGGGCCGAATACTTTCGCAAGGCACTGTATATGGTTCTGAATGGTGAGGTCATACAGATCTAACCTACCTTGTCCGTATGTCCCACCCACCACAGCAGTGAGAGCACCAGGGTAGTTGAGATAGCGACACACCACCTGTGCCTCAGTAATGTCCCAGTTGTCGTCACACACGGTCCCCCACTGTCCATTATAGTAGATCTCCACACGGCCCTCCAGGGCCAGCTCACCCCCCACCAGCCTCATGTTCCCATTCTGTAACCCTGAATGGAAGCATTCGAATACAGTCAGTAAGTCAGTCAAATAGTCCCCCAAAAGAACTGATAAATCTGGACAGTGGAAAATCTCTATTGAAATAGCTTTTCAGTCCAAGCCTAGGCTTAACCTGTCTCCGGGAAATGAATTGCACTTGGAAAACCAGTTTTAAGGGTTTACAGCTGCAGAGGATGACCACTGCATGAACTCACCCACAGACAAGCTGACCATGAGCAGAAGGACACAGGAAATTAGGCAATACTCCCCTGACATGTTTCTAGCCAGGCTCCAGGTGATAAGTATCTGAAAAACATGGGTAAGGAAGAATGTTGAGATATAAAAGTGATTAGAATACAGAATATAAAATAATAAAATACAATTTTATTGCCCATCATTAAGACCAGAAATGTCTTGACTTTCCCTAAGCCCCCCCGCCCTGAGATTCAGACGCACAAACTACGGATGTTAACGGTTAACCTAGCTGTCGAAAATACATCATGCTATCAATCTATGGGCATCTTATTTATCACACGCGCAGAGCATACAGAGCCTAGTTTGAAGAGTAGAATATCCTGTCACCTGCCAGAGAGAGTAGGTCCTCAATGGAGTGAAAGGTGCTTTTGTAAACCCAGTCGTT
Organism: Oncorhynchus kisutch; assembly: GCF_002021735.2. Lineage (NCBI taxonomy): Eukaryota > Metazoa > Chordata > Actinopteri > Salmoniformes > Salmonidae > Oncorhynchus > Oncorhynchus kisutch. The sequence goes on along the minus strand of NC_034186.2, from coordinate 44,749,217 downwards.
GCGCAATAAATAACAACTCTAAATACAATCCCGTGTTAAAAACTTTGACGGCCACGATTAAAATGAACTATTTTTATTTCTCAACCTCAACTCGTACTTAAAGCGCGCCTCCCATTTGCCATTCCAGTGCATAGGCTATAGTCAACCGTAGGCAGGCTATCAGCGTGTAACCCACCACTTGGCAATGTGAGCTTGAGGCAGGAATTGTCTGAAAGCTTCACTTAAAATAATGAGGCATGTCTTACCTTGCTTTAAAGTAGCCTTGAGAAAATCCATCCATAGAAACGAGGCGGCAATTATTTTATAAAGACTTCCTGCTGCCATTAAACAGCCTTTCTCTCCTGTTCTATTGGTTTTCATATCAACTTTCTTCATTGTTCAGAAGCCGAAGGCACAATCCTAGTTGTTGTTATAGATTCCCCCCCTTTCTAAGTTTCTAACAGAGATTTCCATCTGTCACATATGGAACCGCTCGCATTAGGTGCGATGTTTTGAACTGTGTTTCCCAGCGAATTCCATTTTTGCAAAGGTTTGAAAATTCCTTTTTTATTAATTACTTCATTACAGGAGTTGCATGTTCAATAATAGGCTATAGCATTTTGACTGAAAGGCGATAGGCTTGCTATTGTTGCATATTTCCATTAAGCTCTTAATGAAAAATGTCCGGTCCTTATATGCATCGAGCCCTGCCGATTGGCTGACAGCCGTGGTATATAAGACCGTATACCACGGGTATGACAAAACATGTATTTTTACTGTTCTAATTACATTGGTAAACAGTTTATAATAGCAATAAGGCACCTCTGGGTTTTGTGATTTATGGCCAATATACCACGGCTAAGGCCTGTGTCAGGGCACTCCGCGTTGTGTCGTGCAGAAGAACAGCCCTTAGCTGTGGTATATTGGCCATATACCACACCTCCTCAGGCCTTATTTAAGTGATAATGCTCTCAAAGCCGGTGTTTGGAGGATATATTGGCATGGGTGTTGTTAGGCCCGAAACGAAGTCGAGGGCAGGCAAACCGTGCCAATATATCCTCCAAACACCGGCTTCGAGGGCATTATCACTTTTATACAACGGATTACCAACATATTCAAATAATGATTGACATATTTTAATAAAATGTTATTTTGATGAATTTATTCATACTATTTCATCCTTCCACAAGATATAGTCCCAAAACAAATCGAGTGTTGCTACCTAAGCCAGCTGGTCGTTCTTTCTATTGGTTAGGTTGCCAGAGATGGGACCCAGTTGTTCAGTCTTTTTGTTCTGTATCTTTGGACGTTTTATTCTGCATCTTTGGACGTGACCCAGTCATTCGTTCTAAATGTTCCGTTGCCATACTGGCTGGCAACGTTCTTATCCCTTGCTTGCTAGCTAGCCAACTACGGCTAACTTTCAATCACGTCAAACAGTGCAGACAGAATAACAACAGTACCTGCATTTGTTTAAGCTGTTTTCTAGTGACATTTGGATACATCCATAACAATGGCCTAATGAGGCACGATTTCACCTGGCATAGAAAATGTGCTCTCGCGTTATGGACACTGTTGCTCAGAGGAGCTAGCTATCAACACAGCTAACAGAATAACCTCAAACTGAAACTGCAAACTAGCTGCCCTTCATTCCTTTCACCGTTTTTCAATTGACATTTCTTTGTATATATTGGTAAAAATGATGCCAGCTGATTCATGATTTCGACTGTGTGAGAAACGCTG